>NC_092125.1:161069164-161678331 GCF_043159975.1 Macaca nemestrina
ATAAAATGAGTTAGGGAGGATTCCCTCTTTTTCTATTGATTGGAATAGTTTCAGAAGGAATGGTACCAACTCCTCCTTGTACCTCTGGTAGAATTCAGCTGTGAATCCATCTGGTCCTGGACTTTTTTTGGTTGGTAGGCTATTAATTATTGCCTCAATTTCAGAGCCTGCTATTGGTCTATTCAGGGATTCAACTTCTTCCTGGTTCAGTCTTGGAAGAGTGTAAGTGTCCAGGAAATTAGCCATTTCTTCTAGATTTTCCAGTTTATTTGCGTAGAGGTGTTTATAGTATTCTCTGATGGTAGTTTGTATTTCTGTGGGGTCGGTGGTGATATCCCCTTTATCATTTTTAATTGCGTCAATTTGATTCTTCTCTCTTTTCTTCTTTATTAGTCTTGCTAGTGGTCTGTCAATTTTGTTGATCTTTTCAAAAAACCAACTCCTGGATTCTTTGATTTTTTGGAGGGTTTTTTGTGTTTCTATCTCCTTCAGTTCTGCTCTGATCTTAGTTATTTCTTGCCTTCTGCTAGCTTTCGAATGTGTTTGCTCTTGCTTCTCTAGTTCTTTTAATTGCGATGTTAGAGTGTCAATTTTAGATCTTTCCTGCTTTCTCTTGTGGGCATTTAGTGCTATAAATTTCCCTCTACACACTGCTTTAAATGTGTCCCAGAGATTCTGGTATGTTGTATCTTTGTTCTCATTGGTTTCAAAGAACATCTTTATTTCTGCCTTCATTTCGTTATGTACCCAGTAGTCATTCAGGAGCAGGTTGTTCAGTTTCCATGTAGTTGAGCGGTTTTGATTGAGTTTCTTAGTCCTGAGTTCTAGTTTGATTGCACTGTGGTCTGAGAGACAGTTTGTTATAATTTCTGTTCTTGTACATTTGCTGAGGAGTGCTTTACTTCCAATTACGTGGTCAATTTTGGAGTAAGTATGATGTGGTGCTGAGAAGAATGTATATTCTGTTGATTTGGGGTGGAGAGTTCTATAGATGTCTATTAGGTCTGCTTGCTGCAGAGATGAGTTCAATTCCTGGATATCCTTGTTAACTTTCTGTCTCGTTGATCTGTCTAATGTTGACAGTGGAGTGTTGAAGTCTCCCATTATTATTGTATGGGAGTCTAAGTCTCTTTGTAAGTCTCTAAGGACTTGCTTGATGAATCTGGGTGCTCCTGTATTGGGTGCATATATATTTAGGATAGTTAGCTCTTCCTGTTGAATTGATCCCTTTACCATTATGTAATGGCCTTCTTTGTCTCTTTTGAACTTTGATGGTTTAAAGTCTGTTTTATCAGAGACTAGTATTGCAACCCCCGCTTTTTTTTGTTCTCCATTTGCTTGGTAAATCTTCCTCCATCCCTTTATTTTGAGCCTATGTATGTCTCTGCGTGTGAGATGGGTCTCCTGAATACAGCAGACTGATGGGTCTTGACTCTTGATCCAGTTTGCCAGTCTGTGTCTTTTAATTGGAGCATTTAGTCCATTTACATTTAAGGTTAAGATTGTTATGTGTGAACTTGATCCTGCCATTATGATATTAACTGGTTATTTTGCTCGTTAGTTGATGCAGTTTCTTCCTTGCCTCGATGGTCTTTACATTTTGGCATGTTTTTGCAATGGCTGGTACCGGTTGTTCCTTTCCATGTTTAGTGCTTCCTTCAGGGTCTCTTGTAAGGCAGGCCTAGTGGTGACAAAATCTCTAAGCATTTGCTTATCTGTAAAGGATTTTATTTCTCCTTCACTTATGAAACTTAGTTTGGCTGGATATGAAATTCTGGGTTTAAAATTCTTTTCAGGGGTCAGGGACCCACTTGAGCAGGGAGTCTGTCCCTTCTCAGATCTCAGCCTCCGTGTTGGGAGATCCACTGCTCTCTTCAAAGCTGTCAGACAGAGTCGTTTGCGTCTGCAGAGTTTTCTGCTGCGTTTGTTATAGTTTACTGTGCCCTGTCCCCCGAGGTGGAGTCTACAGAGACAGGCAGGTTTCCTCGAGCTGCTGTGAGCTCCACCCCGTTCGAGCTTCCCAGCAGCTTTGTTTACCTACTTAAGCCTCAGCAATGGCGGGCGCCCCTCCCCCAGCCTCGCTGCTGCCTTGCTGGTAGATCACAGACTGCTGTGCTAGCAATGAGGGAGGCTCCGTGGGCATGGGACCCTCCCGGCCAGGTGTGGGATATGATCTCCTGGTGTGTCTGTTTGCTTAAGGCGCAGTATTGGGGTGGGAGTTACCCGATTTTCCAGGTGTTGTGTGTCTCAGTTCCCCTGGCTAGGAAAAGGGATTCCCTTCCCCCTTGCGCTTCCCTGGTGAGGCAATGCCTCGCCCTGCTTCAGCTCTCGCTGGTCGGTGGGGCTGCAGCAGCTGACCAGCACCGATCGTCCGGCACTCCCCAGTGAGATGAACCCAGTACCTCAGTTGAAAATGCAGAAATCACCGGTCTTCTGTGTCGCTCGCGCTGGGAGTTGGAGACTGGAGCTGTTCCTATTCGGCCATCTTGCTCCGCCCCCCAAGAGGATAAATTTCTTTACTTACAAAGGGAACATAGCATCTTATTGAAATTAGATTTAATGGAACTTTGCAAAAAGTAGTGCAAAAGTAAGAACTTAAATGCACAATCCAGGAATGATTGAATCTAAAAGTAAATAAATAAATTTTGCTCAAAATTCAGTAAAAAAAAAATACTTCAAAGAACAGATTTTTTAGAAAGTAAAATGAAATGAAGAAAGATGTGTTCATTCAACTGGGATAAGAGAAGCCCACACTTGATAAAAAGAATTTTAATATGTGAAAGAAAAAGTAAGTATACCTACATGTAACTCATGTTATTGTTTGAACTAGACAAATGAAAAGTTGACACTATCCCAAATTGATGGAAAAAAATGAAAAGGGGCACAGTCTCAGAGTTATTTTGAATAAATCTTACAAAGCAGTCAAATGTCAAGAAAATATTGAGAGATACCCCTCAACAGTGGCATAGAGTAATTTTAATCCCCGTTTTCATGACTGGAATGACTGCACCTGGGAGTTATTAAAAACTTTTGGATTTGAGAAGTGTCCTCAGCATGGAATATTTCAATCATTTGTAGGTGAATTGAAGGCTACAGATGTATTATAGACAAAAAGCATGTATTTCACATGCCCTGAGGTAACATTTTTGGGAAATATTTGAAGTCTAGACTCAAAGGAATATACACCAAAAATTACACGTACGCCATGAAGGAGAACAAAAAAAATAGACTGCAGGCTTGAGTTATGAGCTGCCTTCCCAATAGAGATTCCTTCTGTAGAGTATTACCCTACATGAGGAAAATGGGACTGAGACAATTCCCATACATGATAGGTGCATTTGCATTCAGAAGTCATAATCTTCATATGTTTTTCCATATAGGGCTCCATAAACATAATTCAAGAGAGGATGCTAAGACACATATATGTTCCAAAAGGCAAAGTAGAAAAGAAAACAAAGAATTACACTTTTATTGAGCAAATAGATTTTACTTTATATTTAGTGGGGAAGAAATGAGGCCAGCTTACAAAACAAGTAAAATATTGTGAAAACACAGCCGAGTTGGTTTGAAAAGAGTGGAAATGGCAAATGAGAGGCGCATCTCTGAATTTCTAAGAAGCTGGGAGTGTCTTAAATGCCATGCACTGAAAGAGGAAGTTGTATGCATACATAAAAAGTTTCCCAGAAATATTGAAAGAATTTTGTAAAACCAAAAATCGAGATTGTAGATTTTTCCCAATGGGAACAAATTAAAAGAAGTTTTCCATGGACACCCCACAAGCTGAACAGTGTCCTGGTGGCACTACAATATTTCCTTCCTTATATTCTTTCTCTCTTTTCCCATATAATTTCAGCTAAATGTTCCTGGCATATAACAGCAATATTGAACTAGCTAGTGTCTTTAATTTGTTTGGGAATATAATTGGATTTGAGAGAATAGATACAGAAGTTGAAATTTTTCTCACATCTTCTAAATGTTTAGATGGAGAACTTGCCATGATGTTCTTATGTTATATCCCTTTTCTAAAAATTAGAAAATATTAGCACTTGATGGTTGAAGTAACTCAAATATAGAAATGGCTAAGGAAACTCCTTTTGTGCAGAAAAGAGCTATGAGGAGGATAAATATGAGGCTACTCATATTTATTCAGCCATTCATTCTATCAAAAATTATGTTCAAGACTAACGGAAGAATAGTATAGGTTCTCAAGGTATATAACATGATTTGTAAATATAATCTGTAGCTCCATGACAAGGTCAGATTTTCATTTCATTGTAGTAAAAAACCTCTTTACTGGTTTTCTAACAAAGGAATTATCAATGGACGAGAATGCCACAAAAATCTAATAGAGAAAGTGTGACTTTGTCACATCAATATACATTGATTGACATCTACCAAAATTGTTGTTAGCCTAGAAGAAACAGTAGCCAAGAGAGATGTATACATTTTCTATAGCTGCTAAAACCAATTACCACAAACTTAGTATCTGAAAACAATCAATTTGATTATCTTACAGTTTTGTGTTTCCTTAGTCTAAAATGAATCTCCCTGGAATAAAATCTAGGTGTTGGAAGGGATAGATTATTTTCTGGATACAGTAGACAAAACAAAACAAAAATCTGCTATCTTGCCCTTCCGGCTTCTAGAAGCTACCTGCATTCTTTGGGTCATGTTCCCTTCTACCATCTTCAAAGCTGAAATTGCCTGTCCAGTCTTGCTCACCTCACATCACTCTGACACATTCCATAGTCACATTTCCCTCTGACTCTCTTCCACTCTTGTGATTAAATTAGACCCTCCTGGATAATATAAGATTATCTCTCTAAAGTCAGTTAACTGGTGACCTTAATTCTATCTGTACCCTTAACTCTATTTTGCCAGGCAACATAACATAATCATAGGTTCCTAGGATTAGGACATAGACATCTTTGAGTAGTGGGAAGGTTCATTGTTCTGCCTACCATGAGAGGACTTCTATATATGAGGTGAATTTGTATGCCTACAGGCAAGACCAAGTAGGAATGTTTATTCCTGTTCAGAAAGATTCATTAAGAGAGTCAGACAGGATCTCGCCTTGTCTCCCAGGCTGTGCAGTGACACAATTATGGCTCACTGCAGCCTCAAACTCCTGGGCTCAATCAATCCTCCCACCTCAGCCTCCTGAGTAACTGGGACTTCAGACACAAGCCACCACACCTGGCTAAGTTTTTTTGTTTTTTTGTTTTTGAGACAGCGTCTTGTTATGTTGCCCAGGCTGGTTTCAAACTCTTAGACTCAAAAAATCCTCCTACCTTAACCTCCCAAAGTGCTGCGATTACAGGGGTGAGCCACCGCACCTGGCCAGTTTAAAATATACTCTTAAACTTTGTGTCACTATCCCACAATATAGTTTCATAAAACAGCCAAAACCGGCAAATAGATAATAAATGCTACAAAAACAAAGTACAATGTTTCTTAAAAAGGCAAAGATGCTAAAAAGTTCTGAAGTATTTAAATGGGAAGATTTTATTTGATTCGTGGGATCAGCATTATTAAGGAGGGTTGTAAAGGGGTACTTCTAAGTAATTTGGTTTTAAGTGTCATTTTTGACTAGTTCATTCAATTAAGAATTGAGAGTCAGCATACTTAAGTAGAAAGAGCAAAGACTTTAGTGTTTTGAGGAACCTCGAGAATTGAAATTCCAGATATTCTAGTCTTCTCCTATTTCTACAAGTCTTAATGTCTCCAAGCCTAAATTTACTTTCTGTAAAGTAAGGAAAGTAGATCTAATCCACAGAAATCTCTCTAAAATTAAATTAGAGATTAGTATCTAAAGCATCTAGCACGCTTCTTGCCATAAAATAAATTCCCACTGAATAGTAACTATTATTTTAAGCTACTAGCTAAAATAAACCCCATTGTATGTAATTGTATTTATTAGACATATACTTTGAAAATATCAGGTCTTCCATAGACACTAATATCTTCTGCTCTAGTTTCATTAGATTACATACACCTGTCATTTTCACTGAGAATATTCTGAAATCAGAATATGATTTTAGGCATAAACTCTCACAAAGTATCTGATTCTTTTGAGAAGTATATTGATTTAAAGTTATATTGTGTTTCTATTCTCAAGATGCAAGTATTTACAGTAACAGTAGAACTATTACAGTATTGTGACTTTGATATGTTTAACCAGTACAATAATATTAAATATATTAGATGATTATGTGTCTAGGAAATGATGATAGCATGTAAAAACAAAATTATTTACAATAGGAGAGAGGCCAGGAGCAGTGGCTGACACCTGAAATCCCAGCACTTTGGGAGGCTGAGGTGGGCAGATCACTTGAGGTCAGGAGTTCAAGACCAGCCCAGCCAACACGGTGAAACTCCCCATCTACCAAAAAAAAAAAAAAATACAACAATTAGCCGGGCATGGTGGTGCGCACCTATAGTTCCAGATACTCGGGAAGCTGAGGTGGCAGAATCGCTTAAACCCAGAAGGCAGAGGCTGCAGTGAGCTGAGATTGTACCACTGCACTCCAGCCTGGGTGACAGAGTGAGACCCTGTGTCAAAAAAATAAAATAAGGGAGAGTGGAAATAAACTGTAACATAACTAGAAGTGGCAAGGCAGGTATATGCCAATTTTTCAGCAGGATAGTTGTCTTTGAATCCAATGTTTCTTGCAGTGCCTGGAATATCCTAGATGCTTAAAACGAAATAAGTTCTTGGAATTGAAGTCAGAGTTTTTATCGTGTTCATTATGTCTTCTCATACTGCAATTGGGATTAATTGGTACTTAGTAAATGGTTGTGGGAGTTGTGACTAACCTGAGATAAATGTGAGACTTATCTTTAACTTATTTGCATTTTTAGTCTGATTTTTTTTTTTTTGCTCCTGTTCACAGTTTGCTGGATTCTGATTTATTATTACCTTTTTAAACCATTGTTTTTCAATATATGTCTTTCATTAATATACCTGAAATCTTAATATGAAATCAGATTAACCACCAAAACAAACAAACGTTCAGGCCAACATTCATTCAGATCCAGCCTAGCTTCCACATCATCTGTGCTACATAAGAGCATTGCAAAAGTAATAATATTTTATGCTTTTGTGTGTCTTGTGTGTTCAACTAAAGGGACAAGTTTTATAGGAGCACTAGTAGTTTGTTTGTCACGGATACAAAGGAAGCAGGAAATATGTTTTAGTGGGATGGCCAGCACCTTGAATTTGGCAGTATTATTACCTCCATGACACCTATTGCTCTCTCTGACACACTCATGCATAAAGTGTGTAGATTTCTCTCAGCTCTTCAGAATCCAAACAGACTGCATGAGCCAGTTGTCCTTTCATGCAATGTACGGTAGTTTCTATAAATTATGGACATTTTCTAATTATTTTCTTTGGAGTCATGTTTCTTCCTTGGTTGCTTCTGACTAGAGAGCTTCACAATAACTTTCTCTCTCTCTCATCCACTTTTGTTGTTTTCCATTTATCTTCCTATGCAACTTCTAACCATGTAGTACCTAATTTGTAGAAAGGGACAAACAGGTGGCCTGTTTGAGCTGTGGCCTTGAAGTCAGGTTCAGTGAGAAAGGGGACAGGCCAACCAACTTCTATGGAAAGAGAGCTGCATTACAGGAAAGTGGTTCAAGCAAGAAATCTATCTGTAAAGCAGTCATTGGCAGCTATCTAAAAAGTTTCTTATTTGCATGAAGAAACTGTGTGGTTAGTAGTGTGTAAGATAAAATGAACCTAAACAAGTATCATCAAGGTGAAACATGTTTCAAAGCAGCTAAGTCTTTGAGTTGGTATTCATTCAATCATTCATTTCACAAACGTTTATTTAATGTCTACTACATGCCAGTCACTGTTCTTTATCTGAGGATATCACAGAATGATACACAAAACAAAAGCACCTGTGTCAATGAAACCTTTATTCCAGTGGAAGAAGCAGAAAATAAACAGTAATATCTGAAGAAATATAAAACAGGATAAGAGGGAAGAATTTGTGGCTACCATTTTAAATAGTCAGGGAAGCTCACTACCTCTCATATATAACTGAGAAAAAAGGTATAAATCTAGTCTTTTTTACTTTGCAATAAATATTGATACAATTTTTGAGAAATCTTTCTTTTTATTTATTTATTTATTTATTTATTGACAGAGAGTCTCGCTTTGTTGCCAGGCTGGAGTGCAGTGGCACGATCTCGGCTCACTGCAACTTCTGCCTCCTGGGTTCAAATGATTCTCCTGCCTCAGTCTCCAGAGTAGCTGGGACTACAGGCGCCTGCCACAGCTAATTTTGTATTTTTAGTAGAGATGGGGTTTCACCATATTGGCCAGGATGATCTCGATCTCTTGACCTCGTGATCCGCCAGCCTCGGCCTCCCAAAGTGCTGGGATTACAGGCATGAGCCACTCCGCCCGGCCAAGAAATCTTAAGGATATTTTGGAACTTAATAATGCCATGCCCTCGATTATGTATTAGCTTACTTAAGACAATCAGCTCTCCCCATTAGGTTGTGTGGATAATCTGGTAGAAAGTATTCTATGCTCCCAGTGGTTTGTAGAGTGTGCAGTTCAGCATCTGCTTAACAATGAAGACTGGCAGAGACAACAATTCCTAGGAGGATAGAGGTAGAAAAGTTTTTTTGTTTGTTTTTGTTTTTGTTTTTGAAAACCTGCAGGAAAAATTGAGACGGATTTTAAACCAAGGAAATAACCTCATCTTTTGTAGCATCTTCATCCCTCATGTCCTGTTGCACACTCCCTACCTCGACCTTTCAGAAACCCTATCACAGGCAGAATAAACCCCAATCAGTGAATCAGACCTGCAGTCCTCTAGGTTTGCAGTGTTTTACAAACGCGGGATTGAGGAGAAAGAACAATTCTGTTAGGTATGTCAGGCCAGGATGTGATTCTATAGTTCCAAGTTGGTATTTAGAACCCATTTTCCAATAGTGATGTTATTATGCAAGCTACTTAGGGCTTGTGGTAATACTATTTATCCACCCTTTTAGTTATTTTCATAATCTTCTATTTAATCTTATATGGTCATATACATACATAATTGTATATATCATGCACATATATTTTATTTATGCTTTCTTCGAGCCTCTGAAAATTAAAAAAAATATATGGTGGAGGCTAACTTGGAAAACAGCCTAAAACCACAACACATGACATTATTTATACAGCACAAAAAGCTCCATATTCCAAACAAATAATAGCAACGTATTCAGAGAATCTACCTGTTTGTTTAGTTGGAAACAGTTTTATAGTAGAGCTTCCGAATGAAATTACACTAAGCTCTATATAAAGAACATTGGTAGACATAATTACCCATAACATTCACACAAATACAATATTGTTCTGTACAGAATGAAGAAACCAAAAAATGACTAATTTCCTCCCAATAAGTTCAAATGATACACTACCATATAGTTGCTCCCTTACTGTTTTTCCTTCCAAAACGTCTTTAAAGCTGTAGTGTCAGGAATAAAATATCTCATAAAAAATTTAATAACATGAGTTATTTTGTAGAAAGAAAATTAATTCACATATATTACTAAATGAAAGTCCCAAATGGTAAAGCTCTTTCTGGAAAAGGTTATTTGTAATGACCAAATTCGTCACTGTTTGGAAACTTGTAAAGGTCACAATAGAAGGTTTTCACTTGTTTTAAATAAAATTCTATATTTTAAAAATAAATATGCTTTTCTTCCATTTCATAGAAATATCAACGCTGTTTGCACTATAATTTACTTTTTGAGCCTCTGACATTTACCCAGCTGACTGTCTTTGGAGAACAATCTCTTGCCTGAGAAGCACTCTAGGTAAAAAAACTGTCAATTACAAATTACTGTCTGATGCATTGCAAAGTGCAGGAACTCTTCAAATCCAAGTAATGACCTTGTTAAATACTTTTGTGTCTACTACCTCTAACTTACACCTTAAACAGAGTTTTTATATAAATACAGAGCAATTTGACTAAAAAAAAAAAAAAAAAAAAAAAAGACTATCAAAGAAGAGGAGTGAAAATAATGAAAATACTTGTGCTATAAAGCTAGTAATGGAGTATTTCTTTTTTTTTTTTTTTTTTTTTTTTTGAGACGGAGTCTCTCTGTGTCGCCCAGGCTGGAGTGCAGTGGCGCGATCTCGGCTCACTGCAAGCTCCGCCTCCCGGGTTCACGCCATTCTCCTGCCTCAGCCTCCGAGTAGCTGGGACTACAGGCGCCCGCCACCACGCCCAGCTAGTTTTTTGTATTTTTAGTAGAGACGGGGTTTCACGGTGTCAGCCAGGATGGTCTCGATACCCTGACCTCGTGATCCACCCGCCTCGGCCTCCGAAAGTGCTGGAATTACAGGCTTGAGCCACCGCGCCTGGCGTAATGGAGTATTTCTAAGTTCATAAAATGTTAAATTAGATTTGAAATATTGTGAAAACCTCAATATTATAGACTTATCTTGTTATCTTGAGGGAAATATATTTTATTCATAAAATAATTAGAATCTTGACTTTTATATATGTACATATAATTTGAATTAATTGTAAATTTTACATGTTTAATGATGTAAGGTGAATGGATATATAATTTATTAATGTCCATATTTTATATTTATTCTGAACACATCTTAATACATATACTACATCAACAAGATAGATTTTTCAAAATTAAAGTAAATATTTTCTAAGAGTAATTTAAAGTGATTTTAAAGAGAAAAAAGGAAGCCAATGCAACATAAACTGATTATCAAAGAGAAATGTTTCTCTCTTGTAACTGACATTATAAATTGTATACTTACAAATATGTGGTGAAACACGTGAAACTAGTTTGTGGCTTTAGTATCATGTACATTTACCAAATTTTACTGTAGCATAAACTTGTACCTCCAGTAAATTTATTAAAAGTATTACAAATCTATAATTGAAAAAATAACTTTTGCTAAAAAAGAATTTCATCTTTCAGTAAAATTTAATGTCAGTTCTGGAATGAATGATATGTAAATACCTTTATATTCATACAGCAATCCTCTCCAGAGGAAAACAAAAATGAAATTCTCCTTATTATGGCTAACTCTTACTTTAAAAGTTTGCTTGGATTTAAACAAATAAGAATTTATGTTTTAAATATGTACCTTTTAAGACTTATTTCCATGTTTTAAGATAAAGGAAAATATTGTTCAATTATATTTTCATTTTATAGAGCTGATAGATATAGATAGATATACATATACACACAGCATATATACATATCATTAGAGCTGATATATATGTTTGTGTGTGTATATATATGTGTGTATGTGTATATATAAAACACGTACAAAATATGTGTATTTTTGCACTCACAGTGAGGGCTCAAATATTTGTTTCTTAATTTGTCACTTTTCTGTATCTAGTGAAAGTACTATGACCAGTTTTTTTATTAGTCAAATAGATCAAATAGATGTTCCACCTCAACTTTATGATAATCTGCAAACACACATGTGTTATTTTGGGTCATAGTTCAAAAATGATTTTACAGGCTGGGCACGGTGGCTCACGCCTGTAATCCCAGAACTTTGGGAGGCCGAGGCAGGCAGATCACCTGAGGTCAGGAGTTTGAGGCCAGTCCTGCCAACATGGTAAAACTGCGTCTCTACTAAAAATACACGAATTAGCGCACCTGTAATCCCAGCTACTCGGGAGCCTGAGGCAGGAGAATCGTTTGAACTCAGGAGGCGGAGGTTACAGTGAGCCGAGATCGAACCATTGCATTCCAGCCTGGGCACCAGAGGGAGACTTAGTCTCAAAAAAAAAAAAAAAAAAAAAAAATTATAATAATTTTACAGATCAGGATTGGTTTGCATAATGAATGCAGACATTCATTTACACCTTCATTAATGCACTCATTCAAAAACACTAGGTCAATTGCTAAACAGAGTTACAATTCCAAATAAGCCAGCAATTCTCTCTTCCAGGGCATCATAATCTCATTAAGGCAAACAAGTAAACAGGAAATTTAAATACAATGTAAGAAATGATATAATGAAGGCAAAGTAATGGGGGCACATCAGAGAGTCAGTGGAGGGGTTTAAGACATGCTTCCTAGAGTATCCAAATTCTAAACTAGATTGCAAGGGATGAGCAGGAATTGGCTAAGAAGATGGTATCTACAGGTGACATTAATACTTTTGCAATGAGAACGCAGGTTAAATACAAAGAAGTATGTCATTTGTAGTTTCTCAATTCCCTTATTTTATTATTACCAAAGTTTTATCTGAACAGTTTTACAGACTTTAGAAAACAATTTTACATGTTTAGACTGGCAGTGATTTCTGCAGATTCTGCCTTGGCTTGTTGGTTTCTCTTTGAGCAAATGAAACTTTAAGCAGCTCATTTTGTGTTTGGTTTCCTAATTCCATTTAAAGAATTCTCAAGTATTAAAAAATATTATGATAATTCAGATTATGATTTAAATAAATTCTCAAAATTAAGATTTTTTTTTAAAGCAGATTATATTGTGGTGCTATTGCTAGTTATGAGTTAAACATCAGACTTTTTCTTTCTCTAGGCCTAAGTCTAAGTATTGCATACTATTGTGGAGCACATGATTATCTGTCAGACACCCACAACGTGTTTCAATGTTATGATCAAAAGTATGCCTTCTCTCATCTGTTCGTTCTTCCTTGTTATTTTCCTTAACTTTGCTAGCATGGAGGGCATCCTTATTAGAATGTTCATTAAACAGAGATTTCAGCACTGCCTGTGTTAATAAAGTCATCAAGCATTCCTTTACAGGCATGACAGGGAGACTGCTCATCTATCATGAGTGTTTCATTTAGTGCTACACAACCAAGAGCTCCAGGAATAATGCCAGATTTTTTTTTTTTTTTTTAAATAGGATTTCAGTATGTTGGAGTTTCTCTCATTTTAAGATCTGTACAATTAGTAGACTTACTCACCTGTGTATTCTCACAGTAACCCCTGACGCACAGGATACAAACACCTTGATTAGGGTTCTTTTGTAGCTTTCAATGAATAACTCAGAAAAATGTTCTGCTCAATAACCTGTCCTTGTCACCCAAAAATGGACAAAGAGAAAAAAAAAATCTTCAAAGTTCCAATTAAAACTCCCTCTGCTAAGGACTTTGCAAAAGAGTTAATCTCTCTATGATAATTTTATTTTTTGGCAAGTCATCACATGTATTTTTGTAAAACATCCACAAAAGAAGGTTACTGTTGACCAGTCTCACGAAAATCTGTCTTAATTAGTATCACGAAACCCACTCAAACATCGATATGCACACTCAGATGAGATGAACAACCTAATGGTAGAGTTACCTTAGTCTAATCATGGTATAAAAATACTATTTTGAAACAGATATAGAAAACTGCACATATCTGTTCTTTAGAAATCAATGTGATCAAATATATACATTTTGTTGTTGTTGTTTTTTGACATGGAGTCTAGCTCTGTCACCCAGGCTGGATGGAATACAGTGGCGTGATCTCGGCTCACTGCAAGCTCTGCCTCCCGGGTTCAAGTGATTCTCCTGCCTCAGCCTCCTCAGTAGCTGGGATTATAGGCATGCGCCACCACGTCCAGCTAATTTTTGCATTTTTAGTAGAGACAGGGTTTCACCATGTTGGTCAGGCTGGTCTCGAACTCTTGACCTTGCGATCTGCCCGCCTCAGCCTCCCAAAGTGCTGGGATTACAGGCACAAGCCACCGCACCCGGCCAAATCTATATTCTTTGAGAGAATGCTTTTGGGCTGCGGTGAATCAAATGTTTCCTTCTCCAGCCTTAGGACAGAAAATTGGCCATAATGAATCCCAGGTAATGTCCTCAGTGCCTTCCCCATCAGGTTTAGATTGAATAGCAAGATCGTTGCTTCTTGACAACCACACATTGCACACTGTTTCAGATAGCACCCTGTGGTCCTAGAGACAAATATTCAAACTAGGGGTATCCTGATAGAAATAGCCGGGCGAGATGGCGGGCGCCTGTAGTCCCAGCTACTTGGGGGGCTGAGGCAGGAGAATGGCGTGAACCCAGGAGGCGGAGCTTGCAGTGAGCTGAGATCCGGCCACTGCACTCCAGCCTGGGCCACAGAGCCAGACTCCGTCTCAAAAAAAAAAAAAAAAAAAAAAAAAAAGAAAGCTGGTTGCTAAGTGGTAATCCTTCCATTGAAAGAGCAGCTGCCACCATACTCTGGGACAAAAGGTTTGTCCTTGAAATTAAGAGACGTAGCAACTATCTATGACTGGTTGTTTGGAAGTTTGGATGTTCTAGCCTTGGAAGTTGGCCAAGAGCAAGGGTTTCATTTTCTTTTGGAGCCAGTCATTAGTCTGGGCAGGGTACATTAACACCAACCTGAGTCTCCATCCTTAATCTTAAAATTCTTTATCAAGTTTCCAAGCTAAAAATCAGAAATGCTTTCGTGTCAGTCTTTAACATTTAAGCTGTCAGGTTAGGAAGAAGAGATCAACAATGTGGCTGGGTAGGACCTGATCTTTGAAACCAAAGCTCCCAATAAACAAAACACTTAGAATGCCATATTTGATCGGAATTAATATTAGATAAAGAAAGGGAGGAGCTGAATTTCAATTTTTGTCCATGAAGTTAAAGTAAAGCTATAAAACAGTCACAAATTTAGATTGCATGCATTTAATCACATGTGGTAATAAAATGTAATAGTTTTTCATTATGGTAACCATTTTGTGATTATGGTGCTTCGCTTTCTTTTTAGGCAGCTTTCAAAATTGAGATTTCTTTATTATTTCAATTAGCAACTGAGTGTTGAGCATCTACTATTTGTTTGTTTATGGATAATCCCCTCCTCAAGTACGGGGGCTATGTATCTTTAGCATTTGTGTCCACAGCTCCAAGCTAAAGGACTGGCATATAAAACTGGATGGGTAAATATTTGACAAATGAATGTAGTATGCTAGGGGAGAAAAGATACTAAAGAAGATGTAGTCCTCAAAGAATATATATACTTTTGCCCTGAGAACGACACATAAATAGATACTTACAGTTACACTCTATGACTGAGGTCTACTGCCAAGTGCTCTGAGGTCCTAAAAAAACCTGGAACTTAGGCTGGGTGTGGTGGTTTGAGGCTCACACCTATAATCCCAGCACTTTGGGAGGACAGATCATTTGAGGTCAGGAGTTCGAGGCAAGCCTGGCCAACATAGTGAAACCCTGTGTCTACTACAAATACAAAAATTAGCCGGGTGTGGTGGCACACACCTGTAGTTCCAGCAACTCGGGAGGCTGACACAGAGAATGGTTTGAGCCCGGGAGGCAGAGGTTGCAGTGAGCTGAGATCGTGCCATTGCACTCAGCCTGGGTGACAGAGTGGGACTCTGTCTCAAAAAAACAAACAAAACTACAAACAAATACAAATCTGGAACCTAGAAGCCAGCATCCTGGAGTAGGTGATATTTGAACTAAATAGCATTCATTTTAACTTAGAAAATGTTTTGAAAATAAGCAGAAATCAGATCAAGAAAAAGAGAGGCTTAACCATGGAGTGACAGCAGGAAAAGAACACAACATAAAGCATTTGGAAATGGTATACAGTTGTATGTGGTTAGAGAAAGAGGCTGCATGTATTTATGTAAATGATTTTAACTAATGCTAGAGTGATAGGCAAGATCTATCTAGATCATGAAGTGCTGTCATTTTTAATTGAAGAAAATTGACTTCTTCCTGAATGCCAGGGAAAAATCAAAGAACTTTAACAAAGAAAAAGACACGATTTTTTTTGCACTTAAGAAGACTACTGTGGCTTTAGGGAGGTGTGGAGCTTTGATAATGGCCAGGCAGGAGACAGCAAGAACAGTCAGGAGACTAAATGTTACTTTATAATTACACAGACTAATGTGCTTTCTGCTCATCATCCATTTGTAATTGTTTAACATAATTTCATTGATGTTTGTATTAAAATATTTATTTCAAAATAAACCTACAATTTTTAAAAGCATTTTCCATAACTCCATCCTGTGATAATAAGTTTATTTTTAATTAATGGGAATTGACACTCATTTTTGTTTAATAAGGCAATTTTTATGTTTTAAAATTTTAATTAGAAATAGTGATTTATATAGTGCACAATTTGGGTATTAGCTAGCCTGGGCCAGATAAAATTTGTTACCTTAACCTGAACACTGCCATATTTTTGAATTTTCTTCCAAAGCAAATGTAAACAGTGCTTCTCTCAAATTTCTCCCATCAATGACTTTAATTAGTGATTAGTGGTTACTGCTTGTGGTTTCTGCATCTCCTCTATTAATGAAAAGTCACAAACTAATGATTACTTTAAAATGTGCAAAAATGAATCATCCTTAAAAAATAACTTTTTTTGTTACTATATGCATGCTGCTCTCAAAAACAAGATGTGGGGTAAACTGGGAAAAATAAATAACGCTATATTGAATTTTTATAACCATTTTTCTTTCTGGGAAGTGAAAAAATTATATTCATCAAAACCGCACTCCAAAAGGGTGACAGCATTGGTTTTTCCATCCCAAAAACTTAGAGTTTTATATAATGTAAATGTAAGTGGTTAGTCAATTCAGGTCAGTCTAAAAGGGACAACAAAGTGACATTTCAATTTAAAGAGAAACTACTATAGCCAACCTTAATCAGATTTTCTAATAAATGAGTTGAGGAAGAATATTTCATATTTCTTAATCCAAAAATACCAATTGTCATGACTCTGTTCAAATGCCACACGACACAATATGAAAATAATCATGAACTGAATGGAATATAAATGTGTTATTCTAAATTGCAGATTCTACTCTATTTTTGTTTTCTTTCAAACATTATTCAATCATTCAAAATGTACATTACTTAATAAAATTCAACAACCATTCATAGGACTCTTACTATAGTTAAAGTGTTATATTTTGATAAGTGGCATAGACGGAAAGAGGAATTCATCATGTATAAAGTCATTCATTCACCAAACTTATTGCACTACTGTTCTGCATCAGACTCTGTAGTAGAGATTGGGGATGTATTTCCAAGAAAAGAAAGACCTTGTATCTGACCTTAGGAAGGAACAGAGGTATTAATCAAATAATCTCACTAACAAAGACACATTGACAACTTTGCTAAGTGGTATGAAGGAGAGATATACCAGACATATGTGAAGGGATTGTCTAGTCAAAAAGGTTAGGGCAATCTGACATCTGAAGGATGAATTGCACTTACCAAGTTACTGGGGAAAGGGAGAGCAGCTAAGAAAGGAAATAGCACATGTAAATTCATTGTTTAGGATAAATAGGAGGAATCATATTGACTACCATGAATAAAAAAGATCTGGGTGATTGGGATGCAAGGTGCTTAGGATAGGAGATTCCAATGGGAACCTACTGAAGAATTTTTAGCAGGAGTGGGAGAATTTGAGGAGAGAGCTTCAAAAAAAAATCTAAAATTTTTTTGAAAATATCTCTTAGTTATTGTGCAAAAAATAGATGGGTAAAACTCAGAGCAGTAAGTCCAGTTATGAGGAAAAGTGTGAGGTAGAGATTAGCATAGGTGTTGATTAGTCCCTGGGTATGGTTGAGATTACCTAGGAAACGGAAGTGAAGTCAGAGGGGAGAGGACTTTGGATTGAGTCTTGAGCAACTCCAGATTTATTAGCTACGTTAAGGAAGGTGAGCTTACCAAACACAAGGAAGGAGTAGCCAGAGGGTAAGGAGAAAACTAAGAGAAAGTCATGTCAAGAAAACGGAGAAGGAAAAGTATTTAGGAGGACAGTGGTTAACTATATTAAATGCTACAGAGATTAGAAACAAAATAAGTACTTTTTAAAATACATGTAAGGCTTATCAACATGAAGTCATTGGTAACATTGGTGAAATTATTTCAAGGGATTATGATGATGAAATCCATGTTAGCATGGGTCAAACAGTAAGTAGGAGCAAAGGAAATCGAGACTGTGGAATAGGCCACTACCTAATTGTCTGGCTGTAAAGGGAAGAACAGAGATGAGACTAACCGGAGAGGAAGGAAAGGGAGAATAAAGTTTGCATTTGGTTTTTTGTTTTTGCTTTTTGTTGGTTTAACTACATGAATTTGGCTATTTTTAGGATCTCTGGGAAGATGAGAAAGAGAAGTGGAATACACAACAGAAAGAAACGATAAGCTTGTCCGAGAAGGATAAACAGCCTATGAGTACAGGAATAGATGGAACCCAAAGAAAGGTTGGGAGATTTTTTCGAGACAGGAGCATGGAAAGCAACAACACTAGTAGAATGGGATTTATGGATATGCAGGAATAATCTGGAAGATTCCATCTGATGGCTTCTACTTTTATTTTCATAGTGTAGAAGATGAGGCACAGGTCAGATGGATTGTTGATTCATCCAAGGTTGGGTCTGAAATAAAGACAAAGCTCTAGGAGGCATAAACAATATTAAGAGTGTCACAAAGTGCAAACTAGTGGAGAGAAAATACAGCTGAAAATATTGACAGAAAGTAGAAGGGTCAGTAAAAGGAATAAAGTCAATGATTACATTGCAGAATGATTGTAGTGACAGTATTTGATTAGGTACTCTGAAAGGAGCGATGCAGTACATAGCCTATAGTTTATCAACAAAACATTGTCCTAGGAGATAAAGGAATACTTCTAGAGTTCAAAGAAGGGGAAAAGAAGTTTGCAAAAGATGTCACTGCAGCCCTTGGGGAGTTGAAGGTTTGAACATATAATACTTAAATTGGTGGTAAGAGTGCTTAAAGTAGGGGATAGAATGTGCTGTTGGACAGGAGGAGAATTCCAGGTAAGATAAACCCAAGAATGAAGAAACAGTGACAGATTTCCCTGTAGTATTATAATCAGCTCAGGTTAGCTGAAGCAGAGGGCATATGAAGGAAGTACTAAGATGATGTTTGGAAAGGTAGTTTGGGATGCAGATTGGGTAGGGCTTTCAAGAAAGGTAGAGAGTAAATGTAAATACATTTCATTGTTAAAGTTTCCATAGCGAAAAGCAAAGTCAGCAGAGATTTCCAAAGAAGATGTGAACAAGTAGATTAAAAAATGGAATGTATTTGGCCAGATTTTTCTGGATTAAAAAAGGCCAAATGTTGGTCTGCCAACAAAAGAACGATCAAGTGCTGCAAGAAAAAATATCAACACAGCTACACTTTGCTTCATTAAACACTGATTACCATCGACAAGTTAACCAAAATATTGGTCTTTTCCAATTGGCATGTTGTATACATTTCTGAAGCCAAAATCAGAAAATTGATCTTTAATGCAAAACCAGATACATAAGAGGCATCTGCTAATTTTAATCAGTTCTGGCACCAGGCTTCAAATAAGGGGCAGGCTTTGAAATAGACAACTGAGGTTTTCATAGTAAATTTACCATGGATACTATCAAAGCTCTTGATGGAACCAGTGATTCTATTTCTCTTTTTCACGTTCAGAGGATGCTGGAAATAAGGAAATTGTGAAGAGGCTGACAGTAATTAAAGGTCTTCCAGATTTTGTCCTTAATCTGGATGTAAAGAAAGAGAAAGAGATTCAAGTTGGAAGTCAAATCAGGACTTTAATACTTCTGTTTTCCATGGAAAACTGCTTCTGGGGAAAGAAACTGAAATTAAAATGATTCCTTGATAATGCTGAATTGATCATTTGTTGCAGGTTAGAGAAGATGAATTGGCAGAATAAATACAAGCCATGTTTTTGTTCCCACCTACCAAGAAAGAATAGACCTGCCTTTATTTCACGCAGATTTGGGAAGACTTTGAAAGTCATTCCTCTGCTCATACCATGTGATAATGAAAGGTGAATTGATCTATATTCCATTCTCTCTCATTTGAAATAGTTTCCATTTAAATAGGCATTTAAATATGACCATGCTATAATATCTTTACAATGGGATTCATTTCCTTTTTATGATCAATGTATTATTTATGTAGATATTACGATATACACAAAAAAAGAAATGTAACTTTTGTAAACTTTTTAGAATACATGATAAAATTTATCTTTGAATAGTCTTTGAATAAAATATCTACTTAATAAATTCAAATACATGAGATTATTTGGATTGTCAAATGTATTTAAGAGAAGTATCTTCTTGCTTGCCATTTAGAATAATCGTTTACTTATAAATAGAAAAAGTGCTCAGTTGAAATGATACTTCTGCATGCACTGAAGTAGTTTGAAGTATTTTAAATTAGTGAATCTTTGTTAACCATTGGCTTGTATTACAATAGATCCTTGAGAAGATATCTACTCTTTCAAATGTAGTTTTGAAATTTAAATCTCTTTAAAATGTTCTAGAGTTTACAAACTTCATGAATTTATTTTTACTGTACTTTCAAATTAAATGATTTGATTCAGTGTTGCTATATCCTATGTAAGGAAAAATACTTTTATGCACTAAAATTGCTTTAATATTCTGCTATTCTTTTGAAATTGCATATAAAATGACAGCATTGAAATGATCATTTCACATAAAGTAACAGTAACAATATTAATTTCGTAATTATACAAACAAAGCCAGTTAACAAAATGCTTGAAATTATTTTATTGCTTTGAACACACAAATTTAACAGATTGAAAATCAAAGTTATAGTTTAATAAAGGAAGCCATTTAGATGTCAACACTAACTTAATTCTGATGCCTCCAGGTCTGAGCCATCAGTCTATCATACAAAGTCAAGAAACCTCTGAAAACCAACATGGCTGACAGTGGCCTCAAGTAACAGAAAAAGTACAGAAACTTGACAGGGAACCTTGCTGCCCCAAGTTGCCAGCAGAAAACATGCAAAGTTATTTTATTTTATAGCACTATCAAACTTCTGAATGTGTCCTCATGATGACCAGTTGTTTCTGACAACTTTGAGAAGAAAAACTATAAAATCTCATTAACAATTTTATAAATATATAAGTATTCAGAAAATTATTAACAATCTCAACTTGTTTACCCACTGGGCATGTTTATGTTTGAGTAGGCCAATCAAAGAATTATGTTCACATCTTCAACATATGGAAGTTCCTGTCAGAATAGAGCAATTACTGCACTACACTTCTCAAAAGCCTGCTTTGGGCAACAAAAATAGCATTAGTTGATAGAGAAAGAGTCATTAAAAACAAACATACTGAGATTTCCTTGAAAATTTATTTAATTTAAAGCAAAATGTGGGAAGAAATTATCTACTTTGCATTTTATATATTCTAAAAAAATCAGTCATTTAAAATGTCATAAACATAAGAAGTTCTTTAAAATATTTATCAATTATTTTCCACTTTTTATTTCTTTTCTTGGCTTCTAAGAAATGAATTGCTTGGTAAAACCCAGTACTGATTTGAATACCACAGAAAATCTTTTCTGATTAGCAAAAGGAAGCTGAAGCAGGGAAAATACTTGCTTCAGAAAATTATGGAAGGGCCAGGTGTGATGGCTCATGCCTGTATTCCCAGCAATTTGGGAGGCGAAGACCAGAGAATTGTTTGAAGCCAGGAGTTCAAGACTAACCTGGGCAACATAACGAGACCCACCCATCTCTACAAAAAATTTTAAAATATTTAAATATTAGTTAGGCGTGGTGGCACATGCCTATATCCTAGCTACTTGGGAGGCTGAAGCAGGAAGATTGCTTGAGTCCAGGAGTTTGAGATTGCAGTGAGCTATGATCATGCCATTTCACTTCAGCCTGGGTGAGAGAATGGGACCCCATGTCAAAAGAAAAAAAAAAAAACAGGAAAAGAATAAAAATTATGGAAGACACATTTCTGTATATAATACTGAGAGGTTAACATCATAAGTATACACAATGTAAATATTCATCACTTATGCATAACACAAGCTTTGTTATATATGTACATCTTATATATACGTGTTATATATACATGTTATATATGTACATCTTAGAAGAAAGCTATACATATAGACATATATTATATAGCATGGTATTTCAAAATATACATTTATTCTGTGCCATGATTAAGATTTTGTACTTTTCAACATAGGGCCTTACTTGACCAATCAGAGAATTAACAACCAAAAGCAAGACTCACAGAGTTCTTGGTTATTATAAAATTGATACAGAGATATTGATGGGGTATATTTGAGAGCACTGGAGGAGATAAATTTTCCTTTGGTTATTTTTCTATGTAGTGCTCACTTCTGTAGAATGTTGTTGAGAGGTTAAGATGGAGATGACAAAAATCCTTTAAAATGGAACCATGGAGACCGTTAATAATTTTGTGGCAAATATTAATATATTAGGTGGTATGGTGAGGTGGCAGCTCAAGAAGAGAGATTTAGAGGGTGATGGTGGAGGGGGATAAAGAATAATTTTTATTTTGAATTTGGGAGCTATTACCATGTTTTAATGATGAAATGACATAATGGAGATGAAGATATTAATGACATTAGATACTGATATTATACTTGCAGAATGGAAGCCTCTTTGAAGAAAGTGTGGGAGGGGCAGATCCAGACCACAGGTGAAGGAAATGGGATACAACAACCAGGAGAGAATGAAAACATGAGATGAAAAATATGGTAAGCTTATAGGTGGAGAGTCAAGAAAGCTATTTTGTATTTGATGATTTGTATTTTCTAAATATCATATGGAGACATTAGCTTATAAGTGACAGGAAAAGATTATAGGTGTTTGAGGAAGGAAGGTGGATAATTGCTGCCTTCATAGCTACCTACAAAAGGGCAAAAAGTATCACAGTTGAAATAATTATAGCCTGGGTCCTTTCCTACCTCTCCAATCTCAACTTACATCAATCTCTCTCTGGGCCACAAAGCTTCAGCCATGCTCATTTTATTTCAGTACATTTTTTCTGTCTATGTACAAGACATATTTTTACCCAATTTGGGGCTTTAGAAGACCAATCTTTTCCATAAAATACTTTTCTATCCAACCTCCACAATTTAGATCTCAGCAAAAATGTTTCCTCATGAGGGAGGCATCATAGGGTGTGTATAAAGTTCCCTCTCAGGATTTTATATTTATCATTAGTGTATTTTATTATTTTTCTAATACTATGCCTGACAGTAGTTCTCAATATACATTTGTTCAGTCAAGAAATAGCACTTAGAACTATCCGATATTTTCCTAATGCTTATTTCTTTATTCAGTTTTTATCTGTCCTTCTCTTCACCCCTTGAAATTATAAGTCACATAAAAGCAAGGTCTGTTTTAGATTTTTCACTCATAAATCTAGCACCTAGAACAGCTCTTGTACATACAACAATACCAATGCACATCTGTTGATTAAAATATTAAAACATAAAATAATGCAAGTTCATTTTACAAGAATTTTGTTAAATTTAAAGGGATAACAGTCATCTTAAAGTGATCATGTGATTTTCTCCAAGAAAGTATAGATCAGGTGGGTTGGTTATTCAGGGTTAGAAAACTCATAAGTGAGACAGAGGTAGGGAGTCAAGCAAGTTCATGGTGTTTGTGATGGATGGATTATAATAACTGGGATATAGAAGTTCGAGACAGAAGGGGCTAGTAGAAAGTGAAAGACAAGTATGGCTAATGAATAGGTAAGGTCAATATAATCATATCATTTTGTTGTTAAAGGTAATTAAACATGATAGCTAAAAGAACAGAAAAACATGATTGGAGAGGAAAATACTTGAAATAAAAAACCCAGAAGTGGCACAGTTTCTGGTAACAACAGGTCTGATTATAGCTTGTATCATAGGAAGTGAATGGCTGAAAACGAGTGAAAGAAATGTTTACAGGAGGTGAAGAAGTAAAGGAGCCAAGAGTACAGGAAGTTACATGTTTCACTTCCATGAATATTGAACTGATGAAAATCAAGTCAGGAGTAATGATGCAAAGACTATGATTTATACATTGAATTTATCAGTTAATAAGAAGAATACCTAACAGATCGGGGGTAAGAACAAGGAGGAAGGTGTAGTGGGTAACCTAATTGAGTGGCATCAGCTTAAAAATAATAAGGATTTTCTGTGTTTGTCTTGATTTTTATGTTTGCAAACTTTAAAGGAGGAGGGAATAATTGGGAAGTTGCAACTGCGAGCAAGGAGGACAAATTGCTTGTCTCTTTGACTTGACATACAGGAGCTAGAAAATTAGAACAAAAACAAAACAAAGAAACCTCTACAGATAGGACATCAGTAGAAATGGCAAGAAGGAGTCCATTGAAGAGAATACTCAAGGAGAGTTGCTGGAGTTAAGGTTGCTGTGGTACATCATGGCATGAGAATTGTGGTTTGAGGACTGTCTCCACACATCCTTTGGTGGAGGTAAATTAATTTGTTTTACTGATGAAAGCATTAAAAATGACACAGAAACTCAATTCCTATCAGTGTTCATAGTGGCCTCAAATCTAGCATTACAAGTAATCAAAGGTGAATAACTGGCATTGCTGAGTCAAAAGTTGGTTACTTTGTTCTTGTTTGCTACCTATCTATATCCCATTCAACACAGAGAATATTAATATTAGGTACAAAGCCAGGCCTCAATAAGCATTTGTTCAATAAACAAATATGATTTACTATTGCCTATTTATTGATTCCTTATTCCTTTACTTGTTAATTCCACTGATCGGGGGCAGAAATCACCCCAACTAGTCTCAAAATATACTTTTTCAGCAAATTTCACATGCCAATAACTCCTTTTTATATAACAGATGTGCTTTTTGCTTTTGCATATCTGTGCCTAATTTTACTAAAATTGCTATCCATCATCAATTTTAGAAGCCCATGGCATCTTGTGACATTTGGAGATCAATTGCTAGGAGAGATAATTATGAAAAGCTTTGCTTTAATGGTCCTGTAATTGGTATTGGTATTTTCTACTTTTATAATTTACCCAGGATAATCAAATAATTGTTTTCAATTACAACACATAGAAACATCTATACCTATTTTCAGAAAATTGTTTAAATATTTCTCTGTAAAAGAACCATTTTTAAAGTTTTGAAAATCTGAAATTTGAGAACTATTTACTTTTCTGAGTACCAATGGGAAAAAGTCTACTTGACTTCTTTCTAATGCTTTCTCTAATATGAAAAGTCTTCTGTATTATTAAAATAAGCTTTAGAAAAGGATAGTCCACACTATTAGACGCTTTTCTTGTGTAGCTGAGAAAACTAGCCTAGTAGAGCTTTGGGTTCACAGATTCTTTAAATTACATTTGTTGTAGAAGGGTAGATTACATTCAAAGTATAATTGTTTATAGACTTTGTTGTGATATGAAATCTTTGTTTCTGTTAAAAATCAAATTTTAAAAAATACATCTAAACAGTATGAACACTTACCATATGCAAACTTTCTGTTGCTGTGATTTAGAAGCAATAATATATAGTGGAACAAACAGAAGTGGTGAGGTTTTAACATTGAGTACATCACGCCACTCTTGTTTTCAAATGAGTTTTGATTGCCAGGCACTGCCCAAAGAGTATAGCAACACAATGTAGGAAAATGGAGACATAGTTTCCGTCTTTGAGGAATTTCCGGTTTATTAAGGGGTACAAGCAGAAAACAAGCAAGCAAGCAAGCAAAAGAAAGAAAGAAAGAAGGAAAGAGGAAGAAGGAGAGAGAGGGAGGGAGGGAGGAAGGAAGAAGGATGAAAGGAAGGAAGGAAGGAAGGAAAGAAGGAAGGAAGGAAGGAAGGAAGGAAGGAAGGAAGGAAGGAAGGAAGGAAGGAAGGAAGGAAGGAAGGAAGGAAGGAAGGAAGGAAGGATAGAAGTAAAATTTTAGTGTGATACATCATAGGGTTGTTGCTTGTTCGGGTTGCAGACACAACACAGGTTGCTCAGTTAAATTTTAATTGCAACATAAACAGCTTTTTACTCTAAGTGTGTCTCAAATATTGTATGGAAAATATATAAATATGCTAAATCAGGCAATCCTAGCACATGTAGGAAAGGGATCCAAGCTAAACTTCTTATGTTTAAGTGAAGGGAGCCTTAATGAAGGCTAGTGAAGGGAGCCTTCACTAAGGACATAATATCTAGTTGAAGAGAAGGTTAGCCAAGTGGTAAGTGGGGAATGTACTGTACTTTACAGTAGGGAACAGTACGTTATGCTGTGATCTGTGTGTTTGTACCCCCAAACCCCAAATTCATATATTGAAATCCTAACATCAAGGAGGTGGGGCCTTTAGAAAGTGGTTAGGTCATGAGGGCTCCACCTTTATGAATGAAATTAGTGCCCTTATAAAAGAATCCCCAAAGAGACCCCTCACCACTTCCAGCATGTGAATGTACAAGAAGGTGCAATTTCTGATGCAGAAAGTGGGCCCTCAGCAGACACCATATTTGCCAGTGCCGTGATCTTGAAGTTTATAATCTCCAAAACTGTGAGAAATAGATTTTTGGAATTTATAACTTCCTAGTATGTTATTAAAGCAGTTGAAATGAACTAAGGCAGACCAGAAGGGAAGAAAGGGTAGAATGCATTTGGAGGGCGACAGCATGTGCAGTAGGTGTATCAGGAAAGGGGCAAAACAGGATATTGGAATTATGCTGGGGCTCAGCCATGTGTAGAGTCATAACTATGGTGAGGACATTTTAATTTATCCACATGTAATTTTTTTCTGATTTGTTGCTGTGTTATTACTTGGGTTATAGTTCAGAGTATAGATTTAATTTGAGAGGGTCAAAACTTGAAAAAGTTTTGGAGACAACGTAGAAAATATAACTGAGAAATGGTGATTGTGTAAACAGGAGAGGTGGCAGCAGAGACAGAATAGTGCAAATTCAGGATCTATTTAAGGTTTAATATCAATAGAATTTTGTAATAGAACAGATGGGAGTAATAAAGGAGAGGGAAGAGTCAAGGATAACACCTGAATTTCTATAGGATTGGCAAGTTTGAAATTCTCTTAGCCAGGCAATATGCAGTTGATTCTTAAACAATACGAAGGTTAGGGGTGCAAACCTCCCTTACAGTTGAAAATTCATGCATAACTTTTGATTCCCCCAAAATTTAACCTACTGTTGATCAAAAGTCTTACAGTAAACATGAACAGTGATGAACATATTTGGTATATGTTATATGTGTTGTATACTGTATTCTTAAAGTAAGAAAAAGAAAATGTTGTGAAGAAAATCACAAGGAAGAGAAATTATATTTACTCTTCATTAAGTGGAAGTGGATCTTCAGGAAGGTCTTCATGTTGAGTAGGCTGAGGAGGAGAAAGAAGAGGAGGTGTTGGTCTTGCCGTCTCAGGCGTGGCAGAGGCAGAAGAAGTGATGGAAGTGGAAGGGGAGGGAGAAGAGGGAGACATACTTAGTAAAACTTCTGTTGAAAAAAAAAAAAGCCACATGTAAGTGGACCTGTGCAGTTGAAATTCGTGTTGTTTAGGATAAACTGTAGTATGAAAAATATGCTGGAGCCGGTGGCAGTATGATGGGGAGAGATTTATAGAGTATGAGGAACATAAGCAACATCCAAGAGCAAATTTTTAGCAGGGAGTTAGTTACATGCCAGTGAAGCCCAGAAGAGAGATCTAAGCTTTAGCAATAGATTGGGAGTACTGGTTGTTCATAGATAAATGTTTCTCAAAGTGTTATTCCTGAAGGCATGCATCAAAATCACTGTGGGTTCTTGTTAAAATTCCTGAACCCCAACTAAAAGTACTCATTTAACAAACACCCAGATGGTTCTTGCCATACTGAAGTTTGATTATTCCTGATAGAGATGATAGATGAAGGGTTGTACCTGGATAGTATCACTCCGGGAAAGTATAGTGTGACAAACATATATAGTTCAGATGATGTGGAGTACTACCAAAAGACATTGAGTCCCCAGGGAAACTTAGAAGAAGCTATCTCACACATACACACACACACACACAAAGACAAGGATGATATCAGGGAAACTAAGGTTATAGGGTTTTAGATTTACACGTTTTAAATGAAAGCTCATAGAATAACTATACTGAATGTTTGTGTCCTTACGATGTTCTAGACGATATGATTCAGCGACTGATAGTCTAACCCCTATATCTCCAGTACCTAACACATAAGATGTATTCCTCAATTTTTGGTTTAATGAATAAATGTAAATGTTTAAGCCGTGGTAATTGCAAACTGTGCAATTTGCCATAATGATATTATTTCAACTAGAATTTATTTTGAGGGAGAGGATACATTTTAAAAATAACTGTAAACCGTTCAATTAAATATCTGAGGTAAATATTTTCCACTTCACATTTCGTTCACCCATAAGTATTATCCAAGAAAAAGTTGTTACTTTATATATGCATATTTAGACTTAGATTCTGATAGCATTTGGATTGGCTAAAATTGTTGTATGTTCTCACTAAAATGGAACTATTTAGCTTTTATTCAATACAATAAGAAATTATTTAATAAGATGCTAATACTACACTTTCACAATGATTTATCTCCACTTTTTTATTTCCTCTGTATTATAAATCTCTACACTGGCGATAAGTGTAGCAGCATTTCAGGTATGCGTTAGATGAGTTGGCATACATAACGCAAGGCTCTATATTTTAAAATACTTACAGGATTCAACTTTTAAAGGATAAAAAAGATGAAAGAAAAAGGCATAAAATGGCTCTACATATTATATCTGTCAGTATATTAATGTACTTAGCTTTTCAGCATCCCCCATTTCAATTTTGATTTGGTGACTCAGTGCTATTTAATTCACCACTTCCATTTTTAAATTCCCTCTTGCTTTTCCATTGCCCAGTGAAACTTTAATTTGTATTTATCCCCATTATTTAGCACATAAAATTGTAGCCTACAACAATGACGTAAGTATAAGGAGGCTATAAAATTTTTGCAATAAATATCCTGGATATGGCAAGAAAAGACCTCCTGTCCTGAGAAGGAATATTCATGTAAATGAAACTTCCCTATATATTAGAATTTTAGTCAAAAGAAATGACTTTTCCCCTTCAGGTGAAAAGTCTGAATCTGCATTTAAATGGAAGGAAGAATTCTAATTCAGATTTCTGCTATTGGAATCAACAAAAAAGGAATCAGGTATAGGCTGAAAGTCTCCTTAATGTTACGTTGAACCATACATACCTGAAAATTTAGATCTAATCAAGTATATCATATTAATTCTCTCAATGAAATTTCTAGTTCATCTTTAGTTCAGTCTTACACACTCCTAAGAATACAGTGCTTAAAAATATTCATTCTAATCTCATTTTTATACACTTATTTTAGATTTCAGTATACGAAGAAAAATAATGTTTCTTTTAAAGTAACCTTAAGTATGAATCTTGATTTCATGAATAATTTTTCATAACACTATAAAATCTTCTAGAAACCCATAAAATAATAATAAAAAAACTCATGTGAAGAGCCTTATATAATAAGATGCCATTTATGTTTATGCTATCAAGATGTTTACTTCTAACTCAAACCAGCTATCAATCAATTTAGAAATTATCCCTAACTCATGAAACTTCTACAAGTATGTAAGCTCCATAAAAGTTGGGCTACTTTCTGTCTTTTTTTTTTACCACCTTGTATCTTGTCCCAATAAGAGAATTCAGCATACCATAAGCACTCTCTATGATGGGATAAATGAATCAATTAAATTGTTCAGCATTTTTTTCAGAAAACTCCCAGAAAGTCTAGCTCAGAATGTTCCCAGAATTCAAAATTTTAAAACTAACATCATTTATCAGAATTTAGAAATAGAAAGGACCTTAAAAAAAATAGTTGATAGGCTGTGTGTCTTTCTCCCAGAGAAGAATTGGAAGCGCTTTCCTGGCAGAGGCTACATTTTGTTGAACTCCATATTTTCCACTTCTTGTACAACTGCTGAGCACATAGCATAGTGCTCAGTATTTCTTGATTGAATCACATTTGACATTAGTGACTGCCTCTTCTGGGGTCTCACTTTTATGATAATATCCATGATTACGCTTTCACAATCTTTGGACATGCTGTCCCTTCTCCCTGAAATACCTGCCCTGCTGTTCTTCACTTGGTTAATGCCTAATCAAGCCACATTAACACTGCATCCTTTGAGAGAGAGTATCTTTAACTGTCATTCTCTATTTTTACAATGTAGACTTGCTAGGAAGTGTAGACTTGTGCGGAAGAGGATTCCCATCTAGCTTCTGTATTTCCTAGCCTCACTTGCATCTGTGAGGCACTGTGGTTTATTCAGACGGACAGTAGCCCAACTTTCATGAAGCTCAGATACTTCTAGAAGTTTTTTGAGTTAGGGATAATTTCTAATAGATTAGTAGATGGTCTGAGTTAGAAGTAAGCATGTTGGCAACATAAATAGGTAAGTCATTTCTCAGAGGAAGCGATTATAAGTGGTTGTCTTCCCACTCTTCTTTCCCTATCCATAGGCTGGATTCAGAGGATTTGAGCTTTTAGGACATAGCCTGGCCATAAGACAGAAGGCGTTTGGATTTCATCTGAGTATGATTCACCAGTCTGAAAATACTAATTATATTTTATGCGTTCAAAAGATAAATGTTTATTGTGTAAAGTCATTATGTATTTTGCTGTTGTCATTACAGCAGTTAGTGTTTTCTTAACAGATACACATCCTATCTGAGGAACATCTTCTAAGTCCCTCCTATCAAAGGAGATTTAAGTACGTGAAACAAACTCCTGATCAGAGTGTTAATCTAGAAGGGCATTGTGCATAACTAGAAGAATACCAATTGGAAGGAAATTTCCTCTCAGGGTGAGTACTATATGTAAGTGGAAGGAATTCTTCTTAAGAGCTGCTTTGTGTGGGGACAAAGGGAGGCTACAGACATTGTGCACAACTAGTAAAGGTTTTTAAAGTGGCCTGTAAAAATAGTCTGATTAATCGCATTTTCCTGTTTTGTTGAGAAATGCAGATTTGGGGTGGAACTGAATTGCTCAACAATTGCAAAACAATGCAAAACAATGCTCCTCTAAGCAGCCCTTTCCAAATTAACCCTGTGTAGCACTCAGTCTTAATGCAGATTATATGCCGAGTAAATATTTTACAATCATATTGGAACATGTGCCAAATTTTTGGCCTGCCAAAGCATTCATTCATCTAAGTTTGGCCTCAGTTCAAATATTCCATATGCTACATATATCATAATACTATGATATGTATAGATATGTGCATCTTCCATTTGAAAGCAAATTTACAATCAGCATATAGCATAGTTTATGGAACACAATTTGTCCTGAAATATTTGTTCATTGATTAATGAAACAATGGGGATCATCTGTTCTACTATTGTAAAGGTATGTATACTGTCATGATTTTGGAGTCTCCTAACCCATGTTCTGTCAATTATAACAATAGTCATCATATTACATATCTGAAAAGGCCTATATAAGCATCAAAATTATTTTTGTATATGAATTTAGAACACACATTCTTCAACCTAGAGAGTAACTATGGTTCATTTTAGTGTTATCACGACACTAAACGATATCTATCTATCTATCTATCTATCTATCTATCTATCTATCTATTACCTATATAGCTGTCTAGCTATTTAGAGACAGGCTCTTGCTATGTTGCCCAGGCAGGACTGCAATTCCTGGGCTCAAGTGATCCTCCCACCTCAGCATCAAATGTAGCTGGGACTACAGCTGTGCACCATTGTGCCCAGGTTACTATATGTTAGTTAATTAATAAAAAGGGACTTGAGTACACATGTTCATAACTAAAGAAATAAAGCAAAGAAAGGATATAAATTGGAATTAGAGTAAATAGAAAGTGTTATTTACTTAAAGAAGTAGACTGCAGTGGGAATGTCCTATAGGGCTTAATCATACGGACTTTATAGCAATGGGTAGACATTTTATGGTGCCCTGGCTCTTGTTTTCTGTAGCCTTTAGAAAGTTGTATACTTCCTCAGTTTACTCACTTTAAAATAAGAACAATAGTACTTGCCTTCTAGTGCTTAATGAGATTAAAATGAGATAATTTAAGTTCTTAGCATACTGCATGCTACCCTATAAATTATCAATACTTTGTATCCATAATTAATCTCATTTACTGAAGACAATTTATGGACTTCCTATTAAACTCTATGTTTAAACAGTTTGTGTATTTGAAATATGTATATAAAACCCTTGGTCTTTTCCTCATAGTTATCATATATGAATATATGTGTGTGTGTGTGTATATATATATAAATGAACATGATATAAGTTTATGCAATGGATTTTTCTTGACCCTCACAATATATAAACTCATTTCCATAAACTTGCAAGATGCTTTCAAATTTCTGTTCTGGAGAAAATGAGAAATTAAGATAGCACATCTGTTATAGTGACCTATGCTAAAATAGATGGGCTACAGACTAGATTGCTAGCTCCACTTCTGCCACCAAGTGCTAACCATATTTGAGCAAGTTATTTAACCTTCCTAAGCCAGTTTGCTCCTCTAAAAATGGCAATCAAAGAAATAGCTCCTCAAAATCTGGCGTAAAGCAAACACTGATATGAATGTTTTTAAAGTGTTTTCTGAATATAAAATGTCACATAATCCTCAGCCATCAAGAACAGCCTCAAATTTAAGGGCGTATGTTTCTAATTGCTATCTGCTACCATGATTATCAGAAAAAGCAAGTTGATTGATTAATTGATTGATTGATCATTTTGTTACATTAATCTAGAAGTGGGAAAAATATAATTTTATATCTCACCTGAAAGACATCTACATCAAATCCTTTTCCACTTTACAGTGCAAAAGTGTGCTTATGTTAAAGTGCCTCATTTACAGGAAAAAAATAGCTCCCTGCCAAAAAAGAGCAATGTAACATAATTACTCTTGGCTTGGAAGCCTACTATTAGTTTATTCAATGACATTCCCAAATAGGGCTGGGAGAATTTGACATGAAACATTTTTGTTAGAAAAAAAATCTTTCAGTTTTATGCGTAATATAGACACAGAAAAAAAAAAATGAATGGTGGAAATAAGCCTTTATTTAACAGTGACTACTTGCCACATAAAGTCCTTAGATTTCAAGCCTTTGATTCTATTTTGGGTTACAAATGAGTGGTACACAATATAAAAATATTTTGCAAAATAAAATCAGAAACTGGCAGATTATATAGCCAGCTACTGACCCATCCCTATGGGGCAACAGAATAGTGCCTCATTTAAGGGAGGAACAGGTGAGACTTGTAAGGCTCAGGATCTGGAAATGACCCAACATCTAGAGTGTAGTATAAGATAACAATAAGCTACTGAAGAATATGGTGACAATGCTCAAAGGTAGAAAAATAATAAATGCAGCAACATGAAATTCTTATAGCATTCCTGGTAAGCACATTGGACTGTTAACATAGAGGTTTGTGGTTCAAGAATGTAAAGGGACAATACCTCTTTATGGAAGCAGTACACCCAATTTAAATTTTTAGATTTGGAGGTCACAGAGCCATTGATTTAAATCTGGTTTTATGACTTGCTAATTATGACTTTGGGCAATTAAATTAACTTTTTCAAGTCTCATTTCCTCATATGTAAAAAAGAAAATAATAATAGCACTTAACTCTTGAGTTATGGAAATTAAATGAGTGCATGATAAAATCTTCTCACATGGTTCAATGCATCATGTTCGTTGATACTATTGTTGGTTTCAGGGTAGATGTGCACAGGGCACAGCTCGGTGGTTGCTAATGAGAGCAAATTATGAGGTACAATGTTACCCCAAAGGGATCCCACAGTAACATGCTAAGAATTGGCAAGTGCAAAAGAGAACTCTTTGTCTTATAATACATGGGACTTAAATTTGAGGGAACCCAGCAGAAGGCCAATTTATGGGAAATGGAGTCACATGTTTATAGTATGAGCAATTGCAAAATTGATTTAGAAAGATGAGATTCTGGTAGTATAAGAGGTGCCAGCCAAATCTTTATTTCCTTACCTTCATGGTACAGATGAAGAAATAGTATGGTACAGAATTAGTAATTGACTTATCCAAAATTATACAGTAAGTATTAGGGTCAGGTTTTCAAACAATTTCAAGGAGAATTTTATTTTTATAATGCTGCTATACTGGTCATTGCAATAAAAAAGCAAATGTAAGGGAGCTCAGTGATGGAAATTATAAGGATGTCATGCATAAAGCCAATAGCACATGTTTAACATGGGAACAAATGTGGTTATACAGAAATTCTTTCTTGAATTGGAAGACACTGAAGAATTTTTGGGCCCAGCACAGTGGCTCACGCCTGTAATCCCAGCACTTTGGGAGGTCAAGGCAGGCAAATGACCTGAGGTCGGGAGTTCAAGACCAGTCTGACCAACATGGAGAAACCCTGTCTCTACAGAAAATACAAAATTAGCCAGGCATGGTGGCGCATGCCTGTAATCCCAGCTACTCGGGAGGCTGAGGCAGGAGAATCACTTGAATCCGGGAGGTGGAGGTTGTGGTGAGCCGAGATTGTGCCATTGCACTCCAGACTGGGCAACAAGAGCAAAATTCCATCTCAAAAAAAAAAAAGAGAGAATTTTACTCATCCGTGAGCTCAAAATAATACAAACAGTGATCAAATATTCAACCTGAAAATGATAAAAAATAAAACCTACCTTAACTAGTAGTATTACATTTTCAGCAACAGTTGTTACTGCCAATCGTCATGTCATCATTATCGCTATTATCATCATCATTATCCAGTGGCTGATAGCATCAATAGAAGTTTATTGCCCAAAAAAGGGAGGGCATATGTTAGCACTACTTGCCTTCATTCTCCATTTTCATAGTCACATTTAAAAGATAAAATTGAAAAATCATATGATGACCAAAAGCCAGTTACCATAAAAGTGTGTCACATATTGCTTAGAGAAGACAATGCGAACACAATTTTTAAAAGGTTGTCATAATGAACAAGAATTTATCCTATTCTGTATTGCTTCAGGAAGGAAATCTAGGACTAAAGGGCAAAAGCTAACAAAACAATAGATTGGAATTAACCTAAATAAGAATGTTCTTTTAACAAAAGATTTCAGAAAACTAGTAATAATAATTAAAAAGTCATTAGCTGTGAGAATCCTTTGATTTCAGTTATTTAAGTTGACAATATACTATCACCTGGCATGGTAGAGATAGAATTTAGGGGATTAGGGGAGGATGACATAAGATTCAAGGAGATCTCAATTTGTTGCCTATTTCTAATTTTGAAGTGTCATTCCTTAATTTAATTGAGCAACCTTATTTCTCCACCTAAAGCTCTGATATTATGAAAGCATAAAATAGTTCAATTTTTGTGTCATCAAATTTCAATGAACATGACTAGAAAATATAATACATACAATACATATAATAAATTGGTAACACAAGGTATTATTTTGCTTGCTTAGAGAAATGCTTTGAAGGCATCCACAAAGGGCTTTACAGCAGCTGAGAGAAACACTGGTGTCTCAGTTGCTCATTCCCTCAGCCACAATCACTGTTTTGAACTTGCACTCAGGAAATCACATTCTCTGGATTATCTTATACCTCACTACTCCTCCATCTTGTGTCTTTTGCTGGAATCTTCCCTTTTTTTGAAATCTAACTTTTGGAGTGCCCCAGAACTTAGTACTCTTTTGGTCTAGTTACACTTATTCCCTAGTTGATCTTCTCTGTTCAGGGTTTTAACACTGTTCTCATCTACATACTGATGGCTCCCAATGTATCCCCAGTTCCTCCTTTTCCCCTGAGTTTATTTGATAGCTACATATAGATTTCCAAGAAGCATTTTGAACATAGCACTTCCAAAACAAAGCTCTTGATTTCCTTCCAACCCCACGCCCTGTTTGTTTCCCCCATTCTAAAATGGCTCCACTATTACTCAGTTTCTTTGTCTCAAAACTCAGGAATCATCCTTTATTCTTCTTTATAATTACATAAAATCTATTTGTATGCCCTGTGACCCTAGCTTCAAGTCATATCCTTTCTACAAGCACACCAAAGGAACTCTATCATCATCCTAGTCAAGTCACTGTCACCTCTCATGTTGATTATCGCAGCAGATTCTTATTCCTTGCTTTCACTCATACCACCAATTTCCAACTTTACACAGAGAAGGCAGAATAATCTACTAAAAACTTAAATCATATTATGTCAATATTCTACTCAAAAACTCCTATGGCCTCCCATAACCCTCATGACTAAAAAGCAAAATACAAACTCTTTATCATGCTCTACAGACCCCATGTGATCTAGGCCCTGCTTATCTTTCTGTCTTCATCTCATAAGACTCTCCATCTTATTCTGCTCTAGCCACACTGGCCTTTATCCTGTTCTCCGGGCTTGCAAGACTATCTATTCCCTTAGATCTTCAAAAGGCTTACTCCTCTCCTTCATTCAGACCTTTGCTCAAAGTCACCAAGTCAGAGAAAACACCTCTACTGAGTCTTCAAAATAACACATCACTCCCAGACCCCACTCTGAAGCCCTCTATCAACTACCTCTTCTTTATTTTCCTCATAGAACTTATTATTATCCAAAGTATATTTAGTTATTAATTGCTTGTTTTTTATGATTTTTACTAGAACACCAGAAGATAAGCTGCATTAGAATAGCTAGAATCTTTGTTGGCTTTATTTGTTTTAAACACTATTATACTTCTTAAGGTTAAAACAAGTACTTGGAACATGGTAAGAATTAATAAAGGAATTAAAAAGTAATAAGAAATTTGGTGTTATATAAACTCATACTGGATACTACAAATAGATTTTATCTTAATGAAAAATTGGGATAAAGCATTGTCTTCTCCTATAATAAAGTTCTATAGCCTAATTTGAAGAATGACATTACAGTGTGATAATTTGAAAATTTACCTTTCTGACACTCAGAGAAAATGAAGAGCACCCTTGCTGACATTCACACCATGATATACCTGACAGAACAGGAGCAATACTCAGAATAGGACAAGGTCACTCTGCAACCACAAAAATGTTTAAATACTCCCTTTCAATAACATGAATGATTGATTGCTAGTTTCCTTTGTTGTTTTTGTTGTTGTTGTTGTTTTTGAGACAGGATGTCACTCTGTTGCCCAGGCTAGAGTGCAGTGCTGTGATCATAGCTCACAGCATTCTCAACATCCCAGGCTCAAGTGATCCTCCCACCTCAGTCTCCCAGGTAGCTGGGATTTCAGGTATGTGCCACCATGCCTATCTGATTTCTTAAAATTTTTTATAGAGATAGGGTCTCACTATGCTGTCCAGGTTGTTGCCAGTTTCCTTTAAATCTTCCAACCCCTCTGGGTATAATTTTTTAACTTTAAAAAATAGACTTTACTTTTTAAACATTTTTAAGGTTCACAGTAGAATTGAGCAGAAGGTATAGATTTACCACATACTCCCTGCCCTCACAAATGCGTAGCCTCCTCCATTATCAACATCCCCCATCAGAGCTGTACACTTGTTCAAACTGATGAACCTACATTGACACATCAGAACCACCCAAAGTTGACAGCTTACATTAAAATTCACTCTTGGTGTTATGCATTGTATTAGTTTGGACAAATGCATACTGACATATATTTCACCAGTAGTATAGTATTATACAGAGCATTTTCATTACCCTAAAAATCATCTGCGCTGTGCCTCTCAGCCCCCTAATTACCGGCAACAACTGATATTTTTTATGTCTCCAGTATATTGCCTGAAGTGATACAGTTGGAATCACAGAGTATATAGCCTTCTTAGATTGGCTTGTTTCACTTAGTAATATATACTTAAGTTTCTTCCATTTTTTTAAAATGATATAGTGAGTTCATTTCTTTTTAGTGCTGAATAGTATTCCATTACCTGGATGTACCGCAGCTTATTTATCTATTCACCCACCAAAGGGAAACTTGGTTACTTCAGATATAAGTTCTTAAGATGCCAAACCACTGTATTGCACTCACTTTTTGACATCATCAAATTCAGAACAGATTCTTGCTTCCTCAAGCTTTAGAATCTTCTAGTCTAACGAATTGAGGCTTAAACTTTACTGTTAATGATACTGGTTCATTTTAATGTGCTTGTTGGTATGTTGCTATTTGTTATTTCATAGCTTTCAAAAATCATGCTAATTGTATACTTGTCTAGTTTAAGGTTATTTTAAAATATGTACAATATTATTCACAGCAATTAGTTCACTTAATTTTTATTATAAATCAATCTATAAAAAAGTACAACTATATTTGAACTTTTCAATAGATGGTTGTGAGCTATGAAAATAAAAAATCACTGAAGTCTTTTTTAACAACAAAAAAAGAATCTTCCAGTCCAAGCTCAAATCTTCCAAGACCATTCCTACACCTCTCTGAGAGACTCCTGATGTTCCTCTGTGGTTCGTTCTTTCTTGATGCAGCTAATTTTGTTTCATCATGACTATATGACTATGTTCCTAGTAGTCAGTGGCTGGTAGGCATCAACAGAGTCAAAATTCCACCAAAATTCAGCTATAACATCTATTGCTGCAGAATAAGTCCTCTAACTCAGTAATAGTGTGCACATGTGACACTCCCTAAAAATCCACCTGTTCAAGACCAAATATTCTGAGACACAAGATAAATTTGTGTTGAATCTGATCTCTAAATATTTCATTCAGTCCGGTAATTTTAAATTTATGTTTGATGTCTAGGCTTTTGACTTTTTACCACATTATATGTTTTACCTTACAAAATTTGACTTTCGGCATTTATTCTACCATCTGTTTGTACAGTTTCTAGAGTCTCGTTTGTCTATAAAAGGAAGTCAACAGTGAGAAGACAGACATATGGCCTGTAAGCTCATATTAGAGCCAGCTCCAAGTTCAGAAGATCTCATTAGACTAGTGCACTGTAAACAAACAGCCCTTGAACCACTTTCAGAATCTTATAAGAGCTTTCTTCTATTTTGCCTATGCCTCCATTAGTATTACTGTGATTTCTATTTTACTAATTGATGCATACCTGTCACTAAATAAGGTAATTTCACTTCGGAGAAAGTTTCAAATTATAATGGACAATTTTTGGAACTTCCTTCTTCCCCACAAATTTAATTCATCCTCCATGGACTTCTTAGTCATTCTTTTTCTCTTTCTCCTGAAATAGTCATTAAAATTTTAAGCTTCCTATGAAGAAGATTCCTAGTCCATGAACTTAAAACCCTAATCATACGTATATCCCTGTGGCATTGTTAAGAACTTCACAGATTCCAGGACAGAAAGGACAAAAAGGTTCACTGAAACATTCAGATTTGTCTTGTATACATAAACTTAAGGCCTCCCTGACCTCTATCAATTGGTGCATTTTTAGGTGGGGCCAGGAGATGCAAAACTTGCTTGGAAAAGCCTAATTGCAGGGTTCTGAGGAGGACTTAAAATGTAATGCAATAAACCTTAATGAAATGGAATATGTTAGGGTACAGAAGTTGGGACAATCTATTTTAAAGAATATACCTCAGGTCTTGGCCAGTAAATTGAAATTGCATATTGGCTCACTCTTGCAAACAGCAAAATTGTAAAACCATAGAACTCAGAGATAGACTAATTAGTGCCTTTAGATAATATTCAGCATTAGGCCCCAGTGCTGACATTTCCACTACCCTCTCCAACATTTTTGTAGATGGTCTAAAACCAGAAATTGTAGATTTGGTATCTAAACAAAATATTGAATGGTAGATCACTCTACAAAATAAACTTCAGCCTTTGGCTGAATGCACTGAAGATAATTTAGATGGAAAAAAATAAAAACAACCCTCAAACTAAACTTACAGATTTCAAAATAAAGCAGATGAATGTAGAATTCCCACAGCCTTAAGAAAAAATAAGAGTCATCTGTTCAACAAGACCTTTGCTGGGTTTGTAAGCAAAAAGACAACTGAAATATTAATTGCTTCATCTTCATAAAAAGGAGAAAAGAACTAAATTAAAATTTCTAAATATTATGAAAGGGACTCCAAGGGAGACTGTAGCACATGATTTCCAATGATTCTGTTAAACCATAAAAGAGAACCACTTCTAACAATAGAGAGGCAGAAGCAAAACTTTCTAAATAGCATGGGTACTATTCTGTCCTACCACTATTTTTGTGACTTTCTTAGGAATCTTCAGACTACTGGAATGCTAGCATTTTCAGCTACTCCTCAGACTGTCCCCATCTCTCAGCGTGTGACAATACCTTTCAACCTTCCCATGAGCCAACATTCATTCTTCCTTTGTGATAACATTCAAACAAATTTATTATTGAGAGATTCCTTTGTGGTAGCTTTCAAATCCAGCGTCTTCTAGATGGACTGTTTCCTGAAATACTTGAAATCTCTTGTACGTGACCCATGCACCATACACTAATAGTTCAAGAGGAAGTTTATTTTTTCATTCTTGGATACTTAACCCAGTCACAACTTGAGGGACTACTTGAGGCTCCTGGTACCTTCTAAGCCAAGGAATATACTGATATCTTGAAAGCATTAGGCACTGATCCCATCTAAGTAATAAATGATTTATCTCATCCTCTACCCAGTCTTGCCCAATATCCTTTGAAGGTTAAAACAAAAGAAGGTCTGGATTTACTGTGGTAGGTTTAGCAAAAAGCTATCCTTCTATTCCTTCCACTAGGCTTTGTAACACAACTGTGTTGCTCATAGAAAAAAAAGTTTTAGTATGCATAGATACCTGTTTCTGCAAGATTTTAGTATTATAAACGAAATTGTGATCCACTGTTTTTCAGTGGTATCAAAGTCAAATATTAGTTTGTTCTGAGTACTGCCTAAATAGATTTACTTTGCTCTTGTGTACTTGTGCTATGTCCTTTTATTGTCCCTCTAGATTTGAACCGTCACTATCTGTTTGCCCTGTCATAGAAAAATCAACACTTGCCAGGTCTGTTATACATCAATTTTTTACAGAAGCCCCCTTCTACTTCTCTTAATCAAGACCTAAAGAGTACAAAATTTCATCGTGACATCCTTCTTTTGCAATGTATAGATGATTCATTTAAACCCCAAAAGACAAAGATCTAAGATCATTTTCATCTATTTATCAAAAGCATGAATCCAGAAGAGGCATAAAGCCTCTAAGGAGAAATTGCCATTCTACCACTGAAAGTTTCTTTATCACATGATGTATTCTAAGAAAGGAAATCTCTAATCTCTGACAGAATACACATATCTGGAATTTTTCTAGGTCAACTCCAAAAGGCAAATCTGGAAATTTTTATGACTAGCTGGATATTGCAGGTACTGTGTGTAATTTTTTTCTGAGCTTGCATATCATTTGTATAATTAATTCTTGAATCTTCTCTAGGGAAAAAAAATTCAAATGCCTTTGGTAAGTTAAATTATACCAATGGTCAACAACTACCAACTTTAGGATTGCCTAATTATCATGTATCCTTTTCCTTTTTGACCATTGATATGCTAATCAGACACTGGATGTATACTGATAAAGCATATTTTCCTTAACCAAAAAGTAGACTAGCAGCTATAGTAGATTTAGTTCTCGGGTCCCTATATAATTTGTTGGCTTTCCTTGCTGTGTAGACTGCCATTAGCAGAAAATAAGAAATTCTCAGTTAATTGGTTTACCTCCTATGAAATTTTGTTGCCTTTCCTTTTTATGTATCACTATGCAGTGTTATTATTCTAAACACAGCAATTCTCCTTCCTCTAGCTAAGGAGGTATTTTTACTCCAGGTAACTATCAAAGTCTTTTCTAAGCTTTTGAAAAATTATTATAAAAACCTTGATGTAATTTTATTTGTTGATGCTACATACTTGAAAACAGATTCTGAATATGTCAAACATGCTATGGTGGCTCATATCTATTAATTCAGCCCAAATGACTGAGTTGACCATTGTCACATGGGTTTACCATCCATTTGTTAAAACATTTATAAGCACACCATTACCCTACCCTCTCACTACACCCAGGAGAAATCCTCAGCTTTAAAAGTTAGATCATTTTAAATTAGAAAACTGAAGTTTGGCCCAACATCCCCATACTCATTTTACCCACTCATTAACATTTTTATTCAGTTGAAAATTATTTCCTGAGCATCTACTTCGTATCATTGTTGAAAGCTTCAGAATATCTATGAAGGGGGACTTAGGTCTAAAGGACTATTTTTAAGTCCTTTGCTTGGCAAGAAGACTGGTATTACATAGGCAGCTGTTGATTCGGGGTGGCTCAAAGTGTATAGTATCAGCCATGGAGGAGATTCTGGAAGTATTAAATTTTACCTCCTTTTCACTCATCTTTGCCAACACTACATGCAGTACTGAACTAGGTTTAAAAAAGGGGAATGCAACAGAAATGTTCCGGGCCCATGTGGAGTTTTCCGTAGTGTTTTCAAGGCCCCCGGTTAGTTGTCACACCTGGAGACTTCCAAGATTTCCCTAATTCCCTTACCTGATATTGTCACCAAAGGGCTAGTCAATATGTAATCTTCAACAGTCTCAGCCTTACTTAACATACCGTGCCCTATCATGAGAATCTGTGTATAGCTACATTTATTTTTCCTTAAACTGCTCAGGATAAATTCTAGGAAAAATGCCAAGATTTGCTAATCTCTTGCTGCTATCCTTGGAAATATGTCCCCTAGAACACCCTGGCTGCTTTCCACCAAGCCTTTCCTATGCGGAGAACCTACACATCTCTAAGAACATCTCATGAGGATGTGTTTAAAAATTAAAATCTTCTACTACTCTCTACCCTGTAGACTTGTTACTGATTTTTTTTTTTTTTTTTTTTTTTTTTTTTTTTTTTTGAGATGGAGTCTCACTCTGTCGCCCAGGCTGGAGTGCAGTGGCCCGATCTCGGCTCACTGCAAGCTCCGCCTCCCGGGTTCACGCCATTCTCCTGACTCAGCCTCCCGAGTAGCTGCAACTACAGGTGCCCGCCACTACGCCCGGCTAATTTTTTGTATTTTTAGTAGAGACGGGATTTCACCATGTTAGCCAGGATGGTCTCGATCTTCTGACCTCGTAATCCACCCGCCTCCGCCTCCCAAAGTGCTGGGATTACAGGCGTGAGCCACCGTGCCCGGCCTCCTTGTTACTGATTTTTAAACTTAATTTTAGCTGACAAGAAATATTACTCACTGTATGTTAGAAGCCAACTGTAGGAAAGTAATTCGAAAGTCTTTATGACTTTAAAAAGTAGTACATTATTGGCCAGGCGCGGTGGCTCATGCCTGTAATCCCAGCACTTTGGGAGGCCGAGGCGGGTGGATCGCGAGTTCAGGAGATGGAGCCTATCCAGGCTAACACTGTGAAACCCCGTCTCTACTAAAAAATACAAAAAAAAGTAGCCGGGTGTGGTGGCGGGCACCTGTAGTCCCAGCTACTTTGAGGGCAGAAGCCAGAGAATGGCGTGAACCTGGGAGGCGGAGCTTGCAGTAAGCAGAGATCGCACCACTGCACTCCAGCCTGGGAGACAGCGAGACTCCGTCTTAAAAAAAAAAAAAAAAAAAAAAAAAAGGGAGTACATTATTTTACAGATTCTAAATGAAATGGAATGAAAGGGCTTTTTATGAATCAAACAGTAGTTTAGAAAACTCTGCATGTGGCTGGGCGCGGTGGCTCAAGCCTGTAATCCCAGCACTTTGGGAGGCCGAGACGGGTGGATCACAAAGTCAGGAGATCGAGACCATCCCGGCTAACACGGTGAAACCCCGTTTCTACTAAAAAATACAAAAAAAAAAAAAACTAGCCGGGCGAGGTGGCGGGCGCCTGTAGTCCCAGTTACTCGGGAAGCTGAGGCAGGAGAATGGCGTGAACCCGGGAGGCGGAGCTTGCAGTGAGCTGAGATCCGGCCACTGCACTCCAGCCTGGGTGACAGAGCGAGACTCCGTCTCAAAAAAAAAAAGAAAAGAAAAAACAAAACTCTGCATGTGCTTAAATAATACTTTACAAGTGTTTGATTTCAATCAATGACAGAATTCAAACAAAGCCCTCATTTGAAACTGAGAGGTGAGATCTGAGGCCTAAAATATTTATTTATAAGATACATCTTAAAAATCATCTGATGAAAGGAGCTGAAGAACATCATGAACTAAGCCTACAGTTGGATATATGACATCACAGGAACATAGTAGGAACTTACAAAAAGTAACTTAGTCATGTGGTTGGTATAGTTTTAAAGGATCCCTATTAATTCTAATATATAATAAAGGGAAACATCTATTTATTTCAGCTCTAAATCCATATAATCAGGAAATAATTGTGGCTACATTTCGTTTTAGGCTGGCAAAGCATCTCTACCAAGTATTCCATACCATAGGAATATTTTGGTGTCATTTACTGAGTGATTAAATTGCTAAGCAGCTCAAATATGATCTCCATTCACCACCTAAAATGTTACTAAAATCATTATTGTAAGCATACATGTAGGAATTTAATGTTGTCCTTTGAAGGTTAAAACAAAAGAAGGTCTGGATGTTTCCTACTAAAAAAAAATGGAGGGACTTCAGTTATCTCAGAATATAAGACAGTAGAGACTAACTTTCTTTAGTCTTCTGGGACAGTCAGGCAAAATGGAAAGCGAAGGAGGGAAAGGAAAATTCTGTTTAATTGTGGTTTGGGAGTTCAATATATAAAGTTACGTGCCAAAGTGAGTAAAAGCATTTTAAACCAGTATAGTGTTTGATAGAAGTAAATTGCCTTATATTTCCTACTTTTTCTGAGAGATCACTGAGCTGGATTTTCACAGTTTTTTTTTTTTTTTTCTCTAGTTCAGAATAAAATTCATATGTAAATTATTCTGATAAAAACAAAGAGATTAGAAAAGACCCATTTTTTTTTTTGGCACCAGGGCATAGGATAACTCTGAATGTTTATACTTGATTCTATTTCTTCTCTTTTATTTCAAAACTAGGGAGTAGCTGCATTGGTATTTAGTCATCCAATTATATTGGACAAATAGTTTTGCGGAAATAGACAGTTTAAAATGTTTGTCATGTATAAATACATTTTCACCTACAGATATATTTACAAAAATGCATGTTTACAATCAATGATCTTAACTCTGCACATGACTAAATTCCACACTTGCCTACAGTGTCTGTTTTCTCATTTACATACATATCTATATTCAATAATAAATCCCTAAGAACCAATTTATAAACTATTTTTCTAGTGGATGCTACATAATTTTTAAAAAATATATGCTGGACTATTATTGCCTTTCATTTAAGATTCCTTTTACTCTAAGAAAATGGGCTTCTTTAGGCTGAACATTATCATTATTTTCCGTTCATTTAGATTTAACTGAAAGGGACTTTACACAAACACATGCCTATTTGCTCCTAAAGATCACTGTCATATTATAATTCTAAAGAAATCTTCCCTCCCTGATGGATTAGTCCAGATGTGTCCCAAACCTGTCACAATCTAGAAAAGGTTAAAGATCACGTAATTTCTGTGTTGGACCCTCTGTCAAGTCATGTTTACTGTCACCAAAAGGTTAGGCTAGAGAAGAAAAAATCAGGTTGATGAATGGTGCAGAATGCATGTCAATGAAATGAAAGAGATGGTGTGCACTTGTTTTCACCAGTGATAAGCCATCCAGATTTTGCCCTGTTACTTTTAGTGTTCAAAAGCACATTGCATTTAGATCTTGATCTTGAACACACTTAAGGCACTGGAACCATCAAAACAACTCATTAATATGTGTCTTGCCAGTTGTTTGAAGATGTGGATATTTTCTTTTGTTGAGGTCTTTCTCACTTCACTAGATATTACCATCTCCAAACCTTTTTAAATGAACAGCCATAATTATGTTGGGCTCTGTTGTAAGAAAATGGTAGTAGGAGGAAAAAGTAAAAAAACAGAAACAATGAAATTTATTTTATTATTATTTATGTATATAATAAATGTGCTCTAATATAGAAATTTTAAAATACAGACCAAAATAGTTTTCATCTCTTTGTAACTTGGTTAAGAATTTTTGCAAAACAATGGAAAAAATACCCACAATATGCAAACACTTTTTTTTTTTTTTTTTTTTTTTTTACAATCATAACTATACAGTGAAATGATGGATTTTAAACTACAGGTCTCTAAGCTGAGCCTATTCTTGTGTGATAGAAGATAAACAAGTTTATGATGCTGGTAATCTTCACAGTCGTAAAAAAATCTTACACTGTCTCAAAATAGTTGTGGGTAAATTGGGCCAGAGATAAAGTCTACACTTTAAAAAATTTTAGAAGTGATTTGAATTCTGTCTGAATGACTAACCAGTACAAAAATTAATAGTATAGTGTAGCAAAGTGCACTTCTTTCTTTCTGCCTTCTAAAGACATGAGGTTTCCTTTTATGTGTCTGTCCTGAAGGGCATTTTGCTTTTTCTCTTTACACTCTTCCTGGAATTTCAAAGACTCTCCTTATTAGATAACACTCGGTTTCATTTACTTAAGCTTTGACCTTTCTCTTGAATTCACTAGACTGTATACTTTTCAAAAAGGTGTTGTATTTACCAAAGTACAGTACCTTTCACAGTTCCAGGGATAAGATGACCTCTGAGTGGGGAACAAATTTTGAGCCAGGGTTATGTTAAGAATTAAATGCAAATTGAAAAAGAAGGCATAGATATGATGAAAATTTCATCCAGGAACTGGGGATGGTTAGAACAGAGCAGGCGTTTGGGCTGTCTGGGTATAATGAGCAGGACTTCTAGTTATATATGGGCAGTCAGGAGGAGGACAGAGGAGGAATAGGGTCTTTCAAAGTTACTGCTGACAAGAGTGGAATGGGGTTATCTCATGTCACCCAATCTTAGGACACAGAAAGCATAGCTAATTTGTTAGGACTGTGAGAAAACTGGATTTAATACTGAATGTGCACTTTCTTTCTTGTAGGCAAGGAGTGGTACTACAAAAATATTTAAGTGACTTACAAAGTTTAAAAATACTACCAAGTGTTATAGTGAAGTTTTAATACAGTATATTTGACTTGAATGCCAATTTAATTTCTTGCCACATGTAAGTGATCCTCAAATTACAGTTGCCAGAACAGTAGCAGCAACATCACTGAGGAAATTGTGAGACATACAAATTGTCAGGCCTCAACACAGACCTGACCAGAAGGTCTAGGAGTACAACCTAGGAATCTATTTATTTAACAAGCTAATCTGGTGAATCTGATGCATGCTAAGGTCTAAACTGACTGCTATATACCATGCTGCATCAAATATTCATGGACAGCCTCAAGATACTTAGGGTACAGAGATAAATAAAACAGGGGCTCTGCCCTCATGCTACAACGTATGGGGATTCAAAGGAAGAAAATACAAAATAATACTTTTAACAATTTCTTCCATTACAGAGTGGTTATGATAGAGACAGAAGACAGGGAAATTCTGGGCAGAAGAGGGTGGGTCTGCAGCGAGGGCCCCACCCGTAGGCCTGGAACCTCGGCCCAAAATGAGAACATACATTCCTGTTTTCCCATTCAAATGTTGCCTTTTCCAAAACCACCCATGGCCTACCCTGAACCCCCAACCTGTGCCCATAACAACCCCAGGCTCTGCTGCCAGAGGGAGGAGAAGAAGAGGAGCAGCTGGACATTAAAGACTACACTTGGATGTCACAGAGAAGTAGCTTGACTTCACAGGGATGGCTTAATGGCATAGCTTCAGATTACCTCACAGCTCCGTCCCCTTTCCAGCTCCCCTTCCCTCTCACTCCTAAAGCCACTTTCTTTGACAATAAAAGCCCCTGCATTTACCATCTCCAATTTGTTCATGTGACCTCATTCCTCCTAGACACCAGACAAGTACTTGGGTGCAGGTGCAAAAGGCTGTCACGCTAACATTCCATTGAGCTGTCAACACTTAAGCCATCTGCAGATGGCAAAGCTAAAAGAGCACTGACTGTAACACTGCTTCTGGGGCTTCAGGGATTGCAGGCAATGCCCTAAATGCTGCTGTGGGGTTGGTACACAATTTGTTCCTGCCAGCACCCAAAAGCGATCGCCTAGGCTTCTGCGCCCACTTACCTGCATGGTCCCTCCTGTGAAGGGTTGAGTCCAGCAGTTTTGAGTGAGTGTAGTTCACCCCCTCAGTGCCCATGCACTCCAGTTTCTGCCTGTGAAGGGGTCAGGGAAAATTTCTGGCTTCAGGTATTATGTACCAGTCCTATTTGGAAAGTAATCCTATTGTTCCATTTGGTAGATGAGGAAGTGCAGTGACAAAATAAAAGTTACCCAAATTTATATAACTGACTAATAAAAGGAATCAGAATTTTTCCTCTTTGTTTCATACTAAAATGGGCTTAGGTAATGATGTGGTTTGGCTGTGTCTCCACCCAAATCTCATCTTGAATTGTAATTCCCACAATTCCCACATGTCATGGGAGGAACCCGGTGGGAGGTGATTAAATTATGGGGGCATGTCTTTCCTGCCCTATTCTTGTAATAGTGAATGGGACTCATGAGATCCAATGGTTTTAAGAATGGGAATTTTCTCTGCACAAGCTCTCTTTGCCTGCTGCCATCCACATAAGATGTGACTTGCTCCTCCTTGCCTTCCACCATGATTGTGAGGCTTCCCAGGCCATGTGGAACTGTTAAGTCCAATAAACCTCTTTCTTTTGTAAATTGCCCAATTTTGGGTATATCTTTATCAGCAGCATGAAAATGGAATAGCACAGTGAATTGATACCAGTAGAGGGGGACACTGGCTGAAAAGATACCCAAAAATGTGAAAGTGACTTTGGAACTAGGTAACAGGCAGAGGTTGGACCAATTTGGGGGGCTCAGAAGAAAATGTGGGAAAGTTGGGAATTTCCTAGAGACTTGCTGATTGGCTTTGACAAAAATACTGATAGTGATATGAACAATAAGGTCCGGGATGAAGTGGTAACAGACAGAGATGAGGAACGTGATGGGAACTGGACCAAACTGGACTCTTGTTATGTTTTATCAAAGAGACTGGTGGCATTTTGCCCCTGCCCTAGAGATCTGTGGAACTTTGAACTTGAGAGAGATAATTTAGGGTATCTAGTGGAAGAAATTTCTAAGCAGCAAAGCATTCAAAAGGTGGCTTGGGTGCTGTTAAAGGCATTCAGTTTTATAAGGGGAGACAGCATAAACATTTGGAAAATTTGTGGCCTGACAATGTGATAGAAAAGAAAATCCCATTTTCTGAGGAGAAATTCAAGCCCTCTGCAGAAATTTGCATAAGTAACGAGGAGCTAAATGTCAATCCCCAAGACAATGCAGAAAATGTTTCCAGGCCATGTCAGAGGTCTTTTAGGCAGCCCTTCCCATCACAGGCCCAGAGGCCTATGAGGAAAACGTGGTTTTGTGGACTGGGCCCGGGATACCTGTGCTATGTGCAGCCTAGGGATTTAATGCCCTGTGTCCCAGCCACTCCAGTCATGGTTGAAAGGGTCTAACATAGAGCTCAGGCTGTGGCATCAGAGGGTGCAAGCCCTAAACCTTGGCAGCTTCCATGTGGTGTTGAGACTGTAGTTGCACAGAACTCAAGAATTGAGGTTTGGGAACCTACATCCAGATTTCAGAGGATATATGGAAATGCATAGATGTCCAGGCAGAAGTTTGCCACAGGGGCGGGCTCTCATGGAGGATCTCTGCTAGGCAGTGCAGAAGGGAAATGTGGGGTCAGAGCTCCCACACAGGGTCCCTACTGGGGTATACCCTAGTGGAGCTGTGAGAAGAAGGCCATCATCTTCCAGACCCCAGAATGGTAAATATACTGACAGCTAGCATTGTGCACCTAGAAAAGCCATAGACACTCAACAGCAGCCCTTGAAAGCAGCCAAGAGGGAGGCTGTACCCTGCAGAGCCTCAGGAGTGAAAATGCCCAAGACCATGGCAACCCACCTCTTGTATCAGTGTGATCCAGATGTGAGAAATGTAGTCAAAGGAAATCATTTTGGAGCTTTAGGATTTGACTGTCCTTCTGGATTTTGAACTTGAATGGGGCCTCTAGACCTTTGTTTTGGCTCTATTTACCCAATTCCAGTACCCCCATTGTATCTAGTAGGTAACTAACTTGTTTTAGATTTTACAGGATCATAAGTGGAAAGGACTTGCCTTGTTTCAGATGAGACATTGGACTGTGGACTTTTGAGTTAATGGTGCAATGAGTTAAGAATTTGGGGGACTGTTGGGAAGGCATGATTGGTTTTGAAATGTGAGGACTTGAGATTTGGGAGGGGCCAGGGGTGGAATGATGCAGTTTGACTCTGTGTCCCCACACAAATCTCATCTTGAATTGTAATTCTCACAATTTTCACATGTCATGGGAGGAACTCAGTGGGAGGTGATTGAATTATGGGGGCTGGTCTTTCCTGTGCTGTTCTCATGATAGTGAATGAGTTTAATGAGATCTAATAGTTTTAAAAACAGGAGTTTCCCTGCACAAGCTCTCTTTGCCTGCTGTCATCCATGTAAGACGTGACTTGCTCCTCCTTGCCTTCCACCATGACTGTGAGGTCTCCCAGTCCACGTGGAACTGTAAATCCAATAAACCCCTTTCTTTTGTAAATTGCCCAGTTTCGGGTATGTCTTTATCAGCAGTGTGAAAACAGGCTAATATAGGTAGACTCTCTCTTCAGTTCAGGGCACAATTCTAAGAATCTTCATTATAAGTGATAGCTTAAGGCTACGCAGCAATAAAGACAACACATATTTTATTGTGTTTTTCACTCCCCTACCCTCCTTTTTTGATTGTGAGGCAATCTTTAGGTAAATAATTATAAAATAGAAACTTCAGCTGAATTAAATTTAAAGGATTTTAATTGAGCAATGAATGATTTGTGAACTGGGCAACCCCCCAAATCACAGAAGATTCTGAGAGACTCCAGTGCAGCCACATAGCAGAAAAAGATTTATAGACAAAAAAAGAGAAATGACATACAGAAATTGGAAGTGAGGTGTAGAACAGTTGGATTGGTTACAGCTCAGCACCTGCATTATTTGAACCTAGTCTGAACACTCAGCAATTGATGAGCGGTTGAACTATGGCCACTGGGATGGGCCAGCACTCAGCTATTGTTACAGGTCCACACTACTAAGTTAAGTTTTCAATTTTTTCTGCCTATTAAGCTAGTTTATGGTTCATCCACAAGGACTCAAATATAGAAGTATGGAGTCTTTCTCAGGCCATATTTAGTTTGCTTTAACAGGACTCATGTATGTCAGCGCATGACATTGTCTTTTTTTTTTTTTTACATTATTATTTTTCTTTTTTTTTCTTTAATCCTTGGCAGCAGGAAGTCATTTTTTTACATTATTAAATATCCTCAAAGAATGATAGCTCAAGGTCAAATTATTTAATTACTTTATGGTGAATATAATATGAGCTGCTTAATAAATTATAACTCATGATTTAGATTAGACATAATATATTCAGTCCATAATATCATAGTACTGTAGCTACAGAAGAGATTTTTTAGATTTTAGCCAAATTTCCAAATTTACACATTTGAGCTTATACATTACTCTCTTTCCAAAGTCTTATTACAAATGGTACATCATTTATTATCAGTGTGAAAATATATAGTTGCTACAATAAATAATGCTTTTCTGGAATAAACTAATTCAAAGGGAAACTGTGTTATACACTTTTAAGATGCAGGGTACCACTCCTAGAGAAGAGCTTCTTCTTCAGAATAGTCATTCCATAACAGCTATTGCACTCACAGATATCACCTATCTTAAAAAAAATAACAATTTTGAGAGAAGTAAATCAAGCCATTTTAGCTTTTCAGAGTTACACCAGAATTAGCATTAAGATAATTCAACTGGGGACTATAGAGAGAACATGCTGCTTCTCCTTTCTCTTAAGCCTACAATATACAATAAGCTCCATGAAATATTATGACTTAAAAAAAATGACCAGAGGCTTTGGAGACACACAACCCTGGGATCAAATCCTGATCCTACCATTTACTAGCTGGATAAACTTAAGCAAGTTACTCAGCTTCTATGAGTTTCATTGTCCTCACTTGTCAAATAGAAATATTGCAAATTGTGAAGATTCATTGAGGTAACCAATGTATAATGCCTACCTATAAACCTCATAATTCCTCTTAACTCTCCCTATTTCCATTGTTTCAACTTTATCCAGAGATGATGTAAGACCCCTGGAGAGTGACTTTGCAAATCTACATATCTGGAATCAAATGTCTGCATCTGAATCCTGGGTTCAAGTTCCATTGACCCTGAGGGCTGTGTGATTCTGTCTCACCTCCTAGGACTGCATGAGGGTTAAAGAAGATTATGCAGAATAAAGATGCTCAGTACAAAACTGGTACACACAAACACTAATTCAATTATTATTATTATTATTATTATTGCTATTGTTATCATTCCATTCCTCCAGGCTGGGTGGAAATGTTCCACCTATCATGGCAATAGGGAAATAGGTACAGTTGTGCTATTGTTAGGCACCGTGCAGCCTCATTCACAATGTTGATTCTTAGAAGCAATTTATAATAGTCATTGGTAGTGAAAATAGCTGCACCAGTTAAGAGTATTATTTTCACCTGAAACTTATTTGGCAAGTCTTTCAATCCCTCATTCTCAGAACTCACAGTTTAAAAAGACAGATTATTCAAGTCATTAGGTATTTGGTCTGAATTCATTAAAAAAACATGGTTTGCCAAGTTATCCATTAGTATAAGCAGCATGTCTTTCTTTCCTTCTTTCTTTCCCTTCCTGCCTTCTTTCCTTCCTTTCTACTTCTCTCCTTCATTCACACATCCATTTAACAACCATTCATTTATTTAACAACTACTTTCCCATGGGCTCGGATATTGGACGGCCAAAGTGTGAATCGTGGCACCAACTTGATTAATTTTGTGACCCGACATAAGTGGCTTAACTTCCCTAAGCCTCAAATTCTCTTCTACCAACCTTAGGTAATAGTTGCATCTACCTCCAAGAATTGTTTTAACAACTAAATAAGATACTGAAAATCCTCCGGCACAGTGCCTGGTTCATAGAGAGCTCAGAACATTCAAACTATTTAGCTATTAAAAGCGTTATTTTTATTTTTAAATAATTTTATTATTTCTTCCCTTCATCCTCCTTCTATCACTACTACCTCCACAACTACTCTCCAGCATTCTACGAAATGCTAGATCTGCACTGTCAGAAAAATAAAAACAAACCAAGCAAATAAAAACTCATGATCTCTGTCCTTATGAAACTCATATTTTGTAGGTAAACATATAATGTATAAAGAAACAACATTTTAAATATATTGTTATTGTTGATAATTCATTGAGGAAAAACGTTTTGGATGGATGATTAACAATAACTGAAGGGGGCCAATTTATGATGTTTGGAAAGAACTTCTGTGCCTTTCATGGATGTGTCATTTGAGTCAAGATCTGAAGACAAACCACACATGTGAAAAACAGAAGAGCTGAGATGTGTGAGACTGTGCAAGAAAATTTAGGGAGTGGAATGAGAGATGGAGTGTTAGGTCTTAGACTGTGCAGGTTTCCTAGGTAGGGAAGACAGTTAGATTTCATTTGAAGCATTTATTTGAAGCATTTGCCCTTATTCTTAAAAGGATTGCGTGTCTGCTGTTGATGTTATAATTTTTTTTCTTTTTCTTTTTAGTCTTTAAGTCTATCGAAGTGTTTATAGGGCATTCTGCTGTGCTGAACATGTACAAGATACGATACCTGCCATAAGAAAAGAAAGATAAATACACCAAACATCAAATAAACAATGTTAAAATCTTCAAATTATGCATCAGTTAAGATTTTAATTTACTAAAGCTGTTTTCTTAATTACGTAGGCTTTGTTCACAGATGGCAATATTTAAATCATAGAGTTAACATAAAGTGATAAAAGAAAAAGATCTTGGTGTGTGATGTATCCAGTAAACCAGAACTGTGCAAACTCGCCAATTAAATTTGACAACTTCTTAAAACATTTAATCCCGCAGATGCAATATGACAATCCCGAAGTGGGAATAGTACATGAAATATCGCATCCTGCTCATTCACTTAGCTGTTATTTCTTAAGGCTGCACAATCAGAATTGCATTTAAGGAGTAGACAGTGAAAAATTCAGTTAGTATACAGACACCAGATGCAAAACCTTGTCTTTGTCACTTAGAGGATGCAAATGGAAATCTTTGGATCTTAAACATTTCAAACTGGACTGTTTTTGTTTATTCTTGCCATTTTCTTGTTCATGTTAAAATGTGACAGCAGTAAGTTTCCATCCTCTTCTAAATGATTTTTTCCTCTGGAAAAACTTTCCAAATATAAAGGAAAACACATAATTATGTTTTGCTGTTACTGGACAATCATCTCTGAATTTTAAAAGCTCTTTAACTTAGCCCTATGGTTTAAATCACACTTTCCAATAGCAGTGGTTTTACATTCTCTTCAGGTAGACATGTTGTTCAGTGCAGTGATTAATTGGGTAAGCCTGATCCCTTATATTCAGAGCCCACTTGTAAGTGGAAGTGAGAAATGAATTGTGCCAAGAGCCTTCAGTTCTATATTTATTAATATAGTAGATTACACAGATCATGAAAACAATCTTCTAATTTATAAGAGTCAATCTAATATCTTGTTAAACAAGAGTTATTATTATTGAGCTTAAACTATTGAAGTGTGTTATACCAAAGGGCCACTTCCCACATTGAAGAATACTGCTGTGAACACTAGCATTTTAACCACATGCTAATGGGCTCTCAGCAGCCTGATAAGTTATTGATTATCTCAGCTGGCATAATTCGTATCAGGAGAAGACAGTGTAGTTAACTGGAATGTAAGTCCTTCTCTTTTGCATCTTGAAACAGACTCACATCTGATCAGTCACTTTAGTCAGGACTATGGAAACAGACAGACGGCTTTGTCCACAGGTGAATGGGCCCTTTCTGAAAGGAGCAGTGCTGAGCCCCATTAAACTCTGGCCCAGAAAATTTCATCTCCTTTTGTACCTATTAATCTAAACAGTAACTGAAATGCCAGATGGAGAAGCAGTTCAAAGCCACTTGCTATTGTTCTCTTGCTAATATGAATGGTAAAATTAAACTGAATTTTCTATTTTGCTCATTTTTACCAAGACAGAACTGAAATGGAAAAGGATGGAGAGTATTATGTGATTATAAAAGGCTATGTTTTTTTTAAAGAAAACATTTGCACAGTAACAGCCAGCCATATTATTTTAAAGCATTTCTATAGAAAAGATTTTCCCATTGTGAATAATATTTAAACACATGCAAAAAATAATTTTACAAAGAATTCTCCCCATACAAAGTTGTGATCAGTGTGGTCTGTTATGTTAACTGGAGATTGGAACGCTTGCAATCTGTGCTTCAGCTGACACCTTTCTCCTCACATTACTGCTTTTTATAATGGGAAGAGAAATGTATGTTGAAAATTGTAAAGAAGTAATAAAATAGCTTTTAAATAAAGGAATATATTATTGTGAGAAAAATGTAGGCATTGCACATTGGCAAGATTTCATGACACATTGCTATGCCTATTCATTTGTGGAAATGTTTGAAATTGCTCAAAAGGGCTTAGTTTCATGTTTTGGAGGAATGGTGAAGTTGAGTGTGACAGCTTGCTAAAAAAGGAATAGTAAGAGAAAAAAAAAAGAATGTTCTCTCGGTGAATAACTCACCTTTAAAAGGCCTCTTCAAGACATATTTAAATTATGTAATATTTTGCCAGATAGAGGATCAAATCTCAGTTGCAGCCACCTATGCTACCTAGTGTAAAAGTCTCACCTGATGTGGCTCATTAATATGAGCCTAGAGGGGCTTGCTGAATTGTTTTATCAGAAACTTTTTTTTCTTTTGTCTGCCTAACTAGGATAGTAGCCACAGAAATTCTCATGGAATACAAAAATTGTTAAAGTGGCAGCATGTCTGAAATAATGAGCCCCTTAAACCAATATAGTATGATGGTTAAGAGTTTGGGGTTGGCAATCAGAATGCCTGTGCTTTAACACTAGCAGCGTGGCATCAGGCAGCGAAATTTAGTTCCATAACCCTCAGTTGGTTCAACAATAAAGAGGCATATATGTGATACCAGTTGTTTTAATAAGTAAAAGGAGATAATGCATGTCAAGTGTTTAACAAGGCTTTTAGCATTGATTAAACACACAACTATATGAATATTATAGTTGAAATTTCTTAGTTAACAGTGCTCAAGACAAAGTACTTGCACTTAATCACAATTATCCATATAAATAAAACCATATAACCAATAGCAATGCCAAGATTACAAACAAATCTCCTTGAACTAGGTTGCATTTTACACTGTATTATCTAGCAAATGTGAAATCAAGGTCTCACTTATATGAGTATATGGTAAAATTTCATTGCACTTAAATATTTGGCTATATATTATACATGTATAATATATGAATATATTTATTCAATTATCTGTGACTGGTTAGGTCAGTCTACATAGCCCATTACTTCTATTAATATAACGTTGCTGTAGTTCATCATTAACATTGCTCTTTCTCCTGACCACAGGCTTTACTCTTAATCCAGCTTTTCCCATTAGTTGCAAAAATAGTATAATGTAGTGTCTCTATCCTCAACTATATTCTGATTCATGTGAAGATTTATCCTCTCCACCTCCCAGCCAACTTGGTAGTAGTGTTATGTTCATATGCCAATATCTCATTTTTTTTTTTTTTTTTTTTTTTACTGATAAGGCTATTGATTCTGTTTATAAAGCTTTGCTCCAAAGACTTCAGCACAGGATGTGAAATTTTGTTATCACCTGCCAGTCAGCTTAAATCATTAGTAATTAATGTACTATGGTCTTTAGCCAAAATCAAACTGATGGACAAACATAAAAAATTTAGCTTCTTTAATATACCTAGAAAATGATGGAAGTAGTGGATTCAGCTGATATTGCTATTCTAACAGCATTTGAACTTCACAACCTGTAACTGTTCCTTTTTCATAGATTAGGAAAACAAAATTTAGAGTAAATTAATTGTCCAAAGTCCTAAATATAGTAATGGGAAGATTCAGTCCTAAGACTTTTAAAAGTTTGATGACTCAAGTTCAACACATCCAGGTCCTTACAAGTTCCTAGAGTACTTGTTCATTATATTGCATTACTAAGCTATTGATTTCAACACCTTTTCACTTTTACAAATTGATGGGTGTCATGCCAGTAGAACCTGAAAGACATTGAGTAAAATTTATAGCAATAAGTTTAGCACAAAATCTATTTTGATACTGTTTAGCTTTATTATTCAGTGCCTATCCATACTTTTTTTATTCACTGGCATGGACACATAATTCCAATTAAAAATGTATACTCTTCCTCTAGATTCTGTCCTCACAAATATAAAATCTCTGTACCTATGCATGAGTGATAAAATGTATGTTCTTGCTTTTTGCTTGTTTGTCTTCCTGAATGCTAGGTAATACGGCTATATTTTGCAAAAATATTCAAGTTAAGCAAGATTTATTGGTAACCTAGTTTCCTGTAATCATTAAATTATTAATTTATTTCGTATTTTCTATTAAAAGGGCCAAAAGGAAGAACAATAGGAGATAAGTTGAATTTTTGAATTGTTATGAAAGCTTCTTCAGATCCACAATTTTTAAAATAGCAGGAAATTCAGGAATAATAGATTTTAACTCAATAAAATCTGCATGTGCCAACAAGAACTTGAGATCTTCAGTCAATAGGAACTAAGTTTAAGTACTATCTATAGGAACTGGAGCAAATCTTGTTATCCTGAAGTTTTCTAATTTGTAACAAAGATATAACAAAAGTAGATATTCCATTGTACTCTGACTCTCATTTTCTCTACTTTCTTCTCTATGGCAGTAACGTAACCTAGGACTTCATCACTGAGTGGCTGTGGCTTTGGACCAATTACGTTCTCTTCTTGAATTCATTGTTCTCAAAAAGTTATTGCTAGAATTAATTAAAACATTGTAAATAAAGCCCCTAATGTAAACCAGGGCTCTCAGGCCAAATCCGTCCTGCTACATATTTTTGTAAATACAGTTTTATAGGAACATGACATACTTTTGTGCCATAATGGCAGAGTTGAATAGTTGGGACAGAGATCTTGTGGCCCACCAAATCGACAATATTTACTCTAAATATTTAGAGAAATTTTGTCAACTACTGCCTTAATGCATTCCTAGCATGTTTCTTCCTTTCCTCTTTTGTGTCTTCCTCTCTCCCTCCCTGGCTACCTCTCTGCCTCCTTCCCTCACTCCTCTCCTTCCTCCCTCCATGTCTCTTTCTTTTCTCTCATTCCTCTGTTCCATCCTTCTTTTCTTCCTTCCTTTCCTCCTCCTTCCCTTCCTTTCTTCCTCCCTTCTTTCCTCCTTCTGGAAAACTGTATTGTCTACTCTGTGAACCAAGCTCTAAGCTAAACTCTGAGAATATCGCAATAAGATCCAATGGCTATAACGTAGTGGTGGATATAGGCAAGTAAAAGACAACTAAAATATGGCAAGTGCAATGAAAAGACAATTAATAGATGGATGTCCTAATCAAGTTTTGGAGATTCAGAGAAGGCTTTCTGAAGGAAAGGATCTGTAAGGAGAAATCTGGAAAATAAGTGGAATTTAGCTATGTAAGAAGTATAGAAGGAGAGAAATGTTCCAGTAATGGGAATAACATTTGCAAAAGCATGGTAATCACAAAGAACACTGCGGTTTTCAGAAATTCAAACAGTTCAGGGTGTTGGGAGGTTTATGCAGAAGAGTGCAGAGAGGTGAAGCTGGACAGTTGAGCAAGAACTATACCATGCAGGGCATTGTAAGCCATGGTCCAGAGGATTGAATTTACTATACCACAAGAAACGCAAATGGAGTCAGAGGGAGGAAGTTTGTTGCATAGAAGTAACATATCCAAACTAGCCATTTAAAAATTTTATCTGGCTGCAGTTTTAGAAAGTGGATTTGCATAAATGTTGTTTTTGTGAAGACAAGTAAGATGACTTGAAATACTCTGAAAAACATAAACAAATGTAAGAGTAGGTATCTGGTTAGAATTAGGGATAGATTTAGGTGTGTTTGTTTGTTTGTTTTAGGAATTTGATGACATTGCCCAAAAGATCCAGGGATTAGTAAATCCTGCATTTCTAAGGAAAGTATCTATAGAAGAAACAACGTCTAAATAGAAAAAAAAAAAAATACTGTATTTCTATTGTTGTTTACAAAGCTCTTATAAACCCAGGGCATATCATTCTTTATTCTCATATATATTTTTTCAACACGTATTTACTGAATAGTTACTAGGCTTCAGAAACCATTCTAAGGATTGGGTAGATAGCAATGAATAAAACATTGAGCCTCCTTTCATTAAAATTATGTTGTCACAGAGATGTAGCCATAAATAAATAAATAAATACATACATAAGCAGTGTGAGCTCTGACATAATGCTATGCAGAAAAATAAACAGGTACAGGATAGAACAAACGTAATGGGAGGTTACCTGTTTTAGAAAGGGGAATCAGAAATGAAATCTTAATGAAATGACATTTTAACTGATACCTAAAAGAATAAATGTGGCACCCATGGAAAGGGATAGTATTTTAGGCAGAGTAAATGCCATATGTGTGAAGGTTCAAATGAAGGAATGTGCCTGACATAATAAAGAATTAAAAAGTATTAGTCTCACTGGAGTAAAGTGATTAAGAGAAATAATTCAATGAGAAACAGAATAGATGGGTATGACAGACATATTAAGGGGCAACAGGAATTGGTGTCGTGCTTGAGAGCAATGTAAACCTATAGAATCACTTGAAGCAGGCATTCAAATGATTATGATTTATAGTTTGATTGTTTTTACAAAAATATCTTGGGCAGATTTTATTAGATTTATTTCTAAGTATCTAATATTCAACAGCTATTATGAATTACTTTTTGAAGATATTAATTTTGATTGTTACTAATGTAAAGAAATGCAAGTGATTTTTATATTAGTTTCCAATATTGTGCCAGCCTCTCTCAATTATCTCATTAATTGTAATAATTTGTACACGAATGGTCTTTTCCTTCCTGTTTTCTCTTTCCTTTTTTCCCTTTCCCTTTCCTTTCTCTTTTCTTTCTTTTTCTTTCTTTCTTTCTTTCTTTCTCTTTCTTTCTTTCTTTCTTTCTTTCTTTCTTTCTTTCTTTCTTTCTTTCTTTCTTTCTTTCTTTCTTTCTTTCTTTCTTCTTTCTTTCTTTTCTTTCTTTCTCTCTTTCTTTCTCTTTCTTTTCCTTTCTTTCTTTTTCTTTCTCTCTCTCTCCCTTCCTTCCTTCTTCCCTTCCCCTCCTCTTCTCTTCCTCTTCCCTTCCTCTTCTCTTCTTCTCTCCTCTCCTCCTCTCCCCTCCCCTCCCCTTTCCTGCCCTCTCCTCCCTTCCCCTCCTCTCCTCTCCTCTCCTCTCCTCTCCTCTCCTCTCCTCTCCTCTCCTCTCCTCTCCTCTTCTCTTCTTTTCCTTTATTTTTCTTTCAAGACAGTGTTTCTCTCTGTTGCCCAGACGGGAGTTTAGTGGCACAATCATTGCTCACTACAGCCTCCAACACCTACTCTCAAGAGATTCTACTGCCTCAGCCTCCCAAGTAGCTGGGATTACAGGTGAGTGCCACCATGCCCAGTTAATTTGTTTTTCTTAATTTTTTTGTAGAGATGGGGTCTTGCTAGGTTGTCAGAGCTGGTCTCAAATTCTTGGGTTCAAGCAATCCTCCCACCTCTGCCTCCCAAAGGGTTGGAATTATAGGCGTGAGCCACCACCATGCCTGGACCCTGTACATTAATTTTTTATGTTCACAATTATATTATCTGTACATACTGACAATTTAGTTTCTTCATTTCTAATACTTTTAACATTCTCTTATGTTATTTTATGAGATAGGTAAAAGGATACATTTGTATTGTTCTCTATTTTAAAGAAAATACATTCTGTATTTCCACATTGAGATGTTTGTTGTAGGCTTTCTATAGTCACCTTTTATTAGACTAACAACTTTTTTTATATTCTAATCTTTATTCCTAGTTGATAGTAATTGGATTATTTGTATTTTACATTTCTTCTTGTGTCAATTTTGGTAGACTTATTGCAATAATATTTATTTCAATTAAAATATTATCAATTTAAATAAAATTAGAAAGATGTTTCTAATTTATTGGCATAAATTTATACATAGTTTTCTTTTTATTTTGTGTTATTTGTGGAGTATTTACTTTTGTAACTTCAAATATTATTTGTTCATTTTCCCTTTATTATTATTGGTCTTGCCATAAGTTTATCAACTCTTTATCTTTTCAAGTCTAACTATTTGCGGCTGAATGGCTTTAGTACATTTTCTTGTATTTGATAAATTTCTCTCTTAAACATAATTTTATGAATAATGTTATTATTTTATTACATTATTTTTGGAGGATCATGTTGCTTTTTCTTCTTTTATTATTACTTTAGAAAATTAATGCTTATCTCATTAAGTTTTCAGGCTTATTTTTTAATTATTTCATTCAAGGCTAAAAATTACCTTGAATACAGCTTAAAAATGTATTCACATATCTTTATTATAACTAAGTATATGGTATTTTCTAATTCCCTTTATGATTGTTTTAATGCTCCATGAGTTATTGAGAACTTCATCTCAAAATAAAAATTTCCAAATACATGAAAATTTTCTATATTTTAATATTTATATATCAAATATGTAATCATATCTGAGAATATGTATAATTTAAATCTTTTGAAATTATTTGAGATTGTCTTTTGTTCCAGTATATATCCCTTTTTAAATGATCTATATGGACTTTAACTAATGGGCATTCTTCACTTGTGGAGTACATTATTTTAAAAATGTCCTTCAATTAAAGCCTGTATAATACTATTAAAATATTATTTATAGTTTTAAATATTTTTGCCTGGTTATAAATTTAAATTGAAAAGCATAGAATTATGCATTTAGCCCTCAAATTTCCTATTTGTAAATATGCTTTCAATATAATATTCTATTTTTAGTATTAAAATAGATATGACAGCTCTCTTTTGCTATTTCAGTTTCATATTACTTTTATCTTGTTTTGTTTTCAACTTTTCTGTATCTTTAGGTTTTAGGTGTGATTGCTCCTAACAGCTTATAATTTGATTGGGATGTGTGTGTGTGTGTGTGTGTGTCTGTGTGTGTGTCTATGTGTTGTGTATTTATGTTTATCCAGTCATATAAACTTGTCTTTTAATTGGAAAATTTTGTACAATTAGATTTAAGTACTGATATATTAAGATTTAATATATCTTTTCATGCTTCATATTTTTCCCATCTTCTCATGTTTTACTTTCTCTTCTTTCTTGATGATTTTTGTTGTTATAATAATCCCCCTGGCAGGATGTCTTCCCTATATTAGAAATTAATTATAAAATTGCATTTTTAACTTTTAGAAATTACATTATACCTTCATTGTTTACGTGATTACTAGCCTTTTCAAACAAAAACTTCACTTATTCGAGGCAGAGGGATCACTTATGGCTAGGAGTTCGAGACCAGCCATGGCCGTCTCTACTAAAAGTTAAAAAAATTAGCCAGGTGTGGTGGCGCACACCTGTAATCCCAGCTACCCAGGAGGCGGAAGCAGGAGAATTGCTTGAACCTGGTAGGTGGAGGTTGCAGTGAGCCTAGATTGTACCACTGCATTCCAGCCTGGACGACAGAGCTAGATTCCATCTCAAAAAACAAACAAACAAACAAACAAACAAACAAACACCTTTACTTATTCTTTTTTAACCCCTCCATTCATTTGGCACTGAGTGACTGTACAAATTCAAGACACACTTGTAGTAGTTGGGAACATGGGGCTGAGTTTGCTCCAGTGGAGTGTGAGTTGAAATCATGTGTAACTTTTCTAGCCCAAGGCTGGTAATTAGATGTGATGCTATATATATTTCTTGTTGTGCAATCTGGTTCAGATTATAACTTCTCAGAGGATGAACAATCCTCAAAAAATGAAAGAAAGATCTGAGTCCCTGAAGCAGCTGGTAGATGAAATCCTCACATACTAGGAACTCCCTCCGTTGACTTTTATGTTATTGAGAAATAAACTTTTATATGATTTCAGTCATTATCTGTTTTTAGTTTATTTGTTACAAACATTAGTGTTATTCTTACTAATATAAAAATGGAATTTTGATCTTAGTTATTGCCATAACTAAATATAGTGTTTGTGGCATTGGCTTAGCAGTCCAATGTACTGCTAAGTACATTCCTTCCACACTCCTCAGTGGAAGACGATGAGGAAACAGATATAGCTGATTGGGACACTGAATATCTCTTTTATTTTTTAGCAAAACATTTGGAATATAAATTGGAATTGCTTCAAAGGCAGACAAAGCGCCTCAAAGCTTCAGGAAAAAAGCCAAAATGTTAGCATATATTGACTGTTATTTCCTGTGTAGAGCAAGATTTTGAAGGGAGGAGAGTAGGTTGGGAGGAAAATATTGGCAAGTGTGCAAGCAGAAATGAAAGCAAATATATGGTGTACTGATTTTTCCATTTATTCTCCCTATGCCTCTTACTTATTTTCTTTTCACTTTTAGGAGTAGCATGATGTGACTTCGTTTGTTAATGAATCTCATTCTGACTAATACATGGAGAGTGGATTGGAGAAGGCCAGAGTGGAAGTAGAGACCAACTGAAAAGGTATTACAATGATAAAGATTAGAGAAGATGACCATTTGGAATAAGGGGAAACAGAAGGAAGTAAAATCATTGATTTGACATATATTAAGGGTGTGTATGCTACAGTGTAAGGCCCATAGGCAAATTGAAAATGGAAAAATAGAAAGGGTGAAGGGATTATTGCCAAGATTCACAGAAACTACTGGATGATTGATGGTGACATTTCCTGAGAAGGAAAGATAGGGAGATGCAAAGTATTGAGGAAGAAAATTTAGAGTAATTTTTAGTTTCCATGTGTCATGTGAAGCTGGAAACAGGTTTAGATGTCTGGGAATGTAACCTCGTCTCTGTATTGAAATATATTCATTCAGAAGATAAATGATGATTGGGATTTAGTATATTTTATGAGGTGGGAAGAGGGGAAAGAATCTGCAAAACATGTAAAGTCTGGTATTTAGGAAAGTATAACAGGAGCATGTAGTGCTATGAAAACAGAGGAATCAAGAATTTTAGGAGCAATAAACAACATTTATAAATAAATAGTATAAAAGGGGGAGATTAAAATTTAAATCATTTTGATACTCTGAATACAACAAACACTATGTAGTGCACCCAGGTTTTAGCAGCAAGTAGAATCATAGTGATTTTAACAAAAACAACTTTAATGAGGAGTTGGGGGTTATCGTCAGATTTTTAATGGCTTAGTGATTTTTTGAGCTTGAAGAATAATGTAAACATAAAGAGATTCAAAAAATGCTAGTTCTCTTTGATTTATTTTTTCTTCTCCTAGGCAATAACAATGCTTGGAGCTGGTCGGAGAAGAACCTTTCCCATTCTCTTTTGCTCCAGACTTTCCCAAAACGCAACCACTCAAGTTTTACAGGTGAGAGCAAAATATTGAAAGGGAAATCGCACCTGGCTAAGTTTTTCTTGAAACTTGAGAAAGTCTTAATAAAATGATAATTTAAAAATCTCATAACAGATTGAAATTTATTTAAAGTATGATACTTTAATCACAAAATTGTATTCCTTCCCTTGATATCATTTGTAAAATTATTTTGATTCATTTTAGAAATTGCATGAGTTAGATTTATATATCTGTTTATTTATTTCCCACACAAACACAAAAATAACCCAGCCGTGATTACATATTACCGACTGTTTATAAGTTGCAAATCTGCTCCTTAAAAATTCTTGGCATTTTGCTGTAAACTTAAAAACTTATCTAAGAAATAACATATTAAAAAATTTCTTGACATAACTCCAGGAAGGCATGTATATACATAATTTTTATTTTTAAAGAAGATATTTTGTATTTTATATATATATATATATATATATATATACACATATACATACAGTCTATACTAGGGTAGGTTGAGGACATAAAATTTAAAGTCACTACAAAATATAGATACAACTGTAAAGCCTTTACAGAAGTTATTAGCTCAAACCACCTTATGATATTCCATGAACAATTTTCTCTGAGATACATTTTTTAAACCATCATGCTTTCTTATAGGCACTTAACATCTATCTGACAAATCATACGTCTTCCTTTATGCTTCATCTGAATCTGTATAATTTAGTTTGAAGATGCAGTTCTTACTGTAGGTGTTTTTCAGGAAGTGATTTATAAGGTTGAACTAGCTCAAATTAACACTTCTTATCATCAATTTAATGGCATTTTTAATGTTTTAATAATTTATGTTTTCTTTAACTGCTTAAGTAGATATAGCCCAAAATGTATCTTCTCTTCTTTTTAAATATGAATAACAATTACCCATTTCAATGAGTTCCTTCCCTGAAAGGTATATAAAGTGTTATATTTTTATCCTTTAACCCTACCAATACCCAGGTCATTTTGTAGCTCTTATTATTTACACAGCATTTCAGTTACAGAAGATGATAAGTGGGGAGATATACTCCTTCAGAACAGAGTATAGAATTTATTTTTACCTGTAAAAATGTCTCTAATTTATTTTCAAATGACTCATAATATTTGTCTTTCCAGCTATCTGACTATATAAGAAATTTGAATGTAACATTTACATCGTGACCTCAAACCTTTTATGCTTTGTTTCATTCACTTATTTTTTTTCTATTGCTATGCACACTTTGTTACCATTCACTGAAAATCTTAGAACTCTTAGATATATTGAATATTAATTAATTACTCTTTCTTGGCATCTATTAATTCTTTATATGCCAACTGACGTCCCTAAACTGGTATTATTAATTATCATTTTGTGAATTCCAACAAAATATACAGGTTATATGATCTCTTTTGTTAGTTTTTATGACTTTTCTTATGGGTTATAGGTATATCTTAAGGCATTAATAATCAAATGTCCTTTTAGAACTCCTTATCATTTTGACCACCTTGAAAACTAAAAATATTGACAAAACTTATTCAAAACTTCTTTCCTGATTATCACTTACTACCTTTACCTTCTTCATCTTCTAACCCTCTAACCGGTTTGTTTCGGTTTTCTTCTGTTTTGTTTTCCCCCCAAAAAATTGTAGATGCATTACCGTAAATTCTGTCTCATCCCCTTTCTTCCTCCAGCAATGCAAATATTAGATAGTAACCACTTCAAACTTCAAAGCTTACACAGTAAATTATAAAATCTGGATCCTTCTCAAAAAACAAAGGTCAAGTTGTATAATTAATTATAATTTGGTGAGGGAGGCTTCAGAGGACTTTTCTTAACTGTGGTATAAAATCTATCCTAAATTTTAGAATATAGGAACAAGAATCATGTATGGACATTTATACATTCTTTATAAAATTTTTGCACAGTTTAAAAAATTTATTTAAAAATTTGCACAAAATTTAAAACAAATTTTGATGTTTTATTCAGAGACACTAAAAGAAGCAAGAAAATGTTTCCTAATTAAAATTGAGTTTCTTCATTTGTGGGCACAACAATGATTAATCATTGGAACTTTACTTTAAAAAGTGAAAAGTCAAGTGGAAGTACACGTCTTCTTTCCTTTTGAGTAAGAATAGATAAATATCAACAATTTCTAATTCCTTATATTTCTCATGTAGAATAAACTACAATTGTTAACCATTTCTCAACAATTTCTTTACTTAAATGCTATTTTTTTCCATTGCATCTTATAAGAATTCTTCTTGGTAAATTTTAGACCACAAGCTTTCCACTTATCTATTATGCAAAACACGGTTGTATTTCTTAAAGCCATTCATTATAGATTTATTACCACTGGCCTCTATTTGTCTAGACAGTTAAATACTCTTGCCTTCTTCTGCTGCATTTTGCAAGAACTCATTACATTTATTTTATTTGGCACATGATCTCAGTTTTGGTTTTCACTTCCAGGTTCTGCCCTTTTATTACCCAATCTAGCTAAAACAGAAGGAAGACTGACAACTTTCATTTAACTGTCAGGTCCTTTTGGGGGTCCACTAGCTGCAGTAAAATGACTCTATGTTGTACTTAACGAACCATGAAGATAGTGAGACCAATAAAAAAGTTTTCGTGCCCTTAGAGCAAGAGGCTGGTCTCATCTTCTATTAAAGCTGTTTAACAGCCCACAACAACTGCCAGACATGGGGAAAAAGGTGAAATGGCAATGTAACTGAGCTGCTCACCTCCCATAATGAAGCATCTGCTCAAAAATACAGAGTGTTTTCTCCTTCTAAAAAACTCATAAGGCAAAGGTGAACCAGCAGTAAGGTAGACTCAATTAAACAATATGTGTTCTAATGGTAATAAGAGGAAAAGTAGGTTAGAAATAAACAGGAAAATGACAGGAGGTATTTCAGCAATTTAAATATTGTTCATTAGTGAGAATGAAAAGAAGTACACAGCGTACCTACTGTTACAACAATTAGGTTCCATCCAATTTGGTAAGAATAATATTAAGCAGTAGATGAATTTTCTGTTTGGTTTGTAAACATAATAAAATTTCTGTATCATTTCTACATATTGCTGGAATTTGACCCCTCACTTAGGAATTGTTTCTCCTCTCTATGTTTGGAAACATTGGTTATTAGTTTAAGGAAACAGAAAAAAAAATAATTAGCATGAAAGCAGTTAGGATGGTCATGTTTTATGCTTTATTAACACAGATATATTTTTTTTCCTAGGAAGAATTTAAACATCTCAGGTTATTTTAATTTTTCATGATTTTATTCCTTTTATTCACCCCGCCTTTTTTTTTTTCTTTTTGAGACAGAGTTTCACTCTGTCGCCCAGGCTGGAGTGCAGTGGCATGATCTCAGCTCACTGCAACTTCCGCTTCCCTCCCCACCCGACCCCCCCGGGTTCAAGTGATTCTCCTGCCTCAGCCTCCAGAGTCGCTAGGATTACAGGCACGCGCCACCACACCCTTCTAATGTTTGTGTTTTTAGTGCAGAGGGGGTTTTGCCATGTTGGCCGGGCTGGTCTCAAACTCCTGACCTCAGGTGATCCACCTGCCTCAGCCTCCCAAAGTGCTGGGATTACGGGCGTGAGCCACAGCATCCGGCCTTTTTTCTTTTATCTTAAAGCTAAAATAAAGAGTAATTTTCTTTCATAATAAATGAAATAATTAATATATGTTCAGTCTATGTCTATATATGTTTAAATAAAATAGTAACCTATAACCAGTAACTCTACAGTATCCACAGCTATATAAAAGTGGCCATGGTAGTTTACTTAAAAGTTTAACTAAAATTTTATTTAAATTTTACTATTTGTAGGTTTGATTCTCTGGATTATTAAGGTAAGTTTTCAGAAGTTGCTATTAAAATGCTGCTGCTTTCAGCAGGATCATAGCTTGTTAAGGGATCACAAAACATGGTTACTTTATAGAAATTAAATTTCAGAAAAGTATGAGAGATATTACTTAGAAAAAAAGAAGTAGGAAACAGAAGGAAGATGAAAACAGGGCACCACTGACTTGGCACTGGAAGCTTGGATGGATTTCTGCCCATAATTGACCTCTTCGCCCACTGCCTGATTTAAGGGACAATCTATACAACCTAGAACCAGATTCAGTGACCTCATGTGAAGGGATTGGTCTAGAGTCTGAAGTGCTTCAGAATAGGCCAATTTTCAGTGGAAGTGCTACAAATAGGGCTGCTAGGATGTCAGACCTTCCTAACAATAGGGAATTGATCTTAAAAATTGTACTCTATGTGTGAAAAATGGGACAATAAATGGGAGAACCAATTGGTACATAGGAAGGCAGCGAAGGCAGATTTAAAAAAAAAATTATCCTTTTTTTTTTTTTTTTTTTTTTTTTTTAGTGTATGTCATAGTTTTTCATAGGGGCGACTCTGTGGATTAATGTGTGCTCTTCCTGTGAAGTTTTTACTAGTAAGATTTCCTTAAGAGAATTTTAAAGGATGTTAAAATCCTTCAAAATGGTAAGGATTTTATAATCAAAAGAGAATGCAGGGCATATAAATGTTAAAAATAATTTGTTATTATGTTGAGTTAATACATTTTAATCAAATCCTTCAACGTTTTTATTTTTCTCTTTACAAAGAAAGTGTCTGTAAAGCATTTGCCTTTAGTTGTCAAAACAAATGAAAAACATTTCTATTATTTTGCCTATAAGGAAACATCAATGCTTGTGGTTGCATACATCACTCCATTTATGTTATAAATTTTTTTGTTTGTTTGCTTTTTTGGGGGGGACAGAGTTTCACTCTGTCACCCAGACTGGAGGGCAGTAGTGCGATCTTGGCTCACTGTAACCTCTGCCTCCAGTGTTCAAGTGATTCTCGTGCCTCAGCTTTCAAAGTAGCTGGGATTACAAGCGTGCACCACCACGCCTGCATTTGTATTTTTAGTAGAGACGGGATTTCACCACATTGGCCAGATTGGTTTGTTGTAAGTTTATATTAAGGAACATTTCCTTGGAGGATAAGAAAAGACTATCACTTAAATAATGAAAATGGAAAGGTATTTTGTAGGTTTGTATAGCACATGCCTGACCTATTAAATATGTATATAGAGATTTTGTGAGTTCTGTTGTTTATGACAGAAATATATCATGCCATAAAAGTTAAGTCTACTGGTGCCTTAATGAAAGGAGACTCGACCCCAAATGTGCACGTTCATCTAAAAATGCAGTGCATTTAAAATATCTTTTTAGCTTTTGGTTTGAATAACAAAAAATATCTGTTTTATTGGCCTCTAGCTATATAAATATAGTCAATGTTATTTGCCCTTTAAAATTTTTAACAAGAAAACCATTCATCTAATTTATACTGAAGCATTATACAATATGCTTAGTATGTAATCATCTGTTAGCACCACAATAAATAGCTACTATGTATTCATCAGAAGTTGGTATTAATCATCAGCTTCTTATAATGGCTATGCTTATGTCTTTCTAACAGCTCCACTCTGTCAATGAAGTTATTGTGGACTAAGCTAAGAATTCCATTAAGTGCCTGTTTTTCTAGAAGAAACACTTTTGTGAAGAACATGTAGACATATGCACGCAGCCAATGTATAATTGCCTTATTATTTCATTGCCATAATTCTATTTTAGAGCTGGCTTCAGATATCCATCTTTAAAATTATCCACTTTAGAGTAGGCTTGAGATTCACTCTTTTAAAGTGCATCAAAATATCATATAAAATAGGAAAAGCTTTATCAGAATATGAATTCTTTCTTAATTTGAGACTCAGTCTTTCTCCCTTTTAGTGGTGGCCAAGAAGCCATTTGAATGGAAGGTTGTGAGTGGTAACCAAGACATTTTTACCCAGTGAATTAATCGACTCAATGGACATAAATTTAAAAAAAAATAATGCTTTGTTTATATTGATTGAGTAAATTTGGACAAGCAAAAATAATTTTAATTCATTGATTTAAGTCATACATTTTGGTAAATATATAAATGACACTTCCTTTTTAACTTTTATTTTACATTGGGGGGTACATATACTTTTTGGTACATGGGTATTATATATGTAATGGTGGGGGTTGGGTTCCTAGTGTACCATCACCAAATATTGGAAATTGTACCTAGTAAGTAATTTCTCAACCTGCACCCTGCTCAACCACCCCCATTTTGGAGTCCCAGTGATTATTACTTTCATCTGTACGTCCATGTGCACCAAAGTATACATATACATAGACCAAGAAGATCAACTCTATATCCATATACACACATACATATTTATTTCTGTATATGTGTATACATATATACATACATATATATATACACACATACATATTTATATATACATGAAAGCACACAGGAAAGTTTCTAAGCGATTCCTAAATTTAAAAAATAAATACAATGTTATGAGAGTTTGAAAACATAATAAGGTCAGTGAGGTATAGAAACATTAGGAATGGTGCATGAGATAGATGGCAATGAATTAATTAAAAGTGTTTAGATAGCTGAAAACAAAAGTCCTGGCCAGGACCAGAGATTCAAATGTAGGAATCTTGATGTGAAGTAGTGCTGTAAGAGACAATAAGGTGATTGGCTAAGCCTGTCTGCAAGAATGTTCACTGGAGGAAGGGCACCATCTTCAACAAATGGTGCTGGGAAAACTGAATAGCTGTATGCAGAAGAATAAATGTATGCCTCTATCTCTCATCATATACAGACATCGACTTAAAATAGATTTAAGACTTAAATGTAAGACCAGACTTATAAAACTACTCAAATAAAACATTGGAGAAATGCTTTAGGATATTGGTCTGGGCAAAAATTTGATTGGGTAAAACTCCAAATGCACAGGCAACCAATATAAAAATAGACAAACAGTATTATATCAAGGTAAAAAGTTTCCGCACAGCAAAGGGAACAATCAAAAATAAAAAGGCAACCTGTTGAAAGAGAGAAAATACTTACAGACTATACATTCAAAAGATGATTAATAATCAGAATATATAAGAAACTCAAAAGAATCAACAGTCAAAAAACTAATAATCCCATTAAAAAGTGAGCAAAGAATCTAAATAGACATTCCTCAAAAGAAGACATATAAATGGCAAACTGGTATATGATAAAATGCTCAACATCACTAGCCACCAGGGAGATGCAAATCAAAAGCACCATGAGAAAAGAAGTTGTAAGAAACATGGCACAAATGGAAAGAGGATAATACCATCAGAGAGAGAGAGAGAGAGAGAGAGAGAGAGAGGAAGGGAGAGGAAGGGAGAGGGAGGGAGGAAGGGAAGAATAAAGGACAAATTCTCTATTCATTTCTTTATACCTTATTTAAAAAAAAAACCACAAGATTTTAAAAAAAGAAAGAAAATAGACAGGCATTACTAAAGAAAATATCCGAATTCTATTTCACTTCTAGCAATACATTATTTAAGTTATTTTCCCATTTATCCAATGACTTCCATATCACTGTTTCTGTTTTTCTTCTCTAATAATCTGAAGGGTTTTTTTTAAAAAAAAGCCTGATTCTTTATGCTCTTTCTTTTTAGATGTGCATGGCTTTCCTATGACATTTCAAGAATTCTAATTCTTTAAATATTTATTTGTATTCTCTTTCTCTCAATTTTTAAATATGAATCTGTAATTCCACATCTGCATTCAAGTTCTAGTCTAAATGCCTGTTCAGTCAATGTTTTCATTGAATAGACTATTCCTATGCTGATAGGGTGTCTTTGCCTCAAATTCATAAGGCACTAAATGAAACTTATTAGATTTTCCCAAACCCTGTTCAATAACCCAACTTATGTATGTTAGTCACTATTTTGACATTTTGGTTTTCTTTCCTATTATATTACATGAATCATGTTTTCCTATACAATCTATTACCAATAAATCACCATCCTAGTCTAACCCTGTCCACCTTTAGTCCTATACCCACAACCATGCACTCATACCACTGATATGATACTGAAAATATGACACTTATTAAAATGTTTTAATCAAATTTCTTATAAAAGAAGAAAATCTGGGAAGAAAATAAAATAGCAATACATTTCAAGATAACTGTTTTATATTAATAGATAGTTTGATTACAAATTGTAATAAATTGAACATCTTTGAAGAACTCAAAGGCCCTAATAGACAATACTACATTTATAAAAACTGCCAGTTAAAGATATTCTTTTCTAAACAATTTTTATTGATGCATAAAAATTTATTTAGAGGTGCATGTGATATTTTGAAACATGAATACCATGTGTAATACTCAAATCACAGTATTTAGGATTCCACACTACAAACATTTACTACTTCTTAGTGTTGGGAAGATTTCAAATCTTCTTTACTTACTACTTTGAAACATACAATATATTGTTGATAATTATAGTGCCTCTACTGTGCTATTGAACAATAGAACTTATTCCTTCTATCTGACTGTATGTGTGTAGCCATTGACAAACCTCGCTTCACCTTCCTACCCTCAACAGTCTCAGCCTCTGGTAAGTATCCTTCTATTCTCTACCTCCATGAGATCATTTTTTCTAGCTTTCACATATGAGTGAGAACATACAATATTTTCTTTCTGTGCTTGGCTTATTTCAGTTAACATAATGACTTCTAGTTCCACTCATGTTGCTGCAAATGGCAAAATTTCATTCTTTATTATGTCTGAATAATATTTCATTGTGTATATATACCACATTTTATTTATCCATTCATGCATTGACAGACTTTTAGTTGATTCCATACCTTAGCTATTGTGAATATACTGATTTGATTTCCTTTAGATAAATATACAGTAGTGAGATTGCTGGACCACATGATAATTACATTTTTAGTTTTTTGAGAAACCTACATACTGTTTTCCATAAAGGCTCTACTAATTTACATTCCTACCAACAGTATACAAGAGTTATCTTTTTTCTACATCATTGCCAGCATTTATTTTTGTCTTGTTGATAAGAGACATTTTAACTGGGGTAAAATTACATCTAATTGTGGTTTTGACTTGCATTTCCCTGACGATTACTGATATTGAGCTTTTTTTCCATATACTTACTGGCCATTTGTAGGCCTTCTTCTGAGAAACGTCTACTCATATTATTTGCTCACTTTAAACTTATTGTTATTATTTTGTTGTTATTAACTTCCTTCTATATTCTGAATATTAGTCCCTTGTCAGATGAATAGTTTGCAAATGTTTTCTCCCATCCTACAAGTTTTATCATTACTCTGTTCTTTCCTTTGCTGTGAAGAAACTTTGTATACATTTTAAAATGGCCTCATTTGTCTATTTCTGTTTCTGTTGCCTGTGATTTTGAGGTCTTAGCCATAAAATCTCCAGCTTAATGTTTTGAGGTATTTACCCTATGATACTGTCTTGTAATATTATAGTTCTGGATTTTACATTATAGTGTTTAATCCATTTTAAGTTGATTTTTGTATTCAGTGAGAGGTAGGGAACTGTTTTCATCCCTCTGCATGTAGATACCCAGTTTTCCCAGTACTATTTATTAAACAGGGTGTCCTATTCCAAACTTAAGCTCTTTGCAAATTTGTTGAAAATCAGTTGGCTTTAAATATATGGATTTATTTCTGGGTTATCTATAAACCAGTATAAATACTCCACTAGTTTCTGTGTTTGTTTTTATTACAATACCATGCTATTTTGGTTACTATATCTTTGTAGTACATTTTGAAGTTTGGTTTTGTCCTGCTCCAACTTTGTTCTTTTTGCTGAGTGTTACTTTGGCTACTTGGCTTTTTTGGGGGTTTCATAGGAGTTTCAGGATAGTTTTTTTCTATTTATCTCTGTGAAGAATGTCATTGGAATCTTGAAAGAGTTGCATTGAATCTATAGATTGCTTTGGGTTGTATGGTCATTTAAATGATATTAATTATTTCAGTCCATAAGCAAGAAACATCTTTCTATTTATATGTGTCCTTTAATTTCTTTCATCAAGGTTTTGTAGATTTCCTTGAAGAGGGCTTTCACCTCCTTGACTAAATTTATTACCAGGTATTTTATATGTTTTTTAGTTATTGTAAATGATATTGCTTTCTTGATTTCCCTCAGCTACTTTATTATTGGTATAGAAGAACTAGAATTTTTTGTATATTGATTTTGTATCCTGCAACTTTACTTTTTAGTTTCAAGAATTTTTTGTGGTGTAGTCTACGTTTTTCTCAAATATGATGTCATTCGCAAGAAGGATAATTTTACTTTCTCTTCCAGTATGCTACTTCTGTTTCTTTCTCTTGCTTGTTGGCTCTGGCTAGGACTTCTAGTACTATGCTGAATATGAATGGTAAAAGTTGGCATCATTGTCGTGTTTCTCTTTTTAGTTTTTTTTCATTCAGTATAATGTTAGCTGTGTGTTTGTCATATATGGTTTTTATAATGTTGAGATATGTTTGTTCTATGCCTAATTTGTTGAGAGTTTTATCATGAAGAGTTAATTTTATCAAGTGGGTTTTGCATCTATTGAGATAATTACATGATTTGTGTTCTTCCTTTTGTTGATATATCTCATTTATTGATTTGCACTATGTCAAACTATATTTTAATACCTGTGACAAATCCTATAGGATCATAATGTAGTATATTTTTGATGTGTTCTTGGATTCAATTTGCTAGTATTTTGTTGAGGAATTTTGCATCTATGTTCATCAGGAATATTGGTCTGCAGTTTTTTGTTGTTGTTGCTGTACCTTGTCTATTTTTGGCATCAGAGTAATGCAGTCTTCTAGCATGAGTTTGGAAGTATTACCTTCTCCTTAATTTTTTGAGAAAGTTTGAGAAAAATTATGTTAATCATATTTTAAAGCTTGGTAGTATTCAGCGGTAACGACATCTGGGCCTTTCCTTTGTTGGGGAAATTTTTATTATTCATTCAATATCATTACCCATTCCTATGATCATTGTTGGTCTCTTCTATTTTTCTATTTCTTTCTTGTTTAGAAAGATAAGATAATTAATAAACTGCCAAATTGACTAAGAAAAAAATAAGACTCAAATGAAATCAAAATAAAAAAGGAGATATAAAAGTGATTCCTCAAAGGTAGTTTTTCTAAATATTCAAATTCTATTTCTTTCTGGATTAGAAAGAAATACAAAACCTGAAGAGACCAATAATGGTAACGGTACATTGTACGTGTATAGGAATTTATCCATTTCCTCTAAGTTTTCCAGTTTGTTCGTATATAATTTTTCATAATAGTCTCTGATGATCCATTGTCGCTTTGATGTATATTTTTTATTTTAATTTCATCTATTTGAGTCTTTTTTCTGTTAGTCAATTAAGCAGTTTGTCAATTTTGTTTATCTTTTCAAAAAACTAATTTTTCATTTCATTGGTACTTTGTATTGTTTTTATCCTTTTTATTTCATTTAGTTCTGCTCTGATATTTATTACTTCACTTCTGCTAATTTTGGGTTCTGTTTTTCCTTGCACTTCTAGTTCCTGAAAGTGCTTCATTATGTAGTTTATTTGCAATGTTACTGCTTTTTTGACATATGCGCTTATTGCTGCGAACTTCCCTCTTACCACTGCTTTTGCTGTATATCGTATGTTTTGATATATTATGTTTTCATTTTTATTTGTCTAGAGAAAACTTTTTATTTTCTTATTGTCAGCATTGACCCAGTAGTCATTCAGGAACATGTTATTTAATTTTCATATATTCATACAGTTTGCAAAGTTTGTTACTGATTTCAAGGTTTATTCCATTGTCATTCAAGAAGACATTTGATATAATTTTGACTTAAAAAATGTGTCAAAACTTGTTTTGTAGGCTAACATATGAGTCTATTTTGGAGAATGTCCCATGTATCCAAGAATATGTTTTCTGCAGCTGTTGCATAAAATGTGTTGTAATTATTGTTGGGTCCATTTTGTTCTAAAGTTCAGTTTAGATCCAAAGTATTTTGTTGATTTTCTGCCTAGCTATCCTGTTTATTGCTGAGAGCAGGGCATTGAAGTCCCTAATATTACTATGTAAGAGTATATAAATCCCTTTCAATCTAATAATATTTGTTTTATATATCTGGGTATTCCACTGTTGGATGTATATATTTAGAATTGTTATATTCCCCTGCTGAATTTATCCCTTTATCGTTATTTAATGAATTTCTTTGTCTCTTCTCACTCTTTTTGACTCAAATCCTATTTTATGTGCTGTAACTCTAGCTAGTTTTACTCACTTTTGCTTTCTGTTTCATGGAATATTATTTTCCATTTATTTACTTTCAGTCTGCATGTGTCTTTTACAAGTGAAGTGAGTTTCTCATAGCATATATCTGGGTCTTCTTTTTTAATCATTTCAGCCAATCTATATCTTCTAATTGGTGAATTTAATCCATTTATACTGAAAGCTATTATTGATAGGTGAGGACCTATTCCTGTCATTTTGTTAATTGTTTCTGGTTGTTTTGTATACCCTTAATTAATTTATTTATCTCTTATATATCATTAGAGATTGGTGGTTTTCTGTAGTAGTAACATTTGAGTTCTTTCCCTTTCTCATTTCTGTGTCTTCTCCATCAGTAAGTTTCATGGCTATGTTTACATAATGATACATTTTTTTCCATTCACTACTAGATGTAGGAGTACCCTAAACATTTATTGTAGGGATGATCTATTGGTGATGCATTCCTTCAGTTTTTTACTTACCTTTGAAAGACTTTATTTCTTTTTCATATTTGAAGGATAGCTGTGCTGGGTAATGTACTCTTGCCTGACACAATTTATGTTTCTTTCAGCAATTTGAAATATCATGACATTATCTCCTGTCCTGTATACTTTCTGTTGAAAAATCTACTGTTAGTCTGATGGAGCTTCCCTTGCATGTGACCTGACACTTTTCTCTTGCTCTTATTAGAATTCTCTCTTTGTTTTTGACTTTTGACAATTTGACTATAATATACCTCGAAGAAGATCTTTTGGGGTGAATTTATTTGGTGTTCTGTGAGCTTCCTGTATCTGGATTTCTGTATTTACTCCAAGATTGAAGAAGTTTTCAGTTATTATTTTGTTTGATTGATTTTCTGTTCCTTTGCCAATCTCTTTTCCTTCTCTAATGCCCCAAATTCCAATATTTGGTCAGCTTACGGTGTCCCACATATCACACAGGCTCTACTCTCTCTTTTTTAGTTTTTTTGTTTGTTGATTGGTTGGTTTTATCTGACAAGGTTATTTCTAAACACCTGTCTTTAAGTTCAAAAATTTTTCCTTCTGCTTATTTAGTTTATGATTGAAGCTCTTGATTTTTTTTTCACTCATTGAATTTTTCATTTCCAGGATTTCTGTTTGGTTCTTTTTTAGAATATCCATTTTGCTAGTGAACTTCTTACTCAGATCATGAATGGATTTTCTCATTTCTTTTATATTTTTCTATATTCTCTTGTACTTCACTGATCTTAATATTACTAATTTGAATTCCATTTCAGACATTTCATAGATTTATTTCCCATTAGAATCTGTTGCTGAATAATTACTTTGTTCTTCTGAAGGTGTCATGTTTCCTTGCTTTTATATGTTTGTTATGTTTTTGAGATATCAGCACATCTGGTTTAACAGTCATTTCTTCCAGTTCTATGGACTGGCTTTCATAGGATAAGATGTTTTCCTATAGATGTATCTATAGTATTGTTTTGGTAGGGTGATTTCACTTTGATTCTCAGTGAATAGAGTAGTGTTATATGCATATGCATAGAGAGTAGTGTAGCAGTGTTACAATTTCTTCAGCTGTAATCAGTGTTAGTGGTGTCTGTGAGTTCTTCAGTAGCTTAGGGTGTGGTTGTTAGTGGAGGCCATGATGTGGCTTTGCTGGGGATGGGGATGCCAGGTGGGCCAATCCTCAGGTCCCATTGGTGGTGGCAGTGGACTGAGTGTGCTTGCTCTTGGGCCCCTGGACATCATACAAACAAACCAGTGGTAGCAGGTCCAGGCAGGTTAATCCTTGGGCCTCCAGACAGCTTGCTCAGATGTTGGCACTGGCAGTAGTTACCCAGTAGATGGGCAGATCCTCAGGCCTCTGGATGGAGTATGTCATATCAGTGATGGCAGTAGCAGTGGTGAGCCAACCTTTGGTCTCCCAGGTGACATGCATGGGCACCAGTGGTAATAACAGCAAGCTGTACAGCCTAGTACCCAGGCCCCCATGCAGTTTGTGTGTGTGTGTGTGTGTATGGGTGGGTGCTGACTGTGTTGATTGTAGCATGCTGGCAAGCCCATCCTGGAAGGTTGTCCCTGGAAGCAAGCAAGTCCCTGGAAGGCATGCATGAGTGTTAGCAGTGGTGGCTGATGTGGGTCATTCCCTAGGTCCCTGGAAGGTGAATGTGGGTACTAGCAGAGGGGGGTGAAGCAGGGCAGAGGTGTCATCAGGCTCTTTTTTATTTGTTTGGTTTTGAGATGGAGTCTCACTCTGTCACCCAGGCTGAAGTGTGGTGATGCAATCTCAGCTCACTGCAGCTTCTGCCTCCTGGGTTCAAGCTATACTCCTGCCTCAGCATCCCGAGTAGTTGGGATTACAGATGCCTGCTACCTTGTCCAATTTTTGTATTTTTAGTAGAAATGGGGTTTCACCATGTTGGCCAGGCTGGTCTCGAACTCCTGACCTCAGGTGATCCACCCACCTTGGCTCCCAAAATGCTGGGATTACAGGCATGAGCCACTGTGCCTGGCCTTATCAGGCTCTTTGATGGTTCATGGGTGCAAGCATCAACAGACAGCACTAGTCAATACTCAGGTCCCTGGTAATGTACGCAGGTAACATCACACAGAGAAGTCCCATCATCAGGACCTAAAGAGGTAGAAGGTGTGTGTTATAACCAGTGGCAGCAGGCAGGGAGAGTAAATTCCCAGGCTACTAGATGACATGTACAAAGACTGGTAGGGGCAGTGCCAAGTGGGGTATGTGTTTCCTCAGACTCCTGTATGGTGCAATTGACCACTGGTGATGGATGGGTCTGCTTGCACATGTCCACAATGACAACCAGAACGTGTCAGTCACCAGACTCTCAGACATTGTGCACAGGTCCCTGGAGAGAGGGGTATTGGGTGGGGTGGGCCTGTCCTCAGGTCCCTGATGGTGCACATGAACACAGGCTGTGGTGGGTAGACTGGGTGGATCCCCTACCCCCTGGACTACATGTGCAGGCACTTCTGGAGGTGGTGATAGTCCACCTGTGGGTGTGTGTGGGTACCAACTGTAGCAGGTGGATGGATTGATCCCCAGACCCCTAGATGGCATAGTGGCACTAGTGGCAGTGAGCATGGAAGACATATCTTTAGGCCTGGGAGGGCACCTGGGTAGACTAGTCCCCAGGCTTTCTGAAGGATTGTGCAGGTGTGTAGTGGTCCTCCTGTTAGGATAGTTGCTGTCAGTGCCAGTGGCCCCAGGAAGGTGGCTCTCAGGCTCTGAAGACAATACGCTTCAGTTCCCTTTGTCCCAGGGATACCCTCCCCAGTTCACTTCATTAACCATTCCCTGGGATGTAGGACACTACGTAGGTTGCAGTGCTGGGGACCTGGCAACACTGCTAGGTCCAGCTGTTGTCATAATGTTGTAGCCTTCTAGGTGAACATAAGGGGATGTTAGTGGGTCTCCAGGGATTTGGAGATGCAGAGGCTGTTGGGCCCAAGGGCAGGATATAGTCCGGTGGAGGTTGTGATCTCAAAATAACACAATGCTGCAGCTGTTTTTGGTCTCAGTCGGTGTTTGGGACCTACTGTAGACTCCCTCTCTGGACCAGTGTTATCATGTGAACTCTGGACAGCTCCCAACAAGGGGCTACCCCATGGCTAGGACTGCAGCACTTCTCAGTAGGAATGTGGAACACTGATGACTTCTCACTTACCTTTTTCACACACTAGGTAGTTTCTCCTGTCTCTAATTCCAGCAGGGCTGGTTGCTTTGCTTCTGCCCCCTTCTGTGCCTTAGAGGTACTTTGTCACTTCCCTGCTGAATTCTTGTGTTCTCTCTTAGATACTCTATTCAATGTGTGTTTATCTATTCGCTGTTTTGCTCCTTTTTTGGGGAGGAGGCAAGTGCCAGGTGCCTCTACTCAGCCATCTTGAAGCCCCCTCCGACTGTCACAGAGACATTCTAAATTTGCAACAAATTGAGTAAAACATTTTTTTACATTTTAGAAAAATATTTGATACCCTTTACAGTATTAACACATTTGATATATAATTCAGTTTCCTAAACAATGGATCAATCATAGTCAATAATAGAAAATATTTCAAAATATTGAAGCATCATCATCTCAAAAAAAAAAAATCTGAGGTGTAATAAGCATCCAAATTTTGCTTGTGTCTCCTTCATTCCTTCTTGTATGTAGCATTAAAAAATTACACATTTTTAACATTAATTCTTGAATTTTGGTCTCTGATGTTGTTTGGTTCTGTGTCCCCACCCAAATCTTATCTTGTGGCTCCCATAATTCCCATGTGTTGTGGGAGGGACCCAGTGGGAGATGATTGAACCATGGGGGTGGGTATTCCCTGTGCTGTCCTCATGATAGTGAATGGGTCTCAGGAGATTTGATGGTTTTAAAAACAGAAGTTTCCCTGCACAAGTTCTCTTTGCCGGCTGCCATCCACGTAAGACGTGACTGGCTTTTCCTTGCTTTCCATCGTGATTGCGAGGCCTCTCCAGCCCTGTGGAACTGTAAGTCCAATAAACCTCTTTATTTTGTAAATTGCCCAGTTTCGGGTATGTCTTTATCAGCAGTATGATATGGACTAATACAGTCTTATTTTCCATAGAGGTAATTGCTTCTTCCATTATATTCAAAATTCTCAAAGTTTTCAATCAAAATTAAGACCCATGCTTAGAAATAAAAAACACTGTGTATTAATAGCTCTTATGAAAGCAGGAGAAGTTTTAAAACATTGATTTGTATCTAAAAGAAAAAGCAAAATTTGATATATTTTTATCTTCTCTGTTGTGTTTTTTTTCTGTCAATAAGTCATCAAAATGGTACCCTTATTGAAAGAACATTACTATTTGTGACTATACAGGTACTTTAGAGATTATTAAGAATTATCCATCTACTTTGAATGTGAAAATATCTTGAATTGGCTATTATCAAGCACTACGGGAACTAAATATGGTGCAAGTCATAGAAAGCACCGAAGACAAAACTATGGCATATTATCCATTTTTCTTAAGAAGGTCAAATATGTAGTAACAAGTTTCTTTTTCCCCCAAAGATAAAATGTTAGAGCATATGAAAAGAAAATAATAACCATAACAGGTGTTAGTAATGTGAATCTTTGCCAAAAAGAAAAAGACAAGATTTGACAATAAAGGGCTGAATTGAAACCAGCCCCCAAAATTTTTCTAAGTGACATGGTTCCATTCTCATGGACATTCAGACCATACTCATATTTTTATACCTCAGAAAAAAAACATGTGTTTTTAAATGAGGAGTCCTCATTTTCTATTAAATTGTGTAAGTTCTCTCAGAATAACAGTGCTTAATTCACATATTACTGCACTATCGATTATTTAGCCTGTACAACTTACTGTAACTGTTTAAATGTTTCTTACTTTACAGCATAAGAAACTCTATGAGAAAAGTGAGTTATTACACAAACTAACGTAGCAATGATGAATGAGTTTCAGGCCCAAAGAAATCTGCAAATCTCTTAGCCAGATGTGTACAGTGAGTAAATCATATTATATTTTCATCAAAGGACTGGGAAAATTTTAACAATGTACAGAGTGTTGGCAGTTTATACTGCTCATTAGGAAACAATGGCTAATGCCCCAGCCGGAAGAATATCCAGTTGATCAATATGACTTATTACAATGTGGGAATAAAGTGTCATCCCAACAAAGCAAACCATGCATGTCATTTTAGCTAGAGGGATACTCCTCAGTCTAATGAAGCAAGGCTGTAAACATCAAACTAGGACTTAGAAACATGTCTATTATAAAATAATTAAAAATTTAAATTAAACATATGTTATAAAATCTCAGGATACAAGAAAATGATTAGAGAATGTAGCTTTTCTTTTAACTTATTTTTATTTTAACATTTTCCATTTACAAATAGGCAAAGCTTACTGATATTATTTAGATCATGTAACAAGAGACCCTTAAAGAGTGTTCATTATTTATTTCCAAATAAAAGACTACAGTAGTAACATACAGGTGAATGAAGTTAGATTAATATTTAGATGTTTTCTTAACATATCCCATAGGCTTATTCCAATATTGCCCTTGGTGAACATGCTTTGCACATGATTAACTGCCTGAAAAGTAAAAGAAGAACAAAAATACAAAGAAATTCCTTGCCAAAACACACTGTTATATTGATCTCCATGACTCCTCTTTGAATAAGCATTACTATAATCAGTATCACATACAATTTTCTGTTTAGTTTTCATTTTCTCATTATAGACTTCCTCTTTAACTATTTATGTATAGATATTTAATACTTTAAACATAATATACTATTGTAACAATATACCAAGAATTATTAATGGTCCAGGAAGTTTTTCTTCCATCTTTTTTATCTCTCTTATGACACATAAGAATATCACTTTTTTTTTTTAAACATTTTACTTCTTTCATAGCTCTCTCAGATGCGCCTTGTTCTATTCATCCAAATCCCCATAGCCCCAACTGCCCCTAATTTTGGCTTACCATAATCTCTCACCTAGACTATTACAGGAGTTCTTTATTTGAATTTTTTAAATATCCAATTTAGGTCAGCCTCTCAAGTCTATCCCTTGAACAGCTACTCGAGGGAAGTGCCTATTTCATAACATCTAAAATGCCCTAGATTACAAATCAGCCCATTAATTATGAAGCACCAATAACATGAAATACAGGCTGCCAACTAAACTACCATACAATCTATTCTAATCATCTAGAATATTTATACTTACTGAGATATTTTAACTTAGTATGTTATACATACTTTATCATAGTTCACTCGTGTATAAAAATATATTAAAAAACAATTGCTTATGGAATTTCTATATCATCTTCATATTTACAGTATGACTCTTCTGAGTCATTTTTTAAGCTCATACTTTTTTTTTTTTTTGAGACAGAGTCTTGTTCTGTTGCCCAGGCTGGAGTGCAGTGGTGTGATCTCGGGTCACTGAAAGCTCCGACTCCCAGGTTCATGCTATTCTCCTGCCTCAGCCTCCAGAGTAGCTAGTACTGCAGGAGCCCGCCACCATGCCCGGGTAATTTTTTTTGTGTTTTTAGTAGAGGCTGGGTTTCACCATGTTAGCCAGGATGGCCTCGATCTCCTGACCTCGTGATCTGCCCACCTCGCCCTCCCAAAGTGTTGGGATTACAGGCGTGAGCCACCACGCCTGGCCTCGGCCTCAGCTCATAGTTTTTAAATTGATGTTCTTCAATTCAGTGTTGTCCTCTGTGACATCGAGAGCATTGACACGGTAGCATTTAAATCTTTAGTTCTTAATTTAGTTGGTTATGTGTCAATTTTTAAATGGGTGGGGAGGTACGGTTTTCCTCCTGGGGTATAACTAAACAAATATTGTCCAAATACACCTTGCTCCAAATCCAGAGAGTGAGCCTGGATTATTTGAGTGAGACAGTTCTTGCCAATCTCATTTCCTGAACAGGATTTCTTTCTCATTTCCCCAGGCCACTGCTGGAAATCCTGTCACATGTGAATATAAATTTCAGTTGTCTGTGGGTTAGTTTGGAAAATACAATATCTTTCCTTCATGCAAAGCATGATTACATCCAAGATCTACTACAAAAATAAACTTTTATAATGTAACCCATATATAAGCATGAGACTAGTTGTGTGTTCCATGAAAGCCTCCATAATGAGGATTGTCCTGCTTTATAGAATTTCATATCTCCATTTTGAGAAAACAAATACCATGTGTCCAATCAATTATTAATAGAAATTATACCGTAAGTCAAGATGTAAGTTACCTTAAAGTGACATATATGAAATAATTTTTATATTTCATGTATTTAGCAAGTTAAGAATGTTATCTCCACTCTAGTTTAAGCTCTATTATACATGATAATCAATTTTTTCCTTCCTATTCTGTTAATTTAATTGGTAAACAAAAATAGTTTGTAGAGATTATTTTAATTGGTATGTTTTCATGTCACACATAGGCTTTATAAGTGAATAAACAAATATAGGTGCCTTGTGTCATAATAAATTATTGGTTAGATATAGCTTCCACAGTTATACAAAAACAGTATTGGCATAAGTTACAAAAATAGAGAAGTTGGACAGTTCTATCTAGAAAGAAAAGATTATTTCAGTTCTCCACATATTTAACTTTTTATTTTATATACCAATAATGATGAAACCAGCTCATAAAACTATGTTGCCCAGTTTTTATCATGAGTGTTTATTTTAAAAGGTTGACTTTGACTTTGATATCTAATAGCACGCATCTAATTATCTTTGAAATAAATTTCTTCTTATTAGCTAATGTATTTGAAATTAGTAAAAATATGTTTATAACTATCACCATTTAGGAATTGTCAAGACAGTATTTACTGAAAGGCTCTGAAATTCCTTACTGAAATAAAAGATAAAAAATTGTTTTTCATTACAAATGCCTTGCTGGTTCTTTTCCTGGCATAGCCCAGGAAAGGAACTAGAATTATTTAAGCCTTTTGAGTAAGTGTTTGACATTTTCATACTTGGTGGAGATTTATCTGACATAAGTATGCAAAATAAGTTAAATGGAAGAGAATCTGGAATCATAAAGATAAATATAAGTATATGCAGGATGAAGTTAGTGTTGGAAATAATGAAGATCTCAAAACTAGATTCCAAACAGCAAAATTATATATTATATATAAATTACATATGATTATATACAATATAATAAAATATATATAAACATTGGTAAATGAAAATATAAATATAAATTCAAATGACCATATTTGAATAGAAAGTAAAACTAGAAGATTAATATTTGATTTTGGTTGTTGGTACATTACAAAAATAGAGAAGTTGAAGACAGTTCTGTTTAAAAAAATGAGCAATTGTCTACATATTTAACTTTTCATTTTGCAGTGGTATAACATCCATGATTTAAATTCACAAATGCTTGTGTGCTAAGTGCTAGAAATTCAAAATTAATAAGATGATACCCAACTAAAAATTCTCAATAGATAAGAAAATTGTTGTAGAAATATAATAGGCTTGAAGGTATGAGATCTGAAAATAAAAAAGAAATCTAGCCTAGTCAAATGAGAAACAAATAAAGATAATAGGAAAGTTTCAATAAAACACTAAAATGCAGAAGACAATAGTAAGAATAGAAATAGAATGAAGATAAGTGCTTTGGCAAAGTGGAGGCTCCACAACTTAATGTTAGTGTAATCACTCTGTGCATAAGTAAATTAAATGAGATAATAAAGAAATGGCATTGAGACTCAAACTAAGTAGCTCACTAAAGTATTCAGCACAGTGTCCAGAAAACAGATTCTTAGAAATTATTGGTTACTTTTACAGAGGTTAATTACAGAAAAGTGAGAAAGAAAATGTCAAATCAGATGTTAGCACCTATTTTAAAAAATCTTAAAATACTCAAATAAAATTGCCAAAGATTCAAATGGTTTATAGGAAACTTGCAGAGGCATAAAAGTATTCCATAGTGTGTCATAAGACTGTGGAATAGATTAGTTTAATATACAGAATAAAACAGTCAGCAATGTATAATGTTAAATCAGATAACTACTATGGTTTTATAATCTCAGTAACAATAAAAACATGGAGAGAGAGAGAACTCAGTCATCAAATCCAAGATTCATCTTGAAGTGTTTCTACACTATAGCATTAGTGCTAAGATCTTGGCTCTGTGGCCAAATTATCTGGCTTTGACATTTTGGACAAGTTATTTAATGTCTTTGTGCTTTAATTTTTTTCTTCTATTAAGTGAAGATAATAATGTCCATTTTCTTACAAAGTTGTGCATAATGTATGAATTCATACATATAAACACATAGAAAAGTACATGGCCTATAGTAAGTTTTTCCAAAAGAATGAAAGCTTTAACTATTGCCTGTTGTGCATACTACATGTTTCCTAATGTACATTTTAAGTTAGCATTTTCCATTCGAATTCTAATGGTATTAATGTTCAAAGTATAAGTAATAAATGTTCATACACAGTCCTTCCAATTTAGAGCTTATACAGAAAACATTAGTTTCCAATTCCTCCTCCACAACTCCACCCACAATGACTCAATAGTCTAAATATGCTCATTATTTTTCCCACCATTAGGACAAAGTTTCTCCCTGGATCATGGAAATTCCCTTTTGTCTCCTACATCTTTTCTATCAAATTCTATTTTCAGAATACTTAAAAAGAAATCCAGCTGAGCTATATTAATAACTTAAGCGTTTATGTTGCATTAAGACTTCAAAGTTATATTTAGGTTTCTTCATTTTCTATCATTTGGAAAGAAAAAGTCATCAATCATTATTCCTGTTTTATCAATTTAAAAAGAAAAAACATCAGGAGAAAACAAGCAATCACTCTATATATAAACTGGATTAAATGATAAGTTATTTGACACATGTCAACAGGTTAAAATTTAAAAATAGTGTGTTAGTCTTCTTCACAGTCGTGTTTTGCCATTTATAACTGATAGGTATGACATATCAAATGGACACATATCAAATGCCCTTTCTTAACACAAAAGATATATTTCATCCAAAATAGTCAGAAACTGACAACATGACATAGCTTGATATAATTTACATATTTTCACATTGTGTTACTCTTGGTCATTTATCATATCCTACCATATATGTTTCCTGTTTATCTCTTAATGTTAGCTCATAAAATTATGGTTTATGTCTATAGGTTATAACAATATCTTCACCCTGCCAAAGTTAGGTAAATATTTGTTGAATGAAGCAAATACTAGTATGCTTACATTCATACAGGCTGACAATTTACACACTAAAGTGTGCATTCCTTGAAGGTAGGAACCACATATTTTATTTCTGTATCCTTGGCAACTCACAGGCTGTTTGAAGCACAACAGGTGAACAATAAATACTTTTTGCAGAATAATTAAGTACTTTAATGAAACAAAACACAGAATCTTTTGAAAGTGGTCATGGAAGATAAAGTTCAATAGACAGATGGGTAAAATTTGGAGAGATATTTTAAATGCCAAGGATTATAAATTTAAAATTTTACATTTTAATTAATATTGCAGTTATGGCATCTAATGGATATATCATGAAACAACCTTTATGAACTTTACTTTCTCAGTTAAAATGAGGAAAATAATAACACATTTGTCACCTGGGTAAGTTAGTTGTAATCTGACATCATAACTGACCTTTCAGCAGATCATTCCATCATTCTATCGACTCAACTAATTTGGGGTTACAGGGAATGTGTTAAGACTAGTGAATACCCTTGGCATGTGTCTCTTGACCAACTGCCTTTCCTGTAATGTGTCCTCTAATCAGGTAGGATACATGTGAGATGAAATAGTAACACATGAGAGAATCTAAATCTATGAATGTTGGTGTTGAGAGATGTGCTTCAAGTTCTTATAAAAATACAACATACAGCTCCAACTGTGACAAAAAGCGTTGAAAATAATCAACCCTATCCAGGTGGCTGCCTAGACTCCTAGGAATAATGAAATATTGAAAACTTATTAATCTCTGCTTTTGACAGACTAGGCATTCAGATTAGCCTTGCTAAGAGAAAGTCTACATTGTTAAGTGTGTGCAGTCTCCACCATGGTCATTTTGTTCATGGGCTCATTTAAAAAGCCATATGGAGGTGGAGTAAGACAGTGGAATAGAAGGCTCTGCTGATCATCCTCCACCCCCAGCCAGGACACTAAATTAACAACCATCTACACAGAAACACAAAACAGAATAAAACCACTGTCATAAGAACCAAAATTCAGGTGAGCATTCATAGTACCTGGTTTCAACTTATATCGCTGAAAGAGGTACTAAAGAGATAGAAAAAAACAGTCCAGAATCTCCAATGCACTCCCGGCAACAGTAGTGTGGTGTTGAGAGCATCTCTGGACCCTGGAGGAGGGAGAACACAGCAGTTGTGAGGCACTGAACTCAGTACTGGCCTGCGAGAGCAGAAGGGAAAGCTGGAGCAAACTCAGCCGATGCCTGCCCGCAGATGGAGCATTTAAGCCAGTCATAGCAGAGAGGAATCGCTGATCCAGTGGTCCAAACTTGAGGGTCCGCAAATCTCACCACAGAGGGCTAAACTTCTCTGCGTCTCTGAGTAGACTTGTAAGGTTGTCCAGGTCATTAGGACTGCAACTCTTAGGTGAGTCCTAGTGCTGAACTAGGCCAGGAGACAGTGGACTTGTGGACACATGACATACTGAAACACCAGCTGGGGCAGCCTAGGGAATGCTGGCAACATCCCTCCTCTAACCCCAGGTGGTCCAAATGAGACCCCTTCCTTCTGCTTGGGAAGAGGAGAGGGAAGAGTGGAGAGGACTTTGTCTTGCATCTTGGATACAAACTCAGCCAAGCAGGATAGGGGACCAGACAGAGTTGTGAGGCCCCTGTTCCATGCCCTAGCTCTCAGATGACATTTCTAAAAACACCCAGGGCCAGAAGGGAACCTAACCTGCTGCCTTGAAGGAAAGAACCTAGTCTTGGCCGCATTTATTACCTGCTAACCAAAGAGTCCTTGGGCCCTGTATAAAAAGCAGCAATACTCAGGTACTATATGGAGAGCTTTGGTGAGCCTCTGAGACTTGCTGGCTTCAGGTGAGACTCAGCACATTTTCAGCTGTAGTGGCTATGAGGCAAAACTTCTTTAGCTTGAGAAAATCAGAGGGAAAAGTAAAGAGACCCTTGTCTTGCACCTTAGATACCAGCACTGTCACAGGGGGGCAGAGCACTAAGCAAGCTCTTGGAGAATCTGACTCCAAGACTTGACTCTTGAATGACATTTCTGCACCTGCCCTGGGTCAAACGGGAGCCCACTGCCTTAAAGGGTGAGTCCCAGGCCAGGCAGCATTCACCACAAGCTAACTTAGGGGATTTTGGGCCTAAGGGAACATTGGCTGGTAACTACTGAGTGAGGCTCTTTTGCCTTTGGAAAGGGGAGGGAAGAGTGGGAAGGACTGTGTCATGTGGTTTGGGTGCCACCTTATCTGCAACACAATAGAACACCAAGTAGACATCTGAGGTTTTTAACTGTAGTCTCTGACTCCTAAAAAGCACCTCTGGATTCTTCAGGGCCTGGGAGGCTTCACTTCCATGGAGGAAAGGAGACAAGCCTGGCTTGCTTTTCCACCTGCTCATTGTAGAGTTCCAGGGCTTTGAGCAAACATAGGCAGTAGCCAGGGAGTGGTTACAGCAGGCCTTGGGAGACACCCAGTGCTGTGCTGGCTTCAGGTCTGACCCAGTGCAGTCATAGTAGTTGTGGCAACAGGGGCGATTGTGTCACTTCACCTGCAGCTTTAGGTGATGCAGAACAGAGAGAAAGGCTCTGAGAGAAAGTAAGGGAAGAGTACAAGAGTCTCTGTCTGGTAATCCAGAAAATTCTCCTGAATCTTGTTAAGACCATCAAGGCAGATACCTCATGGGTCTGAAAGTACCACAGTGTTACTGGGTTTGTGGTGGCCCCTAAAGTGACTACAGCTTTGATCACAACACTCAAGTCCTTTCAAATATCTGGAAAGCCTTCCCAAGTAGGACAGCTACAAATTAGCTCAGACAGTGAAGACTACCATAAGTATCCAACTCTTCAATACCCAGACCCTGAAGAACATCTACTAGCATCAACACCATCCAGGAAAATATGACCTCACCAAATGAACTGAGTAAGAAACCAGGGACCAGTCCTGCAGAAACAGATGTGTGACCTTTCAGAATACCTGTGTGGAGGAAACTCAAATAAATTCAAGATAACACAGAGAAGAAATTCAGGATTCTATCAGATAAATTTAACAAAGAGATTGAAATGATTAAAAGAATCAAACAGAAACTCTGGAGCTGATAAATGCAATTGGCATACTGAAGAATGCATCAGTGTTCTTTAATAGCAGAATGGATCAAGCAGAAGAAAGAATTAGTGAGCTTGAAACAGGCTATTTAAAAATACGCAGTCAGAGAAGACAAAATAAAAAAGAATAAAAACAATGAATCATGCCTACGGGATCTAGAAAACAGCTTCAAAAAAGGCAAATCTAAGAGTTATTTTCCTTTAAGAGGAGATTGAGAAAGAGATGGGTGTAGAAATGTTATTCAAAGGAATAACAACAGACACTCTCCCAAGCCTAAAGAAAAATACCAGTATCTAAGTACAAGAAGGTTCCAGAACACAAAGTAGATTTAATCCAAAGAAGACTACCTTCAGGTGTTTACTAATCAGACTCCCAAAGATCAAGGATAAAGAACAGATTCTAAAAGAAGCAGGAGAAAAGAACCAAATAACATAAAATGGAGCTGTAATACATCTGGCAGCAGACTTTTCAGTGGCAACTTTATAGTCCAGGAGAGAGTGGCATGACCTATTTAAAGTGCTGAAGGGGGAACATTTTTTTTACCTTAGAATAGCATATCCAGTGGAAATATCCTTTAATACCAGACCTGCCCTACAAGAAGTGCAAAAGGGAGTATGTCAATCAGAAATAAAAGGACATTAATGAGCAATAATTTATCACCTGAAAGTACAAAACTCTCACTGGTAATAATAAGTACACAGAAGAACACATAATATTGTAACACTAACTGTTGTGTGTAAACTACTCTTATCCTAAGTAAAAAGAGTAAACAATGAAATCAAACCAACCCTTCATTAAAGGAAGACAAGAAGGAAAGAGAGAAGAAAAAGAAGACCACAAAACAACAAGAAAACAAGTAACAAAATGGCAGGAGTAAGCCCTCACTTATCTATAATAACATTGCATGTAAATAGACTAAACTTTCCAATCAAAAGACTGGCTGAATGGATAAAAAAACAAGACACATTGATCTTTGGCCTACAAGAAACACACTTCACCTATAAAGACACAGGTAGACTAAAAATAAAGGAATGGAAAAAGATATTCCATGCCAATAGAAACCAAAAAAGGAGCAGGATACTTCTATTAGACAAAACAGATTTCAAGACAAAAACTTTAAGAAAAGACAAATAAGATCATTATATAATGATAAAGGGGTCAATTTAGCAAGAGGACATAACACTTTTAAATATAATATATACCCAACATGGGAGTACGCATAAATATAAAGCAAATATTTTTTGAGCCAAGGGAGAAATAGGCCCCAATAGAATAATAGCTGGAGACATCAACACGCCACTTTCAGCGTTGGAGAGAGCTTCCAGACAGCAGATCAACAAAGAAACATAAGACTTAATCTGCACTATAGACCACATGTATCTAACAGAAATTTACAGTACATTTTATACAAGAGCTGGAGAATACACATTCTTTTCTTCAGAGTATGGATAATTCTCAAAGACAGAACATATGTTAGATCACACAAGTCTTAAACCAATCAAAAATGGAAATAATATCAAGCATCTTCTGTATCACAATGGAATAAAACTATAAATTAAGAACAAGAGGAATTTTAGAAACTATACAAATACATGTCAGTTAAATAATATGCTCCTGGGCTGGGCCTGGTGGCTCATGCCTGTAATCCCAGCAATTTGGGAAGCCGAGGCAGGCGGATCATTTGAGGTCAGGAGTTCGAGACCAGCCTGGCCAAAATGCTGAAACCCCATCTCTACTAAAAGTACAAAAATTAGCCAGGCATAGGGTTATGTGCCTGTAGTCCCAGATACTCGGGAGGCTGAGGCAGGAGAATCGCTGGAACCCGGGATGTGGAAGTTGCAGTAAGCTGAGATTGTGCCACTGCACTCCAGCCTAGGTGATAGAGGAAGACTTTGTCACAAAATAACAATAATAATAATAATATGCTCCTGAATGACCAGTAAGTCAATAAAGAAATTAAGAAAAAAATTGAAAAAAATGTTTTGAAACAAATGATAATGGGAACACAACACACCAAATCCTGTGGGATACAGCAAAGGCCGTACTAAGAGGGAAGTTTGTAGTTATAAATGCCTACCTCAAAAAAGAGGAAAAATTCAAATAAACAATCTAATGATGCATCTTAAAAAACTAGAAAAGTGTAAAACAAATCCAAAATTAGTAGAGGAAAAGAAATAATAAACATCAGAGCAGAAGTAAATGAAATTGAAATGAAGAAAATAATACAAAAGATCAATAAAACAAAACCTGTTTTTTTTTTTTTTTTTTTTTGAAAAGTTAAAGAAAGTTGACAAACCTTTAGACAGGCTAACTAAGAAATAAACAGAGAGGATCCAAATAAATAAAACCAGAAATGAAAAAGGAGACTTTACAGCTAATACTGCAGAAATTCAAAGGATCATTAGTGGCTACTATGAGCAAATATATTCCAATTTATTGGAAAATATGGAAGAAATGGAAAAATTCCTAGATGCATAAAACCTACCAAGATTGAACCAAAAGGAATTCCAAAACCTGAACAGAGTAGTAACACGTAATGAAATCAAAGCCATAATAAAAAGTCTCCCAGTAAAAAAAGTCAGGGACATGATGGCTTCACAGCTGAATTCTACTAAACATTTAAAGAACTAATGCCAATCCTACTAAAACTATTCCAAAAAGTAGAGGAGGAGGGGATTATTCCAAACTCATTCTATGAGACCAGTATTACCCTGATACCAAAACCAAACAAAGACACACACACACACAAATAAATAAATAAATAAATAAATAAATAAATAAACAAACAAATAAATACTACAGGCCATATCTCTGATGAATATTGATGCAAAAATCCTTAACAAAATACTAGCAAATTGAATTCACCAATATGGTAGAAAGATCGTTCATCATAACCAAGTGAGACTTATTTCTGGGATGCAACATGGTTCAACATATGTAGATCAATAAATGTGATACATCATATTAATAGAATAAAAGACAAATTTTATGATCATTTCAACTGATGCTGAAAGAGCATTTGACACAATTCAACATACATGACAAAATTCATGATAAAAACCATCAAAAACCTAGAGATAGGAGGAACATGCCTAATCATAATAAAAGCCAGATATGACAGACCCACAGCTAGTATCATACTGAATGGGGAAAAACTGAAAGTCTTTCCTCTAGCATCTGTAACATCGCAAGGATGCCCACTGTCAACACTGTTATTCAACATTGTACTGGAAATCCTAGCTAGAGCAGTCATAAAAGAGGAAGATATAAACGGTATCCACATTGGAAAGGAAGAAGTCAAATTATCGATTTTTTTTGCAAATAGTATGATCTTATATTTTGTAAAACCTAAATACTCTACAAGAAAACTATTAGAACTGACAAACAAATCCAGTAAAGTTTCAGGATAGAAAATCAACATACAAAAATCAGTAGCATTTCTATATGCCAACAATGAATAATGTAAAAAGGAAATAAAGAAATCCGCCATTTACAATAGCCATACATAAAATTAAATAGCTGGAAATTAACCAAATAAATGAGAGATCACTATAATGAAAACTGTAAAACACTAATGAATGAAGTTGAAGAAGACAATAAAAAATGAAAAATTATTCTATGTTCATGGACTGGAATAATCAATATTGTTAAAATGCCTATATGACCCAAAGTAATCTACAGATTTAGTGCAATCCCTATCGAAATACCAATTACATTCTTAACAGAAACAGGAAAAAAAATTCTAAAATTTGTATGGAACCACAGATAACCCAGAATAGCCAAAACTGTCCTAAGCAAAAAGAACAAAACTGGAGAAATCATGTTACCTGATTTCAAATTATACTACAGGGCAAACAAACCCAAACAGCATGGTACTGGCATAAAAACAGACACATAGACCAATGGAACAGAATAGAGAACCCAGAAACAAATCTACACACCCACAGTGAACCCATTTTTGACAAAGGTGCCAAGAACACACACTGGGGAAAAGACAGTCCCTTCAATAAATGGTGCTGGGAAAACTGGATATCCATTTGCAGAAGAATGAAACTCGATACCTCTTTCTTGACATATACAAAAATAAAATAAAAGTGACTTAAAGATTTGATTCTAAGACTTCAAACTATGAAACTACTACAAGAAAATACTGGGAGAAATCTCCAGGACATGAGTCTGGACAAAAATTTCTTCAGCAATATCCAACAAGCACAGACAATCAAAGCAAATATAGACAAAGGGATTACATCAAGTTAAAAAGCTTCTGCACAGCAAAGCATGCAATCAACAATGTGAAAAGACAATGCACAAAATGGGAGAGAATATTTGCAAACTATCCATCTGACAAGGGGTTTATAACCAGAATACATAAGGAGCTCAAACAATTCTATAGGGAAAAAAACTAACAATCTGATCAAAAAATGGGCAAAAGATTTGATTAGACATGTCTCAAAAGAAGACATACAAATGGCAAAAGAGCATATGAAAAGGTGCTCAATATCGTTGATCATCAGAGGAATGCAAATAAAAACTGCAATTATATATCATTCACCCCAGTTAAAATGGCTTATATTCAAAAGACAGGCAATAACAAATGCTGGTGATATACAGGATATACAGGAGGATATACAGGAAAGGGAACACTTGTATACCATTGCTGGGAATATAAATTAGAACAACCACTATGGAGAACAGTTTGGAGGTTCCTCATAAAACTAAAAGTTGAGCTAGCACATGATACAGCAATCCATGGCTGGGTATATACCTAAAAGAAAGGAAATCAGTATATGGAAGGGATATCTACATTCCTATCTTAGTTGCAGCACTGTTTACAGTAGCTAAGATATGGAAGCAACCTAAATACCCATCACCAGATGAATGGATACAGAAAATGTGGCACATATACACAATGGAGTACTATTCAGCCATAAAAAGAATGAGATCCAGTCATTTGCAACAACAGGGATGCAACTGGAGATCATTATGTTAAGTGAAATAAGCAGGCATAGAAAGACGAACATCACATTTTCATTTATTTGTGGGATCTAAAAATTAACACAATTGAACTCATGAACATAGAGAGCGGAAGGATGTGACCAGAACTGGGAAAAATAGTGATAGGATGGAGGGGAGGTGGGGATGATTAATGGGTCAAAAAAATAGAAGAATGAATAGGACCTACTATTTGATAGCACAACAGGGTAACTATAGCCAATAGTAACTTGATTGTATATTTTAAAATAACTTAAAGAGTGTGGCTGGATTGTTGATAACTGAATGAATAAATGTTTGAAGGGATAGATAGTCCATTCTCTGTGATGTGCTTATTTCACATTACATGCCTGTATCAAAGCATCTCAGGTACCCTGTAAGTATACATACCTACTATGCACCCACAAAAATTAAAAACTAAAATTAAAAAAAGCAATACGACTAGGGGAAAATATATACTGTTACCCACAGGATGGCTCATCTTGTCTACCAGATTACTGATACTTTGTACCAAAGTGGATTTTTTCCTAGTGGGAATTTACATAAGATATAAATATCTTCACACTCTGTCCATTCTAAAGCTATAGCTCTATTCCTATTTCCAAGAAATCCTTGGAGAATATTCTTCTCTTTTTTTCCCAATATGACCGGACACTTAGACAGCAGCCAATTCATTAGCTGCCCCTAATCAATCACTGTAGATGCATTAATCAGGCCATCTCTCCTTCCCTAGGAAGTGAACTATCAAAAGGTTTTTTCTTTACCACGGTGTTCAAGGGTTTTTATGGAGCACAGATGTATGCAGTAGCAGTCTCCTTCCAGCCAGTACCAGTATATCTTGGAAATCTAACAGTAAACCAGCCTCAAATTTTTTGTTACTCCATTAACTGATCATGGGAAACTCCCCGTGAGGTCATATGAGTAGCTGAGGGAGAGGCAGTGAAGCAGCAGGAGCAAGTACCACGGGACTCTGAGCCATCTGTTCATACAGTTTATTTGTGCCTTTCAAAACCTATGTGGCCAAGCATAATATATACCATTTTCATTTCACAATGGAATGCTGCTATGCACATCCAATTTTATGGTTCAGTGGATCAGATCACCCACAATAATTCATGATGTACAATACAAGTTGTATAGTTGTGGTGTCCCATGAACAGGTGTTCATTCTACAAACTCCCAATAACAAGGCAGGGCTGCATTTCAAATAGAGAATAGTTACTGGGAGAAGATATGGCTTTATTTCAGAACCTTAAAAATCTGTGCTGTTATCCTTTTGTGATGGCTCTCCAGAAGTTCTATGCAACTTCTCTGTTTATCACAATACTTCCAATACCATTGGATCTACTAGACCATAAAGCACAAGTGACTGGCAATATGAACATTAGCTCAGAATTAAAGCTGAGTCTTTTTTTTTGGTTAGAGTGCTGAGCCTTGTTGGTAAACCAGCAAATGAATCAAAGCAGATTTTCAAATGTGGTTTTTATTCCAAATGTGAGGCACACAAAGCTTGTGTCTCTTTGTTTGTGTCAGAGATGCAAGGTACAGCAATGTATCTCATGCTTTAAAGTAAATGGTCCTACATACCCTCATTGAATCACTGAAATAATACTGTCCACAGCTAAACTTTAACCTGTATAAGAATGTGTTGAAAGATGCTTAAACAATTCATAACATATATGATATCTTATTAAACATTTGAATTCAATTTGAAACCTCATCTATGGGGCACAATCCTAGTGCACCTAGAGTTCTTACTATTTCCCGTTTACTAGGTCATATCAGTATACTGTCATCCATGTAATGAGTGAGCACAATGCTCTGTAAGATATCCAGATGATCAGCATCTCTCTAGACTATGTTATGACAGAGAATGGTACCTTTGACATAGCGTTAAGGCAAGCTGCTTTTCCCTGTCATTCAGGCAAATTTCTTTTAATTATTCTCATAGGGATGGGAACAAAAAGCATTTTTTTCCGGGTCAATAACTGGATAATGGACACCAAGGCCCTTGTTTATCTGCTAGTATAAAGACATCATATCTAGAACTGGAGCTGTGATTGGCATTACCATCAGACTGCATTTGAGATAACAGTCTTTATTCATAACATACCTGGCTTATTCATGGGTCAAATACAGAGAAAAAATAGGAGAGGGATCATCACATCTGCATTTTTTCATTATCTAATTTTGGTACTTAAATCTGTTATTTTCTTCAAGGAATGAATCATTGACATCTTAGAAAGTAGAAAGGGAGACAGAGACCGTTTCAGAGACTTCTACTTGACCCTTCGTAATATAAAATCTCCACACTGGTTGGGGAAACCCACGTGGCTTTCTGCCAGTTATTACCACCCTAACGGCTACAAGTGGAAACATACCCATAGGATTGGTCTGTGGCACACTGAACCACAATAAGACTGACTTGAATCACAGTTCCATTGATCACTTAAGTGCTCAAACTGAAGTGGTTTTCCAGATCTCTAGAGATTAATATGAATTTAAGATTCAATATCTTATAAGTCCTGGAAGTTCTGATTACTACCCTTTGCCCATTGTATAGTCACTCTGGGACATGACCACAGGTCCCTCTGGGGAAGGCCGGAGAGAAGAGTCATGGGATTTACCTGAGGCCAATATAGGTGGGAATGTGGTTTTTTTTTTTTCTTTATCTGAATTTCATAGATATTGACAGATAAAGATATAGAGATATAGACATATATGTGTGTGTATCTTGATGCTGAAAAACTATGAACAGATAACAGTGGATATCAGTTTACCCCACATCTGTTTGTCACTCTCTTCCCATATTGATTGCTTTGCAAAGTGTAAATCTCATCATTACAGAGTGAGATCTATCAAGCTGCCTTGTCTGGTTCACCTGCTGTAGGATGCGTTTTAGTGATTTGGGTTTTGGAAATCATATGTCCCTGTTTATGACATTGATTTTGGCTGAATTACACAGGGAAAGACATACACAATGGGCCATCCGCTTTTCTCATGCTGATTGTGGCAGTAAGAGCGTATCCTGAAACTGGCAGCTGGTGTGGCAGTTCCTAATTCAGCACTGTCTGAACTATGGCAGAAATTATGTACTTCTGTCACTAGGAGCTGTGGCAGTTCTGTGGCAGCCTACTGACTTAGTGCTTCCTGATTGTGGTAATTGCTGTCACCCCTTTGGAGGACTTGTGCTACAGTATGGATGGCTAACAATCATCCCAAGAGGCTCAGTCAAGAGTTTGTTTGTTTCTTCAGTCCTCCCAAGCGTACAGTGACTTATCTATATATCCCTAAATAATCTCCTTTCAGCTTAAACTAGAGCTGATTCTGCTGACTAGAAGTAGCAACACTAAACCATAAATTAGTTGTTTTTCCATCTCTCTGTACTCATTTGTCTAGGGGCTGAATGTGATACAACAGTGATTTTGCTTGCCACATGATCTAAAGCCATGTTAGACTGCCTTAATATTTGCACATTGTATTTGAATTGATTATCATACCTTTGTGACACACTTTTAAGACAGCATTAATACAACGAAGGATATCCATGCAACAACTACCACATTGAACTCAAGACATGGTGTTTGAAGAAAATCTGGGAAAGTGAAGAGATTTAGCCTAAGTAGAATTAGGATGGATTTGAGCATTGTTGTGGAATACATGCACCTCATATTTCGTGCTCTGATGAACAAAGAAAAATATTTGGAATTCAGTAAGCTATGAATTCAGTAGGCTATGAGGCAGTAAAGGACAGGTACATTTTAAAATTCATTTTCTATCTAATCATAGTGTTTTATGTAAGACTTCAATATCATAGGCCTTCAAAAATATGCTAATTGAATTAATAAGGGGGTAGATTTTGAATTTAATATAAAAAGGAATCTTTCAATAATTTTAATGGCTGATTGAGACAGTTCTTGCCAGAGAATTGTTCCTGTCACAATATAGTTTCAAGCAGAGGCATAATAATTATTTATTAGGATATCGGAGAGTAGATGCCAACACTTGATAAGAGGTATATTAGATGAGGAATACGTACCTAGAAACCAGAAAGCCAACTCCTTGACTCCCCACTCCAGCACTACAGGGGACAACTGAAATGGAATGAAGAAAAGTCTTGTAATGAACAAACCCTACGTCTCATCACTTTGGTATCCTATTCACAATCCAGACTATGAGTATTTATGATTATCGTTCCTCATCTGTTTCAGTCTTTCTACTGATGGATATGTCCTACAATCTCATACAGCTTCACAATGATTCTCTAAATCTGTCACAGAATCCTTTCCATTTATTTGACTAAAATGAAATAATTTTCTATAAAAACAAAACTTTTTAATGCTTAGCACCATCTGCTCAGTTTCCCAAATGAGAATTCTAGGAATCCTTGACTCCTCACATCCTTTACACACACATTAATCACAAAGTCCCTCCTAAATATATCCATATACCACTCACATCCCTCTAAATATCTAAAAACAGCACTAGTTCAATTAACCATCATTTCTCATTTAAATTGTAGGGAAAAAAACATTAAAGGGATTTCTTTATAACTAGTATTGGCTTAAATCCAGGAAAATCTCTTTAAATTGTAAATCATTATGCCACTGCACTCCTTCAGTAATCATTCAGTATCTATTTAAACCTGCAAATTTTACATTGTTAATATTTTGATTCCATTGTTTTCCTGGTAAGGAAGTTTTAAAACAAATGCTTTTAAAATATCTTTATTGAGGTATAGTTTATATATAATAAACTGCACATATTTAATGTGTATAATTTGGTATGTTTGACATGTATATGTCTGTGAAACCATCTCAAAAATCAATATTGTATTCAACATATATATCATACCCAATAATTTCTTCATGCCTCTTTAGGATCCGAAACTCACAATGTATCTCTGCTCTCACCATTCACCCCACACCATGGCATGACAATGATAGATTTATTTTATGCCATTCTAGATTAATTTTAATTCTCTCAAATTTTACATGAATGGGATTATATACTGTGCTACTTTGATAAAACATAAATATTTTGGGATGCATATATCCTATTGTATATAACAATATTTTATTCCTTTTCATTTCTGGGTGATAGTCCATTGTATGAATTTACTATAACTTTTCCATTCCTCTGTTTTTGACCATTTGAGTTGTTACAAATTTGGATATTACAAATAAAATTGCTACCAATATTCATATACAAGTCTTGATATGGTCATATGCTTTCAATTATCTTGGGTAAATACTTCAAAATGAAATAGCTCGATTTTATGGTGACAGTATATTTAACTTTATGAGAAACTGCTCCATTTTTTAAAGTGGTAGTATTATTTTCATTCTCAATGGCAGCATATGAGAGTTCCAGTTCCTCCACATCCTCACCATCATTTCATGTGGTGATTAATTTAAAATAATTATTGAAATTGTGTGTGCTTAATCCTGCTCTAAAGAGCTTATTATAAAGCTGTTTTGTCTATCCAAAAATTGCTGAATATCTGTACACATTTTAGCATTTATTTGTCAATTTCCAGGTATAAAAACCTGCTGGAATTTTGATTAGGATTGGTATTTTTTATTTCAAATTCTGACTATTTACTGTTAGTATATAGACACAATTTATTTTTTCCAACAGTCTTTCTAAACTCACTTATTAGTCTTATTAGTTGTGGCAGACTTTTGTACATTTTGTTGGATGCCTTACACATATCGTCATGTCGTTTGCAATGAAGCCACTTTTACTTCTTTTCCATTAGATGACTTTTATATATTTTTCTTGCCTTACTACATTGGCTAGAATATATGGTTCCATGTTCAATAGAAACTTCAAGAACAGACAGTCTTTTCTTATTCCTGACATTATAATAAAACACATATAATTTCACTATAAAGTATAAATTTAGCTGTAGATTTGTAGATTGAAAAAGTTCACTGCTTGCATTAGTCCATTCTAATGCTGCTAATAAAGACATACCCAAGACTGGGTAATTTACAAAGGAAAGAGGTTTAATTGACTCAGAGTTCAGCATGGCTGGGGGTTTCAGGAAACTTACAATCATGGTGGAAGGGGAAGCAAACATGTCCTCTTCACGTGGCGGCATCAAGGAGAAGTGCCAAGCAAAAGGGTTTTAAGTAAAAGCCCCTTATAAATCTATCAGATCACATGAGAACTCACTATCACAAGAACAGTATGGGAGGAACCACCCCCATGATTCAGTTATCTCCACCTGGTCCCACACTTGACATGTGGAGATTATTACAATTCAAGGTGAGATGTGGGTGGGAACACAGAGCCAAACCATATCATCACTATAACTCATTTATTGAAATATTTTACCAGAAATGGATGTTGGACTCTCTCAAATGCTTTTTCTGCATCTATTGAGATGATAATATGCTTTATTTATCATTTGCTAAATATGACAAATTATATTTTAAATAATGGCTTTTTAGAATATAATGCACATAACATCACCAACTTCAATAATGCAATTCAGTGACATTTAGAAATGTTGTATATTCTGTTGATTTTGGGTGGAGAGTTCTGTAGATGTCTATTAGGTCCACTTGCTCAAGAGCTGAGTTCAAGTCCTGAATACCCTTGTTAATTTTCTGTCTGGTTGACCTGTCTAATATTGACAGTGGGGTGTTAAAGCCTCCCACTGTTATTATGTGGGAGTCTAAGTCTCTTTGTAGGTCTCTAAGAACTTGCTTTATGAATCTGGGTGCTCCTGTATTAGGTGCATATATATTTAAGATAGTTAGCTCTTCTTGTTGCATTTATCCCTTTACCATTATGTAATAACCTTTGTCTTTTTTCATCTTTGTTGGTTTAAAGTCTGTTTTATCCAAGACTAGGATTGGAACCCCTGCTTTTTTTTTTTTTTTTCTTTCCATTTGCTTGGTAAATATTCCTCTATTCCTTTATTTTAAGCCTATGTGTGTCTTTGCACATTACATGGGTCTCCTGAATACAGCACACCCATGGGTCTTGACACTTTACCCAATTTGCCAGTCTGTTATTTTAATTGAGGGATTTAGCCCATTTACATTTAAGGTTAATATTGTTATATGTGAATTTGATCCTGTCATTATGATGCTAGCTGGTTATTTTCCCCTTTAATTCAGATGGTTTCCTCAGAGTATCAATGTCCTTTACAATTTGGTATGTTTTTGCAGTGGCTGTTACTGGTTTTTCCTTTCCGTGTTTAGTGCTTCCTTCAGGAGCTCTTATAAGGCAAGCCCAGTAGTGATAAAATCTCTCAACATGTGCTTGTCTGTAAAGGATTTTCATTCTCCTTTACTTATGAAGCTTCGTTTGGCTGGATATAAAATTCTGGGTTGAAAATTCTTTTCTCTAAGAATGTTGAGGTCAGGCGCAGTGGCTCATGCCTGTAATCCCAGCACTTTGGAAGGCCAAGGTCGGTGGATCAGCTGAGGTCAGGCGTTCGAGATCAGCCTGACCAACATGGAGAAATCCTGTCTCTACTAAAATTACAAAAAATTAGCTGGACATGGTGGTACATACCTGTAATCCCAGTTACTTGGGAGGCTGAGGCAGGAGAATTGTTTGAACCTGGGAGGTGGAGGTTGTGGTGAGCTGAGATCACACCATTGTACTCCAGCCTCAGCAACAAGAGCAGAATTCTGTCTCAAAAAAAAAAAAAAAAGGCATTGAATATTGGCCCCCCACTCTCTTCTGACTTGTAGGGTTTCTGCAGAGACATTCTTCTCAGTACCACATCGTACTTATTCTAAAATTGACCACATAATTGGAATTAAAACACTCCTCAGTAAATGCAAAAGAACAGAAATCATAACAAACAGTCTCTCAGACCACAGTGCAATCAAATTAGAACTCAGGATTAAGAAACTCACTCAAAACTGCACAACTACAAGGAAACTGAACAACCTGCTCCTGAATGACTACTGGGTAATAAAGAAATTAAGGCAGAAATAAATAAGTTTTTGAAACCAATGAGAACAAAGACACAATGTACCTCTGGGACCTCTGGGACATGACTAAAGCTCTGTGTAGAGGAAAATTTATAGCACTAAATGCCCACAGTAGAAAGCAGGGAAAATCTAAAATTGACACCCTAAAATCACAAGTAAAAGAACTAGAGAAGCAAGAGCAAACAAATTCAAAAGCTAGCAGAAGGCAAGAAATAACTACGATCAGAGCAAAACCGCAGGAGATAGAGACACACACACAAAAAAACCCTTCAAAAATCCAATGAATCCAGGAGGTTTTTTGAAAAGGTCAACAAAATAGATAGACTGCTAGCCAGACTCATGAAGAAAAGAGAGAAGAATCAAATAAACACAGTAAAAAATGATAAAGGGGATATTACCACTGATCCCACAGAAATACAAACTACCATCAGGGAATACTATAAACACCTCTATGCAAATAAACTAGAAAATCTAGAAGAAATTCATAAATTCCTAGACACATACACCCTCCCAAGAATAAACCAAAAAGAAGTTGAATTCCTGAATAGACCAATAAGTTCTGAATTTGAGGCAGTAATTAATAGTCTACCAACCAAAAAAAGCCCAGGACCAGACGGATTCATAGCCGAATTCTACCAGAGATACAAAGAGCAGCTGGTACCATTCCTTCTGAAACTATTCCAAACTATTCCAAACAATAGAAAAAGAGGGATCCCCCCCCCAACTCATTTTATGAGGCCAGCACTATCCTGATACCAAAACCTGGCAGAGACACAACAAAAAAAAGAAAATTTTAGGCCAGATCTCTGATGAATATCGATGCAAAAATCCTCAATAAAATACTGGCAAACTGAATCCAATAGCACATCAAAAACCTTACCCACCATTATCAAGTTGGCTTTATCCCTGGGATGCAAGGCTGGTTGAATATAGGTAAATCAATAAATGTAATCCATCACATAAACAGAACCAATGACAAAAACCACATGATTATCTCAATAAATGCAGAAAAAGCCTTTGATAAAATTCAACATCCCTTCATGCTAAAAACCGTTAATAAACAAGGTATTGATAGAACGTATCTCAAAATAATAAGAGCTATTTATAACAAACACACAGCCAATATCATACTGAATGGACAAAACCTGGAAGCATTCCCTTTGAAAACTGGCACAAGCCAAGGATGCCCTCTCTCACCACTCCTATTCAACATAGTACTCGAAGTTCTGTCCAGGGCAATCAGACAAGAGAAAGAAATAAAGGGTATTCAAATAGGAAGAGAGGAAGTCAAATTGTCTCTGTATGCAGATGACATGATTGTATATTTAGAAAACCCGATTGTCTCAGCCCAAAATCTCCATAAGCTGATAAGCAACTTCAGCAAAGTCTCAGGATAAAAAATAAATGTGCAAAAATTACAAGCATTCCTATACAGCAATAATAGACAAACAGCCAAATCATTAGTGAACTCCCATTCACAATTGCTACAAAGATAATTGAATATCTAGGAATATAACTTACAAGGGATGTGAAGGATCTCTTCAAGGAGAACTACAAACCACTGCTCTAGGAAATAAGAGAGGACACAAACAAAGGGAAAATGATTCCATGTTCATGGATAGGAAGAATTGATATTGTGAAAATGGCCATACTGCCCAAAATAATTCATAGATTCATTCTGTATCACTTGTTGAAAACAGTATTCTTTCCTAGTGCATTGTCTTGGTTTCCTAGTGGAAAACCAATTTACTATAGATATATAAAGTTTATTTTATTTCTGGCCTCTCAATTATCTTCCATTAATCTGTATGTCTGTTCTTTCACCAGTATTGAATCATTTTGATTACTGTGACTTTGTAGTGTGTTTTGAAATTGGAAATAATGAGTGCTCTAAAATCACTTCATTTCCAAAATTATTTGGGCTAGTCTGGATCCCTTGAATTTGATGTAAATTTTAAGATCATGTTATGAATTTCTTCAAAAGAACAAGATGAGATTTTATAGAATTTTATTGAATCTATACATCAACCTGGGGAATATTAACCTTGTTAATAGTAAGTCTTCTGATCTATGGACATGGAATGCCAATTTATTTAGGTCTTCTTTAATTTACTTGAACAATGTTTTATAGTTTTATAAAACATAAAACTATATAATTATTGTTTTATGTAAGCTTTGCACTTCCATATTTAAACTTATACCTAGGTATTTTATTATTTTTAGGTCATTATAAATACAATTTTTTTCATGGTTTGAAATTTTTTTATTTTCTGAAATGAAACCATTGTACATTGTACAAACTGTATCTACTAATGGAATAAATAAGTGAAAAAATATACTGCTGTACAACATACCAAAAAAAAATCTTGAGAGGGGGAAAAAGTTAGGTAACGGTGAAAAAAGGTCTTTATGCCCTGAGACTCTAACCAAGTCCTCAGCGACAGTGAACATTCCAAACCATGACACCTTTTGCTGATGGGAGGTCACCACCCTAGAGGAATCGGTCCACAGCCTTCCAGGTTGTGGGTGTTAAGTGCCAGCACTTTGTGGAATGAGTAGCCGCAGCTTCTCTGACTTCAAGTTTTGGGGGGAACTAGGTTTGCCCTGGGAGTCCTTGAGACCAAGGAAGCCCTTGATGTCCCAGGAAGGCTTTTGCTCGGGATCCCCAGCCTCTGGCTGGAAGCTGAAAGGTCTTACATTCTGTGGTAGCGGGAGGGCAAGGGGTCCCTGATTTGCTCTTAATTAATATTTGGACTCCTCAGAACTTAAATCTTTTCCTAAGCTTTCTTTACTGCACTGGAGTTCTGACTCCCTTTGAGTTATGTATTAGTAGGGGGATGGGGGTTGCGGGTTTTGTTGTTTTGGGGAGCTAATTGGTGCGTATTCAGGTACCACGTTTGACGTGTGGGTCTTTCTCCTGACCCTCACGGGAAATGTCTGCTGGATTCCATTTTCTAAGAGTTTCTGAGGGTGACGCTCTTAAAATTTTTTTAAGGGAGCCTATTATTCCGCACTCCAAGGAGAATCAAAACATTGTTTTTAAATTTTTCATATAGTTGCAAATTTCCAAAATTGTTTCTGTTTTTGATTTGTAAGTTTATTGCATTATGATTACAGAAAATACTTTTGGAGATTCAATCGTTTTAGATATGATTTGGCTTGTTGTTTTGCCTACAATATAGACTATACTGAATAATGTTCTGTGTTCACTTTCAAATAATGTGTCCTGCTGCCCTGTATTAGATTGTTTTATAAATAATATTTTTATTTTTATATATTTTAAATAAAGAGAAGAAAAAAGAACCAGTTATAATTAGAGGGTATATTATATTAACATTTATCATTTCTAGTTCTTTCATTTGTTCCTGTGGATTTGAGTTATCACCAGGTGTCATTGCCCTATGGTAACTGAGGTTTACTCTCAATCCATCTCTTTTGCGGTATTTTGTCAAATACCTTACATTTCTATATTATAAGTACAACAACACAATTACATACACATTGTTTCATTTGGCTGCTTATTAAATCATATCAGGGAAGAAAGAAAAATAAGTTGGCATTTATTCTGATTATTATAATTACAAAATTACCTGTATTAGTGCTCTCTCTTTTTTTATGTGGATTCAAATTATAGTTGGAAGTCACTTGCTTACAGTCTGAAGATTCCCTTTTAATATTTTCTATAAAGTGAACAGGCTATCGATAATTCTTTCAGTTTTTGTTTATCTGTGAAGTTATTTATTTCACCTTAAGTTTTGAAATACAGTCTTGCTGAATATAAGATTCTTGTTTGATGGACTTAAGAGGGAGAATAGAAAAAAAGTTTTTAAAACAGATTCTTGACTGACATTCTTTTTTCTTTCAAAACTTTGAATGTAAGTCAATGAGTGCTAATATGTACTCACTTTTTAAAAACTTATTCATTAGGAAACATTTATAAGTGTGTGAGACAGAAAGAGCTATCAAGAGAATCCAAAAACATGAAGGGAGAATGAGGAATGAGGGAAGGAAGGGGAAAGAGAGAAATATAATCAGAGAGAGAGATAGCAAAAGAAAATATCTATTTGCTACTGAGTATTGACTGCTAAACTAATTACTGACAGAACTCTTACCTTTGGTCTCAGAGTACCTGAGGAAGCACATGTAGTTTTGGTTTAAAATTATACAATGTTCTCCACTAGTTTAAAGATGAGATTCAAGCCTTGTATATGCCTTAAAAGGATGTGTATTATATAGTCCCTTTTTTTTTTCTTCAGACTGTGCTCTGCTTCACTTCTCCTCAGTAAAGGGTACACTTGAGTCTCCCTAATGAAATACATTTTTCACATAACAATTCTTTACTTCGAACATTCTTAGAATATTCTGTTGGTGTTTTGATGTTTTCTATTTACCCCACTGCTCACAGCTTTAAAAAATTTTCTTTGGAAAACTGTCCCTTACCACTCTCTACTCACAAGACTGATTTATATGTCCCCAGTATATGTCATCACAATTGTTGCATCCTGTGAGTTGTTGGATTTTCCTTATGATATTAAGAACTGTATTAGTCCATTTATACTACTATAAATAAATACCTGAGACTGGGTAATTTATAAAGAAAAGAGGTTTAATAGGCTCACAGTCCCACAGGAAATGTAGTAGTCCATTTTCATGCTGCTGATAAAGATAGACCCAAGACTGGGCAATTTACAAAAGAAAGAGGTTTAATTGGACTTAACAGTTCCTCATGGCTAGGGAAGCCTTCACTATCATGATGGAAGGCAAGGAGGAGCAAGTCAAGTCTTGCACTTATGGAGGCAGGCAAAGAGAGAGTGAGAGCCAAGCAAAAGGAGTTTCTAACTGTACAATTGTCAGATCATATGAGACTTACTCATTACCATGAGAAGAGTATGGGGGAAACCACTGCCATGATTCAAAGATCTCCCACCAGGTCCTTCCCACAACAATGGGAATTATGGGAGTCAGTTCAAGATGAGATTTGGGTGAGGACACAGAGTCAAACCATATCAAGAAGCATGGCAGCATCTGCTTCTGGGGAGGCTCCAGGGAGGTTTTATTGATGACAGAAGGCAAAGTGCAAGCAGGCTTATCTTAATATGGCAAGAGGTGGACCAAGGTGGGGGGAAGTGCCACACACTTTAAAACAACCAGATCTTGTGAGAGCTTTATCACAAGAACAGCACTAGGAGGATGGCGTTAAACCATTAGAAACTGCCCCCATGATCCAATCACCACCCATCAGTCCCCACCTCTAACACTGGGGATTATAATTGAACATGAGATCTGGGGAGGTACACAGATCCAAACCATATTATTTAGCCCATGGCGCCTCCTAAATCTCATGTTCTTCTCATATTTTGAAATACAGTTATGCCTTCTCAATAACCCCCAAAGTCTTAATTCATTCCAACATTAACTCAAAAGTCCAAAGTTCAAATTCTCATCTGAGACAAGGCAAGTTCCTTCTACCTATGAGTCTGTAAAATAAAAGAGAAGTAAGCTATTCCCAAGGTACAATGGGAGTACAGGCATTGGGTAAATACTTCATCCCAAATAGGAGAATCCAACAAAAGAAAGAAGCTACAGGCCTCATGCAAGTCCAAAATCCAGCAGGACAGTCATTAAATCCTAAAGATCTCAAACAATCACCTTTGACTCCATGTCCCACATCCAGGACACACTGGTGTGAGGAGTGGTCTGCCAAGGGCAACTCTGCCCCATGACTTTCCTGGCTTCAGCCCATGCAGTTACTCTCAAAGAGTGGCTTTAAGTGCTTGCATTTTTCCAAAGACAAGGTGCAAACTGCTGGTGGATCTACCATTCTAGCGTCTGGAAGAGGGTGGCCCTCTTCCCACAGCTCCACTAGGCAGTGCCCCAGTGGGGAATCTGTGTGGGGGCTCCAACTTCACATTTCCCCTCTGCACTGTCCTAGTAGAGGTTTTCCAGGAGGACTCTGTCCCTGAAGCAGGTTTTGCTTGGACATTCAGGCTTTTCCATACATCCTCTGAGTTCTAGGTGGAGGTTCTCAAACATTAACAATTACATTCTCTGTGCCCACCAGCTTAACACCACGTGAAAGTTGCCAAGACTTATGGCTTACACTGTCTGAAGCAGTGGCCTGAGCTATGTCTGGAACCCATTGAGTCATGGCTGGAGCTGGAGCAACTGGAATGCGGGGAGCAATGTCCCAAGGCTGTGCAGAGCAGCTGACTCCTGGTTCCAGTCCATGAAACCATGCCTCTGGGTCTGTGATGGGAAAGACTGTCAGGACATTTCTAGAATGCCTTTGCGGCTTCCTCATTATCTTGGCTATTAACATTTGGCTCCTCTTTAGTTACGCAAAATTCTGCAGCTTGCTTGAACTGCTTGAAATCTTCCACTGAATTTTTTTTTTTCCTTTTTTCACATGGCCACAAGACCAGGCTGCAAATTTTTCAAAATTTTACACTTTCCTTCCTTCTTAAATATAAGTTTGAGTTTTAGCTCATTTCTTTGCTCATGCATATGAGTAGGTTGTTAGAAGTAGCCAGGTCACATATTGAATTCTTTGCTACTTAGATATTTTTTTCTACCAGAAACCCTAAATCATCACTTTCAAGTTCAAATTTCTACAGATCCCTAGAGCAGGGACATACCACAGCCAGGCTCCCAAGCCAGGCTCTTTGTTAAGCATAGCAAAAGTTAGCTTTATTCCAGTTTCAAATAAGTTCCTCATCTCCATCTATGATCTCCTCAGATTGAACTTCACTGTCCATATGACTATCATAATTTTGGTCACAACCATTCAAAAAGTCTCTAGGAAGTTCCAAGTTTTCCCTCATCTTCCTGTCTTCCTATGACCCCTCCACACTCTTCCAACCTCTGCACATTAGCCAGTTCCAAAGTGCTTCCACATTTTCAGATATTTTTATAGCAATGTCTCACTCCTCAGTACCAATTTTCTGTATTAGTCCATTCTCACACTACTATAAAGAAATCACTGTGACTGGATAATTTATAAAGAAAAGAGGTAATTGGCTCATGGTTCCACAGGCTTTATAGGAAGCTGGGCAGCATCTGCTTCTGGGGAGACCTCAGGGAACTTTTACTTGTGGCAGAAGGCAAAGCACAAGTAGGTATCTTACGTGGCAGGAGCAAGACCAAGAGGCAGGGAGGTGCTACACACTGTTAAACAACCATATCTCATGATAACTATCACAAGAGCAACACCGGGGGATGCTGTTAAACCATAAGAAACTGCCCATTGATCCAGTCACCTCCCACCAGTCCCCGGCTCCAACACTGGGGATTACAATTAAACATCAGATTGGGGCAGGGACACAGATTCAGACTATATTAAGCACCATATAATATTGTGTGCTACCTGGTTATTAATTGGTTTCATTTCCTATATTGTGGAATCTAAAAGGGGAGCGCTTTCCTTATCTTCATCATTGAATAATAATTGGCCCAGAACAGTCCTTAAAAATACATATTTATTCATTTAAATTTGCTTCTTCTTATATTCATATCATATTATATGATATTCTAAGACTCAACAAATATCTCAATATTTGCATTGTTATGATCATATTGCATCATCACTCAATTCATATCCTAATTAAATTAGGTAAAATAAAGTGAAGGTTTACCAACAGAAAATCTATCTTTGAAAAAAGACACCTAACTGGTTAAAAGAAAGAAATAGCTCTTGTTATTTTAATTAGTTTGTCTTCTCCAGACAGCAAGGTGATCTATTAGAATACAAAGTGAGGATTTTAATGAAACAGGCATTTCCCAAGGATTCTCCTCTTTGGCACATATTTATAGGGTTAATCAGTGTTCCATAAAACTACATGTTTCTAAGGCTTCACCATTGCTTTCCCCCAAGAGGTTTGTAACACTAATGAGTATTGATGACATCAATATATGATTCACAAAGAAGTTGGTAATTTAAGCTCTAAATCTAGAGAGAAGAAGCCAATGTAATTAGAATAAAGGAAAATTAACTTCCCAATGCCTTTGTAGTTTTAGTGTGGTGTTGTTTGCTTCTGAGTAAGCCTCATTTTTATACATCCATAATTCTCAGTTGCCATTATTCAGAAAGTAATGAAAGTATAAAGCCAATATTATGAATGGAGGGTTAGAAAATCAGAAAGTACTGTGTGTCTTCAGGTGTATCTAATATATTCATCTGGACTTAATTGCAGTATTGCAAACATATATTTAACCCAAATTCCCAAACCTCAAAGACCTCATGCTATCTCCAATATTCTCTATTAAAAATGTCCCTTAAGAGATCATCTATAATTTATATTTTTTAAGGCTAACAGGCTGATGGCAGGGTTTGTTTTAAATTTGTGGGCATGGGGTATTTTCTACCATTTAAAAATTATAAACATAGCCTTAATAAACTAAAAGTAAAGTTTTAATAAAGAAAAATCCAGGCATCAGCCAACACATAAATATTATTTTGGGGGAGAGGATATATAGACAGGGTGAATGAAGTATTGATTGAGCTTTCTTGGTACCCCTGAAGCCACTTCTCAGAGTAGTTATGTGTCTCTAACACATATAAAACTGGCTTTTCTGAAATGAGCACATGCATGGTAACTTCTCAATACTGAACTTCAGGTATATTTGTTTTGGTCAAAATGACTGAGTTCTGACATCTGGAAAATAACAGCAGTATTGCTGGATCCTGGATACTTACAAACTATTTTTATTATGATATTTCTGGTAACACACACTGCATGCATATTCATGGCTTTGAAATGCTTCCTATTTCTATAGATTCATTCCTCATTTGCAGGTGTGATTATGGATTCATGAATGCAGCTAATCACTTCTAATATGTACAGTAATCCTACCATTGAATTGAAATTTTCCTTGATTTTTTGATGAAGGTATGGCCCTGAAGGAAGCTCACTGAATTATATAATCCAGAACAGCCTTCAGGAATAGTGAGCGCTGTACATAAAAGCCAGTTTATTTTGCGTATACTCCTGGTTACACTTAATAAGGACTTTAGGAGACTCTTACTTATACTCCCACTGCCCCACTCTAGTCCAACCCCCATGTGTCATATGTGAGTGCCCACACTAACACTCTAACATCTCCTATATGTTAGGAAAAGAAGATAGGACCATAAGCCCACAGCTCCTGTTCATTTGAGAAAGAATAGAATGTTTTATCTTCCCAGTATAAATAAAATTGTTAACTGTTTCCACAAACTGAAATCAAAGCCACTGCAGCATATGTGTAAAATCATGATCTCAACTGATGTTCCAGCAATTTCTAAATTTTAACAAGAAAAAAATTAGAAATTTACCTTTCTTCTCATTTGTGACCAATGTGAATATAGGGGTGACATACCGAGAATGTTTTCCCCTTTATCCATGTTGCACAATAGAATCCTTGAAATATTAGAAACGTTCAGAAAGAAAAGTACCCCAACAACATAGACATTGGTCTTCTAATGTAAAAAGAAAATGAGATAATTTTCTGTGATTTTGTGACTTTCAGTGGATGCATGATTTTAGAGACCTTGCTTCTCATGTTAGGTGCTGGGCAGAACCTGAACCACACTGCTGTCAAAGGAATCTCAGCCACTTCAGACTCCCAGCTCATTAAAAGTGACTTGAGGGAAGAGACATCAACCTGCATAATTAAATGGCCCTACTCATGGCTTCCCCCAGGTGCAGTGCAGTTTCCAGTCATCTCACCTGCTTTTTCTGGGCAACTCAACTTAGTGTCTCATGCTGGCTCCTTTTTTGACAAGTCACTTGACCAAACCACACTTGCCCATGCTTTTTCCCTACAACTATGTCTCTTAGATTCCTGCATCCACTCAGTTCTTTGTACTTCTTTCTAATTTCAGTCTTACTAGATCCCATGTCATGCCAGACATGATACGTCCAACATAAAATCCTGGATAGAGATGATAGGAAGGTGAAATGCATAAATTTACTCCTTTTTCCCCTCCATATTCTCATGGGTTATGACACAATTGTTGATTTTGTCAGTTCGAGTATTAATTCTCTTATTTTTTCTCAAGTTTGTATACATAGAAAAGTCCAAACATTTTTGTTACTTTTGTTTTTGTTGGTTTGTTTTTGTTACTTTATTTAGAGGCAGGTAAACTGGAATCACAAAGGTTAGTAACTGCCTCACAGCCACGCAGCTAGTAAATGATGGAGCCAAGATTTGACTCCAGAGATTGGATATTAAATCACTTTACACTCAATACATTTTTGTTTAACTAAGTTCAACTGTGCTAGTCAAAGGGTGTCAGTCACTAAGAAATAGACTGGATGCTACTCACAAAGCGTGAGTAAGCAGGGAGACAGCAGAGCCAAATTCTTTCAGCAAGTAGTCAGGTCCCAGTCACCAGGTAGGAATCACAAATTAGAATTGCTGCTCTTGGGATTGGATGCTGGAATACTGAAGATGACTCCTATTCAGTAGAAATGATGAATCAAGAATATTAGTAAAATGACTCAAATACAAATAAATAAGGTGAATTTTAAGTTTCCAAAATACCAATGAAGTAAAGGCTACACTAGCAGCAAGGACTGCTTTGTGATGCCTCCTGCAGGTTTGGAACAGATCTCTCTGTGGCCTTTGTCTCAGATTAGGATTTGTCATAGAAATTTGTCAGAATGAGTTTGTTTTTTGTGCGCTCAGAAGGGTTGAAAATTTTATTAACACTATTTCATAGACTGTATGGAGATTTACTATAAGTCATACCAGACCTGCTAGGGCTCCTTTGAGGCAACAACAATGGCAATGGCAGTCTCTAATTCACCTTTATATCATTCAGAACTTTGTTCATGAGTACTTTGGAATGATTGTAAGCTTGACTAAATCCTTGAAAGTCTGTAGTTGTAAACTACTTCGCACATTTACATTTTACATCACAGGCTGTCCTTTTTCCCCCCTTATTTTTTGTTTTTGAGAACTGAGAATCCTATAGTGTTTATTATTATAATAACCAACTTACAGAATACAGATGAAGAAACTTAGCTCCATCTCATACCTTTAATAAAGGTAGATTTCCCTTTCAGCTAAGAATGTGGACTTCCAAGACCGTTGACTTAAGTGCACATCACTCCTCCACATTAGTGGCCATTAATATAATTTTGGGAAAGCTGTTTAAGCTTTGTGTCTCCACGTTTCCACAATTGTAGACTAGGGGGTATTAAAAGTATCTATTTCATGGGGTTGTTTTGAGGATTAAATGGGTAGATATGAGGTACTAAGTGCCTAGCACAGAGGAGGAGCTCAGTATGTATTATCTATTATAACAATAGTCGCAAAAATAAATTATCACTTGCTTATTTCTTCCCATCTTTATATGCAAAGATACAACATGTATAAAAGTTATATAAATGAAGGATAAAATACAAAGAATTGTATATTTTCCAAAGAGAAAGTAACTTGTATCTCTCATAATCATTCATAACTCTCATAGTTTATTAGGACTGAATATGATAAAAATACATTGAAATGCAAAAATTGTATCCATTGAGGAAGCAGATGAGGACTTAGTTACCTTTCTCATCTATATAAAGGATGAAACAGTCACTGGGTTAAATATCTTTCTTCAGTTTGTTACTATAAACCTTTAGAAGAACCTCCACTAAAGTGGCACTGTGGACAATATACAACTTTCACAGGATTTTATGGCTTTCAGTGTAGGGAAAAATTACCATTTAATAAATAGCCGTATCTTCCCAAAGAAAAGAAAATTAAGGTCACCACCTAAGTGCTGAAACTCAGAGTAATTTCTTAAGAAAAAATGTATAAAAAAATACATGTGCTTCCCATTTCTCATCCACATTTTCCAAAGACTAATTGTGCAAATCATGTAAAATATGATTAATGTCCAAAATTTTTGTGGATAATTTATTCTATTCTTCTAATGTTAAAAAGTTTTGACTAACTTTGTTGTTTCTTTCCTCAAACAAATAAATAAATTCCGGGTTGTAGAAAAGATGTACAAAAACAAAAAACAACAAATAAGTGCATAGCAATATAAAGAAATGAGAAAACGAGCCAGGAAAAAACAAAAGTTCAAATGTACATTGTAAAATCAATTTATAAAATAGGAAATCTATATCTATGCATAAAACTGAAAATCTTTTATTCAACTCTTTTAAAAAAATACCTGAAACCCTTCCTACATGGCTCTTTTGGTTAAGCAGATGATGGCTCCCAAACCCTGTGGAGCCTGTGAATAATTTACCTTACACAGCAACAGGGAGTTTGTAGATGTAGCTAATTTAAGGCTCCTGAGATTACTCTGGACAATCTGGGTGAGCTCAGAATAATTGCAGGAGTCCTTATAGGAAGCAGGAGAATAAGAGTCAGAGAAGGGGATGTGGGACAGTGGAGGCAGAGGTCAGAATGATGTAACTACTGAAATGAGGCCAGGAGCAAAGGAATGCAAGCATCCCCAAGAAGCTGGGAAAATAGATTATCTCTTATCATTTCCAGAATAAAACACAGTTCTGCTGACATCTTGATCTTAGCCCAGTGTGACTTCAGGCCTCTGTAATTATAATAAAATAAATGTGTGTTTTCTAAGCTACCAAGTCAGTGGTAATATCTTCCAGCTTTAAGAGAAAACTAGTATGTTCTTTGATGGCATGATTCATGTTTATTGGGACCAGATGATTTGAAGGGACAAGATACACACATGTAGGATGATGAGGTAAACTGAATATCATGAGGTAAACTGAGTATTTAGTTTAGCTTTTTTTTTTTCCCTCCAAATTGCAGGATGCAAACAAAACATATCTGCAGTGGTCAGAAAAAAGGCAAATTATTTCTGGATGCAATCAGTAAAATTTGGAGGTAGATAAAAATGCAATGTAGATATAAAAACTGAATCCCTGCTGTATTGGTGAGTTCTGTAGAATTAATGTTAACATTATAAAATTAGTTCCAAAATTTAATAAAAGCCTGAACTTAATGATGTTAAACATTAGTCACTGATCATAATGTTGATATTTTAACAAAAATTCTAATAATTGAATCCTTCTCTTTTGTACCAATAAGTATGTAATCTGTTGTCATTGCCTATTTGTGTTACTTTAGCCACATATTGTAATTAAATATGCCAGAAATAATCTTCACCATAACATTAATACTATTTCTCCTAATCCTCAATCCAAATGACAACTTAAAACTTTGCCTTTATTTCAAATAAGATCGTAAGCAAATTTCCAAAACTTCTATTTACTTACCAGTATCTCAGGAAGAATCTCTTTGAGTCAAGTGGGATGGTTTATTGAACATAAAATCTCTTTGAAAAAATGAATCTTTAACTTGCAGTGAAACTGAAACGCACACATACATATTTGGCAGCAAATTGATTCACAGTCAGATGAGATCAATGAGGATGCTTGACAAATTAAACTGGATCATCAATTTGAGTCATTGCATGATTTTTTAATGGATAGATTTGCTCAGTTTATGGCTTGTTGACTTGCAGATAGTATGCCATGAGAGTCCACTGATAAAAATGATGGTTTGAGCAATGAAGGCATATTTGATGAATGAGAAAAAAAGGGAAAAGTAAGTGTGCCTATGTACAAGAGGAAAATATACAGAAATTAGAGGTGTGTATTTATGAATGCTCAGATACTCGCTATAAGTTGAGGCTTCAAGTGTTATCTAAAAAGCCTTTTGGACTGATACCTAACACATTTTCTATGACAGTTAGTTACCATTAGATCAGAGTGACAGAAAATCTGTCTACTTGCCACCCTATCCTTTCCAGAGAACTGAACTAGGAACTTTGCATACTTTGATGAGTTATTTTGCTTTCTTATGTCTCTGTCATGGAAGTGTAATTTGAGATATATTTTCAGTTTTCAGGCCACTGTGTAAGTGTCAGAAACTGAGAGAAAGTTGAAAATAACCTACTCATTTCCTCTATCTTTGGATGAAGATAACAATAATTTGTTTCACACTCCTTGAAGATGCATGTGATAGTATCTAACAATGATACAGATGTGGGTCAAGCAGGGATACTTCCACGCCCACAGATTCTGAAGTAAGCTTAGTCTTTACTCACTCTCTGACAGGAAATCTCATTAAACTCATCATTTAGACTACAATTTTGAATTTTCAGCCATTTATCCATAGCAATAGGTGCTGTCTGTAGTAAATTACTTGATGTTATTGAAACCCTCATCCGTTCACACACTACTATAGAAATAAAATACTGTATAAAGCTGAATGACCCTAGTGGACATTTAAAAACACCTAAAATCATGCACCTAAGACACACACACACACAAAATAACAAATGAGTTTTATAATCCTAAACCTTCTTTTCATCCAGTTTTTTAGGTTTCACTGATAAACTGTGTTCATATTGCCCATTACGTTTGTCCCTGAGCACTTCAAAAAAAGTATTAAATTAGTAAATACTGTTATTTAGTAGTATAGGCAGCATCACTGTGGATCAGAAATTCAAGCTGTTAAAATGTAGAATATCTGGAGTTTCGGTACAAATTGACCTGTGCATTGCAGATCTCCATGCTCCAAATCTTCGTACAGTTTATGTAACTAATCATTAGGATAACTTGGTTTTTTAATGAGTCTTCATGTACAGTTGTAGATTTTTAATTTCAAAATTTTAGAAATATTTAACATATGTGAAGAAAGTCCTTTACACTAAACTACTTTGGTCTTGATATTTTATATTTTAATATCCTGAAGTGTTATGACCAGTATAATAGACATAAAGTTAATAATTTATTTTCATAATATTCATCATGTTTTTATTTACTCTAATATACTCATGAAAAAAATGGTAGGAAAATGTATCCTTTTCCTGTAGATATATAACGGATATAATTTTACACATAAGCACAAGAGCCCAAAATAAGGATTCAAGTTCAAGATTCTCTGAATTCATTACATTGTTGAGGTAAACACGTTGATGTAGCTCATTAAAAAGAAAGTAGAGTGGATCATTAAAATCTTTCCAAAATTTACCCATTTATAGACAAATCCATCTGTACTGACAGTCACTCAGCTACGTGTTTTTCCATAAACATGTGTAAATGTAGCAAGATTTAAATTGTTTCTCTACAATGAAAACACAATTTGGTTCTAGTTTCCTGATTGTATATTATACTCTTTCTGAAAATTTGTGTTTGATCCTTTGGGTGGTAATTGGCATTCATCTCTCTCATGCTATTTTATCATGTGCTTTTCTCCTTGTACATTGAATTTGGCTATGAAAATATAATATTCTTAAAATCAAATATTTATATTTTGGGGATGATAAATTTGAAGGCATATTAATTTGTATTTAATATGTATCTCTTGTAGCTAGACCTAATCGTTATTTTTGCCACCTCAAGAGTTAGCACAAGATGCTTCCCAAAATTTGACAAAAGTGAAGATATTATGGTTATTACAGGTATTTAAAGAAGAGTATAATGACATAAAGGAGGTTCTCTCTAAGTTAAAGAAAATAAATAAAATGGAATAGAATCTTTAATGGGTATTATGATTTTCCCAGAAGACTATTTTTTCCTTGCCCAGGTGGCAAACCTCAGCAATGTGAATCTTCCAGATTTTGCATGTAGATTAAGATCAGTGAGTTGAAAAACAAAACATACATATATGTTTGTGTGTGTGTGTGTGTGTGTGTATGTATCTGACTGCTTTGAAGACAGAAACCTATAAAATCCAGTAGTAACATATTGTAAATAAAAAGTCGAATTATAAAAAATACAAATTATAAATAACACATTTTGAAATGAAATAAAATTTTTAAAAGGCTGTACTGCTCTAATGTATGTAAAAATGAGAAGACAGTGGACAATATTAACTGGTTAAATAATGAAGACACAATGGTAGCAAAAATACAAATTATGATGGGGAACTGCTTAATTTACAGTAATAGATTACCAGCAATCTAGAAAACAATTATAAAGCAAAACATGAGTGAAACTTAAACCGCACATATAAAAAAGTTTGCAGGTGATTAAAATTAAAAGTGTCCCTCTCTTCAATAAACAACTTCATATTATATTTTAGAGTTGAATTATGCTATACAGGAGTTCCTGTAATCAGCTATAAGCTTCTAAAAGCAAATTCTGAGTATAACATCATTTTATATTATTTCAAGCACCCAGACTATTGCCTTTCAGAGCAAGAGACATAAGATAAAATTATTGGTTGAATGGATGAATGAAAGAATGAAGTCACATAGAAATGTTTTCAGTCACTCTTGATTCTCTAAATCAAGAAATTCACATAAAACACTACTCTCTAGTTCACAACTATCTTGTAAACAGATTTTCAAATTACACATAATGGACCTGGAATGGCTAAAAAGCATGAATTCTAACCAGTTAGATAACACAATGACTAAGAGTATGGGCTCTCGAGACAGGCAAACTTAATTTGAATTCACTACCTGAAAGTTGTAGAAATTAATTAATATATATGTTCTCTCTGATTTTCAGTTTTTCTGTTGGTAAAATAAAAATAAATATGATAAAAATAATTTCAAGACCACTATAAGAATGAAATGTGGAGAGAGTTGCATCCAAGATGGCCAAATAGGAACAGCTCCAGTCTCCAACTCCCAGCACGGGCGACACAGAAGACTGGTGATTTCTGCATTTTCAACTGAGGTACTGGGTTCATCTCACTGGGGAGTGTCGGACGATCGGTGCTGGTCAGCTGCTGCAGCCCGACCAGCGAAAGCTGAAGCAGGGCGAGGCATTGCCTCACCTGGGAAGCGCAAGGGGGAAGGGAATCCCTTTTCCTAGCCAGGGGAACTGAGACACACAACACCTGGAAAATCAGGTAACTCCCACCCCAATACTGCGCTTTAAGCAAACAGGCACACCAGGAGATCATATCCCACACCTGGCCGGGAGGGTCCCACGCCCACGGAGCCTCCCTCATTGCTAGCACAGCAGTCTGTGATCTACCTGCAAGGCAGCAGCGAGGCTGGGGGAGGGGCGCCCGCCATTGCTGAGGCTTAAGTAGGTAAACAAAGCTGCTGGGAAGCTCGAACGGGGTGGAGCTCACAGCAGCTCAAGGAAACCTGCCTGTCTCTGTAGACTCCACCTCTGGGGACAGGGCACAGTAAACTATAACAAACGCAGCAGAAAACTCTGCAGACGCAAATGACTCTGTCTGACAGCTTTGAAGAGAGCAGTGGATCTCCCAACACGGAGGCTGAGATCTGAGAAGGGACAGACTCCCTGCTCAAGTGGGTCCCTGACCCCTGAAAAGAATTTTAAACCCAGAATTTCATATCCAGCCAAACTAAGTTTCATAAGTGAAAGAGAAATAAAATCCTTTACAGATAAGCAAATGCTTAGAGATTTTGTCACCACTAGGCCTGCCTTACAAGACACCCCACACCTCACAGAGAGGAGTACACCCCTGAGAGGAAGCTTCCAAAGCAAGAATCAGACAGGTACACTCGCTGTTCAGAAATATTCTATCTTCTGCAACCTCTGCTGCTGATACCCAGGCAAACAGGGTCTGGAGTGGACCTCAAGCAATCTCCAACAGACCTACAGCTGAGGGTCCTGACTGTTAGAAGGAAAACTATCAAACAGGAAGGACACCTACACCAAAACCCCATCAGTACATCACCATCATCAAAGACCAGAGGCAGATAAAACCACAAAGATGGGGAAAAAGCAGGGCAGAAAAGCTGGAAATTCAAAAAATAAGAGCGCATCTCCCCCGGCAAAGGAGCGCAGCTCATCGCCAGCAACGGATCAAAGCTGGACGGAGAATGACTTTGACGAGATGAGAGAAGAAGGCTTCAGTCCATCAAATTTCTCAGAGATAAAGGAGGAATTACGTACCCAGCGCAAAGAAACTAAAAATCTTGAAAAAAAAGTGGAAGAATTGATGGCTAGAGTAATTAATGCAGAGAAGGTCATAAACGAAATGAAAGAGATGAAAACCATGACACGAGAAATACGTGACAAATGCACAAGCTTCAGTAACCGACTCGATCAACTGGAAGAAAGAGTATCTGCGATTGAGGATCAAATGAATGAAATGAAGCAAGAAGAGAAACCAAAAGAAAAAAGAAGAAAAAGAAATGAACAAAGCCTGCAAGAAGTATGGGATTATGTAAAAAGACCAAATCTACGTCTGATTGGGGTGCCTGAAAGTGAGGGGGAAAATGGAACCAAGTTGGAAAACACTCTTCAGGATATCATCCAGGAGAACTTCCCCAACCTAGTAGGGCAGGCCAACATTCAAATCCAGGAAATACAGAGAACGCCACAAAGATACTCCTCGAGAAGAGCAACTCCAAGACACATAATTGCCAGATTCACCAAAGTTGAAATGAAGGAAAAAATCTTAAGGGCAGCCAGAGAGAAAGGTCGGGTTACCCACAAAGGGAAGCCCATCAGACTAACAGCAGATCTCTCGGCAGAAACTCTCCAAGCCAGAAGAGAGTGGGGGCCAATATTCAACATTCTTAAAGAAAAGAATTTTAAACCCAGAATTTCATATCCAGCCAAACTAAGTTTCATAAGTGAAGGAGAAATAAAATCCTTTACAGATAAGCAAATGCTTAGAGATTTTGTCACCACTAAGCCTGCCTTACAAGAGACCCTGAAGGAAGCACTCTACATGGAAAGGAACAACCGGTACCAGCCATTGCAAAAACATGCCAAAATGTAAAGACCATCGAGGCTAGGAAGAAACTGCATCAACTAACGAGCAAAATAACCAGTTAAGATCATAATGGCAGGATCAAGTTCACACATAACAATCTTAACCTTAAATGTAAATGGACTAAATGCTCCAATTAAAAGACACAGACTGGCAAACTGGATCAAGAGTCAAGACCCATCAGTCTGCTGTATTCAGGAGACCCATCTCACACGCAGAGACATACATAGGCTCAAAATAAAGGGATGGAGGAAGATTTACCAAGCAAATGGAGAACAAAAAAAAGCGGGGGTTGCAATACTGGTCTCTGATAAAACAGACTTTAAACCATCAAAGATCAAAAGAGACAAAGAAGGCCATTACATAATGGTAAAGGGATCAATTCAACAGGAGGAGCTAACTATCCTAAATATATATGCACCCAATACAGGAGCACCCAGATTCATCAAGCAAGTCCTTAGAGACTTAGAAAGAGACTTAGACTCCCATACAATAATAATGGGAGACTTCAACACTCCACTGTCAACATTAGACAGATCAACGAGACAGAAAGTTAACAAGGATATCCAGGAATTGAACTCATCTCTGCAGCAAGCAGACCTAATAGACATCTATAGAACTCTCCACCCCAAATCAACAGAATATACATTCTTCTCAGCACCACATTGTACTTACGCCGAAATTGACCACGTAATTGGAAGTAAAGCACTCCTCAGCAAATGTACAAGAACAGAAATTATAACAAACTGTCTCTCAGACCACAGTGCAATCAAACTAGAACTCAGGACTAAGAAACTCAATCAAAACCGCTCAACTACATGGAAACTGAACAACCTGCTCCTGAATGACTACTGGGTACATAACGAAATGAAGGCAGAAATAAAGATGTTCTTTGAAACCAATGAGAACAAAGATACAACATACCAGAATCTCTGGGACACATTTAAAGCAGTGTGTAGAGGGAAATTTATAGCACTAAATGCCCACAAGAGAAAGCAGGAAAGATCTAAAATTGACACTCTAACATCGCAATTAAAAGAACTAGAGAAGCAAGAGCAAACACATTCGAAAGCTAGCAGAAGGCAAGAAATAACTAAGATCAGAGCAGAACTGAAGGAGATAGAGACACAAAAAACTCTCCAAAAAATCAATGAATCCAGGAGTTGGTTTTTTGAAAAGATCAACAAAATTGACAGACCACTAGCCAGACTAATAAAGAAGAAAAGAGAGAAGAATCAAATCGACGCAATAAAAAACGATAAAGGGGATATCACCACCAACCCCACAGAAATACAAACTACCATCAGAGAATACTATAAACACTTCTACGCAAATAAACTGGAAAATCTAGAAGAAATGGATAATTTCCTGGACACTTACACTCTTCCAAGACTAAACCAGGAAGAAGTTGAATCCCTGAATAGACCAATAGCAGGCTCTGAAATTGAGGCAATAATTAATAGCCTACCAACCAAAAAAAGTCCAGGACCAGATGGATTCACAGCTGAATTCTACCAGAGGTACAAGGAGGAGTTGGTACCATTCCTTCTGAAACTATTCCAATCAATAGAAAAAGAGGGAATCCTCCCTAACTCATTTTATGAGGCCAATATCATCCTGATACCAAAGCCTGGCAGAGACACAACTAAAAAAGAGAATTTTAGACCAATATCCCTGATGAACATCGATGCAAAAATCCTCAATAAAATACTGGCAAACCGGATTCAGCAACACATCAAAAAGCTTATCCACCATGATCAAGTGGGCTTCATCCCTGGGATGCAAGGCTGGTTCAACATTCGCAAATCAATAAACAGAATCCAGCATATAAACAGAACCAAAGACAAGAACCACATGATTATCTCAATAGATGCAGAAAAGGCTTTTGACAAAATTCAACAGCCCTTCATGCTAAAAACGCTCAATAAATTCGGTATTGATGGAACGTACCTCAAAATAATAAGAGCTATTTATGACAAACCCACAGCCAATATCATACTGAATGGGCAAAAACTGGAAAAATTCCCTTTGAAAACTGGCACAAGACAGGGATGCCCTCTCTCACCACTCCTATTCAACATAGTGTTGGAAGTTCTGGCTAGGGCAATCAGGCAAGAGAAAGAAATCAAGGGTATTCAGTTAGGAAAAGAAGAAGTCAAATTGTCCCTGTTTGCAGATGACATGATTGTATATTTAGAAAACCCCATTGTCTCAGCCCAAAATCTCCTTAAGCTGATAAGCAACTTCAGCAAAGTCTCAGGATACAAAATTAATGTGCAAAAATCACAAGCATTCTTATACACCAGTAACAGACAAACAGAGAGCCAAATCAGGAATGAACTTCCATTCACAATTGCTTCAAAGAGAATCAAATACCTAGGAATCCAACTTACCAGGGATGTAAAGGACCTCTTCAAGGAGAACTACAAAGCACTGCTCAGTGAAATAAAAGAGGACACAAACAAATGGAAGAACATACCATGCTCATGGATAGGAAGAATCAATATCGTGAAAATGGCCATACTGCCCAAGGTAATTTATAGATTCAATGCCATCCCCATCAAGCTACAAACGAGTTTCTTCACAGAATTGGAAAAAACTGCTTTAAAGTTCATATGGAACCAAAAAAGAGCCCGCATCTCCAAGACAATCCTAAGTCAAAAGAACAAAGCTGGAGGCATCACACTACCTGACTTCAAACTATACTACAAGGCTACAGTAACCAAAACAGCATGGTACTGGTACCAAAACAGAGATATAGACCAATGGAACAGAACAGAGTCCTCAGAAATAATACCACACATCTACAGCCATCTGATCTTTGACAAACCTGAGAGAAACAAGAAATGGGGAAAGGATTCCCTATTTAATAAATGGTGCTGGGAAAATTGGCTAGCCGTAAGTAGAAAGCTGAAACTGGATCCTTTCCTTACTCCTTATACGAAAATTAATTCAAGATGGATTAGAGACTTAAATGTTAGACCTAATACCATAAAAATCCTAGAGGAAAACCTAGGTAGTACCATTCAGGACATAGGCATGGGCAAAGACTTCATGTCTAAAACACCAAAAGCAACAGCAGCAAAAGCCAAAATTGACAAATGGGATCTCATTAAACTAAAGAGCTTCTGCACAGCAAAAGAAACTACCATCAGAGTGAACAGGCAACCTACAGAATGGGAGAAAATTTTTGCAATCTACTCATCTGACAAAGGGCTAATATCCAGAACCTACAAAGAACTCAAACAAACTTACAAGAAAAAAACAAACAACCCCATCAAAAAGTGGGCAAAGGATATGAACAGACATTTCTCAAAAGAAGACATTCATACAGCCAACAGACACATGAAAAAATGCTCATCATCACTGGCCATCAGAGAAATGCAAATCAAAACCACAATGAGATACCATCTCACACCAGTTAGAATGGCGATCATTAAAAAGTCAGGAAACAACAGGTGCTGGAGAGGATGTGGAGAAATAGGAACACTTTTTTTTTTTTTTTTTTTTTTTTTTGAGACGGAGTCTCGCTCTGTTGCCCAGGCTGGAGAGCAGTGGCGCGATCTCGGCTCACTGCAAGCTCCGCCTCCCGGGTTCCCGCCATTCTCCTGCCTCAGCCTCCTGAGTAGCTGGGACTACAGGCGCCCGCCACCGCGCCCGGCTAATTTTTTGTATTTTTAGTAGAGACGGGGTTTCACTGTGGTCTCGATCTCCTGACCTTGTGATCCGCCCGCCTCGGCCTCCCAAAGTGCTGGGATTACAGGCTTGAGCCACCGCGCCCGGCCAATAGGAACACTTTTACACTGTTGGTGGGATTGTAAACTAGTTCAACCATTATGGAAAACAGTATGGTGATTCCTCAAGGATCTAGAACTAGAAGTACCATATGACCCAGCCATCCCATTACTGGGTATATACCCAAAGGATTATAAATTATGCTGCTATAAAGACACATGCACACGTATGTTTATTGCAGCACTATTCACAATAGCAAAGTCTTGGAATCAACCCAAATGTCCATCAGTGACAGATTGGATTAAGAAAATGTGGCACATATACACCATGGAATACTATGCAGCCATCAAAAAGGATGAGTTTGTGTCCTTTGTAGGGACATGGATGCAGCTGGAAACCATCATTCTTAGCAAACTATCACAAGAACAGAAAATCAAACACCGCATGTTCTCACTCATAGGTGGGAACTGAACAATGAGATCACTTGGACTCAGGAAGGGGAACATCACACACCGGGGCCTATCATGTTGAGGGGGGAGGGGGGAGGGATTGCATTGGGAGTTATACCTGATGTAAATGTCGAGTTGATGGGTGCAGCACACCAACATGGCACAAGTATACATATGTAACAAACCTGTACGTTATGCACATGTACCCTACAACTTAAAGTATCATAATAATAAATAAATTTAAAAAAAAATTTTCAATAGAGAGTTTGACGATTATATGGCCATAGGTAGAGCCATGGAGAGACAAAGAAAGAGCAAAATTGTTCAGCCTCATGAGTGGGAAAATGAAGCTTCATGGCCCGAAATAGGGAAGAGGAGCTGGCCTATCGGGAGAGATGCTTGTTTGAGTTTTAGATCTCTAGATTGTAAGATGATGGCAGAAAATTCAGATACAGGGTCTAGCAGGAGACTGGAGCTCTGGAACTGGAGCTGAGGTCATAGAAAAGATAAGACCAGGATCATTTGCCTGAAGTCATAGTTGAATCATAGAAATTGTAAGATTCAAAGAAAAGAATGATGTCCTGTGAGATCTGAGCAGCTATATTTTTTCACTCAGTGGCTTTAAATAAAATTGATTTGCACCTCCTATCAAGGTTGTTATTCTCCCAACTAACGTAAATTTTCCTATTTGTAAGAAGAGAAAGTAACAGAGCAATGATTATGATGATGATGATAACAATAAGGATAATAAAATAATGATGATATCATTGTAAAGCTATAGTAATAATAAAAACAAGTCCTTATGTAAAAAAAAAATAAGAATGAAATGTGAATTATTCAGTCAAATATTTAGCACAGCGGCTAGCATAAATTAGACATAATAAATAGTATTAATTATTGTTTTCATGCCTATTTTAAAATTAAATTCCAACACTAATCCAGAAAAATAATGTATGACCTCTAAAGCATATAAATATAATTTAGAAAGCAATAACACAAGATAACAATAGACTAGTAAAGTTAGCCAATCTAAATATACATTGAAAGCCTACCATGTAACAAGGACAATGTGGCATGTCAATATGAACACAACTAAAACTTCAAAATGATTGGTACAAAAATTTACAGTTTTATATTTATCTTTCCTGAAGTTCTTCAAAATGCAAACAAAGGAGCCCAAATAAATAAAACTTTATCTTTTTGTAATTAGACAAAGATCCCACAGAATCTAAAGAGACTCTTCTACATATAATGCAACTTGGATGAGGTAATACAAGAAAAAATCATATAGTGCCTAGCAAGAACACTCAATGAGCTCTCACTTATTCTTACTTTTTAAATGTTTTTCTTTTTTTATTATACTTTAAGTTCTAGGGTACATGTGCACAACGTGCAGGTTTGTTACATATGTATACATGTGCCATGTTGGTGTGCTGCACCCATTAACTCATCATTTACATTAGGTGTATCTCCCAATACTATCCCTCCCCCGTCTCTCCACCCCACGACAGGCCACGGTGTGTGATGTTCCCCTTCCTGTGTCCAAGTGTTCTCATTGTTCAATTCCCACCTATGAGTGACAACATGCGGTGTTTGGTTTTCTGTTCTTGCGATAGTTTGCTAAGAATGATGGTTTCCAGCTGCATCCATGTCCCTACAAAGGACATGAACTCATATTTTCATATGGCTGCATAGTATTCCATGGTGTATATATGCCACCTTTTCTTAATCCAGTCTGTCATTGATGGACATTTGGGTTGGTTCCAATTCTTTGTATTGTGAATAGTGCCGCAATAAACAAACGTGTGCATGTGTCTTTATAGCAGCATGATTTATAATCCTTTGGCTATATACCCAGTAATGGGATCGCTGGGTCAAATGGTATTTCTAGTTCTAGATCCTTGAGGAATCGCCACAGTGTCTTCCAGAATGGTTGCACTACTTTACAGTCCCACCAACAGTGTAAAACTGTTCCTATTTTTCCACATCCTCTCCAACACCTGTTGTTTCCTGACTTTTTAATGATCGCCATTCTAACTGGTGTGAGATGGCATCTCATGGTGGTTTTGATTTGCATTTCTCTGATGGCTAGTGATGATGAGCATTTTTTCATGTGTCTGTTGGCTGCATAAATGTCTTCTTTTGAGAAGTGTCTGTTCATATCCTTTGCACAGTTTTTGATGGGGTTGTTTTTTTCTTGTAAATTTGTTTGAGTTCTTTGTAGGTTCTGAATATTAGCTCTTTGTCAGATGAGTAGATTGCAAAAATTTTCTCCCCTTCTCTAGGTTGCCTGTTCACTCTGATGGTAGTTTCTTTTGCTGTGCAGAAACACTTTAGTTTAATTAGATCCCATTTGTCAATTTTGGCTTTTGATGCCATTGCTTTTGGTGTTTTAGACATGAGGTCTTTGCCCATGCCTATGTCCTGAATGGTATTGCGTAGGTTTTCTTCTAGGATTTTTATGGTTTTAGGTCTAAGATTTAAGTCTCCAATCCATCTTGAATCAATTTTTGTATAAGGAGTAAGGAATGGATCCAGTTTCAGCTTTCTACTTATGGCTAGCCAGTTTTCCCAGCACCATTTATTAAGTAGGGAATCCTGTCCCCATTTCTTGTTTTTGTCAGGTTTGTCAAAGATAGATGGTTGTAGATGTGTGGTATGATTTCTGAGAGCTCTGTTCTGTTCCATTGGTCTATATCTCTGTTCTGGTACCAGTACCACATTGTTTTGATAGCCTTGTAGTATACTTTGAAGTCAGGTAGTGTGATGCCTCCAGCTTTGTTCTTTTGGCTTAGGACTGTCGTGGCAATGCGGGCTCTTTTTTCATTCCATATGAATTTTAAAGTAGTTTTTTTTCCAATTCTGTGAAGAAAGTCATTGGTAGCTTAATGGGGATGGCATTGAATCTATAAATTACTTGGGCAGTATGGCCATTTTCACAATATTGATTCTTCCTATCCATGAGCATGGAATGTTCTTCCATTTGTTTGTGTCCTCTTTTACTTCATTGAGCAGTGGTTTGTAGTTCTTGAAGAGGTCCTTCACATTCCTTGTAAGTTGGATTCCTAGGTATTTTATTCTCTTTGAAGCGATTGTGAATGGGAGTTCACTCATGATTTGGCTCTCTGTTTGTCTGTTATTGGTGTATAAGAATGCTAGTGACTTTTGCGCATTGATTTTGTATCCGGAGACTTTGCTGAAGTTGCTTATCAGCTTAAGGAGATTTTGGGCTGAGATGATGGGGTTTTCTAAATATACAATCATGTCATCTGCAAACAGGGACAATTTGACATCCTCTTTTCCTAATTGAATACCCTTAATTTCTTTCTCATGCCTGATTGCCCTGGCCAGAACTTCTAACATTATGTTGAATAGGAGTGGTGAGAGAGGACATTCCTGTCTTGTGCCAGTTTTCAAGGGGAATGCTTCCAGTTTTTGCCCATTCAGTATGATATTGGCTGTGGGTTTGACATAAATAGCTCTTATTATTTTGAGATATGTTCCATCAATTCCGAATTTATTGAGAGTTTTTGTCATGAAGGGCTTTTGAATTTTGTCAAAGGTCTTTTTTGCATCTATTGAGATAATCATGTGGTTTTGTCTTTGGTTCTGTTTATTTGCTGGATTATGTTTATTGACTTGAATATGTTGAACCAGCCTTGCATCCCATGGATGAAGGCCACTTGATCATGGTGGATAAGCTTTTTGATGTGCTGCTGCATTAGATTTGCCAGTATTTTATTGAAGATTTTTGCATCGATGTTCATCAGGGATATTGATGTAAAATTCTCTTTTTTTTTTTTTTGCTGTATCTCTGCCAGGCTTTGGTATCAGGATGATATTGGCCTCATAAAATGAGTTAGGGAGGATTCCCTCTTTTTCTGTTGATTGGAATAATTTAAGAAGGAATGGTACCAGCTCCTCCTTGTACTTCTGGTAGAATTCAGCTGTGAATCCTTCTGGTCCTGGACTTTTTTTGGTGGGTAGGCTATTAATTATTGCCTCAATTTCAGAGCCTATTATTGATCTATTCAGGGATTCAACTTCTTCCTGGTTTAGTCTGAGGAGAGTGTATGTGTCCAGGAATTTATCCATTTTTTTTTCTAGGTTTTCTAGTTTATTTGCATAGATGTGTTTATAGCATTCCTTGATGGTAGTTTGTATTTCTGTGGGGTCAGCGGTGATATCCCCTTTATTATTTTTTATTGCATCTATTTGATTCTTCTCTCTTTTCTTCTTTATTAGTCTTGCTAGCAGTCTATCAATTTTGTTGATCTTTCCAAAAAACCAGCTCCTGGATTCATTGATTTTTTGAAGGGTTTTTTGTGTCTGTATCTCCTTCCGTTCTGCTCTGAACTTAGTTATTTCTTGCCTTCTGCTAGCTTTCGAATGTGTTTGCTCTTGCTTCTCTAGTTCTTTTAATTGCGATGTTAGAGTGTCAATTTTAGATCTTTCCTGCTTTCTCTTGTGGGCATTTAGTGCTATAAATTTCCCTCTACACACTGCTTTAAATGTGTCCCAGAGATTCTGGTATGTTGTCTCTTTGATCTCATTGGTTTCAAAGAACATCTTTATTTCTGCCTTCATTTCGTTATGTACCCAGTAGTCATTCAGGAGCAGGTTGTTCAGTTTCCACATAGTTGAGCGGTTTTGATTGAGTTTCTTTATCCTGAGTTCTAGTATGATTGCACTGTGGTCTGAGAGACAGTTTGTTATAATTTCTGTTCTTTTACATTTGCTGATGAGTGCTTTACTTCCAACTATGTGGTCTATTTTGGAATAAGTGCAATGTGGTGCTGAGAAGAAGGTATATTCTGTTGATTTGTGGTGGAGAGTTCTGTAGATGTCTGTGAGGACTCTTTGGTGCAGAGTTAAGTTCAATTCCTGGAGATCCTTGTTAAATTTCTGTCTCGTTGATCCATCTAATGTTGACAGTGTGGTGTTAAAGTCTCCCATTATTATTGTGTGGGAGTCAAAGTCTCTTCGTTAGTCGCTACGGACTTGCTTTATGAATCGAGGTGCTACTGTATTGGGTGCATATATATTTAGGTTAGCTCTTCTTGTTGAATTGATGCCTTTACCATTACGTAATGGCCTTCTTTGTCTCTTTTGATCTTTGTTGGTTTAAAGTCTGCTTTATCAGAGACTAGGATTTCAACCCCTGCCTTTTTTTGTTTCCCATTTGTTTGGTAGTTCTTCCTCCATCCCTTTATTTTGAGCTTATGTGTGTCTCTGCACTTGAGATGGGTCTCCTGGATAAAATAAATTGATGGGTCTTGAATCTTTATCCAATTTGCCAGTCTGTGTCTTTTAATTGGAGCATTTAGCCCATTTACATTTAAGGTTAATATTGTTATGTGTGAACTTGATACTGTCATTATGATGTTAGCTGTTTACTTTGCTCGTTAGTTGATGTAGTTTCTTCCTAGCATTGATGGTCTTTACATTTTGGCATGTTTTTGCAGTGTCTGGTACCAGTTGATCCTTTCCACGTTTAGTGCTTCCTTTGGGAGCTCTTGCAGGGCAGGCCTGGTGGTGACAAAATCTCTCAGCATTTGCTTGTCTGTAAAGGATTTAATTTCTCCATAACTGATGAAACTTAGTTTGGCTGGATATGAAATTCTGGGTTGAAATTTCTTTTCTTTAAGAATGTTCAATATTGGCCCCCACTCTCTTCTGGCTGGTAGAGTTTCTGCCAAGAGATTCGCTGTTAGTCTGACAGGCTGCCCTTTGTTGGTAACCCGACCTTTCTCTCTGGCTGCCCTTAACAGTTTTTCCTTCGTTTAAACTTTGGTGAATCTGACAATTATGTGTCTTGGAGTTGCTCTTCTCGAGGAGTATCTTTGTGGTGTTCTCTGTATTTCCTGAATTTGAATGTTGGCCTGCCTTGCTAGGTTGGGGAAGTTCTTCTGGATAATATCCTGCAGAGTGTTTTCCAACTTGGTTTCATTCTCCCTGTAACTTTTATGTATACCAATCAGACATAGATTTTGTCTTTTCACATATTCCCATATTTCTTGGAAACTTTGTTCATTTATTTTTACTCTTTTATCTCTAACCTTCTCTTCTCACGTCATTTCATTCATTTGATCTTCAATCACTGATACCTTTTCTTCCAGTTGATTGAGTCAGTTACTGAAGCTTGTGCATTTGTCATGTAGTTCTCGGGTCATGGTTTTCATCTCTATCAGTTCGTTTATGGACTTCTCTGCATTGATTATTCTAGTTAGCCATTCATCAAATCTTCTTTCAAGGTTTTTTAGTTTCTTTGTGCTGGGTTCATAATTCCTCCTTTAGCTCAGAGAAGTTTGATTACCTGACGTCTTCTCTCAATTCGTCAAAATCATTCTCTGTCCAGCTTTGTTCCGTTGCTGGTGAGGAACTGCATTCCTTTGGAGGGGGAGAGGTGCTCTGATTTTTAGAATTTCCAGCTTTTCTATACTGCTTTTTCCCCATCTTTGTGGTTTTATCTACCTTTGGTCTTTGATGATGGTGACATACAGATGGGGTTTTGGTGTGGATGTCCTTTCTGTTTGTTATTTTTCCTTCTAACAGGACTCTCAGCTGCAGGTCTGTCGGAGTTTGCTCGAGGTCCACTTCAGACCCTGTTTGCCTGGTATCAGCAGCAGAGGCTGCAGAAGAGTGAATATTGCAGAACAGCAAATATTGCTGTCTGATCGTTCCTCTGGAAGTTTCATCTCAGAGGTGTACCCGGCCATGGGAGGTGTGAGGTGTCAGTCTGCCCCTAGTGGGGGATGTCTCCCAGTTAGGCTACTCGGGGGTCTGGGACCCACTTGAGCAGACAATCTGTCCATTCTCAGATCTCAAACTCTGTGCTGGAAAAACTGCTACTCTCTTCAAAGCTGTCAGACAGGGACATTTACATCTGCAGAGGTTTCTGCTGCCTTTTATTTGGCTATGCCCTGTCCCCAGAGGTGGAGTCTACAGAAGCAGGCAGGCCTCCTTGAGCTTCCGTGGGCTCCACCCAGTTCGAGCTTCCCAGCTGCTTTGTTTACCTACTCAAGCCTCAGCAATGGCGGGCACCCCTCCCCCAGCCACGCTGCCGCCTTGCAGTTAGATCTCAGACTGCTGTGATAGCAATGAGGGAGGCTCTGTGGGTGTGGGAGCCTCCAAGCCAGGTGCAGGATATAGTATCCTGGTGTGCCTTTGCTAAGACCCTTGGTAAAGCAGACTATTAGGGTGGGAGTGACCTGATTTTCCAGGTGTTGTGTGTCACAGTTTCCCTTGGCTAGGAAAGGGAATTACCTTCCCCCTTGCGCTTCCTGGGTGAGGCGATGCCTCACCCTGCTTTGGCTCTCGCTCACTGGGCTGCACCCACTGTCCTGCCCCCACTGTCTGACACGCCCCAGTGAGGGATGAAACTGGTACCTCAGTTGGAAATGCAGAAATCACCCATCTTCTATGTTGCTCATGCTGGGAGCTGGAGGCTGGAGCTGTTCCTATTCGGCCATCTTGGTGTAGATCCTCTTACTTTTAAAATGTTAAAAGTCACTATGAATATATGAATTCATAGAATAAAAAATATTGTACTGAAATATATAATAAAAATTACTAAATATGCATCATGCTTGCAAATTAAAGTCAATGCAATGTGCCTTTCTAAGAATTGGCCAGAATCATTAGATAAAATGAATGACATTGTAGATTTGGACCACAATTTATTATCTATTGAACACTGTGCAGGATTGATCAAGTGCTGGGAAATCTGAATAATTTACAAAATTACTCATTGTTTAGGCCTTTTTTTTTTTTTTTTTTACTATAATGAGTGATATAGAGAAAATAAATGCAAACAAATAGAAATAATCTGATTATAAGAAATTATTTTAAAAATTCTTTTTTTTTATTATTATTATACTTTAAGTTCTGGGATACACATGCCGAACGTGCAGGTTTGTTACATAGGTATACACATGCCATGGTGGTTTGCTGCACCCATCAACCTGTCATCTACACTAGGTATTTCTCCTAATGCTATCCCTCCCCTAACCCCCCATCCCCTGATACACCCTGGTGTGATATTCCCCTCCCTGTGTCCCTGTGTTCTCATTGTTCAACTCCCATTTATGAATGAGAATATGCAGTTTTGGTTTTCTGTTCCTGTGTTAGTTTGCTGAGAATGATGGCTTCCAGCTTTATCCATGTCTCTGCAAAGGACATGAACTCTTCCTTTTTTATGGATGCATAGTATTCCCTGGTGTATATATGCCACATTTTCTTTATCCAGTCTATCACTGATGGACATTTGGGTGGGTTCCAAGCTGTTGCTATTGTGAATAGTGCTGCAATAAACATACATGTGCACATGTCTTTACAGCAGTATGATTTATACTCCTTTAGGTATATACCCAGTAATGGGATTCTTGGCTCAAATGGTATTTCTGGTTCTAGATTCTTGAGGAATCACCACACTGTCTTCCACAATGGTTGAACTAATTTACTCCTACCAACAGTGTAAAATCGTTCCTATTTCTCCACACCCTCTCCAGCATCTGTTGTTTCCCGCCTTTTTTTTTTTCCTTTGAGATGGAGTTTTGTTCTTGTTGTCCAGCTCGAGTGCAATGGCGTGATATAGGCTCACCGCAACTGCCATCTCCCGGGCTCAACTGATTCTCCTGCCTTAGCCTCCTGAGTAGCTGGGATTACAGGCATGTGCCACCACGCCCAGCTAATTTTGTATTTTTAGTAGAGACGGGGTTTCTTCATGTAGGTCAGGCTGGTCTCCAACTCCTGACTGTAGGTGATCCACCTGCCTCGGCCTCCCAAAGTGTTGGGATTACAGGCGTGAGCCACTGTGCCTGGCCTGTTTCCTGAGTTTTTAATGATTGCCATTGTAACTGGCGTGAGGTGGTATCTTATTGTGGTTTTGATTTGCATTTCTCTGATGGCCAGTGATGATGAGCTTTTCTTCATGTTTGTTGGCCGCATAAATGTCTTTTTTTGAAAGTGTTTGTTCACATCCTTCGCCCACTTTTTGATGGGGTTGTTTGTTTATTTTCTTGTAAATTTGTTTACGTTCCTTGTAGATTCTGGATATTAGCCTTTTTTTCAGATGGATAGACTGCAAAAATTTTCTCCATAGGTAACCTACAAAAAATTCTTTTTATAATGCTTTAGACAAATATATTTTTTAAATTATGTATTATGTTTAAAAGTGTGACAATAACAATATTAAACATTAAACTTTTAAAAGGCAAGTAAAATTATATAAACATCAAAACATTATATTTGTATTTATAAATACTGTTTTAAAATAAAAATATAAACAAAAAAAAATGGTCCAGAAAAAGGAAATTATAACTAGATAAAATTGAATTAGGCTCCAATTAATATAAATCTATACAACAATGAAATAAAAAAGTTTATATAAATGGGACTTAGAACAGGGTTTTTGTCAAGAATGATAATATGCACAAATTTCAATGAAGGTTATTGTTAGAAACATAAAATATGCAATATCTGAAATATCTACCATTAGGAATGGGAAATGATATATGGCCACAGATATATAATAAATAGAAATATAATAATACTAAAGAAAATAGAATTCCAGTTCCAGCCATAAGAGAGTAGACAGTACTAATCTTGTCAACTAAAACCATAACCCTTGATAAAAAATATGTATGAAAACAAAACTTTCTGAAGGTCGTACAGATCGTCCAGGGCAGACAGGCTTGAGGAGTTAAAACCTGAGAGAAAGGGAGAGAAGGGAAACTTACATGGGGAGATTTAGTCACCGCTCCTTCTTCCTTAAAGCTGTTTTTCAACTTGCAGTACAGTGGATTAACTAGCATTCTTACACAACTGGAGAACTGAAAATCGCAGTCTGGGATAACTAAACTTGTGGAGTCCTAAGGATCTTGGAAAGGGAATAAAAATACACACACACACACAAACACACACACACACACACACACACACACAAAAGAAGTCTGATATTTTGAGTACAGTTTCCCACTACATCATTGTCCACTTCTAAACTGCATATTCACAGGAATGAGCTCTATGAAATTCAACAAATCTTTGCGGAAGGGAAACTAAAAAGTTGAGTGGGGATGAGAGTAGCCCCCTGACACAAGGGGAGAGAGGCTGAATTCAAATCACTCCAAGATGAAGGAAAACACCTTACACTTTTAGTCAAGAAACCAAAAGGAGCATACATTCAACAAGTAAGGGCTATACCCTAAGAACAATAAGTATGTCACCAGGGTAACAGAACTCAAGAATAGCTCTAACAAACCCTACAACCAGGACTTACAAAGATAACCCATCAGTGTTCTGTCTGCCTGCTAACAGAAAAGTTAATCCTATTTGTAGGAACATAATAGCACAATTTACTAAACAAAATTTAAGGCATGCTAAAAATAGTATCTATTAAATAAGGTCTCCAACTCCACCAAGAAAAAGATAAAACAAAGAGACTACCAATGATTCATTCACTTATTGAAGATATCAGATATGAACTTAATAATTATGATTACTATGTTTTAGAACTTTAAAAAAATGACAAACTAGATGAAGAGATGGAAAATGTCAAGAGAAACTGGAATTTATAAAAATTGTGTTTATATTCCAGATCTACATGATATCTGAAATTAGGAATTTATTAGACAGATCTAAGGGCAGACTTAACAGTGGAAATACCAGCAAATCCAAATTCAGGGTGAAGGAAAACACAACCTAAAGCAACAAGAGGAAAACCTATGGGAGAAAAAGTAACAACATAATGAGAAACATGGTCAAAGAAATAAGTACATGTAATTGAAAATGGTGGAAGGAAATGAAAAGGAGATTGCAGGAAAATAATCAGAATATACAAAGCTGAAAATGTTCTACAGGTAATTAAGACAGCTTACACAATGAAGAACCTTAATGAACTCCATACCAAGAAAAAGAAATCACACAAAGACACATCACGGTCAAAATGCAAAGATCTCATAGAGAAAGAGAAAAAAGTCTTAATAGCAGTCAGAGGATGTATGACATTGTTCCTTCAAAAACAAATTAGATTGTGGATAACTTTTCAATACAGACTGTGAGCTGGAAAATAATGGAGCAACATCTTTAAGGTGTGGAATAAACAAAACTTCCAAACTGATATTGGTAAATAACAAAAATACCCTTAAAAAGATGAAATACATATTAAAAAAGGAAATAGACAAATTCATAACCATCAGAAAAAAAGCTGAAAGGTACTATATATGCAATCAAAAATGTATTTCATAGGCTTAACAGCAAATTGAGTATAAAAGAGGAATGGGTTAACAAACTTTAAATCAGGTCAAAAGAAATTTGAAAAGTTCAATATAAGTAAAATAATAAAGAATTTAAATTAGTAATTAAAAATCAGTAAGTGAAAATTTTTCTAGTGGCAAAATACAGGGTCTGTAGGTTAATTTTAACAGAAACTGAAAGCAGAAATATTATTAGTCTTTCTCTCTCTCTCTTTTTTTTTTTTTTCAGAAATCTGAGGAGGAATGAACATTTGCCAATGTGTTATTTGAGGTCAGTATTACCTTGATACCTAAACCATACAAACACATCCCTAAGGTAAACTATGTATCAGTATTCCTCATGAATACAAATGCAGAATGGCTATTATTAAAAGTCAAAACATTAGCAGTTGCTGGCAAGGTTGCAGAGAAAAGGGAACACTTATATAATGCTGGTGGAAGTGTAATGAGTTCAACCATTGTGGAAAGCAGTGTGGCATTTCCTCAAGGAGTTAAAAGCAGAACTACCATTTGACACAGCAATCCCATTATTGGGTACGTACTCACAGGAATACAAATTATTCTACTATAAAGACACAGGCAGGCAAATGTTCACTGCAGGATTATTCACAGTAGCAAAGACATGGAATCAACTTAAATGCCCATCAATGAAAGATTGAGTAAAAAATAAATGTGACACATATATACCATAGAATACTATGCCTCCATACAAAAGAACAAGATTGTGTCTTTTGCAGGAACATGCATGGATGGACCTGGAGGCTATCATCCTTAGCAAACTAAAGGAGGAACAGAAAACCAAATACCACATGGTCTTACAAGTGGGCGCTAAATTATGAAAAATAATGAACACAAAGGAAACAACATACACCAGCATCTTTTTTATGGCTGAGGCTGGGCGGAGGGAGAGGAGCAACATAGATAACTATTGGGTACTGGACTTAATCCTGAGTGATGAAATAATCTGTACAATAAACCCCCTTGACATGAGTTGACCTGTGTAACAAACTTTCTTATGTACCACTGAACCTAAAATAATTATTTTAGAAAACAAAAATTCTCAACAAAATCTAGCAAAACCAAAAAGAATGATAAACCATGACCAAGCAGGAGTATCATAGAAATGCAACATAGAATTAATAGCTTCAAGTTAGTTAATGTGAAACATCATATTAATAAATTAAAGGACAAGAGCCACAAGATCTTTTTGATAGATGCAGAAAATCACTTCATGATATCTACCATCCAGTTATATTTGCTTTAAAAAAAAATGAAGCTTAAAAACTCAAAATAAAATAGAACTACCTCAACCTAATAAAGGGTATCTATGAAAAACCCCAAAATTAACTTTCTACTTACTGTTGAGAGACTGCATATTTTCCCCTTAATTGGGAAGTATATAAGCACATGTCTCATAACATTTATTCAGCACTGCATTGAGGATTCTAGTTAGTACAATCAAAGAAGACATAAAAATAAAAGCATCAAACTGAAAATAAAGAATAAAAAGAATAAAATTGTCATATTCACACATGACATAATCCTGTATAAATGAAATCAAAGAAATACACAAATAAACTACTAGAACTAGTAAACAAATTCAGCGAAGTCATAGGGTATAAGATCATTAAACAATATTAGTTGCAGTTCTACATATACCAATAAAACAGGTAGGAACACATTTAAGAAAAAAGTCAAAATTTATGCTTTGAAAATGAATATTCTCCAAAGACATTCTAAATGATCTAAGTAAATGGAAGGATGTTCCATGATTATGGATAGAGACAAATATTTTTAAGATGATACTTCCCAGCTTGATCTACAGATTCTACACCAACTCTATCAAAATCCCAACTGGCTCTTTTGAACAATCTTTTAAAAAATTGACAAGCTATTCTAAAATTTATATGGAAATGAAAATCATCTAAAAATGCCAAAACATTATTGAATAGAAGAATAAAGCTGGAGGATATACCCTTCATAATTTCAAAACTCAACTACAGAGGTAATAGTGAAGAAAGGGAGGTGCTGTGGTTCATGCCTCTAATCCCAGCACTTTGGGAGGCAAATGCGGGAGAACTGCTTGAGGCCAGGAGTTTGAAACCAGCCTGGGGAACACAGCAAGACTCCATCTCTACAAGAAAATAAACAAATTAAATAAAAATAAATAAATAATAGCTGGGTGTTGTGATGTGCACTTGTAGTCCTTACTCCTCAGGATGCTGAGGTGAAGGATCACTTGGTCAATGCTGGCAAATTGAGACCAGTAATTCCAAGTTACAGTTAAGTAGGATTATACCACTGCACTCCAGCTTGGACATCAGAGCAAGACCCTGTCTCTAAAAAATAAGAAAAATTTAATCAAAAAAAAAAAAAAAAAAAGAGAGAGAGAGAGTGTGACTCACAAAGGGTAGTTTTAGAGTACAAGGGAATATAATCAGAACATCAGAAATCCATATGTCAGAATATGAATTTACACTTTTACCTCACACCACATAGAAAAATTAACCTAAAATGGAACATAGATTTAAATATAAAAGCAAAATAAAAAACAGTTAGAAGAAAACATGAAAGTACATATTTGTGACTTTGTGTTAGGCAGTGGTTTCTTAGATATGACTTTTAAAGCCAAAGAGGTAAGCAAAAATATAATAAATTGTTTATCAAAATTCAAAATGCTCATGCTTCAAAAAAGGCCACTAAGAAGATGAAACGACAAACCCCAGGCTGAGATAAAATATTTGTAAATCATATTTCCAGAATATATGACTCTTACAACTTAATAAATAAATATTCAAGGTAATGAATAAACATTTTTTCAAACAAGTACACATATATCTAATAAGCATAACAAAATGTAAATAGAATGGTGGTTACCAGAGTCTGGGAAGGGTAGTTGGGTGGGAGATAGAGAGAGATTGATTAATAAGTACAAAAACAGAGTTAGATAGAGGAAAGAAGTTCTAACGTTTGGTAGCACAATAGGGTGACTATAGTTAACAAATAATTTATTGTATATTTCAAAATAGCTAGGAAAGTAGATTAAAAATATCCCCAACACAAAGAAATTATAAATGTTTGCAGTGATGGATATCCTATTACCCAATTTGATCATTGCACATTGTTTGCTTTTATGAAACTATGACATGCACCCCATAAATATGTACAATTATTATGTATACATAAAAATAAAAAATAAAAAATACAACTAATGTCAGTTTGTCAATATGAAAATGCATATAAAATCCACAGTGCAATACCACTGAAAACACACTAGAAGGATTATAATAGAAAAGACAGGATATAAAAAGTATTATTAAGAATGTGAAGTAACAAGAGCCCTAAATCTTTGTTGATGGATATAGAAAATGGTGCAGCCACTTGGAGAAACAGGTTGACAATTTCTTATAAAGTCACACATAAATTTATTGCATAATCTAATGTATTTGTCTCCCATTACTACTGTAACAAATCGCCACAAATTTAGTGTCTTAAAACAATACAAATTTATTATCTTATAGTTCTAGAGGTAAGAATTCCTAAATGTCTTATGTATCTAATGGGGAGTGACTGCAAACGGGAGATAAAAATGTTATAAAATTGGATTGTGGTATTCCTTGCACAACTCTGTGAATTTACTAAAAATATTTCATTGCTTATGAAATCAAGTAGATTCCATGTGAATTATACCTCAATAAAGCTAATTAATATTTTTATACCAAGTCCATAAGAATATTAGTGAATTAATGAAACAAGAGGATAGTACATAGAGTTCATTATGGTCTGTATACTGTTTTTGTAAACCTAGAGAAATTCAAGTGTCTTTCAAATACTTAAAAATATTTTGAAAGCAATACTAAAGTAAATATTTCTATTGTTTTGGAATGTGTGATTATTTTCTGAAAATAGGACAAAATGTTTTCTACTAGGAAAACAATAGTGATTTAAATATTTAAAATTCCTCTGTGTCTGGGACACTAAAAATAAATTTAAACAAATGAATAAAATTACAATCTGCTTCTCATGTTTTTGTCTACCCAGTACCTTTGTATTTACCTAGCTTCTCCCTTGCAATGGGTAGAATTTCGGTTTCATTTTGCAATTGAACTGAAGGAAGAACTCAAGCTCCCAGTTTAACACAGAGTGGTATCAGGGACAGTATGGTTCTGGACTGAGCTGTGGAGTGGCTACTTGCCAATCCAGCAAGTGAGTTTCAGATTATACAATAGTAGCATGTAAGGCAGTCCAGAGTTTGGTAGCATGCTTCTTGAAGTCATTCACAGATCAGATTGCATTATGTTTCTCAGCCCTGGCACAGGTTATATAAACCACATAGGAACCCAGAACTAACTTTTCTTCCTTTATCTAGTATTGATTCTCTCTTCTGCTATTGAATTCCAAGTTATCTACTGGGAAAACATAATGTATAATTCACATGACAGAAAGTTACTATTTTTAATGTATAAAGAAATTGTGTAAGTCAATGAGCAAATACAAATGCTCCACTTGAAAAGAGCAATTTACTTAAAAACATATATTTATAATAGTTTAGCATATGAGATGCTCAATCACACTTAAAAAATCAAATTAAAGCAATAATTTATTATCATTTTTTACCTTTTAAACTGGCGACATTAAAAAGAGGGATACTATTCATTATGGGAAAAGGTATGAAGAAACAAGCAATATGTTATACTGTTGGTATATCAGTCCATTTTCACACTGCTGAGAAAGACATACCTGAGAACGGATAATTTATAAAAGAAAAAGGTTTATTGGACTTACAGTTTCACATTGCTGGGGAGACCTCACAATCATGGCAGAAGGCATGGAGGAGCAAGTCACATCTTACGTGGATGGCAGCAGGCAAAAAGAGAGCTTGTTATGGGGGAACTCCTGTTTTTCAAACAATCAGATCTCCTGAGACCTATTCACTATCAGGAGAACAGCACAGGAAAGACCTGCCCCTATAATTCAATCATCTCCCATGGGGTCCCTCCCACAACTCATGGGAATTATGGGAGCTACAAAATGATATTTGGGTGGGGACACAGTGCCAAACCATATCAGTTGCTAACTTAGATACTAATTTGTGAATAATTTGACAATATTTTAGAAACTTTCAAGTAATATGCAGTTTGACCCAGAAATTTCCTTTTTAGAAATTTGTATAAATACTTTACTTTCTGATCCATGGATCCTTGGGTACTCCACAAACCCTGGTACACATTCAATAAATAGTTGTTGACCCTTTTTGCTAAAAGATGTATTTATACAAGGCTCAGTACAACATTATTGAAAAAAATAAACTGTTGGGAATAATCAAAATATAAACCAATAAGATATTAAATTTTTTATAATATACTGAAATATTATATATAATTAAAAAGAATTAGGTATGTCTATTGTATATATGAACATTTGTTGGTATAATATAATCTCATTTTTTTGTGAGATTCAGAAGATATAGAATAAACTAATAGCACACTTTACCATTTCAACATTTAAAAGTAACATAAAGCAGTAAACACAAACACACTCGTATAACATCAAACTCTCTCCACAAAGAAAGATTAAATAAACACACAGAAATAAGACGTAACTAATTGTGATGAATGTATTTTCAGAATTTCTTAGAGATAATTTCTTTGCCTAAAATCATGTTTTTGAAAACAGTAAAAGGTGCAGATTCTAGCAAGAGGACAACACAGACAGATGTTTCTGAATTCTTCCTTACTGCTTTTTCTCCCTTCTCTGGAGTGAGACCATTCATTACCTGCAAAACTTTCAGAAGGACCATTGTTGATCCATTTGATATCTTCCTGCCAATTAGAAAAATTCTGGCTGCACTCCCTTCTTCTTGGGCACATGACTTACAGGAGCATGAGCTGGTTTTCAGCTCCTACTTACCCACTCAGTCATCATTCTTATGCGAGGACAACTACAAAACCATAGATGATGTTCCTGATCATGCATTCATTGAAAGAGTTCAGGAGACAACTGAGTTCTGTCAGTTATCTTGGGGAGGTTTCCCTGGCATGCTCATATATGATTCTAAAAAGGCCTATCTCTGGTGACTTGCAAACACCTGAAGGCAAGTCACTGGTTCAATTGCTCGCAGTATCTCTAGCTTACCATCATTCCAATCATTCCACAAGTATAGAAACAATTCTGCTTGCCATTAATCACTAAAGGCCTGCCTTGCGAGCCAAGGCTACACAATATTTTAATAATTTAAAATTAACACACACAAAAAAGAAGATCCACATTGATAATTAGTGGATTAGACTGTCAAGTGCAATGCCAAAATGTGACAAAAGAAACAAAAAAAATAAACTAATAAAGGGAAAAATGAGAGATTTGGAGAATAGCTTCAGAAAATTTGGACGTTGTCGAATGAGCCAAAGCAATAGAAGAAGAACAACAACTAAACAAATAACAGAAGATTACTTTTCTTTATAATCAGAAGAAAGGCTGCAGTGTTTAACATGAAAAGCCTCATTGAAATTCAAGTGAGAATATTTGTTTACAAATAGACCAAAGCCAGGTGTAGTACCTGTAATCCTAGCTACTGCAAAGGCTGAGGCAGGAGGATTGCCTGAGCCCAGGGGTTGGAGACAAGCCTGGGCAACATAATGAGACCTTGTAAAAAAAAAAAAAAATATATATATATATATATATATATATGTGTGTGTGTGTGTGTGTGTGCGCGCGCGCCTGTGTGTGTATATATGTGTATATATATATGTATATCTGTACAGAAATAAGATGATCTAATAACATCTACTAGTTTATTACAATTGTTCTACTAGTAATCACAGTCAACTAAGAGAAAAGTATTTGGTGTTCAAGAGTCCTATAGCCAGACAAAATATCATTTCCCCATCAAAAAGAAATACATCACTAAGCAATTTTTAGATTGCTATAGCATATTGGATTTTTAAATGAAATAAAAATGGAATAAGAGCATTGTTTCAAAAAATGCAGAATACTCAACCATCTATACCTATGTGCACATGTACATGAGACTGTGTGTGTGTAAATAAATAGGACAAGTATTTGGAAACAATTTTTGACTCTCTGTACTATCTGATCACTTTGGGATGGGGTCAGTCACCTTGGTAGCAGTAAGGAACAAAGAAAGAATTCCAAGAAGCAAACAGCCACATGCTAAAACAGCAAGCTAAATTAAAAAAAAAAAAAAATCTACTACTCTTAGTCCCAGAGTGTCCTTACATATGGCTAAGTTCACTAGAAGTTGTTCATTTACACTAACATGAACCACACTATATGAAAAAATAGTTCAGGAACAACCAAGAAGTTCCCAAGATCACAGACTTCAAAAATCCCTCTTACAACCCCAAAGCATTGCCTGAAACTTTATCTTTGCCTGAAGCTTTATGCTTTGCCTGAAGTTCTCTCACACTTCTCATTGGAATTATTCTAAAGCAGCTAGACCACCGATTGAGCGCACCTACAGCCTGTTTTAACTTTTTGCATGGAACTTTTCTTAACAAACCATCATTGACTTGAGGAAGAGCCTGCAACCAAAGTCGCAGGGAGTGGGATCTGCACTTGCAGTTCCTGTTTCATTTGATTGAACTCTGTTGTTCACCCATCACTTTTACAGGTGAAAGTTATATACACCAACTGTTGTATCTCCCCCAGTAATTGTCTGTTTCTCCTAAGACTCATTATTTCTAATAAAGAATCCTGGGTTTTTTTTTTTTTTTTTTTTGTCTCCATAAGAAGAATAGCTTTCCTTCTGATTGTGATTTCCTTATCAAAAATGTTTTCCAAATATTTAGAAACCATAGAGATATATGGAGAACAATACTAGCTAAAATTAAGTTTTAAACTATTTCAAGAAACCCAGAATTTAGAAGCATGGGAAGGTAAGCAGAGACAATACTACATTTTCATATCATTTTGTTTTTGCAAATACAGTATTTCACAGATGTCACTGCATTAGGTGAGGCCATGTGACTGTTCAGGACAATGCAATGTGAGTGAAAGTACAGCATATGAACACATTCTTTGAAGATTCGGCTGCCTTCTTCTTCCATAACAACTGAAGGTTCCATATATTAAGATGATAGAATCAAAAGATCCAAACACCAGAGATCACTGAATTCTGACAGAGGAAGCTTCTTTTCCGAGCTGATAAACGTCCTGCAGATTTTCTGCATGTGTGTGTCTGTGTGTGTGTGAGTGCGTGTGAGAGAGAGAGAGACAGGGATTGTGTGTAAATAAATAGGACAAGTATTTACAAACAATTTCTGATTCTCTCTACTAACTATCTACTAACCATACCCACTTTGGGATGGGCTCAGTCACTTTGGTGGCTGTAAGGGACAGAGAAAGAATTATCTGCATAAGACTTTGCATAAGTGAAAAATAAACTCACATATTCTAAATAACTGTTGTGGATTTTTCCCTTCTAGCATGTCCTAGTTTATCCTGAATAGTATAAGACAAAAGATAGGGGAAATTGACAGTTAATGCTTTCTAAACTTTTATCTTGGATTGTGATCAAAGCTATGTCATTTGCTTTTATTAATATAATAAAGAAAACGATATATTAAATTTTGATTTTTCAGAATGAAAGATAAGTACTACCATACTGAAAAGCATAGTAGAACATAATTATCAAGCAAAAAAGAATGATACAAGTATACTAAAGACAGAAAAATAATAGAAAGGAAAAAGAAAATAATAGCAAAGTAAAATAAATAGCCAACATAAAATAAAATGCAAGTAATAAAAACAATTAAATCATTTATTATATGCAATGTGAGCAGGCTGGATTTCCCAATTAGAAATAGATAATTGTTAGGATGGGTAAAAACAAAATATGCACATATATTGTATACAAAAAATATAAAATGATAAAAGTAAGTTGGAAATAAGAGATGGCGAATAGATTCCTAGACAACTATGAATAACAGAAAACAGTCTTAGAAATATGATAGTGCAAGGAAATCTATGAAAAATGCAAATAATACAGTGCAGGGAAATCTATGAAAAAAATTTAATAAGGGGAAAAGACAAAATACATAATGATCCCAAAAGTATAAATTTTTGAGAAAATGTAATAGACCTAAACCTTTATACATTGAACAAGATAGCAAATAACTATATAAAGAAAACCTCCCAAGGGTATTTTTTCTAAGCTTAGTTATCTTTAATTTCAACTTATATTTTAGATACAGGGGGTACATGTACAGGTTTGTTACATGGGAATGTTACATGATGCTGAGATTTGAGGTACAGATCCCATCACCCAGGTAGTGAGCGTAGTATCCAACAGGTAGTTTTTCAACCCACCCCATCTCCCTCCACTCTCTAGTAGTCGGTAGTACCTTCTTCCCATATTTAGGTTCATGTGTTAGCTCCCACTTGTAAATGAGAACATGTGGTATTTGATTTTCTGCTCCTGCATTAATTTGCTTAGGATTATGGCCTCCAGCTACGTCCATGTTGCTGCAAAGGACATGATTCATTCTTTCTTATGGCTGCATAGTATTCCATAGTGTATATGTACCACATTTTCTTTATCCAGTCTACCATTGATGGGCACCTGCGTTGATTCCATGTCTTTGCTGTTGTGAATAGCAGTGGGATACACATCTAAGTGGATGTATCTTCTTGGCAGAATGATTTAATTTCCTTTAAGTGTATGCCCAGTAATGGGATTGCTGGGTCATATGGTAGTTCTGTTTTAAATTCTTTGAGAAATCTTCAAACTGCTTTCCAAAGTGGCTGAACTAATTTACATTCCCAACAACAGTATATAAGCATTCTCTTTTCCCCCTTTTTCCTGCAGCCTAACCAGCATCTGTTTTTTTGTTTGTTTTTGTTTTTTTTGTCTTTTTAATAACAGCCATTCTGTGACCAGCTGGATACAAAGACAAGACCCATCGGTGCACTGTATTCAAAAGACACATCATATGTGCAAAAGATGCACATAAACTCAAAATAAAGAGATGGAGGAAAGATTACCAAGCAAATGGAAAGCAGGAAAAAAGCAGTGGTTGCAATCCTAGTTTCTGACAAAATAGACTTTAAACCAACAAAGGTCCAAAAAGACAAAGAAGGGCAAGACAAATAATGTGAAAGGGTTCAATTCGACAAGAAGAGCTAACTATCCTAAAATGTATATGCACACAATACAGGAGCACTCAGATTCATAAAACAAATTCTTAGAGATCTACAAAGAGACTTAGACCTCCACACAATAATAGTGAGAGACTTTAATACCCCACTGTCAGTATCAGACACATCATCAAGACAGAAAATTAACAAAGATATTCAGGACTTGAACTCCTCTCTAAATCATGTGGACGTGAGAGATATTTACAGAAATCTCCACGCAAAACCAACAGAATATACACTTTTTTCTTCGGTGCCACATGACACTTAACACTAAAATCAATCACATAATTAGAAGTAAAGTACTCCTCAGCAAATGCAAAAGAACTGAAATAATAACAAACAGTCTCTCAGACCATAGTGCAATCAAATTAAAACTCACGAATAAGAAGCCCACTGAAAACTACACAACTACATGGAAATTGAACAACCTGCTCCTAAATGACTCTTTGGTACATATGGAAATAAAGGCACAAATCAAGAAGTTATTTGAAACCAGTAAGAACAAAGAGACAATGTATCAGAATCTCTGCGATGCAGCTAAAGCAGTGTTAAGACTGAAATTTGTAGCACTAAATGTCCTCATCAAAAAGGAAGATCTCAAAACAACACCCCAACATCACAACTAAAAGAACTAGAGAACTAAGGGCAAACAAACCCCAGAGCTAGGAGAAGACAAGAAATAACCAAGCTCAGAGTGGAACTGAAGGAGATAGAGACATAAAAACCCTTCAAAAAATCAACAAATCCAGAAGCTGCTTTTTTTTTGAAAAAAATCAGTAAAATAGATAGATCACTAGCAAGATGAATAAGCAAGAAAAGAGAGAAGATTCAAATAAATACAATCAGAAAAGATAAGGGGGATACCACCACTGATCCCACAGAAATACAAAACATATCAGAGAATACTACAAACACATCTATGCAAATAAGCTGGAAAATCTACAAGAAATGGATACATTCCTGGACACATACACCCTCCGAAGACTGAACCAGAAAGAAGTTGAATCTCTGAATACACCAAAAACAAGCTCTGAAATTGAGGAAGTAATAAATAGCCTGCCAACCAAAAAAAAAAAAAAAGCCCAGATCTAGATGGAGTTACAGCTGAATTCTATCAGAAGTACAAAGAGGAGCTGGTACCATTTCTTCTGAAACTATTTCAAGCAATTGAAAAGGAGGGACTGCCCCCTAACTCATTTTATGAGGCCAGCACTCATCCTGATACCAAAACCTGGGAGAGATACAACCAAAAAAGTAAACTTTAGGCTAATATATCTGACGAACATCGATGCAAAAATCCTCAATAAAATACTGGCAAACCAAATCCAGCAGCACATAAAAAAACTTACCCACCACAATCAAGTCGGCTTCATCCCTAGGATGCAACGTTGGTTCAACATATACAAATCAATAAATGTAATCCATCACAAAAACAGAACTAAAGACATAAAACACATGATTATCTCAATAGATGCATAAAAGGCCTTCAACAACATTCAGCATCCCTTCATGTTAAAAACTCTCAATAAACTAGATACTTAAGGAATGTACCTCAAAACAGTAAGAGTCATTTATGATAAACACACAATCAACATCATACTGAATGGGCAAAAGCTGGAAGCATTCCCCTTGAAAACTGGTACAAGACAAGGATTCCATCTTTCCCCACTGTTATTCAACATAGCATTGGAGGTTCTGGCCAGACCAATTAGGTAAGAGAGAGAAGTAAAGCATATTTAAATAGGAAGAGAGGAAGTCCAAGTGTCTTTATTTGCAGATGACATAATCCTATATCTAGAAAAACATATCATTTCAGCCCAAAAGCTTCTTAAGCTGATAGACAACTTTAGCAAAGTCTAAGGATACAAAATCAATGTGTAGAAATCACAAGCGTTCCTATACAACAACAGACAAACAAAAACCCAAATCATGAATAAACTCCCATTCACAATTGCTACAAAGAGAATAAAATACCTAGGAATACAACCAGCAAGGGAAGTGAAGGACCTTTTCAGGGAGAACTACAAACTAGTACTCAAATAAATCAGAAAAACATTCCATGCTCATGGATAGGAAGAATTAGTATCATGAATATGGCTGTACTGCCCAAAACAATTTATATATTCAATGCTATTCTCAATAAACTACTACTGACATTCTTCACAGAATTAGAAAAAAATAATTTAAAATTCATATGAACCAAAAAATAGCTCTCATAGCCAGTCAATCCTAAGCAAAAAGAAAAGCTGTTGGCTTCACATTACCCAACTTCAAACTATACTACAAGGCCACAGTAACCAAAACAGCATGGTACTGGTACAAAAACAGGCATATAGACCAATAGAACAAAATAGAGAACTCAGAAATAAAACTGCACATCTACAACCATCTGATATTTGACAAAGCCAACAAAAAGAAGCAATGGAGAAAGGATCCCCGATTTAAAAATAAATTTAATAAATGGTGCTGGGAGAACTGGCTAACCATATGCAGAAAATTGAAAATGGATCCCTTCCTTACACCTTATGCAAAGCTTAATTCAAATGGATTAAAGAATTAAATGTAAAACCCAAAACTATAAAAACCCTATAAGAAAATATAGGCAATACCATTCAGGACATAGGCATGGGCAAAGAATTTATGATGAAATCGTCAAAAGCAATTGCAACAAAATCAAAAATTGACAAAAGGGATCTAATTAAACTAAAGAGCTTCTGCACAGCAAATGAAACTGTAATCAGAGCAAACAGACAACCTAGAGAATAAGAGAGAATTTTTGCAATCTATCTATCTGATAAAAAGCTAATATCCAGAATCTACAAGAAACTTAAGCAAATTTACAAGAAACATCCCCATTAAAATGTGGGCAATGGATATGAACAGACGCTTCTCCAAAAAAAAAAAAAAAAAAAAAAAAAAAAAAGACATACATGCAGCCAACAAACATACAACAAATAGCTCAACATCAACGGTCATTTGAAAAATGCAAATCAAAAGCATAATAAGATTCCATCTCATGCCAGTCAGAATGGTGATTATTAAAAAATCAAGAAACAACAAATGTTGGCAAGGTTCCAGAGAAATTGGAACGCTTTTATGCTGTTGGTGGGAATGTAAGTTAGTTCAACCATTGTGGAAGACAGTGTGGCAATTCCTCAAAGATTTAGAACCAGAAATACCATTTGACCCAGCAATGCTATTATTGGGTATATACCCAAATGAATATAAATATAAATTATTCTATTATAACAATACATGCATGTGTATGTTCACTGCAGCACTATTCACAATAGCAAAGACATGGAATCAACCCAAATGCCTATCAATGACAGACTGGATAAAGAAAATGTGGCATATATACACCATGGAATACTATGCATCCATAAAAAGGAATGAGATCATGTCCTTTGCAGGGACATGGATGAAGCTGGAAGCCATTATTCTCAGAAAACTAACATAGGGACAGAAATCCAAAAACTGCATGTTCTCACTTATAAGTGGGAGCTGGACAATGAGAACACATGGACACAGGAAGGGGAACACCACTTACCAGGGCATGTCGTGGGGTGGGGTAGGAAGAGCATTAGGGAAAAGAGTTAATGCATGCTGGGCTTAATACCTAGGTGATGGGTTGATAGATGCAGCAAACCACCATGGCACATGTTCAGCTATGTAACAAACCTGCACATCCTGCACATGTACCCTGGAACTTAAAAAAGATAAAATAAAATAATTATAAGAAAATAATAGCCATTCTGACTAGTGTGAGATGGTATTGCATTGTGATTTTGATTTGCATTTCTCTGGTGATTTGTGATGATTAGCACTTTTTCATATGTTTGTTGGCTGCTTGTATGTTTTCTTTTAAGAAATATCTGTTCATGTCCTATGCCCATTTTTAATGGAGTTGCTTTTTGCTTGCTGATTTGTTTAAGTCCCCATTCATTCTGGATATTAGGCCTTTGTTGGATGTATGGTTTCTGAATATATTCTTCCATTCCATTTGCTTTGTTAGTATTTTCTTTTGCTATATAGAAGCTTTAGAGTTTAATTAGGTCCCACTTACTTATTTTTGCTTTTGTTGCAACTGCTTTTAGGGACTTAGCCAAAAATTCTTTGCCAAGCTGATGTCAAAAGGTGTATTTCCTAATTTCCTAAGTTGTGTTTCAGAATTTTCATAGTTTGCAGTCTTATATTTAAAATGTTTCATATATTTAGAGTTAATTTTGATATTTGGTGAAAGGTAGGATTCCAGCTTCAATTTTCTGCATATGACTAGCCAGTTATTCCAGCACTACCTATTTATTGAATAGGTAGTCCATTTCCTATTGCTTGTTTTCAATGGCTTTGTCAAAGATGAGATGGTTGTAGGTGTGCAGTTTTATTTCTGAGTTCTCTATTTTGTTCCATTAGTCTATGTGTCTGTTTGTTTTGCTGTTTTGCTTTGTTTATTTTTTAAGGTGGAGTCTCACCCTGTCACCAGGCTGGAGTGCAGTGGTGTGATCTCAGCTCACAGAACCCTCCACCTCCCAGGTTCAAGTGATTCTCCTACCTTAGCCTCCCGAGTAGCTGGGACTACAGGTGTGCACCACCATGTCCAGTTAGTAGAGACAGGATTTCACCATGTTGGTCTGGATGGTCTCGATCTCTTGACCTCATGATCTGCCCGCCTTGGCCTCCCACAGTGCTGGGATTACACGCATGAGCCACAGCACCTGGCCCCTATGTGTCTGTTTTTGTGCCCGTACTATCCTGTCTGGGTTACTGTGGCTTTGTAGCATAGTTTGAAGTTCATGGTATGATGCTTCTGGCTTTATTCTTCTTGCTTAGGATTGCTTTGCCTAAAGTAAATTTATTTCTCAAAAGTAATTATAACTGGAAGAATTCACCATGTCTCTTTCTAAATTTTATAAATCTTGTTTACCAAAATATAACAGCTATAGGGGATTTGAATGTTCTAATCACTATGAAGAAATGTAAATATTTTCATAAATGGAATAATGTTTGTATCCACAGAATAACTTATGTCCATGGAATAATAAATGTTTATATCCATAAGCAATAAAACATTTGTCAGGTGTGACAGCCCATGCCTATAGTCCCAGCTACTTGGGAGGGTGGGGTGGGAGGATCACTCGAGCCCAGGAGTTTGAGTTCTGCCTCAGCAACAAAGCGAGATCCCATCCCTAAACAAATAGACAAATAATCCACTTGACTTAATAAGCAATATTTTAAAAATACAGAACTCATAGTCTATACTCTTTGATAATACATAAAGTTGCAACAAATTATTAAAATGCGACCCAAAAAGTTCAACTTCAAAAAATCATTCTCCTATTAAACCTTGTTTAATGAGAACAAAATAAAATTATAACAATTAGAAAGTTACTAAAAATATACAGTTTGAAGAAAAAGCTGTAAGATTTAGAGTAGTACTCAAAATAGAACACAAACTTTAAATGTTTTCTTTATTCAGATAAAATACAAAGATAATAGCTGTATTAGTCTGTTTATCATGTTGCTGATAAAGACTTACTCAAGACTGGGAAGAAAAAGTTTAATTGAACTTAAAGGTCCACATGGCTTGGGAGGCCTCAGAATCATGGCAGGGGGTGAAAGGCATTTCTTACAGGATGGCAGCAACAGAAAATGAGGAAGAAGCAAAAGTGGAAACCCCTGATAAACCCATCAGATCTTGTTAGACTTATTCACTATCACAAGAATAGCACAGGAAAAGCGGCCCCCATGATTCAATTACTTCCCCCTGGGTCCCTCCCACAACATATGGGAATTCTGGGAGATACAATTCAAATTAAGATTTGGGTGGGGACACAGTCAAACTATATCAATAGCTAACATGTACCACATATTTACTGTGTTAGATATTGATCTAAGAACTTATAAATATTATTAACTCTTATCACAAATCTGAGGTAAATAGTATTATTATTCCCATTGTACAGATAAAGAAATTGAAGCAAATAGAAGTTTAAAAACATATCCACTATTACAGAGTTACCAAATGGCAAAACCAGCATTCAAATTCAGGTTGTCCTGCTCTGGAGTCCACATTCATAAATATTATACTACAGTAAATATTAATCTTGAGAACTACGTGATATGGTTTGGCTGTGTCCCACCCAAATCTCATCTTGAATTGTAGCTACCATAATCCCCACATATCAGGGGAGTAACCTGGTGGGAGGAAACTGAATCATGGGGCAGTTACTTCTATGCTGTCCTGATAATAGTGAGTTCTCACTATATCTGATGGTTTAATAAGGGGCTTTCCCAGTTCCCTTTGCTCTGCACTTCTCTTTCCTGCCATTATGAGAGGAAGGACATGTTTGCTTCCCCTTCTGCCATGATTGTAAGTTTCCTGAGACCTCCCGAGCCATGCTGAACTGTGAATCAATTAAACCATTTTTCCTTATATAATATCCAATCTCTGGTATGTCTTTGTTAGCAGCATGAGAATGGACTAATATGGTAAAATGCTACTGCAGAGAGTGGGGCATTGCTGTAAAGATCCAGGAAATGTGGAAGCAACTTTGGAACTGGATAACAAGCAGAGGCTGGAACAGTTTGGAGGGTTCAGAAGAAGACAGAAAAATGTGGGAAAGTTTGGAACTTCCTAGAGACTTGTTGAATGGGTTTGACCAAAATGGTGATAGCAATATAGACAATGAAGTCCAGGCTGAGGTGTTCTCAGATGGAGATGAGGAACTTATTGGGAACTGGAATAAATGTCAGTCTTGCTACGTTTTTAGCAAAGAGAGTGGCAGCATTTTGTCCCTGCCCTAGAGATCTGTGGAACTTTCAACTTTAGAGAGATAATTTAGGGTATCTGGCAGAAGACATTTCTAAGTAGCACAGCACTCAAGAGGAACCAGAGCAAAAAAGTTAAAGCCTGACGAAGTGATAGAAAAGTAAACCCCATTTTCTGGGGAGAAATTCAAGCTGACTTCAGAAATTTGCACAAGTAATGACGAGTCAAATGTTAATCATCAAGAAAATGGGGAAAATATCTCCAGAGCATGTCAGAGACCTTCATGGCAGACCCTGCCATCAAAGGCCTGGAGGCCTAGGAGGGAACAATGGTTTCCTGGGCCAGGCCCAGAGTCTTCCTGCTCTATGCACCATCAGGACATAGTGCCCTGCCTCCCAGCTGCTTAAGCGCTAGCCATGGCTAAAAAGGGCCAATGTACAGCTCAGGCTGTTGCTTCAGAGGGTGCAAGCCCCAAGCCTTACATGTGGTGTTGGACCTGTAGTTGCATAAAAGTCAAAAGTTGAGATTTGAGGATGTCCAGCTAGATTTCAGAGGATGTATGGATATCCACTCAGAAGTTTGCTCCAGGGGTGGGGCCCTCCTGGGGAACCTCTGCGAGGGCAGTGCAGAAGGAAAATGTGGGGTTGGAGCCCCAATACAGTCTCCAGTGGGGTACTGCCTAGTGGAGCTGTGAGAAGATGGCCACTGTCCTCTAGACCTGAGAATGACAGACCCACCCACACATTGCACTGTGCATCTGGAAAAGCTACAGATACTCAACACCAGCCCATGAAAGCAGCCTTGGGGTGGGGCTGGGGCTATACCCTGCAAAGCCAAAGGGTGGAGCTGCCCAATGCTGTGGGAGCCCATCCATTATCGTGCCCTGGATGTGAGACATGGAGTCAAAGGAGGTCATTTGGAACTTTAAGGTTTAATGACTGCCTTATTTGATTTTGAACTTGCATGCAGCCTGTAGTCCCTTTGTTTTGGTCACTTTCTCCCATTTCGAATGGGAGTATTTACCCAATGCCTGTACCCCCATTGTATCCAGGAAATAACTAACTTGCTTTTTATTTTACAGGCTCATAGGCAGAAGGAACTTGACTGTCTCAGATGAGACTTTGGACTTGGACTTTTGATTAATGCTGGGATGAGTTAAGATTTTGGGGGAGCTGCTGGAAGGGTATGATTGTGTTTTTGAGGACATGAGATTTGGGAGGGGCAGGGGTAGAATGACATGGTATGGCTGTGTCCCCACCCAAATTGCACCTTGAATTATAGTTACTATAATCCCCATGTGTCATGGGAGGGGCCTGGTGGGAGGCAATTAAATCATGGGGGTGGTCACCTTCATGCAGTTCTCATGATAGTGAATGACTTCTCATGAGATCTGATGGTTTTATAAGGAGTTTCACCATCTACCCATTTGTTCTTCTCCTTCCTACCATCATGCGAAGAAGGAAGTGTTTGCTTTCCCTTCTGCCATGATTGTAAGTTTCCTGAGGCCTCCCTAGCCATGTGGAACCGTGTGTCAATTAAACCTCTTATCCAGTCTCAGGTATGTCTTTATTAGCAGCATGAGAATGGACTAATATGCCAGGGGAAGGAAGGTGGAGGTGAATTAGAAACAGAACAAAAGAATCTAGGGTAAGGTAAATAATAAATTTCAAAACTGAAATTCATAAATGAGAAAAAAATAATAGAAAAGCTCAGCAAAACAAAGGTAGTTTTTTTGGCAAGTGTAATGAAATAAACTGTTATAAGCCTGATACACAACCAGATTTTACAAGATCCTACCTGCTAGTCAATTAATTATATTTCTAGGCATTAATGCTAACTGGCAACTGGACAATCCTGGCAGATGTGTGGTTTGTCAGGAGTCTCCATAATTAAAAATTTTGGAAACAATCTAAATACATGTCTAGTGGTTGGGGATGATTAAAATAGTGATGTCATAGCCATACAATGAAACATGTGACATATATCTACAATTATTATAAGGGGAAAATATCCACACATTTTTTGGTAAGTTGACAGGGTACCAAATGTCTTGCAAAATATGATTCAGGACAGGGTGATATGTCTCCTGCCTGTAATCCCAGCACTTTGGGAGGCCAAGGGAGGCGGATCACCTGAGGTCAAGAGTTTGAGACTGGCCTTGCCAACATGGTGAAACCCCCATCTCTACTAAAACTACAAAAATTAGCAGGGTGTGGTGGGCACCTGTAACCCCAGCTACTTGGGAGGCTGAGGTAGGAGACTTGCTTGAACTGGGGAGGCGGAGGTTACAGTGAGCCAAGATCACGCCACTGCACTCCAGCCTGCGTAACAAGGGCAAGATTCTGTCTCAAAATAATAATAATAATAATAATAATAATAATAATAATAATATGGCCAGGCACGGTGGCTCACCGCCTGTAATCCTAGCACTTTGGGAGGTTGAGATGGGCGGATCACTAGGACAGGAGATTGAGGCCATCCTGTCTAACACTGTAAAACCCCGTCTCTACTAAAAATACAAAAAATTAGCCAGGCGTGGTGGCATGCACTCGTAGTCCCAGCTACTCGGGAGGCTGAGGCAGAATTGCTTGAACCTGGGAAGTCGAGGTTGCAGTGAGCCGAGATCACGCCACTGCACTCCAGCCTGGGGGACAAAGCGAGACTCCATCTCAAAAAATGATAACAATAAATAATAATAATAATAATATGTTTATTTCATAAATGCTATATACATACAGGAAAATATTTAAAAGTATTTAGATAATATAATTTAGTAATCATTTTTGCTATCTTCTTTTTATTTCATTTTAGGATTTGAAATATCTTTGAGTGTTAATATTACTTATACAATACAAAAAGTACTTTTTATTTGTAAAAGAGAAAATAAGATGAAATCTTGTGCTCACAAATGAGCACAGGGGTCCCAATGTTGAAAGTTATATACTCATCACTCAGTCTCAGGAAACATAATCAAAGAAAAAGCAAAATTTGGATTAAAAAATCATTGGATGAGAGATTAGGCATAACTTTTTGTAATTTTAGTTCATTATCTGCTTATAACAAATGCAAAAGGAAGAGAGATGCATGGTTCTTCGCAGAATAACAATTAGGAGCTTTCCAATAATTCAGCTTGGCCTACCAAGCAGAGCTCAGGAAGTAATTTAACTTTTGATGCACTCAGGACTTTCTCCATGAGATAAGTGTCACCATTTTAAAATATTTTGTATTAATGTATAGGCATATTTTGTAAAATTAAAATGTTTGTTTGATTATATTTTAAACCAATTTATGCTTTCAAGAAGACACATTGTCAAGATATTCTGATGAGTTTGCATTCATAGAAACAGCTGACTGATGGACAAAGCTAATTAGCATTTACTTATCTCCTATATACGTTAACTGCATTTCTGCAGTCATTGTGAAGGTAAGAGCCATGGTTTTTGCTTTCCTAATGCCAAGATATCCTTGATTCAAAATGGCCCCTACTTATTTAAAAGTGTATTCTTAAAACATTTCACTGGCCCCTACCTATTCGAAAGTGTACTCTTAAAACATTTCACATCTATCAAATAATATTTAAACTATTTTGACCTATTCTTACTAAATGTGACAACAAAAAAACTCTCTAAAAGAGTGCAGCAATAATCATGAGATAAAAATCTGATTATTATTTTAATGTTAATCCAATTTAAATGTATTGAGGGCCTACAAAATACCTACTTATGTTTGTTCTAAGTGTTGAGAATACAAAAGGGAATAAAATACAGTATCTTTCCCTCAAACATCCTAATGGACACCTGAGGAGAACAATAATGTGATAGTTATTGTAACAAGAAGTTATAATAATTTTTGTAGAAATTTATTTCTAATATAAAACTTAAATAAAGAGAAGTTATTTATTAAGTAAATATATTTAAGCACCTACTATGATTTAGGTCATATTATTTAAGGATCTACTATGACTGAAGTACTGCCAAACAAATAACATAATGCATCTGCTGTCAAAGAAAACCACTTAACTTGGCGTAGAGTACAAGTTCAGATTCAGTAGTTGACTTCTATCAGGCTTGTTGTCTAATAATTTTCAGTGGTGATTTACCTCTTCTAGTCATGTGCTCACATTAATGGTTATATCTCACAAATAATTTTATTTTATAAACCCAGAAAATGGCATCTGTCTTTAATATATTTTAAGTAATTCATAAATACATTTTTTTAAAAAACAAAGAAAAACAGCTGGGCGCGGTGGCTCACGCCTGTAATGCCAGCACTTTGGGAGGCCCAGGCGGGTGGATCACGAGGTCAGCAGATCGAGATCATCCTGGCTAACATGATGAAATCCCGTCTCTACTAAAAAAATACAAAAAAATTAGCCAGGCGTGGTGGCGGGTGCCTGTAGTCCCAGCTACTCGGGAGGCTGAGGCAGGAGAATGGCCTGAACCTGGGAGGCGGAGCTTGCAGTAAGCCGAGATCGCGCCACTGTACTCCAGCCTGGGTGACAGAGTGAGACTCCATCTCAAAGAAAAAAAAAAAAAAAAAAAAAAGAAAAGAAAAAAAGAAAAACATTCCATCTTCTTGGTTTTATAAAATTACTTTCTACTCTATATCATATAAGGATTGGTGGAAGTATATAGAAAATAAGAATAATGTATTCATTAAGGTGGGCAGAATGCCCTTTCCCAAGATATCCATTATCTGTGAAAACCTTGTTATATGATAAAGGGAAATCAAGATGACCAATAGAGAAATTACCCTTGATCATTCAAATGGGCTAATGTTATCATAGAAGTCCTTAAAAGTATAAGAAAGAGGCAGAATGTATGTAGGAAAAGGAAATGTGAGGACTTAATAAAGAAGGGAAGGAAGGAAGGAGGTGAGAGAGAAAAGGAGAGGGTGAGTTAGCATAGATCATAAAAGCTTTTGTTTTAGAATATCCCCATCTTCCACTAAAGATTTATTAAGAAATGATTTTCAGTTCCAGCAGAGTACCTGAAATATGGCCAGTAAAATTATATATTTGGGAAGCTACCCCTCCACCAATCCATTTGGATGAATAATGGCTACAGCAACAGAAAGGCAAAGGATACATAGAGTTATATAAAGGGGATTCTAAATGTAGAAGAAAACGGAAAGAAAATGTAAATTTTAAAGTCATTTTTACAAAATAAGAGTACTCCTTCTTTATTTGAATTAGGCCAGTTGCTAGGGTTTAGATATGTATTTTTAATCAAATTTTTGTCCCAGTTTTATTTATAGCAATACATTCTAAGCTAACTAAGGTAAAATATTTAGATGGAAGACTGCTTTCTATTTCTCATATTTTTTCTAAACTTAGTTTATATTCTGCATTCCAACTTTTATTCTTTTCTCCTTTTTAAGTCCTTTTTGAGCTATGCTCACTCTTGCTCTGATTTTATATCATTTTTAGCCCATGCTTAGGGATTGATATCAGCAGTTAACAATCCATCTCATGAATGTCAGAAACATGAAAGTTAGGGAAAAAAAAATCAGCCTGTTGAAGTTGTTGGCATATATTTGCCAAAATTTGAACGTTCCCAGATACAGTTTTCTGAATTTAAGCCTATTGATATTTAGTTATGTCTAATAATTCCCAATTGCTTTGTGATTTATTTGTAAACATTTTTAAGGTCATTAAAAAAAACTATGTCAGTCATAAAAGTACTTTTTGGACTTACATTAAAAAGTTTTTAAGGAAGGAAAACTTTGCAAAATAACACTACCAAGAAATACAAAACTATATTTTATACATTGCAATACATTCAAATATTGTACTTGATTTTTTTCTTATATATGTAAATAACTTTAAATTAAAACAAATGGAATATGGAACATTATGGAATGACCATTTTGAAATGTTGGTCATGTATACATTTCTAAGGAAATCTTTATTTTACTTTTACTACCTTATTTGATTGTTGCGTATATTGTCCAAAAATAACTGAATTCACATTGATTTATTCTATAAAATTGTTTGGAATCTGATTATAATAATTAAGTGGTATTTAATTAAAACACTCCTTCTAAGTGGGTTTTTGCTGCTTCACATTAACTGGCTCATTTAGATTATCACATATTGTTTCCGTTCATAAGATCATGCATAATGGGAGTAGTCTTGGCTTCTGAATTTTAATAAGTTCTGTAAAGCTGTTCACTGAACACCAAGTAGCTGATGAACAAACATTAGCTAAAGTGGTTTATGAATCAAATACTGAACTGCATTTTTGAATTACCCTTTTCTAAATTTTTACCAACTCTAAGTACTAAAGTTAACTGCTTATATTCAACAGTAGTTTAGTTGAAACATATTTAAATTAAAATCTCTTTGAAGACTTAATAATTAATTTTTCATGACCATTTTTTCCATTAAATTTCTTTCCATATAACCTGAAACTCTCCAAATACTCAATGCATTTTTATTCCAATAAGATAAATGTTTCACAATCTTACCATTTCTATAATATCATCTATCTCTAAAGTTAGAAAACAGTATAGATACACTTTTGACAAATCTGCTACTGATGTCTCTGGTATTGTGTATATTCAATATACAAATAGGTTAATAGCAATAAAATATCTGCTCTATTATTTAGATGACAGAAAACATACCCTCTTCTCTTCTCTTCTCTTCTCTTCTCTTCTCTTCTCTTCTCTTCTCTTCTCTTCTCTTCTCTTCTCTTCTCTCTTTTTGAGATGGAGTCTTGCTCTGTCGCCTAGGCTGGAGTGCAATGGCGCAATCCAGGCTCACTGCAACCTCCGCCTGCCAGGTTCAAGTGATTCTCCTGCCTTAGCCTCCCAAGTAGTTGGGATTACAGGCACCCACTACCACGTCCAGCTAATTTTTGTAGTTTTGGTAGAGACGGGGTTTCACCAGCTTGGCCAGGCTGGTTTCGAACTCCCGGTCACATCTTACTCTTAATCAAACATCACTTTCTGCATGACATTTGTAACTGTTGACCAAATATCACTTATCTTTGTTTGGATTTTGTCCCCAAATGTAGAATTCTTGCAAGCTAGTCTGGACTCTGTGTGTTCCATAACACCAAATTAATGAGCCTATACCTCAATTTTATACCTTAACACAGATGGAAGAGAGGACCAATTAAGTAAAGACCCACCAATGATATCAGAAAGAGAAGCAGCAAGCAAATAGCCTATCATTTTCTCAATGCCTATAGCAGAAGATAATTCATCTGCCCATCAAAGCCTTCTTTGGCATAGAGTTAAGAGAAAATGGAATGGGAAATAGAGAATAGTAGCCAGGGCTTCACCAATGCCAAAGTAAAGAAAGAAAAAGAGAGAGAAGGACAATATGAGATTATTTTATAGGGTCAAAATCACGTTTGTAAGCACTCTGGCAGCCTCATGGGATCATCTGAAAATGAGGCCAGATCTACTAACCAGGAATAGTGGTCTCACCCATGATGTGCTACTATTGCAGAATATGATTAATATAAAGCAACATTGACTTCTCTCTCCATTGGCAGTAGATGTGGAAAATTTGGTTGCAGTTTTTCCTTATCTTACAGCCCATTATTTTATGTATTTTATTTTCCCTTTTTACATTAAATACAGCTTTACTCACTTTTAAAACCCGCGTTGAACCAAAGACACCTTGATGTCATCTTATAACTTGGCTTCTTGAGAAAATACTAATAAACAAGAGCAAATGTTCATTTTTATTAATAAAAATCTCCAGTACTTAAACAATAAATTATAATTTTAACACTTTTGCTTTTCCTGTAGTGGAAATGTGTATATATTTAGAGTTCAATATAAATCTATGTCAGTACATTCTCATTCACCAAATTTGGCCTAGAAGTGAAAGGAATAGTATATTTCTTTTCACTTAAGTTAGCAACTTCAGAAAAATTCTAAACAACAAAGTTTGAAAAATGTTTTCATCAATGGACACTTTTATACAAACATATGTTCAAACATACATACACTAAATAACTCAGATATAAGTTAGCAAACCAGAGTTTTTACAAAGTCATAATAATTTAAAAATAGATTTTTATTCTATTACCTTATCTATAAACAAATCAATTAGAATGTGTGTACGTGATGGATAAATAAAAGTACAGGCCAAAAATGGCCTTGAGACTAGAGATTTGGCATGACAATTGGAAAAAACAGAGTTTTTGTTTATTAAAATTTATAATTATGCAAAAGAAACAAATCTGAGCAAATTTGGTTGTCATGGTGGTTGGCAGATATGAAGAATCAGGAATTCAGTTCATATAAGATATTTCCTTTGCATATTCAAATGGAGATATAGAAGATGTTTTAATATGGATCTGAAATTCAGAGAAAAGGTCCAAATTGGTAGTAAACATTTTAGATTCCACCTATGCCAGAGTGCAGTGGCGTGATCTCAGCTCACCACAACCTCCATCTGCTGGGTTCAAGCGATTATCCTGCCTCAGCCTCCCCAGTAGCTGGGGCTACAGGCACACCACTGAACCTGGCTAATTTTTTCCATTTTTTAGTAGAGACGGGGTTTCACCATGTTGGCCAGGCGGGTCTCAGACTCCTGACCTCAGGTGATCCACCCATTTCGGCCTCCCAAAGTGCTGGGATTACAGACATGAGCCACCGTGCCCAGCTGGATTCTGACCTTTTAAAACTAAAGGAGTGGAAAAAGATAGATTTAAAGAGATTGCCATGGATTGCTCTTTTGTTGGAAGGAAAACATAACCCTGTGACAGGATTATATCTCAAAATATTAATGTGTTTTTTGTATACATTCTTTCTCTTCAGCTCTCTCACTTTTATTCCAAGGGACAATTCATGTTCCCAACTCAGACTGATGTAAAAAATGGTAAAAATAGTTTACAATGGAGACAAAGATTCTATCTATAAATGTATAATTGTAAGGTTTAATTTTCATCTTTGTAAAACTAGGTAAGAGAGTATCTGGGAAGTAAAAGAAAGAGAGCCTTTTCTCACAGAATGCTCAAAAACAAAGTGAAAGAGATAGTCAGAATAGTTGTTGAGGACTCCAAAAGGCCTGTCCCTTCCACTTCAATATCACTGAATGCGGGGGTTGGGTCAAGACAACAGACTAGAAGAAAGCCCATGTGTGCTGCTCTCAGGGGGAGGAAACAAAAAGGCCAGTGAACACTGACCCTGAACGCCAATCATCTGAGAAAGAAGGTCAGGATCCATCAAAGCAGGAGGGGGACACAGAGAGCACACAGGAGTGAAGCTGGGCACCAGCCTGACTGTGATCAGTGCAGCTCCAGGAGAATATCTCCAACATGGGAAAGGGTAAGTGACTAAGAGTCCCCTGGGTGATTCATACTCTAAACAGGTACCTGTGCAAGACTAGAAATGGGAGAGTACCCTGGCCCTCTCATATCTCCAACCCCACTTCTAGAATGAGGCAAACATTTGGCAGAGGCAAACACCCTCAAGTCCAAGGTGACTTCTACAAGCCTTGGCCCCTGGAACAGACCAACACCAGCACCATACCCCCAACAGAGTCTGCAGTTGCTGTGCCTGGGGGCAGTAAGATTGTCCCCTCCCTGGACAAGGCTCAGTGCTGGCTTGTGGTCCAGCAGGACAACTTCTCTGTGAACTCAGCCAGTGGCCACAGCCTCCTGTTGTCTGGGAAAGGAAAGCACCCAAACAGCAGTGTGGGTGACCCCACCCACCCCCACCACTAGTAACCATTGAGCTTCTTGTCATTCTGGGAAGCATCCAGATAGCAGAGCAGACAACTCAACCTACCCCTACCACTGGTAGCTTCCAGCCAAGTGAGCCAATTTTGCCTGAATTTGCAAAGGGTGCTGTGTTAGTCAGGGTTCTCTAAAGGGACAGAACTACCAGGAGAGATGAATATATGAAGGGGAGTTTATTAGGAGAATTGATTCACACAATCATAAGGTGAAGTCCCACAACAGGTCATCTGCAAGCTGAGCCGCCAGGAAACCAGTCCAAGTCCCGAAACCTCGAAAGTAGAAAAGCAGATAGTCCAAAAGCTGAAGTACTTGGAGTCTGATGTTTAAGGGCAGAAAGCATCCAGCATGGGAGAAATGTGGAGGCTGAAAGACTCAGATAGTCTAGTCTTTCCACATTCCTCTGCCTGCTTTTATCCTAGCAACACTGGCAGCTGAGTAGATGGTACCTATCCAGAATGAGGTTGGGTCTGCTTTTCCCTGTCTACTGACTCAAATGTTCATTTCCTTTGGCAAAACTTTCATAGACATACCCAGGAACAATATCCAATCAAGTTGACAGTCAATATTAACCATCGCAGGTATAGCCTCCTGTTGCCCTGGAAACACAGAGATGGCAGGGTGGGCAACTCTACCTATCCTTGCCACCTGTAACCAGATGGTCCACACCTGCCAGAGTTTCAAACCCAGTAGTCTCACTTCTGCTGGAACTCTGTGAGCAGGCACAACTCTGTTTTCTCCTGGGGAGCACTGGGAGAGCAGATTCGGGTTGACCCAGTAAGAATACAGCCTGGCTGCCAACTGTGGCCCCTGCATGAAGGAGCCCCATGCACCAGAACACCCGACCAAAGAGGGACTCCTTCAAGACCCAGAAGCAGAATAGAATTGAAGCCAGTCACCTGAGCCTACCTTAAACCACAAGCAAACCCACAAGGGCATCTGAGAAGATAAAAGCAGAAACAAACAAACAAACAAAAAACACCTATTCAAAAATAGCAATTTGAAAGGCTGAAGGAACATCAGCCCATACAGAAGAGAAAGAACCCGCACAAGAACTCTGGCAACTCAAAAAGCCAGAGTGTCTTCTGACCTCTGGAAGATCATATTAGTTCTCCAGCAATGGTTCTAAACCAGGCTAAAATGGCTGAAATGTCAGAAATAGAATTCAGACTATGAATAAGAATGAAGATCAACCATCAGGAGAAATTCAAAATCCAATCCAAGGGATCTAAGGGATACAATAAAATGATATAGGGGATAAGAAACAAAAGGGCCACTTTCAGAAATTACCAAACTGATCCGATAGAGGTGAGAAACTCCCTTCAAGAATTTCATAATACAATCAGAAGTATTACCAGTAGAATCAACCAAGCTGAGGAAAGAATTTCAAAGTTAGAAGATCAGTTCTCCAAAATAACTCAGACAACAATAAAGAAAAAACAGTCAGACAACAATAAAGAGAAAACAGTAAAGAAGAATGAAAAAAAAAAAAAACTCTGAGAAATATAAGATTACATAAAGAGATCAAATCTGTGATTTACTGACATCCCTGAAAGAGGAGAGAAAGCAAGCAAGTTGGAAAACATATTTGAGGTTATCATCCATGAAAATTTTCCCAACCTCACTACAGAGGCAAACATTCAAATTTAGGAAATGCAGGGAACCCCTGCAAGATACTATACAAGATAACCATCCTTAAGACACACAGTTATCAGATTCTTCTAGGTTGAAGTGAAAGTAAAAGTTTAAGTGACAGAAAAAGGCAGCTAGAGAGAAGAGGCAGGTCACATACAAAGGGAACCTCAACAGGCTAACAGTGGATCTTTCAGGAGAAACTTTATAAACAGAAGAAATTGAGGACCTATATTCAACATTCTTAAAGCAAAGAAATTCCAACCGAGAATATCATATCCAGCCAAACCAAGCTTCATAAGTGAAGGAGAAATAATATCCTTTTCAAATAAGCAAATGTTAAGGGAATTTGCTAACACCACACAAGAGGTCCTTAAGGGAGTGCTAAATATGGAAAGGAAAGACCATTACTGGCCACCACAAAAACAGACTTAAGTACATAAGCCATTGACAGTATAAAGAAACCACAAAATCAAATCTGCATAATGACCAGCTAACAAATTGTTGACAGGATCAAATCCACACAAATCAATATTAACTTTGAAAGTAAACAGGCTAAATGCTCCAATTTAAAGGCACAGTATGGCAAGTTAGATAAAGAGGGAAGACCCAACTGTATGCTGCATAAAAAGACCCATCTTACATGTAATGACAACTTTAAGCTCAAAGTAAAGAGATGGAGAAAAATCTACCAAGCAAATGAATAACAGAAAAACACAGGGGTTGCTATCCTAATTTCAGACAAAACAGACTCAAAACAGACTTTAAACGAACAAAGATTAAAAAAGACAAAGAAGAGCATTATATAATGGTAAAGGTTCCAATTCAATAAGAAAACCTAGCTATTCAAAATACATATGCACTCAATACGGGAGCACCCATATTCATAAAGCAAGTTCTAAGAGACCTACAAAGAGGCGTAGATAATGACACAATAATGGTGGGACACTTCAACACCATACTGACAGTACTGGACAGATCATCATGGTGGAAAATGAACTAAAATATTTGAGACCTAAACTCAACGTTTGACCAAATGGGCCTAAAAGACATCTACAGAACTTTCTACCCTAAAATTAGAGAACATACATTCTTCTCATCGGCACATGACACATAATCTAAAACTGACCACACAATGAACCACAAAACAATCCTCAGCAAATTCACAGAAGCCAAAATCATACTAAACACACTCTCAGACCACAGCACCTTAAAGGTAGAAATCAATAATAAGAACATTGTTCAAAACCATACATTACATGGAAATTAAGCAACCTGCTCCTGAATGACTTTTGGATAAATAATGAAATTAAGGCAGAAATCAAGAAAATCTTTGAAACTAACAAGAACAAAGATACAACTTAACAGAATATGTGGGACACAGCTATAGCTGTGTCAAAAGGGAAGTTTATAGCACTCAACACCTGAATCTTAAAGTTACAAAGATTGCAAATTAACAGTTTAATACCACACCAAGGGGAACTAGAGAAACAACAGCAAACCAACCCCAAAGGTAGTAGAAGATAAGAAATCACCAAAATCAGAGTTGAACTGGAGAAAAATGAGATGTAAAAAACCATACAAAAGATCAATGGATTGTGTGGTTGGCTCTTTGAAAAAAAATAAATAAATAAGATTCATAGAATGCTAGCTAGCTAGAATAATAAATTAAAAAATAGAGAAGATCTGAATAAACACAATCAGAAATGACAAAATGGACATTACCTTGAGCCACACAGAAATACCAAAACAACAACAACAAAAACCCTCAGAAACTACTACAAACACCTCTCTGCACACAAATTACAAAACCTGGAAGAAATGGATCAATTCCTGGAAAAATACAATCTACCAAGATTGAACCAGGAAAAAATTGATTCCATGAAAAGACCAATAATGAGCTCCAAAGTGAATCACTAATAAAAAGCCTACCAACAAGAAAAATCCCAGGACCAGACAGATTCTTAGCCAAATTTTATCAGATGTAAAGAAATAAAAGAACTACTTTTACTGAAACTATTCTGAAAAATTAAGGAGGAGGGACTTCCTAACCCATTCTATGAGATCAGTTCATTTGTGGACCAATTCTTTCATTCACCGGGTATTGTGTATTTATTTTATGTTATTATTATCAACAAACCTTTATCCTTCAAAATATTTTTTTAAAAAGTAGAAAATGAATTTGCCACCTTGATTCCATACAGTTCGACTAAACTTTGGATAGAAAAGATTACATACCCCTTTATATCTGAAGAACTGGAAAGGTGTTAAGACGTATGCAATAATTTAATAGAAAAAAAGAGTTTCTTCCTAAACAATATTGATACATAAGAAATAAATAACCACAATCTACACCACTGACAAACGAGAATAAAGTAAAACTTCCAATTTTCTAACAATTTGTGTTTGTGCGCTCCATGCCAAGCACTGCTTAGTCACTAAATTAAGTGGCTATATAAAGTTCCTTTAGAATAATTTTAAAACCAATACTTATCACTAATGAGAGACATTAGAATTATCATTGTCAAAATTAATATAATAATCCAACCAAACACCATATTATCCAATTAAATAATGTTATGCATTTCATCAATTCAACTCTGCAATGAAAAGCATAAGAATAGAGTATAATTATTATTATTTTTTAATTTATTTATTATTATACTTTAAGTTGTAGGGTACATGTGCATAACGTGCAGGTTTGTTACATATGTATACTTGTGCCATGTTGCTGTGCTGCACCCATCAACTCGTCATTTACATCAGGTATAACTCCCAATGCAATCCCTCCCCCCTCCCCCCTCCCCATGAAAGGCCCCGGTGTGTGATGTTCCCCTTCCTGAGTCCAAGTGATCTCATTGTTCAGTTCCCACCTATGAGTGAGAACATGCGGTGTTTGGTTTTCTGTTCTTGTGATAGTTTGCTTAGAATGATGGATTCCAGCTGCATCCAAGTCCCTACAAAGGACTCAAACTCATCCTTTTTTATGGCTGCATAGTATTCCATGGTGTATATGTGCCACATTTTCTTAATCCAATCTGTCACTGATGGACATTTGGGTTGATTCCAAGTCTTTGCTATTGTGAATAGTGCTGCAATAAACATACGTGTGCATGTGTCTTTATAGCAGCATAATTTATAATCCTTTGGGTATATACCCAGTAATGGGATGGCTGGGTCATATGGTACTTCTAGTTCTAGATCCTTGAGGAATCGCCATACTGTTTTCCATAATGGTTGAACTAGTTTACAATCCCACCAACAGTGTAAAAGTGTTCCTATTTCTCCACATCCTCTCCAGCACCTGTTGTTTCCTGACTTTTTAATGATCACCATTCTAACTGGTGTGAGATGGTATCTCATTGTGGTTTTGATTTGCATTTCTCTGATGGCCAGTGATGATGAGCATTTTTTCATGTGTCTGTTGGCTGTATGAATGTCTTCTTTTGAGAAATGTCTGTTCATATCCTTTGTCCACTTTCTGATGGGGTTGTTTGTTTTTTTCTTGTAAATTTGTTTGAGTTCTTTGTAGGTTCTGGATATTAGCCCTTTGTCAGATGAGTAGATTGCAAAAATTTTCTCCCATTCTGTAGGTTGCCTGTTCACTCTGATGGTAGTTTCTTTTGCTGTGCAGAAGCTCTTTAGTTTAATGAGATCTCATTTGTCAATTTTGGCTTTTGCTGCCGTTGCTTTTGGTGTTTTAGACATGAAGTCTTTGCCCATGCCTATGTCCTGAATGGTACTACCTAGGTTTTCCTCTAGGATTTTTATGGTATTAGGTCTAACATTTAAGTCTCTAATCCATCTTGAATTAATTTTCGTATAAGGAGTAAGGAAAGGATCCAGTTTCAGCTTTCTACTTATGGCTAGCCAATTTTCCCAGCACCATTTATTAAATAGGGAATCTTTTCCCCATTTCTTGTTTCTCTCAGGTTTGTCAAAGATCAGATGGCTGTAGATGTGTGGTATTATTTCTGAGGATTCTGTTCTGTTCCATTGGTCTATATCTCTGTTTTGGTACCAGTACCATGCTGTTTTGGTTACTGTAGCCTTGTAGTATAGTTTGAAGTCAGGTAGCGTGATGCCTCCAGCTTTGTTCTTTTGATTTAGGATTGTCTTGGAGATGCGGGCTCTTTTTTGGTTCCATATGAACTTTAAAACAGTTTTTTCCAATTCTGTGATGAAACTCATTGGTAGCTTGATGGGGATGGCATTGAATCTATAAATTACCTTGGGCAGTATGGCCATTTTCATGATATTGATTCTTCCTATCCATGAGCATGGTATGTTCTTCCATTTGTTTATGTCCTCTTTTATTTCACTGAGCAGTGGTTTGTAGTTCTCCTTAAAGAGGTCCTTTACATCCCTTGTAAGTTGGATTCCTAGGTATTTGATTCTCTTTGAAGCAATTGTGAATGGAAGTTCATTCCTGATTTGGCTCTCTGTTTGTCTGTTACTGGTGTATAAGAATGCTTGTGATTTTTGCACATTAATTTTGTATCCTGAGACTTTGCTGAAGTTGCTTATCAGCTTAAGGAGATTTTGGGCTGAGACAATGGGGTTTTCTAAATATACAATCATGTCTTCTGCAAACAGGGACAGTTTGACTTCTTCTTTTCCTAACTGAATACCCTTGATTTCTTTCTCTTGCCTAATTTCCCTAGCCAGAACTTCCAACACTATGTTGAATAGGAGTGGTGAGAGAGGGCATCCCTGTCTTGTGCCAGTTTTCAAAGGGAATTTTTCCAGTTTTTGCCCATTCAGTATGATATTGGCTATGGGTTTGTCATAAATAGCTCTTATTATTTTGAGGTACGTTCCATCAATACCGAATTTATTGAGCGTTTTTAGCATGAAGGGCTGTTGAATTTTGTCAAAAGCCTTTTCTGCATCAATTGAGATAATCATGTGGTTCTTGTCTTTGGTTCTGTTTATATGCTGGTTTCTGTTTATTGATTTGCGAATGTTGAACCAGCCTTGCATCCCAGGGATGAAGCCCACTTGATCATGGTGGATAAGCTTTTTGATGTGTTGCTGAATCCGGTTTGCCAGTATTTTATTGAGGATTTTTGCATCGATGTTCATCAGGGATATTGGTCTAAAATTCTCTTTTTTTGTTGTGTCTCTGCCAGGCTTTGGTATCAGGATGATGTTGGCCTCATAAAATGAGTTAGGGAGAATTCCCTCTTTTTCTATTGATTGGAATAGTTTCAGAAGGAATGGTACCAACTCCTCCTTGTACCTCTGGTAGAATTCAGCTGTGAATCCATCTGGTCCTGGACTTTTTTTGGTTGGTAGGCTATTAATTATTGCCTCAATTTCAGAGCCTGCTATTGGTCTATTCAGGGATTCAACTTCTTCCTGGTTTAGTCTTGGAAGAGTGTAAGTGTCCAGGAAATTATCCATTTCTTCTAAATTTTCCAGTTTATTTGTGTAGAGGTGTTTATAGTATTCTCTGATGGTAGTTTGTATTTCTGTGGGGTCGGTGGTGATATCCCCTTTATCATTTTTTATTGCGTCGATTTGATTCTTCTCTCTTTTCTTCTTTATTAGTCTGGCTAGTGGTCTGTCAATTTTGTTGATCTTTTCAAAAAACCAACTCCTGGATTCATTGATTTTTTGGAGGGTTTTTTGTGTCTCTATCTCCTTCAGTTCTGCTCTGATCTTAGTTATTTCTTGCCTTCTGCTAGCTTTCGAATGTGTTTGCTCTTGCTTCTCTAGTTCTTTTAATTGCGATGTTAGAGTGTCAATTTTAGATCTTTCCTGCTTTCTCTTGTGGGCATTTAGTGCTATAAATTTCCCTCTACACACTGCTTTAAATGTGTCCCAGAGATTCTGGTATGTTGTATCTTTGTTCTCATTGGTTTCAAAGAACATCTTTATTTCTGCCTTCATTTCGTTATGTACCCAGTAGTCATTCAGGAGCAGGTTGTTCAGTTTCCATGTAGTTGAGCGGTTTTGATTGAGTTTCTTAGTCCTGAGTTCTAGTTTGATTGCACTGTGGTCTGAGAGACAGTTTGTTATAATTTCTGTTCTTGTACATTTGCTGAGGAGTGCTTTACTTCCAATTACATGGTCAATTTTGGAGTAAGTACGATGTGGTGCTGAGAAGAATGTATATTCTGTTGATTTGGGGTGGAGAGTTCTATAGATGTCTATTAGGTCTGCTTGCTGCAGAGATGAGTTCAATTCCTGGATATCCTTGTTAACTTTCTGTCTCGTTGATCTGTCTAATGTTGACAGTGGAGTGTTGAAGTGTCCCATTATTATTGTATGGGAGTCTAAGTCTCTTTGTAAGTCTCTAAGGACTTGCTTTATGAATCTGGGTGCTCCTGTATTGGGTGCATATATATTTAGGATAGTTAGCTCTTCCTGTTGAATTGATCCCTTTACCATTATGTAATGGCCTTCTTTGTCTCTTTTGATCTTTGATGGTTTAAAGTCTGTTTCATCAGAGACTAGTATTGCAACCCCTGCTTTTTTTTGTTCTCCATTTGCTTGGTAAATCTTCCTCCATCCCTTTATTTTGAGCCTATGTATGTCTCTGCGTGTGAGATGGGTCTCCTGAATACAGCAGACTGATGGGTCTTGACTCTTGATCCAGTTTCCCAGTCTGTGTCTTTTAATTGGAGCATTTAGTCCATTTACATTTAAGGTTAAGATTGTTATGTGTGAACTTGATCCTGCCATTATGATATTAACTGGTTATTTTGCTCGTTAGTTGATGCAGTTTCTTCCTAGCCGCGATGGTCTTTACATTTTGGCATGTTTTTGCAATGGCTGGTACCGGTTGTTCCTTTCCATGTTGAGTGCTTCCTTCAGGGTCTCTTGTAAGGCAGGCCTAGTGGTGACAAAATCTCTAAGCATTTGCTTATCTGTAAAGGATTTTATTTCTCCTTCACTTATGAAACTTAGTTTAGCTGGATATGAAATTCTGGGTTTAAAATTCTTTTCTTTAAGAATGTTGAATATTGGCCCCCACTCTCTTCTGGCTTGGAGAGTTTCTGCTGAGAGATCTGCTGTTAGTCTGATGGGCTTCCCTTTGTGGGTAACCCGACCTTTCTCTCTGGCTGCCCTTGAGATTTTTTCCTTCATTTCAACTTTGGTGAATCTGGCAATTATGTGTCTTGGAGTTGCTCTTCTCGAGGAGTATCTTTGTGGCGTTCTCTGTATTTCCTGGATTTGAATGTTGGCCTGCCCTACTAGGTTGGGGAAGTTCTCCTGGATGATATCCTGAAGAGTGTTTTCCAACTTGGTTCCATTTTCCCCCTCACTTTCAGGCACCCCAATCAGACGTAGATTTGGTCTTTTTACATAATCCCATACTTCTTGCAGGCTTTGTTCATTTCTTTTTCTTCTTTTTTCTTTTGGTTTCTCTTCTCGCTTCATTTCATTCATTTGATCCTCAATCGCTGATACTCTTTCTTCCAGTTGATCGAGTCGGTTACTGAAGCTTGTGCATTTGTCACGTATTTCTCGTGTCATGGTTTTCATCTCTTTCATTTCGTTTGTGACCTTCTCTGCATTAATTACTCTAGCCATCAATTCTTCCACTTTTTTTTCAAGATTTTTAGTTTCTTTGCGCTGGGTACGTAATTCCTCCTTTATCTCTGAGAAATTTGATGGACTGAAGCCTTCTTCTCTCATCTCGTCAAAGTCATTCTCCGTCCAGCTTTGATCCGTTGCTGGCGATGAGCTGCGCTCCTTTGCCGGGGGAGATGCGCTCTTATTTTTTGAATTTCCAGCTTTTCTGCCCTGCTTTTTCCCCATCTTTGTGGTTTTATCTGCCTCTGGTCTTTGATGATGGTGATGTACTGATGGGGTTTTGGTGTAGGTGTCCTTCCTGTTTGATAGTTTTCCTTCTTACAGTCAGGACCCTCAGCTGTAGGTCTGTTGGAGATTGCTTGAGGTCCACTCCAGACCTTGTTTGCCTGGGTATCAGCAGCAGAGGCTGCAGAAGATAGAATATTTCTGAACAGCGAGTGTATCTGTCTTATTCTTGCTTTGGAAGCTTCCTCTCAAGGGTGTACTCCTCTCTGTGAGGTGTGGGGTGTCAGACTGCCCCTAGTGGGGGATGTCTCCCAGTTAGGCTACTCAGGGGTCAGGGACCCACTTGAGCAGGGAGTCTCTCCCTTCTCAGATCTCAACCTCCGTGTTGGGAGTTCCACTGCTCTCTTCAAAGCTGTCAGACAGAGTCGTTTGCGTCTGCAGAAGTGTCTGCTGCGTTTGTTTAGTTTACTGTGCCCTGTCCCCAGAGGTGGAGTCTACAGAGACAGGCAGGTTTCCTTGAGCTGCTGTGAGCTCCACCCAGTTCGAGCTTCCCAGCAGCTTTGTTTACCTACTTAAGCCTCAGCAATGGCGGGCGCCCCTCCCCCAGCCTCGCTGCTGCCTTGCTGGTAGATCACAGACTGCTGTGCTAGCAATGAGGGAGGCTCCGTGGGTGTGGGACCCTCCCGGCCAGGTGTGGGATATGATCTCCTGGTGTGCCTGTTTGCTTAAAGCGCAGTATTGGGGTGGGAGATACCCAATTTTCCAGGTGTTGTGTGTCTCAGTTCCCCTGGCTAGGAAAAGGGACTCCCTTCCCCCTTGCGCTTTCCAGGTGAGGCAATGCCTCGCCCTGCTTCAGCTCTCACTGGTCGGGCTGCAGCAGCTGACCAGCACCGATCGTCCGGCACTCCCCAGTGAGATGAACCCAGTACCTCAGTTGAAAATGCAGAAATCACCGGTCTTCTGTGTCACTTGCGCTGGGAGTTGGAGACTGGAGGTGCTCCTATTCGGCCATCTTGCTCCGCCCCCCCCCAGGGTATAATTATTATATCCTAGGAAAAAGTAGTTGTGGCTGTGACTACAGTCTTTAGAAACAAAAATAAGTGGATCTTCTATTTACCCTTTGATTGTATGTGTTTTTTAATGGTTTTATGAAATATTCTCAATTTTTTATAAGGTATATGTTGAAAGCTGCTTTCATGCCACCCCATAAATCACATAAGAATTAATTTATCAAAATATTACAGTTCATGCATGTAAGCAATTTGTTATATATTGTCTGAGATGAAAATTCAATCATAAAATTATATATGTTGTTATATCTTATACTTTTGGAGGGAGGAACAGGAGTGGTTAAGAGACCAAAGCAGGCAAACCTATTGCCTATGGCCTGTTAAAGGACAAATAGTGCACACAGCCTATTTGAAGACTCCCCACAAAATTGAATGAATTAAGTTGAACTATGCTAGTTATACAGACTTGCGGCCAGCTAGGAAACACACTTCATTTTACTCTTTCTCCCTCTTTCCTTGTCTTATTCATCTTTTTCCTTATTCTTCATTTCTGGAGGTGCATATGCAGGTAAGATATTTATACACAGGCTGTCACCAAACTGCGTTTTCTAGGGATTCCCGGCTAGCACAGGTTTCTAGTTAACTAGATTTTTTTTTTTTTTTTTAATGAACCCAGGAGAGGGATCTAGAAATTCAACAGGTACTTTAAGTTACTGTTAGACAAAAGTGAGAGCAGGGTTAAAGAAACAAACAAACAAAAGAAGTAATGCAGTCTTTGGAACAACACAGATCACACAATGTTTGAAATCACATCAAATGACTGTGCAAAACACACTTTTGCTCTCCTCAGTACCACTACTCTGTTTTAGCTTTGTTCCTACTTACTCCATTAGATAGCTTTTATAGCTACAATAGATTTCTAGCTAAATTTATAACAGTTTAAAGTTTGGTACTGAAAGTGCAGTCTGTGAGCAGCATCACTGATATTACCTGCGATCTTGCTAGAAATGCAGAATTTCTGGTCCCTCTTCAGATCTGCTGAATTTGCTCTGCATTTTATCAAGATCGCCAGATGATTTCCATATACAATGAAGTTAAAAACAACAACACTATTTTAGATAAAGGTGGTTAACTTTGAGATGTGCACAAAGATAAAATTAAATTTGTTGAATAGTCCCTTGGCAAATAAGACCTCATTATTATCTCTAAGGAGCAAACTGCATGGTTGAGAAAGGAAAGGAAAGGGTTGGGAGGGGAAATAAACTAACAAACACTGAAGATTTACACTAGGTCATGCAATTTACATGAGGGGTTTACTATTGTTATATTTAATGTTGTCACAAAAAGACCTTATGGAGCAGTATGTCAACTCTCACTTCACTGATGAGTAAACTGAAGTTAAAAAACATCTCAGTGATCATAATCCTAAGAAATTTTGGCCAAGTATTTCTTTCCCCTAGAATTATGCACTTTCTACTAATAAGTTTAGTGCATATGAGTTACAAATAGTTCATGAGAAATCTGACTGTAAGAATTAAATATATGTGGCACAGATTTTAAATTACAAGAATGATAAGAAGATAGTACCATCATTCCGTATTGGCCTAATAAAAAGAAAAAGACTCATGGAGGGTTGAACTAGCAAGTTGTGGAAGATTTGAATGCTGAAAAAAGAAAAGTAAAAACTTATTTATGAATATTAGCTCTATGTGTAGTACTGTGCTAAAATTTTTACCTTCTTTATCTGAATATTATGCTAACCCCATTTAATTGCAAAGTATTTTCCAATTTAGAGATGAAAAATCAGAGATTAAAAATTCTAAAAAATAAGACCCAATTCTTAGTATGAAGCTATGATATTCTCACCATACCACTGAAAGTTAAAACAGACGTTTGTTATAAGGTCAGAAGAGGGACTCAATTTTTAGCTTTATTTTAGACTGTCATAGTTTCTACAGATAATCTGAACCAATATTTATTAGTTTTATTGATATTACATCAAGGCATTTGCTTAATAAAAAGTCAATTTTCTGATAAATTTCAGTGTCCTACTTACTCATGCCTTCACTGAATTATAACTGATAAGTCTAAATATTTTATTTCCCTTTCAATAATCTTTTTGTCCTTTCAGCGATAGAAAAAAGAAATAAAAACACTGAAAGACCAAAAATTCAACCTTGCAAAATAATATATAACTTATCCCCTAAGTATAAAACTATAAAACCACAAGCTTAATAACACAGGAAAAATATAAATATCTAAATCCTCCTCAGGGGTACATCAACATTACTATAATGTTGAATTTTTTTCCATTTTGTCAAAGGGTATCACACTGGTCTTCAGTAGAGAATCATTTTCTAGCTGTTTAAAAATACCAAGCAACTAGTAATCCAATAAAAAACAAATCAGCAGGACTATTTGATGTCACATATTGCTCCAAGAGAGACCATTTCAATGAGTCTACAACCTACATCTCTAAGTAATAAGAATGTTTCATTGTATTATTCAGTACTTTGCAGAGGCTCATTAAATGTTTACTGAAAAGAATTTAATTGGGAATAACGCCAGAAGTCTGTTGATAAATGTGAATTTGTAGATGCTATATGAAGTTCTACATAATTAATCTCTGTACCCTGCACTCTCCTTCATTTTTATAGCACCAAAAATGAAACTATTGATACATGCTACCTTTGAGAAGTAGTATAAAAGATACCTAAAAAAGAAGTTAAAAGGGTGGTGATGGTAATATATATAATCTTTTCATTAAATTTTAATACATAGCTGTTATAAACAGAATATAATGCTCTTATATTCATAGACAGATTACATTTTTATAGTATCTAGTTCAGGTTCTCAGGTATATATTTATTCATATGTTTATTTGCTAATTAATTTATATATTCACTTATTCATGCATTTACTTAAAATCTCTAATATTTATTTTCTTGGATGAAAATAGGGAATATAATACTTGTCTCATAGTGTTTTTATGAATATTCAATGAGATAATCAGTAATAAGTATCTACATACTATCTTACAAATGTTATATACTATTATTACTAAATTAAATATTTTTATTAAAATATAGTCTGAGCAAGACTCTGTGATGAAGAAAACAATGAATAAAACATGTAACCAACTCTTCCATTATTTACATCCAAGTAAGAAAATTAAGAAATATATCCACACAATATAAACAAAGAATGTGATGATAAATTCCAAAGAAAAGTTCTATGAACGGGCAGATATTTCTGAAGACAGAAGTCCTTCGTTCCACAGAATACATGACAGGTGCTTTAAAATTTTCTTTTGCCAGCTTTGTCACTGACTCATAAGGCAGCCCATTCTGTTTTTGAAGTTTAAATATTAAAAATTATGTTATTCCATGTGAAAACTGACTTCAGTACTTTTCAAAATATTTTCTATTATATTCCTAATCCTTATCAGGTGAATTTCGAGCAAATACGAATCAAATGGGGGAAAATGTAAAAGAATTTTCTTCAGTACTTTTTTTTTTAACACAGAAGTAAATAGTAAGTGAACTATTCTATATAGAATGTTGTTGTTTCATTTCTGCTGATTTCAAAATAAAATAGCATAGCCAAAAGGATAAATAACAGGCTGACCTGGCCACATCTTCCCAATACATTATTAAACTGAACTATATTTCCTTTGGGAATAAATTACCCTGCTACTTCCTTTACATTTTTTATATCAATAGATGTCTGAATTTCACTTGAGCCACAGGAAAGAGCTGAAATAAAATTTGACAAAGCTGGATTCAACTAATGAGAGGTAAGGGAGCTTAGAGTTTTACCATGAACTCTGGCTTTCATTATAGCATTTTGGGAAGCAGAATGTCTCAAGGAGAGGGATTAAATGGCATGGGAGAGGGTGAACATGATTGGATTTCACGTTTGAAGAGATATATTAAAAATACGCTGTCAAAATCTGACATCTGCCTTCAGTTTTTCAGTTATAGGCAATATTGTTTCCCAAATAAGGCTATTTTTAAAGGTATTTATTCACTTTATGTTTTTCAATTTGAGCAAAATAATTGAGCTTGCCGTTGACATTATTTGTTAATAGAAACAAGAGACATGAATGTGATATTTGCCTTAGAATACACATTTTCATATTCTGCTGTTGTGATGTCACATTTTACCTCTCTACATTTGGTGTTGCTTATTACTGCAGGCAGCAAGAGACGTGCACATGTCAAACTGCCTCTAGCTAGCAAATACGTTTCTGGGAGACATAATGTTTTAAACAAGAAACACAGGCACATGTCTATAAGCCTGTCAACAGCTAATAAAGTATTCATATTTTACCTCTGGCATGAGATGTTGAAAGGGAAGTCCTTACTATTAGCATTCCTCTGCATATATTAAACATAATAATTATTAATAAAGCAGTTATTACTATTATGAAAACAACATTAACAAACACCTGAGTTAAATGCAAGTTGTCAATAGAATTAAATGTAAATTTTCATCTCCTTTTTTGGTCAATGTGTGTTTTAGTACATATATTATATGTAGTTAATATATATTTTTTATTATAGGAGTATATTGTTATGAGAAAATGATTCACAATCTCAGAAAATTTTACTTGTTGTATTTCCTTAATCACAAGTTATGCTTCTGAAAGTCAAACCTAAAAAAGAAAATCAGAATTAAGAAAAAAACTATCAAAGAATATTTTTTCACAGTAAGATTTAAACCTAACAATATCAATATTTTAATTATATGCAAAATACAAATTCATTTAAAACTTTCAATAAACAATAAGTTTATTGTGAAGTGCGAATAACAGTTGCCTTACCTTACAGTTATTTTATCTAATTTAAGTTGACTTTTGTGTATGAAATCTAGATAATTATCCAATTTCATTATCTTGCATGTGGATATACAGTTTTCCCAATAACATTTGTTGAAAAGGTTATCTTTTCCCTATTGTGGTTCTTTAGCATCTTTTTTGAAGATCAGTTGACTGTCTATATGTGGATTGATTTATCATCTCTCTACTCTGTTCCATTAGTCTATATGTTTGTTTTCATGTCAGTCCATACTATTTTGATTACTATGACTTTATAACATATTTCAAGTCCAGAAAATATGATGCCTTTACCTTTTTTCTTCTTTCTCTAAATTACTTTGACTATTTTGGTCTTTTGTGATTCCATATAAGTTGTAGAATTTTTTTCTACTTCTGCAATTTCGATAGGGTTTGCATTGAATCTGTAGATCATTTGGGTAGTACCTACATTTGAACAATATTAAATCTTCCAATCTATGAACATGAAATGTCTTTCCACGTGTTTGTGTCCTAGTTTTTCTCCTTAAATATTTTCAGTTTTCAGTATACAAGTATACCTCCTTAGTTGTTTACTTTTAAGTATTTTATTCTTTTTGGTGCTATTGCAAATGCTATAGTTTTTCTAATTCTCTTCTCAAATACTTCTTTGTTGGTGTATAGAAATAAAATTGATTTTGCATCTTGCAACATTACTGAATTTTATTAGTCCTAACAGTTTTTTATGTAGTCTGTAATCTATTCTACATATTAGATCAGGTCATTTGAAAATATGAACAATAATTATTCTTTTATTCTAATTTGGAAGCATTTTTTTACCCTTCCCTGAGTATTCTGGCTACAACTTCAAGTACAATGTTAAGGGGCAGGGGTGGACATCATTGCTTTGTTCACAACTGTAAAAAAAAAAAAAAAAAAAATTTTCAGCATTTTACTATTGAGTATGATGTTAGCTGTGGGACTGTTATATATACCTTAATGTTAAGGTACATTCCATCTATTGCTAGTTTGTTGAATTTTGTCAAATCCTTTATCTTCATCACTAAGATAATCATGTGATTTTAAATCTTTATTCTGTTAATGTGGCTTATCACAATGATTTTCCTATGTTTAATCACCCATGCATCCCATTAGTCATCGGGTATAACTGATACTGTCAATGTGCTGTTAGATTTCGTTGCAGTATTTTCTTGAAGATTTTTTTGGATCCATATTCATCACGGATATTGTCCTGTGGTTTTCTTTTCTTGTAGTGTCTTTCTGCTTTGTTATCGAGGTAATTCAAGCCTTACAAAATGAGTCTGGAAAGGTTCTATTCTCTTAAATTTTTTGGAGGATAGTGATAAGGGATGTCATTAATTCCTCCTTAAGTCCTTGGTAGTATTTACCAGTGAATATATTTAGTTCTGGCTTTTGTGTTGGGAGGTTTTTGATTACTGATTCAATTAACATATTAGCTATAGGTAATTAAGACTTTTTATTTCTTCATGATTTACTCTTGGTAGGTTGTATATATCTAGGAAGTCATCCATTTCATCTAGGTTACTTAGATTGTTGGCAAATACTTGTTTATAGCAGTGGCTTATGATCCTTTTTAATTCTATGGTATCGGTTGTAATGCTTCCTCTTTCTTTTCTGATTTTCTTTATATGAATCTTCTCTGTTGTTCTTAGTTGATCTAGCAAAGGCTTTGTTGGTTTTATCACTGAGAAAAACCAACTCTAAGTTTCGTTGATTTTTTTCTGTTGTATTTTATTTTCTATTTCATTTATTTCTGTTATAATTTTGTTATTTCTTTCCTCCTACTGATTTGGGCTCAGTTCATTTTTGTTTTGCAGTTTCTTGAGGTATAAAGGTATAAAGTGTGGTAGCTTGAGGTCTTCTGTTGTTGTTGTTGTTTTGAGAAAGAGTCTTGCTCTGTCATCCAGACTAGAATGCAGTGGTGCAATCTTGGGCTCACTGCAACCTCCGCCTCCCAGGTTCAAGTGATTCTCCTGCCTCAGTCTCCTGAGTAGCTGGAATTACAGGTGCCCACCACCACACTTAGCTTTTTTTTTTTTTTTTTTTTCGTATTTTTAGTAGAGATGAGGTTTCACCATGTTGGTCAGGCTGGTCTCGAACTCCTGCCCTCAGGTGATCCACCCTCCTCAGCCTCCCAAACTACTGGGATTACAGGCATGAGCCACCGTGACCGGTCGAGTTTTTTTTTTTTTTTTTTTAATGTAGTGTTTATTTCTATGAACCTCTCTTAGTCTTGCTTTTGCTGCATCTAATACATATTATAATAATATTGTGTTTGTCTATTTGTCTCAAGATATTTTATAATTTCTCTTTAAACTTCATCTTTGACATTATAGTTGTTTAAGAGTGTGTTGCTAATATCCATATATTTGTGATTTTTCCAGTTGTCTGTTAACTATTGATTTGTAGTTTTATTCCATTATGACCAGAAAAGATCATCTTATTCTTTTAAGACTTGTTTTGTGACCTAACTTATGATCTATCCGGGAGGAAGATCCATGTGTGCTTGAGAAAAATGTGAATTCTGCCACTGTTTAAGAGAATATTTTGTATATGACTGTTAGGTTCAGTTGGTCTAGAGTGCTATTTAAATTCTCTCTTTCCTTATTAATCTCCTATCTTTATGTTCTGTACATTATTGAAAATAGGAGAACAAAATCGCCTACTATTATTGCATTACTGTCTGTTTTTTCCTTCAAATCTTTCAATATTTGTTTTATATATTTAAGGACTCTCATGTTGAATGCACATATATCTATAATCATTATCTCTTTCTGGTTGACTGAATAGTTTATTATTATAAAATGTCTGTCCTTTTACTTTGTGGCAGTTTTTGACTAAAAGTCTGTTTGTCTAATATTTAAGTATAGCTACTGCTCTTTTCTAGTTATCATTTGCATGGAATATCTTTTAACTTCACTTTCAGCCTATGTGTGTACTTAAATCTAAAGTGAATTTCTAGCAAACAGCATATTTTTCAGTTTTGAAAGTTTATTCAGTTACCCTGTGTTTTTTTATTAGGAAGATTTAATCCATTTACATTTACATGATATTACTATTCGCAAAAGATTTAGTATTGCCATTTTTAGTGGCATCAGATTAGTCTTGCAGTTCTTTTGTCTGTCTTTTCCTCTCTCAATGTCTTTCTTTATATTGTTTTGATTATTTTTGTATTAATATGCTTTCATGTATTCCTCTTTTTCTTTCATGAAATGTTATAGGTATTTTATTGCGGTTTTCTTGGGACTTACATAAAATATCTTACAGTTATAATAGTTTATTTAAGCTGATAATAACTTAAGTTCAATCACATGCAAAATAATTTCTCTTCCCAACACACAGATATTTTGTTATTATTGTCAAAATTTGCATCTATTCATATTGTGAAAAATACTTTTGTCTTTTAACTTTTATATCATAAAGTGACTTAGCCACCATCATTACAGCAATAGTGTGGCTCTTTAGGGTCTTTTGTTTCAACTTGAAGAACTCTCTTTAGTATTTCTTACACATAGGTGTAGTAGAGATATAGGCTTTTATTTGAGAAAATATCTCACTTTCATTTTTGAAGAAGAGTTTTGCTAGTTGTAGTATTCTTGGTTGGCTTTTATTTTCTTTCAGCACTTTGAATCAATCATCCCACTCCCTTCTGGTCTGCAAGGCTATAGTGAAAACAAACCACTGATGGTCTTATGAAAGTTGCCTTGCATGTTACAAATCACTTTTTGCCTGTTGTTTTCAAAATTATTTGTCTTTGAGTTTTGATGATTTGATTATAATATGCCTGGGTGTGTACTTGGGTAGGTATAGCCTATGTGGAGTCCTTTGTGCTTCTTGAATCTGTATGTCCATTTTCTTACCCAGATTTGGGAAGCTTTTAGCTATTATTTCTTTGAATAAGCTTTCTATTCCCTTCTTTTTCTTTACATTTTCTGGGACCCTTATATGCATATATCAGTATGATTGATGGTGTCCCATAATTCTCATAAAGTTTCTTTACTCTGTTTTATAAGTTTCTTTGTCTTTTTGCTCCTCTCACTGAATTATTTCTAGTCACCAGACTTTGTGGTCTGTGATGCTTTCATATTCTTTAGTCTGCTATTCAATACTCTAGTTAATTTTTAAATTCAGTTATTATGTCCTTCAGCCTCACAATTTCTAATTGGTAATTCTTAATGTTTTCTATTTCTTTGTTAAAATGCTCTGATTATTCATACATTATTCTCTTTACCTGGGTGAGCATCTTTATAAGAGTTATTTTAATTCTGTGTCAGATGAATCATACAACTCAATTTATTAAGGCCAGTTCTGAATTTTGTTTCATTTATTGAATTATGTTTGCTAGATTCTTCATTTTCCTTGACTCTTTGTGTTTGAGTCTGTGCATTGGAAAAATCAGGTACCTCTTCCAGTCTTCACTTCTTGGCCTTGTATAGGAAAAAAATCTTACAGATCAGTCCAGTCAGAGATTCTGGGGTCTCTTCCAACTCTTTCTTAATCTAGAGAAAGTCAGGTATCTGTGTTTTTTGTCTAATCACTCTGTGCTGAGACAGGAAATGGGGAATGGAGGAACTATGCAGTCCAACAACCCCAGTTGCCACTTTCTCTCACAGCTTGCAAAATAATGCCAGACTCATCAGAGCACCAGGATTGGTGAGACAGGTGCTAGATTTTTAAACATCTCTAGAGAATCTTGGGTACTGGAAGCATGGATCAACTCTTTCTCTCTCCAGGGGCAAGCTGAAAGCTGAAATTTTTCATTGGCTCATTTTATGCAAAACAGTGAATAAAATTTCTGGCATCCATCAGTCCAAGATGCTGTCTTTATTTTCTCATGGGTGGATAGACTATGCCAGACCCATCAAAGGTTAAAGAATGACCAGTCTGTAGTCATTTTTCTGGAGGAGGGCCCTCAAAAACTTTGGGTGTTGGACATGTGAACCAACCCTACCTTTCCCCTGGGTAAATGTGGGATCTAGTGGGGTGCTTCTTGATTATACACTGCTAGGCCAAGTACAGGATCTCTGACAAGAAGATGCCTTAAAATATCCTGTCTGCTTCCATGATTCCAAGTTTTCATTCTCCTAGGATGCAAGGGCCTTTTTAATTAGGTTCTGATTTCTTAAAAATAAAATGTGTCCATGAAATATCATTGAATCAATCTGTATGTTTTGCATATCTGTACTGGGAAGGGGAATCTAGGACTTCCTTTTCTTCCATCTTACTTATGTCACTCTCTCAGCTAACATCTTATTTAATGGTGAAAGACTAATTCCACCAGAAATTAGTAAAAATACAAGAAATGTCTGTACAACATTGTATTTGAACTCATATCCAGTGCAATAAGAGAAAGAATAAATGAAGTATTAAGATTAAAATGGAAGAGATAAAACTCTGTGTATGCAAAACGAAACCACCTATGTAGAAAATCTAAAAGGCTCTTTTTAAAAAAAAGTATTCTACTACAACTGACAGCTTAATAAGGTACCAAAACAAGAGATCAACAAAAAATTAATTACATGTTTACATACTAACCCATTTCAGTCAAATAATACAATTTTAAAACATTACTATTTAATGTAGTGACAGAAATATGAAATACAAAGAGATAAAAAATAACAAAAACTGAAAGACTCATAAAGTAAAAACTACACAATATTGTTCAGAAAATTTAAAGCTGCTATGTTTTAAAAGTATGTCCCCTCCAAAAATCATGCCCAAACTTAATCCCCATTCTGGTAATATAAAAAGGTGGGCATTTGGGGAAGTAAATAAGTCACGAGGACTTCACTCTAATCAATGGATTTGTGTCTTGTAAAAAGATTGGAGAGAAGCACTTAATTTTTTTTTTCCCTCCAGCCTTCAGCTATGTGAGGACACACTGTTCATACCCTCTGGAGGACGCAGGAAAAAGACACCATCTTGAAAACAGAAAGTGGGGCCCTCAACAAACACTGAACCTGGAGGCATCTTGATCATGGACTTCTCAATCCCCAGAACTATATTTTTGTCCTTGGAGAAATATATTTATGTTCTTTATAAATTAGACTGTGGTATTTTGTTATGTCAGTAGAAACAGACTAAGACAACCTTATAGAGAGATACAGTTGGCTTAAAGGTCAGAAGATTGAATATTTTTAAGATGTCAGTTTCCTTCAAATTGATCTACAGATTTAATGCAATTCCAATCTAAAATGCAGCAGGCATCACTTTGTAGAAAGTCAAAACTATTCCTAAAATGCATATCAAAATACAAAGTACAATTTTGGAAAGGCAAAATGAATACTTCCTATTTCAGGTCTGCCTAAGAAGCTACTGTAAGCAAGAATGTATGGTGTGTCATTTGGTATGATAATTAAATCAAAAGAAGAATATGAAGAATTAAGAAATGGACCTAAACACATATAGACAGTTGGTATTTGACAAAGGTGCCAGCAATTCAGCAGAGAACTGATAGTCATTTCGCAATTGGATACTTACACAAAAAGTAACATTCATACCACATCATACAAAAATATATGAAATAGAACATCAACTTTAATATAAAATTGAAAACTTGGAGAATTATTGAATAAGCATAGGAGAACATTTATGATTTCAAGTTATAGAGGATTTTAAAAATATGACAACAAATCATAATCTGTAAAATGCAAAAAATTAACTTTGACATCATCAAATAAAAAACTTCTGCTCTTTAAAAAGTAATGTTAGAAGAATGAAAAGAGAAGTCACAGACTAGAAAAAACATTTATAACTAAAATAATAATAAATTACTTTTATCTAGAATATATAGTACTGCAAAATCCAATAATAAAACAAATCCATTTTTTAAAAGTGAGTAAAAGATGTAAACAGGTACCTCAACAACAGTAAAAATAGAAAAATACAAAGGTAAATAATAACTGAGCTCAGAAAGAGTCATGCAACTTGATTAGTTTGTTGTTGTTTGTTTGTTTGTTTTTTAGAGGCAGGGTTTCACTCTTGCCCAGGCTGGAGTACAATAGTGTGATTACAGCTCACTGCAATCTTGAACTCCTAGGCTCAAGTAATTCTTCCACCTTCAGACTCCTGAATAGCTGGGACTACAGGTGCACAGCACCATACTCAGCTAATCTTTTATTTTTTTACTTTTTGTACAGATGGTGTCTTGCTATGTTCCCCAGACTGGTCTAGAACTCCTTGCCCCAAGCAATCCTCCCAACTTGGCCTCCCAAAATGTTGGGATTACAGGAGTGAGCCACCATGCCTGGCCTGGATATCTGTTAAATAAAATAAACACAATGAAACATTACTACATACATATTAGAATAGCTAAAATTTTTTTTAAAATAGGCTGAACATACTACATGTTCATGAGGAAATAGAAGAACTAGAAACTCAAAGTGACTGGGAATCAGCTTGGCGTTTTTGTAAGTAAATAAATGAGAAAAACAGATAACTACTATATGACCCATTCATTCTTCTCCTAGCTATTGCTCAAGATTAATAAGACATATGTTCTTACAACTGACATATATGACTGTTAATAGCTGCTTACTAAAAAAAGTGGTAACAACCCAAATGCCAAAAAGTGAATGGATAAACAAGTCATATAATGCAATACTACTCAGTAATAAAAGTAATAAAAAAGTAATAAATCTAATGAACTATTGATACAACATGGATAAACCTTAATATAATTATTTCAAGTAAAAGAAAACAGACAAAATGTACAAATTTTATGTAGACAAAATTCCAAGTAATCTGTAGTGTCAAGAAAGCAGATTAGTGTATGCTTGGGGATGGGAGGAGAAGGAGAGAGAGATGGCACAGCAGCAGAAAGAAATTTGGAAGTGATAGGTATGTTCATGTTTTAGATGTAGTTCTGGACTCATAGTTACATACCTGTATAAAAACTATCGAATTTTATACTTGAAATACATGCAGCTTATCGTATGCCACTTATTCATCAATAAACTTGTAAAATATATTCACAAGTTATATTAGCTATATTCATCACCATGTACTTCAGAATTGTTTTAAGATCATCATTATAAACAAGTATAACATATTCTAGATTTATGTATTCTCTCTCTCTATATATATTTATGTAAGACAAGTATATATATTTATGTAAGACATATATATATTTATGTAAGACAAATATATATATAGAGAGAATACATTGGCATTTTGAAGTTTACAAATCCTCAATAAAAATATCAAAGACTTTGAAACTATATATTTTAAGGTACCTGACACATAGTGAGAGTGGGCCTAGAAAAGTCCATTATCCTGCCGGGATATTTCTTCTACAGATTATAATTTAAATTAGAAATTACATGTTCTAGTTCCTCAAGGATCTAGAACCAGAGATACCATATGACTCAGCAATCACATTACTGGGTATTTATCCAAAGGATTATAAATCATTCTACCATAAAGCACACGTATGTTTATTGCAGCACTATTCACAATAGCACAGACTTGGAACCAACCCAAATGTCCATCAACAATAGACTGGATAAAGAAAATGTGGCACATATACACCATGAAGTACTATGCAGCAATAAACAAGAATGAGTTCATGTCCTTTGCAGGGACATGGATGAAGCTGGAAACCATCATTCTCAGCAAACTAACATGGAAACAGAAAAGCAAACACCACATGTTCTCGCTTATAAGTGGGAGTTGAATAATGAGAACACATGGACACAGGGAGGGGAACATCACACATAGAGGCCTGTCGAGGGGTGGGGGGCAAGGGGAGGGAGAGCATTAGGACAAATACCTAATGCATGTAGGGCTTAAAACCTAGATAATGGGTTGACAGGTGCAGCAAAGCACCATGCACATGTACACCTATGTAACAAACCAGGATGTTCTGCACATGTATCCGAACTTAAAGTATAATTAAAAAAGAAAGAAAGAAAAAAGACTAAGTTAAAACAAACAAGCACAATTCTTAATCCAAAGTACCAGGACTTTGAAACTACAAATTAGAGGGTACCTGTGATATAAATGAAATGAGTAGAGGCAACCAGAGTTATCTAGAGAGACTCAGCAGCTGAGCTCTGCATGAAATCACCTGTATTTGCAGGGATAATGCTACAAAATCTTGTGCAATGGTGAAAGGAGCACGTGGAGAAATTTCATTAGTTTAGATTTTACAGATTATAGTAGAATAGAGATGTAGGGGTTACCTCATATGAGGAAGTTTTACTTGTAAAGCTACATGAAAGAGGGAATTCAAGAAAGTGTTACAGCAGAAAAATGTGATAAATAGACTTTGCCATTCAGGATGCAGTAGTGGCTCTGCAGCAGCAATACCAGCCTGTTGAACTTCTCAGCTTGTCTTTCCCTCAACAGAGAGCATCTAATACATCCTGTCTAGGCACTCTATAACACAATAAGTCACTCTTCTCCTTTCTACTTTTTGGTCTCAATGCCTACTGTATTCCCATCTACTATCTTCTACTATGATTTCCTCTTTCTCTCTCTGCTTCATATTCAATCTCCCTAAGAGATATCATCTAAATGGATCAGTAGCAGGTAATTCTCCAGTTTGAGACAACACTATTAGGCAATGATCTTGTTTCAAGCCAGCATAGAAATATCTGTCTTGGCAAGGGTGCATATCCCAGTACAATACATCATGCCATGGTAGCCCAATCAGATGACAGAAAGCCTGGCCACTTGTGGAAAGGACCCTGATCTGGTAATTTGTTTCATAAGAGGAATTGAATATGCCAAGCCCTTAGTGTTTCCTAATACCTACTTTAGTGTCCACAGGAAAGTGAGGGCAAATAGACTTCTAATAAGCCTTTATGATAGAGTAAATATGGTTTCGGGAAAGGGGTAATGGATTTATGTGTGAAACTCTTAAATAATGCAAATGTTTATTACATTAGACTGCTAAGGGAAAAGGACTCTGAGTAGATATAACACCTGATAGGGTAGTTTTGATATGTGGAAATAAGATAAAAATAGAACATATAAGCCAAAGAAAATGGCCCAAGAAAAGGAACTATTTTTGAGTATACCTTAGAGCCAAAGCATATGCTTTCATAGTGACAACCAGTGCCTTTTGGCCTTTCTAATGTGTTCATAATTTTGCTTAAGCACCAAGTGCTAATAGCCAGTAGTATAAATTTCATTTTATTTACTCAATATTCAGGAAACAATTTTCATTCTTTAAAAAATAAAATAATGAGGCAATGTTAACAAAAAAGTACTCTCATGCAAACTGATACTGATTTTTAAGTAAGCACTTTCTACAGTAAAGATTTAGTTGATTTATACATAAAAGATGAAGTTTTGTTGTCATTAACATTATCAGTACTATAAATGAATTAATGTAATTGAAAAATGACCACGTGTCAACTCATCACAATAAATACATATTAAACACTTACATTGGCATAGTACTTATGATACAGTTTCATAACAAAGTTTCAAGTAGAAGCCATAGCAAAACTTTTTGTTTCTTGTAAGATGTGGCTTCAGCTGAAAGGTGACTCTAATTTAAAGGAATCTTTAATTATTCATATTTCTGAGAAATGTATATACTCTCTTCCCTTTTGCCCTCAGTAACAACAGCTCCTACAGGCAGTATGTTTTCTAGTACTCTTATTACTTTATCTGTTAGCAGTTTGTTTAAAAACTGACAATGCCAAAGCCAGTAATGAAGTCAGCTGGTAAATCGCAATGCTGTACATCTCATTGACATTGAGCATAGATGTCTTAATAATTGGCTTCAGATGAGTGCAAAGGAGTGAAGTGATTTCACAGAAGATAGTGCTTTCATATCATGTCTGAAAGCTGAAGGGAAATACAAATATTTCAAATAAAAAATCTGTTGGGCGCATCCTCTCTTCCCAGCCTTGCTCCAGGGCTTTATTTATCCAACAAGGAATAAAGCAAAGTTCCTGATTTCTAAGAAGTTGTAATATATGAAAACATAAGTAACTTCCAATAACTATTAAATATAATAAACATTTCACAAATTGTCCTATTATTAATATAAACTATGCAGACAATAATTGCATTAAATGCTCTATACATGATGATTTCACATTAAGGAATGTCAAATTGTGAATTACATTGAGTAAGTTTAAGGTCAGATTAGATTAGCTAATGTGCAGAATGTAAGGTTTGGGTTTCAAATAGACATTGAAATAGAGATAATTTTATACCTCTCAGAGTGCAAATACAAATATTTACATTCCTAAGTATTGCTATGCTCTAATTATGGTGAAGAAAATCAAATAGCAAGAATAGCTTCCAAATCCTAGGGTAGAGTTAGCTGTGACCACCAGACCTAGCTGGGATGAACACAAGCAATGTGATACAAGGAAACATGCTAACAGGACTATGATAGGACTGAAGCCTTGACAAGAAGCAGTAATACAGCTGTACAGCTTGTTTATTTGTATAAGACTCTAAGACAGTACACCTTCTCTATGACATTCACTTGTAGAAACAAACTGCTGGAAAAGAAGATTAGCCATCAAGTCATGTCCCAAAAATAGCCATTAATGAGTTGTTCCTTTCTAGTCACACCCATCATGAGGGAGAACGTCTGGATGATGAGTGATTTTCCTAAAAGGAGGTTGTATCACATGCTTCTCTTCATTGTTTTCCCTGTTATACCATACCTAATGAAACTCTCTTTTTTAAAGAGCCTCTTATTGGGTGATCAAATTGGTCTGTTGTGCATCAAGAGAAGGAGAGGAGAGGGTAAATAAGTGGTAGGAATGTCTACTTATTGTTTTCCCCTGATTTTTTCCATTGTTCTCAATCAGGGTGATTTGGAAATGTAGGGGGAGTTTTGGTTATCACTGGCTTGCAATGACCAGGGGACATAGACACTAAATGTCCTGAAATATATATGAGAGCTATGCAGAGTAAAGAATTTTCACAGAGAAAGGGCTAATAGAGACCCTATTTAGAAGCACAACATATTTAGAAAGGGACTGGAGGAGAAAACCAGAACTCAGGTTTAGTAAATATTTGGGGAAATGGATTTGTTTAATATCAATAAGCCAGCTGTACTTTGTGCCTTTTGGAGTTCAAGTAAACAAAATGTTAATTAGAAAAAATAAAAATTGTCATAAACTCTATTAAAGATTACTATGTCTTCCTATTGCTATCCCAACACCAGCAAATTACCCTAGGAAAAATTATTCAATAAAGATATTTGCAAAGATTTTTTTATTATCTCTAATCAAGAGATACAATTCCAGGGAAATGGCTATAAGTATTATTTGCAATTATTAAATCATGTTCAAAGATGCTCATTTATATTACTTACTTATTTTTATTACTGCTCCTTATGGAGCAGAGCTAACTCATAGGCAGTACACTCAGAGTCAGCCTATATAATTCAAAGTATGCAACTGTATGTGTTTACATGTTTCTTGCAAAGGAGAGAGGTTGATAGACATATAATCATGGCAATTTATCTAATGTGATATAAAAATCACTCTTTATAGTTTGAAAAGAGAGAACAAATTTTTGTGACATCAGTGAAATAATTTAATACCTTCTTCCTTCTTTGTTGTTGAGGGGGAGAAAGGTGTGTGTGTGTGTGTGTGTGTGTGTGTGTGTGTTTTCCTCCCTATACAGTTCCAGTATCTTTAACATAAGGTTAAGAATATGGTTTAGGAGCCCAACTACTCGTGTTTAAATTCCAGCTATACTACTTACTCACGGAATGAATTTGAGTGAGTTATTTAGCCCCCTTTTATCTTTATTTCCTTATCTTTAAATTGAAATATAAATGCTGGATACTTCAGTATTTAGCACTAGGCCAAAAATTTATTTTTACTAGAGATTATTTTTAAATTAAAAAAAAAAAAACTATGGCCATTTTGTTTGAGTCAATTTTCTCACCCATGTTATTTACTTTTCATGCAGCTAAAAACAAGGGGGAAAAAGCCCCATAGAGAAAAATTCATTAAATACACAGTATTAATAAAATAGTGTGCATCAAAAGGAGTATGTAATAGCAGTTTTCTGTGGCTCACCTTAGAGAATCATTTTTTTTAATTGCTCCATAACCACCATGAAAATTACAAAATCTTTATGATGCTCTGCCTCGGGATTTACTCCCAATGACGTTGCCCTGGCAATGATGAAGTATTGTGTTCTTTAGATGTTAGATTAGTGTCTCTTCTTTGTTGACCAGGAAGCCAGAAAACACATAGCAATTAAAAAGATCTACAGTCTAATATATTCCAATTAAAGATGATTACTCACAACTACCAATGGGCATTCACAAATTACCTACTAACCCTTTCAAAAATACGCCTGATTTTGTATTATTACCATTGATTTTGAAAGCTGTGCAAAAGAAAATGATTGTTAGACACAGAAGAGGATTTTTTCTTTTGCATTTTTTTATTTTCTTCTTCTGAATAAGCTATTGGTTATTTTTCTTTTAAAATTCTAACACTCAATTGAGGATCTGAACCAGTTTATCATATTTTAGTGATAATTTTATTTCACAATAGGTAGAAAAATCAATTGAGGAAAGATTTAATATTAGCTAAATTTTGACTATCAGGATAGAATTGGCATACATGAAGCAGACATTTTCAGGGAAAGGGCCCTTGTAATTTCTGTCCTCATAATTTTTTTAAAAACCATATAGAAATTATCTACTCTAGATTGCTACTGACTAGACTGACTTTAATTTTTCAACTAAGGAGTTAGAATGGAGTAGAAACAGAAAAGGGGCAATAGGAATAAGGAGCAAGCATGACTCTCGATTATAACTATTAAAATATACTCGGCTGGGTGCGGTGGCTCATGCCTGTAATCTCGAACTTTGGTAGGCCTAGGCGGGCGGATCATGAGGTCAGGAGATCAAGACAATCCTGGTCAACATGGTGAAACACCACCTCTACTAAAAAAAAAAAAAAAAAAAAAAAAAAAAAAAAAAAAAAAAAATTAGCTGGATGTAGTGGCGTGTGCCTATAATCCCAGCTACTTGGCAAGCTGAGGCAGGAGAATCGCTTGAATCAGGGAGTCAAAGGTTGCCGTGAGCCGAGATTGTGCCACTGCACTCCAGTCTGGGCAACAAAAGTGAAACTCCATCTCAAAAAACATATATATTCTCCTGAAAATTATGTGGTCAAATTGGAACCTTCGTTTTTTTTTTTTTTTCCATCAAACATATTCCTCTCCCAAACTTCATAAACCACCACGATGTTACTCAAGCTAGAAACCTAACTTATCACACTGGATTTCTTCCTTTTCCTCATTTCTGACATCAAGTCATCCTAAAATTCTGTCATTTGTACCTCAAAAATATATCTTGTATCAATTCCCTTATCCCCATTTCCACACACATCACCCTAGATAAGCAAGCATCATATCTCACCTAGACAAGTCCTTCAAAATTTCTAATAAGTACACAAATTACCTGGGGATCTTGTTAAAGTGTATATTCTACTTTAGTAGGTCTGAAGAAAGGCCAGAGACTCATCTTTTCTTACAGGCTCCCAAGTGACATTGATCTTGCTATTCCATGGATCACCCATTAAACAGCAAGGTCTCGATTACCTCAAGGGTACTTGTATTGCAGGATCCAATTTCATCCTCCTGCAGTCTACTCTCCACCAAGTAATTAGAGTAATTTTTAGAATATACAAAGCAGGTATTTTAAATATATGAAAATAAAGCTATATTTTAACTTGACAGAACCAAACTATTATCAGTAGGCAAGAAAGGAACTTTCATAGATCACAGGGTGGTGGTTTTTACTTTCATAAAGTAGAATTTGTAACAGTATTTTAAATGGGAATTTTACCTTGACTCACAGAGGAATCTTCAAAACTAAGAACAGATTGCAAATATCCCCAAACAATCATAGAAATCATCTAGAAACGTCCCTACAAGATTTTAAGAGGTACCCAAACCAATCTTTCCAGTAGTCTTATTCATCCCCTAATGAACCTATGTAAGAGAAAGCTCGTGGTTAATGGGAATTCATAGGAATACAGAGCATGTCCTGGCTTTTCTCCTCCTTTCTGCATGGAGCAAGATGTGGAATATTTCATTCCTTGGTGACATGAGGGTGACCCAAGAGAATCACTCATAGAAATTGGGAGTGCCTCTGAGAAGGAAAGACAGTCTTCACCCTCTATTTTCCTTAGGGCAATCAGAGTGTAGAGTAGTGAGAAAATTTCTGGGAAGGCTAGCTTGCATCTTCTAGAGTTTGCAGTATTAATAATCACAGAAAACGATGTCTGCTTCTCAGCTGGAGAAGTCAGAAGCAAAATATTTCATCCCGCAAGCCTGAATATCACCATTTGGCAGAAAAAGATTGGCTTATTTTCCCATGAACTTGGAGGACAGCTAAACTTAGGTCATTTTAAAAACACCCCAACTTTCTTCTCAACCTTCCTACCTTCCCCTATCCACAGCCTAGTACCTAGAAGAACCAGAATTTATTTATCAATGGGTGGAGGAGGACAGAAAGACTAAGGTGAAGCAAGAGTAGAAAAAACAGAGCGTGCTGCCTGTTTTCTATTGCTTCATAGCAAACGGCCACAAACTTAACAGCCTACAGTCACACCTATTTATTAGCCTACAGTACTGTTGGTCAAAACTTTAACTAGGCTGACGCAGGGCTATAATCTGGATGTCTGACGACTGAGTCTTCATCTGGAGGCTATAGGAAAAAAATCATTATCATGCTCAGCGAAATCTTCTTGTTGGCAGAATCTACATTCTTGTGTTTAGAGGACCAAGACCTCTGTTTCTGGCTGGCTGTTGACTGGTGGTTGCTCCTAACTCCTGGAGGCCATTCTGAAGCACTTTTCATATGTCCCCCTCCATCTACAAGTCATCAATGGCACACTGAATGCCCTTCAAGCTTTGAAACTCTGATTTTCTTTTCTGCAATTAGCCAAAGAAAACTCTTTTTAAAAAGTGGTTCAAGAGAGTAAGTCAGATCCACTGAGATAATCTCTCAGTCTTAAAGTCTACCAAGTTGGGACTTAATTTAAATCAGCAAAATCTCTTCACAACAGCACCTAGATTAATGTTTTAATGAACATCAGGGTCTAGAAGCCTTGACAGGCCATCTTAGTATTCTGCCTACCATACTCCACTTTTTACTGCACGACCTCAAATAGCCTCCAACAGCATACACCATCCTAGCAATGAGGTGGAAAGAGGGATCAACCAGGAGTTGAAATGATTTTTTATAGTATTTTATGTTTTAAATATTTGAAAATAAAGCTATATTTTAAGTCAAGAGAACCAAACTATTATCAGTTGGCAAGAAAGGAACTTTCATAGAGTAAGGGGTGGTGATTTTTACATTCAGTGGCTTCTTATTGCACCTTAAATGATATGGTCCCAATACAGCCTTCCATTCAGTTCTCAAAGCAGACACGCTCTTTTACTCCTCATAGATTTCCCCAGGTGGTTGCTTCTGACTAGAACATCAACAGCCTCAACCTCAAACTCAACCTTATAAGCAGCCACATGGCGGACATCTTTTCCTATATTTTATCTCCGCCTAAGAGATTTTTCTGACCACACTTCCTAATTAGATACTGCCTTATTATATTCTATCATTGCATCATCTTGATTCCCTTCATAACATGTGTCATCATTTGTAATGATTATTTTTTAGTTTATTCATTTATTATTTGTCACTGCTAGGTTTCAAACTCCAAAAGTACAGGGACCACATCTACTTGACCTCTCCTGTGTTTGATGTCTTCCATAGAAGCTAATACAGAGTATGTGCCAATAACTATTTTTTCAATAACAATATATTAGATTTAGAAAATATAGATATCAATCAAATGGTGAGGGAATGAGATGTCTAAATAGAGTCACAAAATGTTGAACACTGGGTCAAATGTGGTCAATAGACTTGTTGTGTTTGAACAAAAAATATCTTTTATAAATCTAAAACTGATCTTTTTGAGCTTGAATTTGAATTTGATCTCTCTAGTTTTTCATCACTCCATTTTATTTTTATACAGTCTCTACACATTTATATGCCCTACTTCACAATCAAAATTTTGAAAACACAATACCACATGTACAGTGTGAAGAAAAGGAGGGTAGGTTAAACATTTACACAAATGTCTATATTTTTTAGTTGTTTTAACGACTCATGTTCAGTCTTTCTCCCTGACTTTCTTCATCCCAACACACTCTGCTCTATTAAAAACCACAAACCTAAACTCACAGTACTTTGACATCTTATGACACTTAAGAGGTAATACGTTATTCTATACTTGAGTAGGTGTCTTTGTCTTCATTACTACTAAAATTTTTGATAGCAGGAATTTAGATGTTTTAAAATCTTTCACTTTTTCTAATATACAGTTAATGTTCAAATAAGTATGTCCTGAATAAAATAAAATAAAATAAAATAAAAATATAAATAAGCATTTCTACTCATGAACACAAAACTATAAAAAAATTCAAGGCTCAGACAGCTTCTTTCTAAAGATGATCAAACTCAGATTTAGAAATATGAGTACAAGACCTTATTTCTATGCTTATTCTGAAAGTACATTGCTTCTTTCATTACTGTTCAAACATACTTTTACTCTGCGTAGATTTATGAAGACACTTACATCTTTATGCCATGCACAGATTTCTCCCATCATTATTTTTATATGCCTACCAGATGAATTTTTGTCATAAAAATGTTGTCCTAGAAAGTGTCATACAGTAATGATGGGATACTTTCTTCTCTAAAACAACTATCAGTCAATGCTACATGTTTTGAAGGAGAAAGACCAAAGGTTTGCTTTATGTTTCCCTCTTTCCACAACTCTATCCATGGTTAGACAGTTGAAATGAAACCTGTAAAGACTGGAAAATTCTTTTTCCTGGTGGTCAAGATTTACCAATTTATGGAAAAAAATGATATCTCGCAAAATGAAACTAGTTAGAAAGTACTGGACTCATAGCCCTTCTTTCATATTCCCCTGAAGGATTAGTATATTTATATACCACATAAATTTATCAGAATTTATTATATCTTCTTAGTACCACTGACACTGAAGGAAATTAGACACAACATAAAAACACTTAGTCTCAGTTTCTACAATATTGAAAGGTCACGGACAGACTTCATTTCCACCTAATCTCTATCAGATCACCATTATTTCAGAATGTTCAGGGCATTTCCTTCTCTTTGAAGGGGAAAGACACTTGTGAGAAGGAATAAAATGTCATAATTTTCAATGTCTTTCACAAAGTTTTCTTCATTGTGTCCTTTTACTCCTACTTAAACTTTTCCTTCTTCATCAAGATCATTCAGAGTTCTGGCTAATTTGCTCTTAACAAATGGCTGTGCCTCAGCCTTCCATAAATTGCTTCCACCTGCCTTGAATCCTTGTATTTTTCCAACAAGCAAAATGGAATACAGAGATAAAAATATTATAATTATTATTGCTGTGCCCATTAATACATGTTCATTTTTATAGAGAAATCTGTATATTTTAGTGATGTTTGCGCATCTCTCATCTTGCCTCTTTCTAGACTATAGGTTAAAACATATTGGGCAATATTATATTATTTTCTTCATGTAGAGAAATGAACATTTGCTTTGGCGCTCTTCCTTTATCAGTAAATAATTCCAAAAATAAATTAATGATTACATAAAAAGTAATCACTGAGGGAAAAAAAAACCATTTTTAATGTTCCTAAACTTTATGTCATGTATTCATGAGATCTTTAGTAAAGCTTCTTGACTGTTCCTGTCATTTTAGGTGTGGGTGACATAAATAGTCTTGTGTAAGCTAATTACTAACCTTATATGGAGGAAATGCTTTATCTCAGAGCTGTAAATGGAAAATAGCCCAATAAAAGTTATCCCATAAATCTGAGGACTCTAATAAGTCCCATGTCAAACTTTATACATGTACATATGCCTTTCATTTGCTTAGTTCATGCTTATGTACTAGAAGACAGCTCAAGGACATGACTAAGATTAACCATAAATTTTCCTTCAGGTATCAAATTTATATTTATACTGGGGGGAATTCATAAACCTTTTCAGGTAAATGCACAATTCTAATCCAGATTCAGTGTAAAATGTTTTGCTTGAAACATGTTGATTCTTGTAGCAAGTAAAATATCCATTTATTATGCATAGAAAATAAAGACAATAGTAACCCTAATATCAGAGTGACAATAGAAATAGAAGGTAGTTGAATTATGTTTTACTTTCTAAAACTTCATTTTGATATTTTGATTTACATTTAGAACGGAATAGTTTTTCCTAAATTAGGAACTGACAGCTTAATTATATGTGATTGATACGCTTTCTTTGGAGGAATCACTACTAGAATATAAACACCTACCCTTATTATTTGTTTTTATCATATTCAATATACACAAATATAGAATAGAGATAGTTTTGTTGGATTCAGTAATGCTCATTGGAAAAATCCTAGCATAGACAAAATCATATTTAGCAAGTATTAAATTATCCTGTTCTGCATTGTGAGGTTAGTCCCCACATGGTATATAATTCACCCCAAATTGCTATGCAGATGTAGATATGACAAATTCTGTTTTAATGAGACATCCTTTACACCATATTCATAGCCATATCTTCATTTAATACTCAATATAAGCAGCATGGAAAAACTGCCCTTTTCTCCGTCTTGGCTAAATCTCACAACATTGTATGTGAAGACATTCAGTGTTTTAAAGAACTGTACTTTTAATATCTGTGCAATTTTAAATGCTCTTAATAAAATACCACTATTTCCAGATTACTGTAACTTTCTCATCAGTAGCAGAGCCTAACAGGAGTAACATTGCCTTTGGAATCAGACTGACCTGGTTTGAATCTTTTCTTTGTGATTTAATAAACAAGAAAACTTGCCAATATTTTGTAATCTGTATGAGTTTCACATTGTCTCTCTGTAAAATGTCAGCAACTATTTCATTAATACAAACCTTGCAGATTTTATCATGATTAGATGAAGTAATGGTGGGTGTAAAGTGTCTAACTGCATTTCCTGTGAATTGTACACACTCAGTCAATGAGGTTGTTAATGTTGTTATAACTATGTAAAGATTTACACTGAACACTTCTTGATTATTTTCCGAAGTTATGACTTTATCTTTTCTTTTAAAGGAATCTTAATCATTTCCAAAAAAGGTAAAGCAAAAAGAATCAAAGGGAAACAGTTAATGTTAGAGTCATACATGAGTACAGAGCAAACAAGATGAAAAAGACGGGGAAGAAGATAACATTATAGAGACATCTTCAAAATTCAAATTCAGGAGTATATACCTGGTAAACAGTTATATCACTTAGTTTTCTTTTTTTTTTAATTTATTTATTATTATTATACTTTAAGTTGTAGGGTGAATGTGCATAACGTGCAGGTTTGTTACATATGTATACTTGTGCCATGTTGGTGTGCTGCACCCATCAACTCGTCATTTACATCAGGTATAACTCCCAATGCAATCCCTCCCCCCTCCCCCCTCAACATGATAGGCCCCGGTGTGTGATGTTCCCCTTCCTGAGTCCAAGTGATCTCATTGTTCAGTTCCCACCTATGAGTGAGAACATGCGGTGTTTGGTTTTCTGTTCTTGTGATAGTTTGCTAAGAATGATGGTTTCCAGCTGCATCCATGTTCCTACAAAGGACACAAACTCATCCTTTTTTATGGCTGCATAGTATTCCATGGTGTATATGTGCCACATTTTCTTAATCCAATCTGTCACTGATGGACATTTGGGTTGATTCCAAGTCTTTGCTATTGTGAATAGTGCCGCAATAAACATATGTGTGCATGTGTCTTTATAGCAGCATAATTTATAATCCTTTGGGTATATACCCAGTAATGGGATGGCTGGATCATATGGTACATCTAGTTCTAGATCCTTGAGGAATCGCCATACTGTTTTCCATAATGGTTGAACTAGTTTACAATCCCACCAACAGTATAAAACTGTTCCTATTTCTCCACATCCTCTCCAGCACCTGTTGTTTCCTGACTTTTTAATGATCACCATTCTAACTGGTGTGAGATGGTATCTCATTGTGGTTTTGATTTGCATTTCTCTGATGGCCAGTGATGATGAGCATTTTTTCATGTGTCTGTTGGCTGTATGAATGTCTTCTTTTGAGAAATGTCTGTTCATATCCTTTGGCCACTTTTTGATGGGGTTGTTTGTTTTTATCTTGTAAATTTGTTTGAGTTCTTTGTAGGTTCTGGATATTAGCCCTTTGTCAGATGAGTAGATTGCAAAAATTTTCTCCCATTCTGTAGGTTGCCTGTTCACTGTGATGGTAGTTTCTTTTGCTGTGCAGAAGCTCTGTAGTTTAATGAGATCCCATTTGTCAATTTTGGCTTTTGCTGCCGTTGCTTTTGGTGTTTTAGACATGAAGTCTTTGCCCATGCCTATGTCCTGAATGGTACTACCTAGGTTTTCCTCTAGGATTTTTATGGTATTAGGTCTAACATTTAAGTCTCTAATCCATCTTGAATTAATTTTCGTATAAGGAGTAAGGAAAGGAATTGTGAATGGAAGTTCATTCCTGATTTGGCTCTCTGTTTGTCTGTTACTGGTATATAAGAATGCTTGTGATTTTTGCACATTAATTTTGTATCCTGAGACTTTGCTGAAGTTGCTTATCAGCTTAAGGAGATTTTGGGCTGAGACAATGGGGTTTTCTAAATATACAATCATGTCCTCTGCAAACAGGGACAATTTGACTTCTTTTTTTCCTAACTGAATACCCTTGATTTCTTTCTCTTGCCTAATTGCCCTAGCCAGAACTTCCAACACTATGTTGAATAGGACTGGTGAGAGAGGGCATCCCTGTCTTGTGCCAGTTTTCAAAGGGAATTTTTCCAGTTTTTGCCCATTCAGTATGATATTGGCTATGGGTTTGTCATAAATAGCTCTTATTATTTTGAGGTACGTTCCATCGATACCAAATTTATTGAGCGTTTTTAGCATGAAGGGCTGTTGAATTTTGTCAAAAGCCTTTTCTGCATCAATTGAGATAATCATGTGGTTCTTGTCTTTGGTTCTGTTTATATGCTGGATTCTGTTTATTGATTTGCGAATGTTGAACCAGCCTTGCATCCCAGGGATGAAGCCCACTTGATCATGGTGGATAAGCTTTTTGATGTGTTGCTGAATCCGGTTTGCCAGTATTTTATTGAGGATTTTTGCATCGATGTTCATCAGGGATATTGGTCTAAAATTCTCTTTTTTAGTTGTGTCTCTGCCAGGCTTTGGTATCAGGATGATGTTGGCTTCATAAAATGAGTTAGGGAGGATTCCCTCTTTTTCTATTGATTGGAATAGTTTCAGAAGGAATGGTACCAACTCCTCCTTGTACCTCTGGTAGAATTCAGCTGTGAATCCATCTGGTCCTGGACTTTTTTTGGTTGGTAGGCTATTAATTATTGCCTCAATTTCAGAGCCTGCTATTGGTCTATTCAGGGATTCAACTTCTTCCTGGTTTAGTCTTGGAAGAGTGTAAGTGTCCAGGAAATTATCCATTTCTTCTAGATTTTCCAGTTTATTTGCGTAGAGGTGTTTATAGTATTCTCTGATGGTAGTTTGTATTTCTATGGGGTCGGTGGTGATATCCCCTTTATCATTTTTAATTGCGTTGATTTGATTCCTCTCTCTTTTCTTCTTTATTAGTCTTGCTAGTGGTCTGTCAATTTTGTTGATCTTTTCAAAAAACCAACTCCTGGATTCATTGATTTTTTGGAGAGTTTTTGTGTCTCTATCTCCTTCAGTTCTGCTCTGATCTTAGTTATTTCTTGCCTTCTGCTAGCTTTCAAATGTGTTTGCTCTTGCTTCTCTAGTTCTTTTAATTGCGATGTTAGAGTGTCAATTTTAGATCTTTCCTGCTTTCTCTTGTGGGCATTTAGTGCTATAAATTTCCCTCTACACACTGCTTTAAATGTGTCCCAGAGATTCTGGTATGTTGTATCTTTGTTCTCATTGGTTTCAAAGAACATCTTTATTTCTGCCTTCATTTCGTTATGTACCCAGTAGTCATTCAGGAGCAGGTTGTTCAGTTTCCATGTAGTTGAGTGGTTTTGATTGAGTTTCTTAGTCCTGAGTTCTAGTTTGATTGCACTGTGGTCTGAGAGACAGTTTGTTATAATTTCTGTTCTTGGACATTTGCTGAGGAGTGCTTTACTTCCAATTACGTGGTCGATTTTGGAGTAAGTACGATGTGGTGCTGAGAAGAATGTATATTCTGTTGATTTGGGGTGGAGAGTTCTATAGATGTCTATTAGGTCTGCTTGCTGCAGAGATGAGTTCAATTCCTGGATATCCTTGTTAACTTTCTGTCTCGTTGATCTGTCTAATGTTGACAGTGGAGTGTTGAAGCCTCCCATTATTATTGTATGGGAGTCTAAGTCTCTTTGTAAGTCTCTAAGGACTTGCTTTATGAATCTGGGTGCTCCTGTATTGGGTGCATATATATTGAGGATAGTTAGCTCTTCCTGTTGAATTGATCCCTTTACCATTATGTAATGGCCTTCTTTGTCTCTTTTGATCTTTGATGGTTTAAAGTCTGTTTTATCAGAGACTAGTATCGCAACCCCCGCTTTTTTTTGTTCTCCATTTGCTTGGTAAATCTTCCTCCATCCCTTTATTTTGAGCCTATGTATGTCTCTGCGTGTGAGATGGGTCTCCTGAATACAGCAGACTGATGGGTCTTGACTCTTGATCCAGTTTGCCAGTCTGTGTCTTTTAATTGGAGCATTTAGTCCATTTACATTTAAGGTTAAGATTGTTATGTGTGAACTTGATCCTGCCATTATGATCTTAACTGGTTATTTTGCTCGTTAGTTGATGCAGTTTCTTCCTAGCCTCGATGGTCTTTACATTTTGGCATGTTTTTGCAATGGCTGGTACCGGTTGTTCCTTTCCATGTTGAGTGCTTCCTTCAGGGTCTCTTGTAAGGCAGGCCTAGTGGTGACAAAATCTCTAAGCATTTGCTTATCTGTAAAGGATTTTATTTCTCCTTCACTTATGAAACTTAGTTTGGCTGGATATGAAATTCTGGGTTTAAAATTCTTTTCTTTAAGAATGTTGAATATTGGCCCCCACTCTCTTCTGGCTTGGAGAGTTTCTGCCGAGAGATCTGCTGTTAGTCTGATGGGCTTCCCTTTGTGGGTAACCCGACCTTTCTCTCTGGCTGCCCTTAAGATTTTTTCCTTCATTTCAACTTTGGTGAATGTGGCAATTATGTGTCTTGGAGTTGCTCTTCTCGAGGAGTATCTTTGTGCCGTTCTCTGTATTTCCTGGATTTGAATGTTGGCCTGCCCTACTAGGTTGGGGAAGTTCTCCTGGATGATATCCTGAAGAGTGTTTTCCAACTTGGTTCCATTCTCCCCCTCACTTTCAGGCACCCCAATGAGACGTACATTTGGTTTTTTTACATAATCCCATACTTCTTGCAGGCTTTGTTCATTTCTTTTTCTTCTTTTTTCTTTTGGTTTCTCTTCTCGCTTCATTTCATTCATTTGATCCTCAATCGCAGATACTCTTTCTTCCAGTTGATCGAGTCGGTTACTGAAGCTTGTGCATTTGTCACGTATCTCTCGTGTCATGGTTTTCATCTCTTTCATTTCATTTATGACCTTCTCTGCATTAATTACTCTAGCCATCAATTCTTCTACTTTTTTTTCAAGATTTTTAGTTTCTTTGCGCTGGGTACGTAATTCCTCCTTTAGCTCTGAGAAATTTGATGGACTGAAGCCTTCTTCTCTCATCTCGTCAAAGTCATTCTCCGTCCAGCTTTGATCCGTTGCTGGCGATGAGCTGCGCTCCTTTGCCGGGGGAGATGCGCTCTTATTTTTTGAATTTCCAGCTTTTCTGCCCTGCTTTTTCCCCATCTTTGTGGTTTTATCTGCCTCTGGTCTTTGATGATGGTGATGTACTGATGGGGTTTTGGTGTAGGTGTCCTTCCTGTTTGATAGTTTTCCTTCTAACAGTCAGGACCCTCAGCTGTAGGTCTGTTGGAGATTGCTTGAGGTCCACTCCAGACCCTGTTTGCCTGGGTATCAGCAGCAGAGGCTGCAGAAGATAGAATATTTCTGAACAGCGAGTGTACCTGTCTGATTCTTGCTTTGGAAGCTTCCTCTCAGGGGTGTACTCCACCCTGTGAGGTGTGGGGTGTCAGACTGCCCCTAGTGAGGGATGTCTCCCAGTGAGGCTACTCAGGGGTCAGGGACCCACTTGAGCAGGGAGTCTGTCCCTTCTCAAATCTCAACCTCCGTGTTGGGAGATCCACTGCTCTCTTCAAAGCTGTCAGACAGAGTCGTTTGCGTCTGCAGAGGTTTCGGCTGCGTTTGTTATTGCCTTGTCCCCAGAGGTGGAGTCTACAGAGACAGGCAGGTTTCCTTGAGCTGCTGTGAGCTCCACCCAGTTCGAGCTTCCCAGCAGCTTTGTTTACCTACTTAAGCCTCAGCAATGGCGGGCGCCCCTCCCCCAGCCTCGTTGCTGCCTTGCCGGTAGATCACAGACTGCTGTGCTAGCAATGAGGGAGGCTCCGTGGGTGTGGGACCCTCCCGGCCAGGTGTGGGATATGATCTCCTGGTGTGCCTGTTTGCTTAAAGTGCAGTATTGGGGTGGGAGTTACCCGATTTTCCAGGTGTTGTGTGTCTCAGTTCCCCTGGCTAGGAAAAGGGATTCCCTTCCCCCTTGTGCTTCCCAGGTGAGGCAATGCCTCGCCCTGCTTCAGCTCTCGCTGGTCGGGCTGCAGCAGCTGACCAGCACTGATCGTCCGGCACTCCCCAGTGAGATGAACCCAGTACCTCAGTTGAAAATGCAGAAATCACCGGTCTTCTGTGTCGCTTGCGCTGGGAGTTGGAGACTGGAGCTGTTCCTATTCGGCCATCTTGCTCTGCCCCCCTATCACTTAGTTTTCTTAGTTTCATGTAACAAATGCTCTATTCAATCCACCTTAAGACAAAAAAAGTAAAAGAATGTATTGACTCCTTAACTCACATGTCAAAAGTGTAGAGCTGGCTAAAGAAGTATTGAAACAATGTCCTCAGGATTATGTATGTGTATCACTCTGTTTTGTGTTTTCTATGTTAAGTACCTTATCAGAGAGATCTTTCATTGTGAACAAACAACACATTTGAAAAGTCCAGTTTTACACAGTTTTTACTATCTTAGAAGAGTACCTCTCCTTTTCAGGACCTAAACTTCCTGTTGACAAAAAGATGTTAATGAGCACAGCTTGGATTATATGCACAAAATGAACTTTTGTTCACTGTACTCAAGGAAATAGCAATTTGCTTGTCCATAAAGTCCATGATGTATCACAAGACTATGTCTATGAGAGGCAGTTTCCTTTATTGAAGTGCCAACAAATTTTGGTGAAACAGGAATAGAGCATTTCCTAAAGATAGTGGATGTGGGGCAAAAAGTAGACCCAATTACTACCTTCATATTGCCTACAGTCCAAAGTAGAAAGAGGTATTAATTAAATATTTTAAATCATTATACTCCATGTTATAAGTAAGAGATGTGCTTATGAAATTCTTTTATAGGGAGAGATGAACTAGTCAGAATGGTCAGGGAAGGCCACTTAAAAGTAGGAAAGCAAGCTGATATAAGAAGTTTCCAAAAGCAATACGAACAGAGGGTAAGGAATATGATTCCAAGAACATTAGCACTTGTGTAACATTTTGTGATGGGTGAGAGCAGGGCATGGATGAGGCTGTATTACATTTATGTGAAAGAAACTAAAGAAGGCCTAAATAAATGGAAAGTCATCTCTTGTTCATTGACTGGAAGATTTAATATCACTAAGTTGGCAAAAATACTCCCCAAATTTATCTACATATTCAACACCATTCTTATTAAAATTCCAACTACCATTTTTATTGCAGAAAAGGAAAATCTGATCTTAAAATTCCTTGGAAATACACGGTGCCAAAAATGGACAAAAATTATGAAAAAGAGCAAAGTTGGTGGACACATAGTTTCTAATTTCAAAGCTTAATGCACAGCTACAGTAATTGAGATAGTGAGGTAATGGCTTAAGGACAGATATTTAGATCAAAGTTATAAAAATGAAAATCTAGACATAAACATATATGTCTAAGGTCAGTTTATTTTCAACAAGGTTATAGGGAAAGAATAATTTTTCAATAAATAGTGCAGGAAATCAGAATATTGACATGTATAAGAGTGAAATTAGACTCTCTCTTCATAGTATATACAAAAACTTAACTCAAAATGGATTGAAGACCTAAATGTAAGAGCTAAAACTATAAAACTCTTGCAAAGAAACATAGGTGTAAAACTTCATGACTTGAACTAGGCAATATTTTCTCAGATATGACAGACAAAGCACAAGCAACAAAAGAAAAAATAAATTAGATTTTATAAATATTAAAAACCACTGTTCGTCAAAGGGCATTATTAGAGTAAAAAGGCAATATGGGGAATGGGAGAAAATATCTGAAAATCACAAATGTAATGATCCACTATTTAGAATATAAAAAGGACTCTTACAACCGCACAAAAAATTAACAAATAACTCAATATTTTTTAAAATAAGCAAAATATTTGAATAGACAGTTTCCCAGAAAAGATACACAAATGGATAACAAGCACATGAAAATATTATTAAAATAATTAGTTGAATGCAAAACAAAGTCACAATAAGATACCAGTTCACATCAACTAGAGCAGCAATAATAATAGTAACAAAACAGAAATTAACAAAAATGCTGGGGAAATGTGGAGGAATTTGAAGCCTTGTACATTGCTGGTAAGAATGTGAAATTATTTGGGTGCTGTGAAAAACCATTTGCAAGTTCCTTAAAAACTTGAATATAGGCTAGGCACAGTGGGTCACACCTGTAATCCCAGCACTTTGGGAAGCCAAGGCAGGTGGATCACCTGAGGTCAAGGGTTTGAGACGAACCTGGCCAACATAGTGAAACCCCGTCTCTACTAAAAATACAAAAATTAGCTGGGCGTGGTGACACACCCTTGTAATCCCAGATACTTGGGAGGGCGAGGCACAAGAATCGCTTGAACCCAGAAGGTGGAGGTTGCAGTGAGTCGAGATCATGCCATTGAACTCCAGCCTGGGCGACAGAAAGAGTCTGTGTCTCAAACAAAAAACAACAAGAAAAACACAAAAAACTTAAACACAGAGTTACTATATGACACAGAAATTATACTTGTAGGTATATAACAAGAAAATTTAAAACATGTTTACACAGAAACTTGTGCATGAATGGTCCCAACACTATTATTCATTATAGCTCAAAACTGGAAATAACCTAAATGTCTAGCTCCAAATGAATGCACATACAAAACATGGTATATCTTTACAATGGAACACTTTTTAGCCACAAAAAAATGGAGTACTAGTATTTGCTACAAAACGAACTTTTAGGACGTTATGTCAATCCAGGAATGTTTTACCCTGTTGGTGGGAGTGTAAATTAGTTCAGCCATTGTGGAAGAACAGTGTGGTAATTCCTCAAAGACCGGAAAGACCATAGAAATACAATTCGACCTGGCAATCCCATTACTGGATATATATCCAAAGGAATATAAATCATTCTATTGCAAAGACACATGCATACATACGTTCATTGCAGCACTATTCACAATAGCAAAGACATGGAATCAACCTAAATGTCCATCAATGACAGACTGGTGTATATGTATTACATATACACCAGCCCCTGGAAACCACTAACCTATTTCATTATCTATGCCTTTCACTATCCTGAAGGTTTCGTATAGATTGAAATATGCAATTTGTGACTTTTTTCTTCTAGCTTCTTTCTTTTTTCTTTTTTTAAAAATGCTGGCTAAATAATTTTTTTAACTTTTGTTTTAAGTTAAGGGGTACATATCCAAGTTTGTTAAATAGGTAAACTTGTGTCATGGATGTTTGCTGCACAGATTATTTCATTGCGCCTAGTGCCCATTAGTTATTTCTCCGATATTCTCCCCCTTCCCACCCTCCACCCTCCACCCTCCGATAGGTCCCAGTGTGTGTTATTCTCTTCTCTATGTCCATGTGTTCTCATCATCTAGCTCCCACTTACACGTGAGAACATGTAGTACTTGGTTTTCTGTTCCTGCAATAGTGTTTAGGATAATGACCTCCAGCTCGATTCATGTCACTGCAAAGGATATGATCTCATTTTTTATGGCTGCCTCAGCCTTCTAAGTAGCTGGGATTGAAGGCATGCTCCTCCACACCTGGTTAATTTTGTATTTCTAGTAGAAATGGAGTTTCTCCATGTTGGTCACACTGGTCTCGAACTCCTGACCTCAGGTGATCCACTCGCCTCTGCCTCCCAAAGTGCTGGGATTACAGGCATGAGCCACCACGCCCGGCCTTTTATAGGGTACATTTTAATAAAGGCATACAATGCACAATAGTGAGAGACTAGTGGTGACTAAAAATGCATTGTCTTCTTTTTATAAAACTTATTTTCACTGGTTATAAAATTGTAAATTAACATTTTTTCTTTGTTTTGAACACGTTTTATTTTTCCTTTCACTTTTTTTCAGGAGATAAGTTTGTTTTTATCCTTCTTGTTGTTTTTATAGAGTTACTGTGTTTTCCTCAGGCTGCTTCAATGATTTTCTCAATGTCTTTATTTATCAGCAGTTTGACTATTAACAAGCTCATCACCATGAGGCTGTTGAAAACTGTTCAGTGTCTCAGCTGCTCTTTGAGAGCAGACATCTTTAGGGAAAATGTGGGCTTAATTCTTTTTAAGTTTTGAAGATAATTTTGCAAGTTACAGAATTCTAGGTTAGTGAGTTTTTGTTTTTGTGTTGTTGTTGTTTTCAACACTAAATATTTTACTCTCGTCTTGCATGCCTTGTTTCTGAGAAGTCAGATGCAAATTTTCCTTTTGTTTATCTATATGTAAGGTGTTTTATTCCCTCTGCTTCTTTCATAATTTTATCTTTGATTTTCTGTAGCTTTGAAATGATATGTCTACTTGTATGTTTTTTGTCTTTTGTGTTTTTGTTGTTGTTGTTGTGTGTTTGTTGGCATTTATCCTGTTTGTTATTCTCTTATCTTTCTGGATCTGCGGTTTGGTGTCTGACATTAATTTGGGGAGATTCTTTATTATTCTTTTAAATATTTTTATGTTCCTTTCTCTCTTTCTTGTCTTTCTGGTATTCCCATTACATATATATTATACCTTTTGTACTTATTCTACATTTTTTTTTTAATTTGAGATGGAGTCTCACTCCATTACCCAGGCTAGAGTATAGGTGTGATCTCAGCTCACTGCAACCTCTGCCTCCTGGGTTCAAGCGATTCTTCTGCCTCAGCCTCCTGAGTAGCTGGGATTACAAGCACCTGCCACCATGCCCGGCTAATTTTTATATTTTTTCTTAGTAGAGATGGGGTTTCACTATGTTGGCAAGCTTGGTCTTGAACTCCTGGCCTCAGTGATCTGCACACCTCGGCCTCCCAAAGTGCTGGGATTACAGGTGTGAGCCACAGCTCCCTGCCCCACAATTCTTGAATACTCTGTTATTTGGTTGTTATTGTTCTTTGTTATCTTTGCTTTTAAGTTCTGGAGTTTTTTATTGAGATATCTTAAGCTTGAAGATTCTTTTCTTAGCTGAATCCAGTCTACTAAAAACACATCAAAGGCATTCTTCTATCTTGTTACAGGGATTTTTACCTCTAGCATTTCTTTTTGGTTTGTTGTTAAGATTTTCACTTATCTGCTTACATTTCTTTCTTTTTTTTTTTTTTTTGGTGCATTGTCTCCTTCACCCATTAGAGTCCTTAGCAAATTATTCATAGCTGTTTTAAGTTCCCGGTATGACAATTCCAACATCCCGGCCATGTCTGGTTCTGATGTTTGCTCTGTCTCTTGAAACTGTCTTTTTTGTCATTTGGTATGCTTTCAAATTTTTCTTGATAACTGGATATGATGAACTCAGCACTGACTCCTACAGGAGTTTAAGGTCATGAATTTCTGCCCTGATAAGTTGTGATTCTCTGTAGGCACTTCTCTGTCCTTCCAAATTTGGAGACAGTGGTTGACCCTGTAACCTCACTTCTCCTATGAATCTAAGAGCTGTTATAGATTTTTCAGTTTGTAAAGCTTTATACATCTTGTTAGTAGTGGCAACTTCCAAACTTCTTACAAGTGGAATTGGAAGTAATGATCTTTTTATTCAATTCATACATGTTTTACTTACACTTCTTCCCTAACGCCTGCCCTCTCTTCCTATCCTCCATATTTGATTGTTATAATTTGCTTGTTCCCTTCTTTTTCGCTTTTTCCATTGTTTCCCCTTTACTGGTTTGGGAATTACACATTTATTCTATCCTTATGGAAGTTATGCTTGAAATTTAGCTGTGCATATTATCTTAATATAACCTGAAGGAAAATAATATCTCTTTCTGAATAATTCAAAAACCCTAGAATAATTCACCTCTTATTACACACTTCCAGATGTATATGCTACTATTTTTCCATAGAGTAACCCCATAAATTAGACACAGATTTTTATATACAATGGCTGTTTAGATTTACATATATGCTTCCATTTATTGGGTACATTAATATTGAAAACTGCCAGTCTAATTTTCTTATATGAGGCCATATCCTATATTTGTTATCTGTCAAATCTCTCTGATTTTAATGTTTCAACTCTATTCTCTCTTTCTAGGAAACTATGTAAACAAAGTTATTCTTCCCCTCCATTACTTTGTTTTTACATATCTGGTTCTGTGTTTCTCTATGATGCATTTCAGATAATTTCTTCAGGTTTTTCTTCAAGTCTTCTATTTTATCTTTAACTGTGTCTAATTTGTTTTTCTACTGATATTTGAAAGTTTACTTTTAATAAATTATGTATCTTTTTCCTAGGAGTTTATTTTGGTGTTTCAGATTTGCCAGTCATTCCGACATCTTTAAAAAGTTTTTTGTCTTTCTATATGAGTCCATTTTTTCCATCATTTATTTTTTTAACCACAGTGTTGAGCTATAACTGACATATAAAATATGTGCATATTTAATGTATAATACTTGATGTGTTTGGAAATAAGCATATATCATGAAAACATCACCGTCACCTCCAAAAGCTTTCTCGTGACCTCTTTATTTATGTATTTATTTATTTTGTGATAAGGACACTTAACATGGGATCTAACCTCTTAATAAACTTTTACATATATGATACAGTATTGTCTAATATAGGCAGTATCTGGTACAGTAGATCTATATTTTTCATTTTAGCTATTGCTTCGCCAATTATAAACACTAAAGACTTCGGTATCTCAAAGATATTATTCATTGTTTCTGATGACTTCTACACATGTTGGCTTATTCCTTTTTGTACTTACTGATACTTGATTGGAAAATTGTGAAATTCCTCTTGTATTATCCTAATTGTGACTATCCTCCAGGCCTAAATTTGGGAAGATTTCCTGCAGGAATATTTGCCCCTTCTTCTGCTAGACTCTAATTCTCTCAAAGTGTCTACTTTAAACATATTCTCTGTTTTAAATACTTCTGCTTACTGATGGTCCAAGACTTAGTATTTCTATACGGATAAAAATGCTACTATTTTTAAATACCATTTATGGTGATCCCAAATCTTCTATTTCATTACAGATTTTTGCCTGCAGGTCTGTATTTAGCATTCATAGTGTTTCTTGTTTATTTGTGTATGCAGGGTGGCTTTTAAACATTTTCTTATTTTTTGAAAGCTCCAGATTGTATCAAAATTATTTTATTCAGCATATACTATTCAGCACAGTAGTAAATACTACACTACACTGCTATGGTAAATCTGAAAGGTTTCCCAGAGTATTTAGTCCAAAAAATGCTGGAAAGAAAATCAAGAATTTCTGAATTTTATTTTATAATTTTTTTTCAAATACATATGCTTCAGTCAGGGTTCTCCAGAGAAACAGAACCAACAGGAAGAATGGAAATGGAGAGAAGGAAGGGGAGAGAAAGACAGGAGACAGAGATGGGGGCGATTTACTATAGAAACTGGCTCACATGATTATGTAGGCATAGCAGTCCCCTAATATGTCATGTGAAAGCTGGTAGACCAGTAAAGCCAGATATGTAATTCAGTCAGAGTCTGAAGGTCTGAGAACCCAGAGAGCCGATGGTGTAACTTCCATTCTAAGGCTAAAGACTTGAGAACCTGAGGCAAGAGAGGGCACTGGGTGGGAGGATGGTACGAGTCCTAAAGTCAGGAATGTCTAAGACCAAGAGTTTCAACATCTAGGGTGGGAGAACCTCGCCATCCCAGATCAAGAAAAGAAATAACAAATTCACCCCTCCTCTGACTTTTTGTTCTATCTGGGTCCTCAATGGATTTGTGGATGCCCACCAACATTGGTCAGTGTATATTTTTCTTACTCAGTTTACTGATGCAAATACTAATATCTTCTGGAAACAATTTCATAGACACAGAGAAATAATGTTTTACTATCCTGGCATCCCTTAGCCCAGTCAAGTTGACGCAACAAAGCAAATATCACAACATATTTATTAATCTGGTCACTAGAATTGTGGACCTTAAATTTTTGCACCAATTTACATTGCTAAAATATACCATGTCAATGCTATAGTTATTCCTAACTGATGTTGTTACTCCTTTCCATTTCAGGAATATATCACCAGGTGAAGTGGTGGATGCTTGTAGACCCAGCAACTTGGGAGGTTGAGATGGGAGGACTACTTGAGCTCAGGGGTTCATCGTGATCGGCCTGTAAATATCCATTGCAGTCCAGCATGGGCAACATAGTGAGACTCCATCCTTAAAATTTATTTAAGTTTATTTTTATCTTTTCTCTAAAATATGGCCTTCTCTTTTGACTTTTTTTTCAATTATTTATAAAAAACAGATCTTATTTAAGGTAACTGTTACATACCTTCTGGATGTGAGAAATCAGTTTTAAATGGTATTTTTAATGTGTAAATCAAAATATTCAGTCTGTTTTTTTTTTCTTTCAGAAATCTCTAGGTTTATATAAGACCAAATTAATTTTTTGGTATTTTCACCTCTTGTAAGCTATTTTTTATAATTTCCAGATAAATAAACTGTTTTCTAAAGGTGAATTTTTGTTTATTCAAACTATATACATTGCTATTAACAAAAGACAGAAGTTCTTATTTCAGATTCTAGGCATATCATTGCATTAGTAAAAAAATCAGTTTAATTCTGGAATAGCAGGTGGGCAATAAGGTATATTTATAAATGAATATATTTACTGAAATAGCATTACTTTCTACAATTCATCATCTCTTTACTTTTTTGTTTAGTTTATTACCAGTATTATTAATGTATCACTAATTATTGGTCAATATTATTCTTAAGTTTCTATTATCACTATAATCATTGTTAATATTAATGATCACATACAAAATGTATAGGGTCATTATTTTTTGTTGGCACTGTGCTAAAGTTCTCATAAAACTCTATTTGCTATTTTATGACTGAAAAAAATTATGCAAAAATATTTAAGTGACTTACAAGAGGAAGTACAGAGTTAAAGAGTGAAACCCTGATAGTCTTGCCCCAAGGCCTAAGTCCTATTTTATTATTTTATGTTCCTACTATACATTATGTAAATGTTCATTGCAAGTTTTACTAAATGGATTTCTTTAGAAGTAAAGACATAAGAAATCTAATTTTTGTGTATAAAAGCTGTAAACTAAATTATATATACACACATATATACATATATGTTTATGTGTGTATATATATAACCTATGGATTAGGAAAATTTATTGCTTCAACAAACTAAGGGCATTATTTTCCATAAAATTAGTCTCGCTGTAATTATAAACATAATAAAAAGCAAGACTTGTTGGCATTTAATGTGAAAAATTTTATTTTTTGGTAATAGTATTTAGATGTAAGGTTGACAGAATCATTTTATAAGAAAATAAAAATTTATTGATCCCCTCAAATCTAGCATTTGTTAGGAGTTTATTTTGCAAAAATAAATACATTTTAAAGTATTTCCGTTCTAACAATAATATTTGCATACATCTACAAGCATTCTAATAGAAATGTATGAATCAGAAATCAACAGGTTGAATCAAACCAGGGTCAGCAAACCTTGCAAGTCATTATCATAAATGCCTGTCCTCAAGCATACACAAATAGTATGTCATTGCTTGGTTTTTAATAGAGAGACACCTACACCACAGTTTCCCTTTCAATAGAGCTGGCACCTCTGACTTCCCATTGCAAAGGCAAACACGTGCTGACCACAGCAAAGGCAAAGGCAGGATGAAACCAGAGTGAAACTGCACAAGGTGCAAATATTATTAAAGTATTATCGTTTACTGAGCCCCCATCTGCCAGTACATCTCCAGTGATTACACAAAATATATCCTCCCGGACATACTCTTTGCCTCCCCATTCTCTTGTCTAGCCCATAATCTCTTTACTCCAGTAAATTGACTCTATGTTTACACACAAAAAATGATCCAGCTGTTGTTTAAAGTAATATATCCAACTTTTGCAAAATGATGGAAAATCATTCTGTACCAATGGTACATGTGCATGTGTACTGACACGTGCACATACATGCATGTGTGTGCACAGACACACACACACACACACACACACTGCACAAGCACTGAAAATATTGGCTAGGGCTGGGAGCAGATTTTTTAAATCTAGAACAGGTTTTTTGCTTTTTAAGGATTTTAAAGTGTAAGACTATGAATGGGTAGTGAGTTGGTTGAAATTATATGTATAATATTTGATACATACATATATTATAGACAAGTTAGACAACTTCTTTCCATATAAGTCTCTTGCCTTCCAGGAGAACATTCCTCTACACACAGGAATGAGCTCCACATGCTACATTTGTACATTATCCCTGCCCCATGATTACTGTTAATTTTTAGTATGACTGAATTCTTCACCTAAACTATACTAATCAGATTCCCGTTTCTAGTAATTTGCAATTGGGATTCGGAGACATTGAGTGAGTGGCTAGAGTTTTATTTGTTTCAAAATGTAACATCCACATTTATACGCTTTTATGTAGCCATATTTCACTAGGTAAACAGAGAAACAGAGAAAGTTATTTACAAAATCAATAATAAAAGAGAGTAAATTCCTGACCACTTTCCATATTTTAATTGAGTGTCTCTGGTTGAGGCCTAGTTTCATTCTTACACTTTAGTTTTGTGAGATGCTCCAATATATAATAAACAAAGTCATCATATCCTTAAGCTACCTCCTATTGTTTTAGTTATACACAAAGGGTCATAAAATCTGCATTATTTTAAGATGGCACATATGAGAGGCCATTGTTTTGAGTCTATAAGCCACTTTTAAAACCCTGCAAGGATATTTCTCTGGCTTTGGGGTATTACATTACTTCCACTCCACTAGGCAATGCCTGGAAGACAGATTCCTTAGCCTCAAAGAACAGAATAAATCTCTGGTGTTCCCTATAAAGGAAAAATAATAAGGCCTCCCTATTAAAATAAATACATACACTCAATATATTAAAAATACACAAATTTACTGAGGTAAAAATGACTCTTTGGGAATTGGACCACATCTGAATTTCACCATATGTATTTTGCTGCTTTCTGGACATAAGACAATCAGTTCCACTTGATTTCTCATCTATAAAGGAGATGTCTCAGAAGTAGAGAAAAATCCAATAAATCCAATGCATAAAAGAAGTCAGCATCTCAGAATGAAAAGACAATACACTTTTGAGATAGATAGTTTCAGCTTCAAATCCCAAATCCTGTGTGATTTTGGGCAAGTTACTTTATCACTCTGAGTTACATTTTCTTCCTCTGAAAAACAGGGCAAATGGATCAGTATGAGAAATAAATAAAATAGCACTTGTCCTGCACCCACATTTGATAACCTATAGGTTGAACTCAGGATTTCTTGCTAATACATTCAACTTAATAAGGCTGGGCAGTGATGACAGAGGACCCCCAAAATTAGTGTTACCTCATCTACTTTTCTCATGGGCCCCAATAGTCTTTAGGTGCTACTGACATCCATGATGAAAAACTATTTTATTCATCCTAGAATCAATTGTCCTTATGTATCTGTATGGAACATTCCCTCTAATAGTAGTAAATGCCAGTTATTGATGACTATCTAGGTAGTAACTGCTAAGCATTATATGATTTATCACATTTAATATTCACAGTAACATTGTAAGTTAGCTGTTACTATCCTTATTTTAGCACCATGAAATCTGAGGCTTAGATAATTTAAGTTTACTGTCCAAAGCCATCAGCAAGAAAGTGTCAGAGTCAGAATTCAAAATCAACTTTGTCTGGCTCCAAAGTCAATATTATAACCCAAATCCTTTTTATCTAGACCATTAAAGTAACGGTGCCCTGACTTTTCTGTATTTGATAGGAATCTAGGAGAGTAATGGGTGAAAGAAAAGTAGGTGATTCTACCACCAGTATTTGAAAATAAAAATTCAGTTCATATACTCACTTTTTCTCAACTATTACTGTATAATGCCATTTTGTGACATGTTTTCCAATTTTGAATTTGTACCAACAGTCATTTGAATTTGATTTTGCTTATCATTCTTAGTTTTCTTTTTTAAGCTGGTGCTTCCATTACTGAATTATTCTTGTTTTGTTTTGTTATGCCTCCTTGCTTCCTTTCTCTAAAACAAAAATTTATTTTAGGGTTGGGGGTACATGGGAAAGTTTGCTACAAAGATAAAAGCGTGTCACGGGGGTTTGTTGTACATAATATTACATCACCCAGGTATTCGGCCCAGTACTCAATATTTATCTTTTCTGCCTCCTGCCCACCCCTGTGAAGTAGACCCCAGTGTCTTTTTTTTCCTTCTTTGCGTTCATAAGTTTATATCATTTAGGTCCCACATACAAGTAAGAACATGCTGTATTAGCTTTTCTGTTCCTGCATTCATTTGCTAAGGATGATGGCCTCTAGCTCCATTCATGTTGTCGGAAAAGACATGAGTTTATGGCTGCATAATATTCCATTGTGTATATGTACCACATTTTATTTATCTAGTCTGTCATTGATGGGCATTTAAGTTGATTCCACAGGCCCTTGCTACTATGAACAGTGCTGCAATGAACATTCACATGCATGTGTCTTTGTGAAAGAATGCTTTATAGTCCTTCTGGTATATACCCAGTAATGGGATTGCTGGGTCAAATGGTAGTTCTGCATTTAGATCTTTGAGGAATTGCCATACTACTTTCCACAACAGTTGAACTAATTTAAACTCCCACCAACAGTGTATAAGCGTTCCCTTTTCTGTACAATCTCAACAGAATTTTTTTTTTCACTTTTTTTAATAGACATTCGAACTGGTGCGAGATGGTATTTCACTGTGGTTTTGATTTGCATTTCTCTAATGATCAGTGATACGGAGCTTTTGTCTTATTGCTTGTTAGCCTTATGTATGTCTTCTTTTGAGAAGTGTCTGTTCATGTCCTTTGCCCACTTTTTAAGGGGGTTCTTTTTTTTTCTTGTAAATTTGTTTAAGTTCTTTATTGATGCTGAATATTAGAACTCTTCAGGTGCATAGTTTGCAAAAATTTTCTCCCATTCTGTAGGTTGCTTGTTTACTTGGTCTATAGTTTCTTTTGCTGTGCACAAGCTCTTAAGTTTAATTATATCTCATTCTTTTCTTCCTTTTGATAGCAATTTTTTTTTTTTTTTTTTTTTTTTTTTTTTGAGACGGAGTCTCGCTCTGTCGCCCGGGCTGGAGTGCAGTGGCCGGATCTCAGCTCACTGCAAGCTCCGCCTCCCGGGTTCACGCCATTCTCCTGCCTCAGCCTCTGGAGTAGCTGGGAATACAGGCGCCCGCCACCAGGCCCGGCTAATTTTTTGTATTTTTAGTAGAGACGGGGTTTCACCATGTTAGCCAGGATGGTCTCGATCTCCTGACCTCGTGATCTGCCTGCCTCGGCCTCCCAAAGTGCTGGGATTACAGGTGTGAGCCACCGCGCCTGGCCTTTATAGCGATTTTTAAACCTCTTTGAGCAAAGAAAATAGAATAGGTTTGCAATTTTATTTTATTTAATCATAAAAAAGGTAGATAATACAAGATGGATTAATGATGTAAATGTAAGACCTCAAACTAAGAATTCTAGAAAAAAACAAAGGAAATATCATTCTGGGCATTCCTTGGGAAAGAATTTACGCTAAGTCCTCAAAAGCAACTGCAACAAAATGAAAAATAGACAAGAGGGGCCTACTTAAACTAAAGAGTTTCTACACAGCAAAAGAAACTCTCAACAGAGCAAACAGTCAACTACAGAATGGGAAAAATATATTCACAAACTATGCATCTGATAAAAGTCTAGAAATCTATAAGAAACTTAGACAATTAGGCTGGGCATGGTAGCTCATACCTGTAATCCCAGCACTTTGGGAGGCCTAGGTGGGCGGATCACCTGAGGTCAGGAGTTCAACACCATCCTGGCCAACATGGTGAAACCCTGTCTCTACTAAAAATACAAAAAATTAGCCAGGCATGGTGGTGGCTGCTTATAATCCCAGCTACTCCAGAGGCTGAGGCAGAAGAATCGCTTGAACCTAGGAGGCGGAGGTTGCAGTGAGCTGAGGTTGTGTCACTGCACACCAGCGTGGACAATAAGAGTGGAATTCCGTCTCAAAAAAAAAAAAAGGAAGAAGGAAACTTAGACCTTAGACAATTCAACAATCACAAAAGTAACTCTATTAAAAAGTGGGCAAAAGATATGAACACAGACACTTTTTAACAGAAAACATACAAGTAGCTAATACTCCATGAAAAAATGCTCAACATCATTAATCACCAGAGAAATGCAAATCAAAACCACAATCAGATACTATCTCCTACCAGTCAGAATGGCTATTACTAAAAAGTCAAAAAATAATGGATGCCGGCAAGGCTGAAGAGAAAAGGGAATTCTTATCCATTGTCAGTGGGGATGCAAACTAGCTCAGGCACTGTGGAAAGTAGTTTGGAGATATCTCAAAGAACTTAAAACAGAACTGTCATTCGACTCAGCATTCCCATGACTATATATATACTCAAAAGAAAACAAATCATTCTACCAAAAAGACACATATACTCATATGTTCATTACAGCACTATTCCTAAGAACGAAGACATGGAATCAATCTAGGTGCCCATCAATAGTAGATTGAATAATTAACATGTGGTGCATATACACCATGGACTGCTACACAGTAGTATAAGAAATAATGAAATCATGTCCTCTGCAGCAACATGAATGAAGCTGCAGACCATTATCCTAAGCAAATTAATGCAGGGACAGAAAACCAAATACCACATGTTCTTACTTATAAGTATAAGCTAAGCATTGGATACATCTGGACATAAAGATGGAACAACAGACACTGGGGACTACCAGAGTAGGGAGAGAGGGAGAGAGGCAAGAGATAAAAAACTACCTAGTAAGTACTATGCTCACTACCTGGGTAATAACATCATTCATACCTCAAATTTTAGCATCACATAATATACCCATGTAACAAATCAGCACATGTACCTCTGAAACTAAAATAAAAGTTGAAATTATAAAGTGAAGAATAAATTAGAATATTGTTTAAAATTGATTTACTTATTAAATATTAAAAATTTACAAAATTAAATAATGTATTTAGCAGATATTTAATGTCTACTTTTGCCAGGTTTTGCTGAATATTAGAAATGCAATAATACAAAAAAGTTCCTGCCCTAAGGTCAAAATGAACAATAAGCAAATAAATCTATAATTCTATGAGGGAATGAGCAACATTATTAAAAAAAAAAAAATCATGCTACGACCCTATAGTGGGTTGGGTCCAAAGGATGATTAGGCCAGCTTCATACCAATTTGGTTTCTTTATATCTAGGCCTTCTTGGGCAGTCTGGCCTACTCTGTCATAAACATTGTGGTGTTCGCTAAGGACCCCTTACTGTCTTTCTCTGCCATCTCAACTTCTGTGGGAACCCAACTGAGAGTGAATTCAAGTTCTCTTCCACAAGGCTACGGGGCCATATGCATACCAAGGGATATATGTCTGGGTACAATTCTTATTATTCTGCATCATCTAATGAGAGATAAGAAGTTTTCTGAAGGTTGTATGGCATTTAGGAAGCAGTATTTCCAAGGCATATAGACTACGTTACAGATAAGGAGATATTCAATTCTGACACTGCACAAAAGGAAGGGCTGTAAGGACGTGACCTTATGTGCAATGACAAGGCAACTCTGAGTATGCATGAGTAGGATCTGTGGCTTAGAACAAAACAAAACCAAGCAATCCCAGACTAACCAATCACGTAATCCATGCTATCTGGAAAAAAGAAAAAAAAGGTTTATTTCTACTTAAAACAAGAATCCCCAATCTTTACTACTAATTTTTACACTGATTGCTCTGTTTACTTGGCATCGTTTCTAAAAGAGATGACCCACCAAAGCACAATTTTGTAGCAATGGTTATACAGTGCATCTAATATAGGTACTTCCCCCTTACATTTCTGGAATCAACTTAATACTTAATTATGTTAGAAAGACATTTTATTCAAATTGTTGCCAAAAAGCATTTTCTTGTGAGGACTTTTCATGAACACATTATTTAAAGTATCAATTATTTACTGTACTTTCCATTACCTTGCTGTATTTTTCTTCATAGTACTTTATTTACTAGAAATTATATTTCTTTTCTGGTCATCTGTTTATTGTCATTCTTCCCCTCTAAAATTCAAGTTGCAACTGCTTTCTCTTATTCACCACTGTATACTCCAGCAGCTAGAATACTGGCTAGCACTATAAGTGACTAAATGAATCTTCATTATTAAAATATAGCAAAAAATCTGGTTACAAATACTGAAGTCATTTTGTTTAAAAAAGATATGAAACTGATTAATCATCAGTTTAAGTATAAATGAAAAATCACAACAAATACACTGTCATACTATATTGTCCTTCTGTTAATAACTCTTATTATTCTCTTAGTGGGAACTGACAAAGAGTGGGAATTGTGCTGCTCTCTATCTATTTTCTTTTTTGCTCCTTGGTTTTATGTTACTCATTAAAATGTGTCTTTTACCAGGTGTCAATCCAAATTCCCATCATCTTGCTGTTATTTTCAATCTTGCATTTTATTATTGGCCAATATATTTAAGGCACATAGATTTCCTGATTTATAAGAAGCTTGTTGATTTTTTCCTTGTTTCACACATTTGTCAGTCCAAAAATATGGAAAAAGTGACTCTCATGATGTGTATTTTCCTGATACTTTGAGAAACATATATATGGTTGCATAACATATGATATATATGAATATAAATAAATATATATATACACACACACACACACACTTACCCAAAGCTTCTTCCAACAACATTCCTACCACATCAATATTAAGAGTATGTGTTTGGGTGAAACCCCATCTCTACTAAAAATACAAAAAATTAGCCGGGCATGGGGGCAGATGCCTGTAGTCCCAGCTACTCAGGAGGTTGAGGCAGGAGAATGGCGTGAACCCGGGAGGCTGAGCTTGCAGTGAGCCAAGACTGAACCACTGCACTCCAGCCTGGGCGACAGAGTGAGACTCCGTCTCAAAAAAGAAAAAAAAAAAAAAAAAAAATTTTGTGTTTGGAGCCAGATTGGCACTTACCAATTGATAAACACTTATTCTCTGCGCACGTCATTTTCCTCTGCACTAAAAGGATGATGAAGGCTCCCACCTCACAGAGAGTTGAGATCCTCAGTTGTCTTAAGAGTAAAGTCAGTTAATGAAAATAAAATTTTTATAATGGTGATAGACATGCAGTAAAAGGTTAATGTTGGGAGACAACTCAACAAAGATCTCTTGTTTCTACACATCTGTGAGCAGAAACACAGTTTTCTTCCAGACTACTGTTTTTCAAGAATATTTGTAGAGTAAACAGTCCTGGGAGATATCTTCTCCATCCTGAAAAAGGGGCAGATTTCTTTACTGTCTATAAAATAAAGACAATGTCTCCATGTAGAGCAAAGCTTTAGCAGGCTTGCTGAAGCTCATTATGAAGACTGGGTTCCCTTAGACTGGGGTTCTTCAGTTGCAAGGCAAATACACTGTGAATACTGATATAATCTGGCCCTTTCTGTTTTTTCACGGGAATTGGGGCTTGGAGAATAGGTGCAAGGAAATATTGGTATTCTGGCTGCTACGAATGCTGTGAGTAGTAAACTCTTCGCTGTATCTGACCCACAAGTCCCATGCCTTCTAGCACTCATGAAAATATGGCAATATACCTTTCAAGCTGGCAAGTAAGTCTCGTCAGAGTTCTTTATACTCAGCAATATTATTAATATTATGTTTTCTCCTAGGTAGCATATAATTTCTAACTTTGAGCAAGAAAAATGATTTTGAGATAACAACCTGGATAATTTATCCATGCATCATAAAACATCTCCCTTTCACTTCTTAAATCCCCACACCCCTCTTAACATTCACTAAAAAATACAGCCCTTGTTGGAGGACCTACTCCTAAAAACAGTTACCTGCTGGCTTCTGTTGTTTCCCAATTTCCTTCAAGCTACATATCAAACACCTTACTTACAGTCTATTTTCTATTTCTATAAATTGAATCACTTTCAATTTATCAGGAATTTGTAGTCTTCCAGGAGACTTTTTTCTTTCTTTCTTTTTTTTTTCACTTTATAATCTCTGCTGCTTTAAATTTCTGCTTTACATTCCTTCATTCTCAAACCACGTGATTCTTTACTCAAAATACCTTACCTTCAGGTGTTTGAAATATTCAGCAAAGCAAAATATAGCTAAGGGTTGCATGTTTCTGTCCACTACCCGAGTGATGGTGCATGAATAAAGTCAGCAATGTTGATATTCCAGGATGTCTTATAATGTAACTTTTGTTTCTCCATTTGATTTTACTCAGTTCCTGATTTATAGTGAAAAAGTCTCAAAACATTTTGTAAAAATGGTTCAAATTTAAGCAATTCAGTAATTTTCTTATAAGTTATGTTACCCTTCACAACAGCATTTATAAGACTATCTCCTATAGTGTTTCCAGTATAATAAACTATAATAAGGATTACCATAACCTATGGCTTCAGCAGCAGTTTATTGAGCTGTTTAGTAAACGTAACTCAGCATGTTTAAGGTTTTTGACATGTTACCAAAATCAGTGTTTTAAAATCACTAGTTAATTTTGAGTTATGTATTAATATTATGCTAATGATATAAATTATTATAAAATTAAAACAGCCCATTTTGTTACTCTTATTATTACTAATGTATTTATTTTTGTTGGGTTTGAATTTAAAAACAAATTTAGGATCAGAATCATAGCATTTGTAAAGATAGCATTGCCCCAGTATTACTTAGTGTTGATCTGAAGAACAAAAGTGAAAGACTTCACAAATTTGTGTATCTCCCCACTAACACCACTTACATTTTACACAAACAGAAATCCCATATCTTATAAAAACATAAGCAAAACACACATGTACACATACACACATACACACCACAAACACCATGACAACTCTCTTGGAAGTAACAAAAAAGAAGAAATATGTCTGAAGATTTACCGGGTATATAATGTTCAATTCTGTTTCATGGACAAAATATGTAGTACCCGGCATATTATTACAGAAACCAGGGCAATCTGGCAAGTTTTCTAGGGTAGCTATTGAGCCAAGTGAGTCCTTTGGGGAATTCAGAGGTGATTTTTGCTGCCAAACCTTCTTCGCTTAAGAATTAATTGCTCAAGGTGTTTAGTTCTCACTTGGTTTTATTGTAATATACAACGTACTATACAGGAGCCTATATTCTACATCCCAGGTTTCTAAACCTACAACCGGGGTGAGGATGCTGTTCTCCCTCATTAGAATTGGAGAACTCTTCATCATTCCTCTTCATTCTCTGGGTCCCCTGCCTTTACAAACTTTTTTTGGTTAGCAATATAGATATTTTTTAATGTATTTTCAGACAATTAAACTTAACATTTTGAGCTAACATTCTTCTCTAAAATGCTGTCGTGGATTTTACATAAGTAATTAGAAAAAATATACATACACACAAATGCAAAATCTACATATATGTGTTAGTAGATATAGTTACTAACACAAATAACTGTTTCACTTTATAATTCTCACATAAAACAATTTAGCATCAAAAACAATAATTTTTCAGAGTTTTACAATGAGAGATGAATTTATTAGACAGTATTATGGGTAGAAAATGCATGGAGATTCAGAGGACCTCCAAAACATAAGGATTTTTCCCTTCATTTCCCTTTACCCTGTAACTTCTCTCTACCAAACTGAAAAAAATATATCACTAATTATTTATAAAACCAGAATTTTTCATTTAAATGATCTACGTTAATATTCGTAACACCCTTATGAAGTATGTAATTCTTACACATGAGGAAGTTAAGTCTCAATGAGCTGTTATAATTTAAACAATGATTTTGAGGCAGAAGCAGGATTCCATTAGTCTATTGTGTCTGACTTTAGGAGGCATAATCTATCAATGGCCAAATATTGGGAAATATTATTATTACAATATATTACATGCAGTGTTTCCTAGAAAGAATTTTTATTTTTTTCTCTCTAAACTAATAACAAAAGGTGAAGTCATGCTACAGAGGGTGAGAATGGAAAAAAGTAGAAATAGGGTTTCAAAGATTTGGGATCTTTCAATTTAAATGATTTTTAAAAATATGTCAGTATTTCCTGTCATTTTAAAATTTTATTTCATATTTGGATAGGCATTGGCTCTGGATTTAAATAGTCTGAGCATCTGCCATAACTCCTCACATACTACCTGTGTGACCTGAGACTAGTTACTTAAAATCCTTTAATCTGAGTGGCTTCATATTTCTAACATGGAACTAAGAGTTGTTCTGTCTTCATTGAATTGTGCAGAGAATTAAATGAGATGATGTGTGTGAATTGTTGGCACAGTGTTCCTCACAAAGTAAACACTCAATACATGTTTCCTATTGATATTTTCCTATATGTTAAAACTATTATTTTATTCATCCATCATTATTAGTATGAATGCAAGTGAAAGATTATTTCAATCAGCATTCTGTGGCAGGTATATATTTTGCTTTAACTAGACTTCAGGCAGTCTCGCCCTTTCTGGGGGTTTAGAATTCAGACTTCTAGACTGAATTGTCTCTTGTGGTTCTTGAATGCTTTTATCTTCTAGTGTGAGTAATCATGTGTGACTCCTAGTATCTAAATCTATAAATCAGTAACATCAGTAAACTTTTCTGAGGGGTAACAGTTTCATAGTACATATGGTTAAAAATATGTTTTATTCATCTTCTTAAGGATACCTTTTCATTCCACTTAAAGTATATGCTAATAATAGAAAAATTGCAAAATTATCTGTAGAAGTATAAGATAAAAGAAACAACCTGTATTCAAACTACTCAGAGATAAAGATTATTAGCATTTAGTTTTAATTTCTTCGAGGCTTCTTGCTTTACATTGTATATAATTCTGTATTCTAAGAAGTATAAAGTATGGGCCTACTGCTTTCTTTTTAAAATTTACCTAGCATTTACTTAAAAGCAAAGTCCTAAGTGCTTAAATATACATTACCCACACTGAGTCCTAACCTATTACTTTACCAATTTTTATTATGGGGGATAATGAAAGTGCATAAAACATATGCACAGCTTAAACAAAAATTATAAATATAACATTCATTTAATAACTACCATCCAAGTAAAAAAGTAGAATATGGTTCACATCCCAGAAACTTCCCTAAATACCTCTCCCTCATCAAATTCTTCTCACTTCTCTTCTCCCAGAGAAACCATTATCGTGACTTTTGTGCTAGCAACTTCCTGGCTTTTCCCTCATATTTTTATTTCCTTATGGATATGCAATAAGTCCAGTGCCAAGAACAGTGAATAATTGGAGATTTTACCTTATTTGCAATCTAAGTTAGAATGCCATAATTTCATGGATGCTAGCACAAACCCCAAGACTTCTGAGTCAGAGACAAAGGATAATTTATTAATCACAGCAATAACAATAGCAAGAGAATTAACATTTGCACAAGTTTCCTAAGTTCCTTTATCCACAGGGGCACTCAAAGAGGGCCAGATGACATTCACACCTGTAGTGACTGCATTACAGGCAAGTATGCCTGATTTTTGTCCCAGAAGACATTATCATGAATATATGGGAAAGCAAACAAACCTTTCTTTTGTTAGGCCGTGGTGGCAGAATGGAGACAGTATCTCTAGCTTTCATGTCTGTTTGAAAAGGTATTCTAAAACAAAGGATTGTAAAACAAAGTCAGTGCCTCTGTTTAAAAGTCATGGAGAAAAACGTGAGAAACCTGTAGTCAGTAGTCATCTAACAGACAGCACCCTTTGTTGAAAAGTCAGGTCTTTTCTTAATTATCTGGAAGTATATGTCCCTGGAATACATCAAGCATCCTTACATGTCTGCATAACTTTCTGGATAGCATTTTTTCTATTGGTTTATCTAACTCAAAGCATTATGTTATCTTAACTGTTACATCATTTTAATAAAAATTATCTACCTCAAAGCATTACCACATATGTTAATTACTATATTTTAAGTCTTCATATATGTTCTGGAAAATCCACACTTCCTGTTACTCTACTAGAATTTCTTGGCTACTATTAACTTTAAACTTCTACAAATTTCCTCCTGAAAGTCTTGTGCATTAATTGCCTGAATTATTAATAAGTGTATCTTATTGTGCACTAAATAGTGTCACGCGCGTCCATGTGAAGAGACCACCAAACAGACTTTGTGTGAGCAATAAAGCTTTTTAATCACCTGGATGCAGGTGGGCTGACTCCGAAAAGAGAGTCAGTGAAGGGAGATAGGGGTGGGGCCGTTTTATAGGATTTGGGTAGGTAGTGGAAAATTACAGTCAAAGGGGGTTGTTCTCTGGTGGGCAGGGGCAGGGGTCACAAGGTGGTCAGTGGGGGAGCTTCTGAGCCAGGAGAAGGAATTTCACAAGGTAATGTCATCAGTTAAGGCAGGAACCAGCCATTTTCACTTTTTTTTTTTTTTTTTTTTGAGGCAGAGTTTTGCTCTTGTTGCCCAGGCTGGAGTGCAATGGTGCAATCTTGGCTCACTGCAACCTCCGCCACCCAGGTTCAAGCAATTCTCCTGCCTCAGCCTCCCTAGTAGCTGGGATTACAGGCATGTGCCACCACGCCTGGCTAATTTTATATTTTTAGTAGAAACGGGGTTTCTTCATGTTAGTCAGGCTGGTCTCGAACTCCTCACCTCAGGTGATCCTCCTGCCTCGGCCTCCCAGAGTGCTGGGATTACAGGCATGAGCCACCACGCCCAGGCCATTTTCACTTCTTTTGTGATTCTTCAGTTACTTCAGATCATCTGGATGTATACGTGCAAGTCACAGGGGATATGATCGCTTAGCTTGGGCTCAGTGGCCTGACATTCCTGTCTTCTTATTTATTAATAAGAAAAATAACATAAAATAGTGTTGAAGTGTTTGGGCAGCGAAAATTTTCGTGGGGTGGTACGGAGAGAGAATGGGCAATATTTATTAGGGCTGCTTGGAGCAGGATTGGGGTGGGGTGGGAACCTAGAGTGGGAGAGATTAAGCTGAAGGAAGAATTTTTGGTAAGGGGCGATATTGTGGGGTTGTTAAAAAGAGCATTTGGCATACAGAATGATTTCAGTTCTTTTGCATTTGCTGAGGATTGTTTTATGTTTGATTCTGTGGACAAACCCTTATGACACAAGTTTACCCATGTAACAAACCTGCACATGTACCTCTGAACCTAAAATAAAAGATTTTTTTAAGAGTTGCCTATGCAAAAAATAAAAAAGACAATATAACATGTTCCTGAATCACTTCTGGGTAAGTAGTAAAATTAATCCAGAAATCAAGAAGTTCTTTGAAACTAATAAGAACAAAGATACAACATACTAGAACCACTGGGATACAACGAAGGCAGCATTAAGAGGAAAAATTATGGCAATAAAACCCCACATCAGAAAGTTAGAAAGATCTCAAATTAACAAGCTAACATCACAACTGAAAGAGTTAGAGAAGCAAGAAGAAATCAACCCCAAAGTTAGCAGAAAAGAAATAAACAAAATCAGAGCTGAACTGAAGGAAATTAAGACACAAAAACCATTCAAAATATCAACAAATCCAGGAATTTGTTTCTTCGAAAAAATTAACAAGATAGGCCACTAGCTAGACTAATAAAGATGAAAAAAGAGAAGATTCAAATAAACACAACTAGAAATGACAAAAGGGATATAACCACTGACTCCACAAAAATAAAAACAACCATCAGAAACTACCACAAACACTTCTATGCACAAACAAACAAAAACAAACAAACAAACTAGAAGACATGGATAAATTTCTGGAATAATATACCCTCCCAAGACTGAACTATGAAGAAATTGATTCTGGACCAGACTGGCAATGAGCTCCACCAGTAATAAATAGTAATAAAAGCCCAGGGCCAGATAAAAAGACAGTGGAATTCTACCAATGTACACAGAAGAGCTGGCACCATTCCTACTGAAACTATTCTGAAAAGTAAGGAGGAGGGACTCATTCCCAACTTACTCTATGAGGCCAGCATCATCCTGATACCAATGTGGCAGAGATACATCAGAAAATAAACAAACAAACAAAAACAGCAACCTTCAGACCAATATCCTTGATAAGCCTTGATGCAAAAATCCTCAACAAAATAGTGGCAAACCAAATCCAGCAGCATATCAAAAAGCTAATCCATCATGATAAGTAGGCTTCATCCCCAGGGTGCAAGTTTGATTCAACATGAACAAAACAATAAACGTGATTTATCACATAAACAGAACCAAATACAAAACCACATGATTCTGTCAATAGATACAGAAAAGGCTTTCAATAAAATCCAAAATCCCTTCACATTAAAAATGCTCAACAAAGTATGTACTGAAGGAACATAACTCAAAATAATAAGAAACATCTATGACAAACCAACAGCAAACATCATACTGAATGGGCAAAAGCTAGAAGCAATCTCCTTAAAAACTGGCACAAGACAAGAATGTCCTCTCTTACCACTCCTATTCAACATAGTATTGGAAGTCCTGGCCAGAGCAATCAGGCAAGAGAAAAACATAATGGAAATCAAAATAGGAAGAGAGAAAGCCAAATTATCCCTCTATGTAGATGACATAATTCTATGTCTAGAAAATTCCATAGTTTTGGCTCAAAAGCTTCTTCAGCTGATAAACAACTTCCAGCAAAGTTTCAGGACACAATATCAGTGTACAAAAATCACTAGCACTCCTATACACCAACAGCCAAGCTGAAAGCCAAATCAGAAATGTAATCCCATTCATAATTGCTGCAAAAAGAATAAAATATCTAAGAATACAGCTAACAAGGGAGGTGAAAGAGCTCTACAGTGACAATTGCAAAACATTGCTCAAAGAAATCACAGATTACACAAACAAGTGGAAAAACATTCCATGCTCATGGATAAGAATAAATATTAAAATGGCCATATTGCCCAAAGTAATTCACAGATTCAATGCTATTCCTATCAAACTACCAATGGTATTCTTCACAGATCTAGAGAAAAACATTTTAAAATTCATATGGAACCAAAAAAGAACCCCAATAGCCCAGGCACTCCTAAGAAAATAGAACAAAGCTTAAGTTATCATGTTACTCAACTTAAAACTGTATTATATTTTTAATGTGCTGTTAAATTTAGTTTGCAAGTATTTTGAGGATTTTTGCATATATGTTAATCAGATTTATTAGGCTGTAGATTTCTTTTTTGATGTGTCCTTCACTGATTTTGGTATCAGAATGATACTGGCCTCATGAATTAGTTAGGGAGAATGTCCTCTTCTTTGGTTGTTTAGAACTGTTTCAGGAGGATTGGTATTCATTCTTCTTTGTACACTGAAATAATTTGGCTGTGAATACATACGTTCTTGGTCTTTTTTTTGTTGGGAGATTCTTTTTTAATTGCAGGTTCAATCTTTTGAGTCATTATTGGTCTGCTTAGGTTTTCTATTTCTTTCTGGTTCAACCTTGGTTTGTGGTATGTTTCCAGGGATTTATCTTGTCTTTTGTAGGTTTTCAAGTTTGTGGGTGTACAGTTGTGCATAATAGTTTGTGTTTGTTTTTTTTATTTCTGTGGCATCAGTTGTAATGTCTACTTTTTTATTTTTGGTTTTGTTTAGGTGGGTCTTCCTTCTTGTCTTGGTTATACAAGCTAAGAGTTTATTAATTTTATCTTTCTGAGGAGCCAATTTTTCATTTCATTAACGCTTTGCATTATCTATTTCATATAGTTCTCCTCTCTGATTTCTGTTATTTCTTTCCTTCTGCAAATTTTGTTAGACTTGTTCTTGCTTTTCTAGTTCCTTGTAAAGAAGTGCATCATTACATTGTTAATTTGTAATCGTTCTACTTTTTTGATATAGGCATTTAACACTATAAACTTCTCACTTAGCATTGGTTTTGCTATATCCTACAGTTTTGATGTATTGTGTTTCCATTTTCATTTATTTTCAAAATTTTATTTCCATCTTAATTTCTTTGTTGACTCAATGATCATTCAGGAGCATGTTATTTTATTTCCATGTCCTTGTATAGTTTCCAGTTTCTTTTGGTATTAATTTCCAGTTTTATTTCACTGTGGTCTGAGAAGATATTTGACATGATTTTGTTTTTTTAATCTATTGAGACTTGTTTTGTGTCCTAACATATGGTCCATCTTGTAGAATGTTCCACATGCTGATGACAAAGTGTATAATGTTCTACAAATACATCTTAGGTCCATTTGGTCTAAAGTCCAATTTAAGTTCAATGTTTTTTCTGTCTACATAATCTGTCTAATGCTGTGAGTAGGGTGTTAAATTCTCCTACTACTACTATTATTATTTTTTTGTCTATCTCATTCTTTGGTAATATTTGTAAATCCGGGTCCTGCAATCTTGGATGCATATATATTTAGAATCATTAATATCCTCTTATTGAATTTATCCTTTTATCATTATATAGTGACCTTTTTATCTTTTTTCACTTTTTTTGAGTTAAAGTTTGTATTATCTGATATAAGTATAGCTACTCCTACTCACTTTTGGTTTCTGTGTGCAAAGAATATCTTTTTCCACCCCTTTTCCTTAAATTTCTCTTTCTATATTTTACAAGTAAGGTGAGTTTCTTAAATGCAGCATAGAGTTTGATTATGTGTTTTAATCCATCCAGGCAGTCTATATCTTTAAAGTAGGACATTTAATCAGTTGACATTCAGGGTGTGAGATTTTTATATGTGAGATTTTGTTTCTGTCTTCTTGTTAACTGTTTTCCAGTTGTTTTATAAAATCTTTGGGTTTTTTTCTGTATTTGTCATTGTGGTTTGGTAAAATTCGGTACTGGTGCCATTTGATTCCTATCACTTCCTCCTTTGTGTGATAGCTTTACCAAATAGTTTTATACTTTCATATTTTCTCATTATAGTAAAATTTTCCTTTGGTGTACCAGTTTAAGACTCCATTGAGGCCAGGCTCATGTCTGTAATCCCACCACTTTGGGAGGCCAAGGCAGGTGGGCCACCTGCAGTCAGGAGTTTCAGACCAGCCTGGCCAACATGGTGAAACCCCATCTTTACTAAAAATACAAAAATTAGCTGGGTGTGATGGCGGGCACCTGTAATCCCAGATACTTGGGAGGCTGAGGGAGGAGAATTGCTTGAACCCGGGAGATGGAGGTTGCAGTGAACCGAGATCGTGCCACTGTACTCCAGCCTGGGTGACAAGAGTGAAATTCTATCTCAAAAAATAATAAATAAACAAAAAGACTCCATAGAGAACTTCTTTTATGGTGTCAAATTCTTTCAGTAATTTCTTGTCTAGGAAAGACATTTTTTCTTCTTCATTTGTGAAGCTTAATCTTAGCTTCACAATAAAAGTAATGGCTGACTTTTTTTTTTTTTTTTTTCCTTTTCAGCACTTTGAATATATCATCACAGTCCCTTCTTGTCTTCAAGTTCTGCTGTGAGGTCCACTGTTAGTCTGATAGGACTTCCCTTTCAAGTGACTGGACACGTTTTTGTTTTTTGTTTTGTTTTTTTGTTTTGTTTTGTTTTCAAATTCACTCTTTGGAAAGTCTAATTACAATGGGTCTTAGCAAAGTCCTATTTGTATTTTATTTTCACGGCATCACTTAGCCTCCTCTATCTGGATGTCTAAATATTTTGCTAGACTTAAAAAGGTTTTCATCTATTAGTTTGTTAAATAGATTTGCTAAAGGTTTTGATTTCTTTGCCCTTGGAGATACTGATAATTCAAACATTTAGTTGTATTATGTTGTCCCAAATGTCTCAAATGTTTTGTACATTTTCATTCTTTGTTCTTTATTTTTGTCTAACTTTATTATTTCAGAGGTCTGTATTCAAATTCTGTAAATCTTTATTCTCTGGGTGCGTTGTTCAAACTTTCAAATCTGTTTTGTATTTCCCACAATGAATTATTAAGTTCCATAATTTGCTGTATATTTTTAAATCTATCTCTTTAGTAAATTTCTCATTCATACATTGAATCATTTTTCTAATTTCTTTGAACTGGTTTTAGATTCCACACATTTCTCATTGAGCTTATTTAAAATCAATATTTTGAATTACTTATCTGGAATGTTGAGAGTGTCCTTTTGGTTAAGATCTGTTGCCGGAGAATTACTGTGCTCTTTGAGGGTGCCATATCATCTTATTTTTTCACATTTCCTGTATCTTTATTTCTCTATATGTCTGGCATTTAGTCAAAACCACATTCAAAACTTCTTCCTAGTTTTAAATTTAGTTTTGTTTTGGGGGGGGGGGGCTTTTGCACTGTTTCTTGAAGATGTGACGATCATGTTATGACTATGAAGCCCTGTTGGCTTTGCTTCTGTGAATGCAGTAATGGAGTCTCTGTATGATTTTTTAAAAAGCTATATACAGCATGAAATCTATGGTTTTCTCAGTGTGTTAGGGTGTGGTTACTGGTGGAGGCTCTGGTGAAGCTGTGCTGAGGACTGAAATGCCAGATGGATCTATCTTCAGGTTTTAGCAGTGGCAGTTGTAGATAAGCATGTATATTATTGTGCCCTGGGTCAGTGTACACTGGCATGTATGTATGTTGCTGGTTCCAGGCAAGTCAATTATTGGTCTTTGGGTAGCTTTCTTGGATGTTGTTTGTAGTAGTGTGTACCAGGTTGATGAGAAAGTTCCCAAGCTTTTGGGCAGCAAATGTGGCATGATGATGGCAGTAGAAGGATGAGAGGCTTTTCTGGTTCCTAAGTACTATGCACTTGTATTGGCAGTGGTTGCAATGAGCTGCGTAGGACAACTTACAGACCAGCAGGCAGCATTTGCAGGTAGTAGCCACCTGAGGAGGTAATGGTAGGGTATTAATTCCCAAGCTCAGGCCTTTGGGAGGAGTGCTTGTGTGAACCAGGTAATAGATTGGGTTGTATATTCCTCAGGACCCTGGAACTTGCATTGTGTCTTGGGGTATGAGGTGAATCGCTTACAGCCTACTGGGCAATCCTGTACCCAGGTTCCCCAGTGACAAGTGCATGCACCAGCCATGAGGGGTGGGGATGGGGAAATGCTCAGGCCCCTGGCAGAATTACTGGGTGACTAGCAACAACCACTGTGCTAGGATCTTGCAATTGGGAGGGAAGGAGCAGTCCAAAGGGTCACAGGATTGGCCAGTGTGTAGGGGCCTTGCATCCTTCTCATGTCCTTGTCCTGGAGAGGCTCACTCTCCAGTCTGATTGCCACAGGCAATCCAGCTCTTCCATGAGACCCAACAGCTTATGCTTAGCCCACAACTCAGCCCCAGACCATAGGACCTCTTGCCAAGCTCAACACCAAGCCTCCATGGCAACTCTCATCCTATTCAAGTCACAGGGGTGCTACCTCCTTTCAGGGCCACCAGCCACAGTCCACACCATGTTCACTTCTGAGTCCTAGTTGAAGGATCATACCCCACACACATGGCTCAGTTCTGCAAGCAGCAGCCTGAGTTTTCCCAATGCTTAGGGCTGGTGCTGTTGGTTTCCAGGACCACAAATAGTCTATTAAAAGCTAGGATGAAGAATGGCATCTTGCTGTAGCAACTTAGGTTTCAGAAAAGGCATGGGATCCATGGCCTCTTCCTTCCCTGGAGCAGTTCTTACTCATAGTCTCTTGGTCACTTTCTAAATTAGATTCAGGATTTGGGAGGGTCAAGGTTCTCTCTGGTAGCCTGGATTGCAAGATTCCCCATTGCAAAAGTGGACTGCAGAAAAACTCTGACTCACCTTCTCCCACAATGGGGAGCCACTCTTAGTTCCCAGCCAGTACTGGCCAGGCAAGTCTCCAGTTTTCTTTCTCCTTCCTACCTTTTCATCTTTCTTGTCTATTTTCTGCTGAACTCCTATGTTCCCTCTTGGATAATGCATTCAAATTATGATTGTGCACATGCTATATTGGTTCTTCTAAGTAGATGGGGTGTGTTTGAAATGCTTCTAGTCAGCTATACTGGAAAAAAAAACTTGAATAGTATTTTTTATTATATATTACTTAGTGTGAATGGGCTTTGTTTTCCTTTCAAATTATCTTTTTGAATTTTTTAGCAAAATTACAGTAGGCTAACAACATTAATTGGAGTATTGTTTCTTTCCAACTATCAGAAAAAGTTTCCATGAACATTAAAATATGCATTCCCTTAATTATTGGTAGAATGAATCAAAGTTGAAGTCTAATTCTGGTAGTTTATTTATGTACTTTTAAAACATTACCTCAATGTATTTTTTATTAGGATTATTCAAGTTTCTGTTTCTTTTTGTTTCAGTTTGATAACTTTTTATTTGTTTAGTTGTTTGTGGGTTAACTTGGTGTCTAAGAAGAGAGTCTAAATGTAAATTCCCTTGTTTAAATCTGAGTTCTGCCATTTATTAGCTGTATGATATTGGTCAACATATTTAACTGTTCTATGATCAGTAAATCTAAAATATGTTCTGTCTTACATTGCTGGTAGGAATGTATACTGTACAAAACACTTTATCAAACCTCTTTATAGCTTGCTAAAACTCAACTAAAATTACAGACATGTATACATGTATATATATGTTATTTTACATATATATAGACACACATGCTTTACTTAATGATAGGGATTGATTCTGAGGAATGTGTCATTAGGCAATTTCATCATTGTGTAAACATCATAGAATGTACTTACACAAACCTAGATAGTGCAGCCTACTACATGTCCAGGCTATATGGTATAATCAATTGCTCCTATGCTACAACCTAATCCAGTATGATACTGTACTAAATACTGTAGGTAATTGTAACACAATGGTAAATAATTTTGTATGTAAATATACAAAAGGTAATGCTACATCACTAGGCAATGGAATTTCTTAGCTCCATTGCAAGCTTATGTGGCCACCTGTGCATATGTGGTCCATTGTTCGTGAAAATGTTCTTATGTGGTACACAGTCAGAACGTGTGTGTGTGTATATATACATATTCAGAAGAATGTTCAAAAGAGCTTCATTTATGATAGAATAATAGTTAAATCATTCTAAGTATAATCACTACTGAAGTAAGTTAAAAAATGCAGAATATTTATAAAATAGAACAGTAAACAGCAAAAGAAAACAACACAGTAATAAATATAGAATGGATGCATCTCGATCATAGTGAGAAGCTAGACACAAAGAGTAAAAATCATTACTTTATTTACCTTATTTCCAAACAACCCAAATTAACTTCTGATGATAGTTGTATAGTTGTCAGACTAGTAATTACCCTTTGAAGGAGATACTGACTGGAAAGGGACACAAGAAAACATTCTGGAATGTTGAAAGCATTCTAAATTTTTTTTTTTTTTTTTTTTTTTTTTGAGACGGATTCTCACTTTGTTGCCCAGGCTGGAGTGCAGTGGCTCTCCAGCTCACTTGCATCTCAGCTCACTGCAAGCTCCGCCTCCCGGGTTCACACCATTCTCCTGCCTCAGCAGCATTCTAAATTGTAATCTGCATGGTGGTTACATAAGTACTGACATAAGTAAAAAAAAATAGCTGTACACATTAAATTCATGAACTTGCCATTTGTAAAATGTACCTCAAAAACAGATAATTGACAGGAGGTAGCTGATTAGATAAAGTCTATAGAAATTGTATTGTGAAAACAAAATATTTTAATCAGTAAAATTACAACATCCCTAATCTGTCCTCTCTCCTGCCCTGTCCAATACATAGCCACTAGCCATGTGTGGCTATTTAACTTTAAATTAGCTAAAATTATAGAAAAATAAAAATTTAGATCCTCGGTTGCTACAGCCACATTTTAAATGTTCAGTAACCACATGTATGGGAACAGCATTTTTGGCAACACAGTTTACAGTATGTTTTCTTTTATTAGAGAGAGCTCTATATAAACAGCATTTGCCCTCAGCTTTTGTAATCATTTATATTCTGAAGAAAGCAAAATACATGAATATTTAGTAAAAGATATATTAAAATAAAATAATGAATACTAACTTCCTTTTTAAAAAAAATTGAGACAAGTTCTGACTCTGTTGCCCAGGCTGGAGTGCAGTGGTGTGATCATAGCTCACTGCAGCTTTGAACTTCTAGGCTCAAGCAATCCTCCTGTCTCAGCCTCCTAAGTAGCTGGAACAACAGATGAAGGACAACACTCCTAGCTAATTTTTGTACATTTTGTAGAGGCAGGGTCTCACAATGTTGCCCAGACTGGTCTCAAATTCTTGGGCTCAAGTGTTCCACCTGCCTCGGTCTCCCAAAGTGCTGGGAATACAGGCCTGAGCCACTATGCCCAGACAAATACTAATTTCTTATTACTAGCATGTTTTCACAAAATAACCTTGGGTATTGTTTTTATAAAACTATATCATTTTATTCTGTTTTCTTCAGGAGCATTTCTAATTTGCTCATGTCACTTGTGATGGTTAATGGATGCAAAGTATTGATCTTGGGTGTGTCTGTGAGGGTGTTACCAAAGGAGATTAACATTTGAGTCAGTGGACTAGGGAAGGCAAACCCACCCTTAATTAGTTTGGCACCACCTAATCAGCTGCCAGCGAATACAAAGCAGGCAGAAAAACATGAAAAGGCGAGACTGGCCTAGCCTCCCAGCCTACATCTTTCTTCCGTACTGGATGCCTTCTGACCTGGAGCATCGGACTACAAGTTCTGCAGTTTTCAGACTTGGACTGGTTCCCCTTGCTCCTCAAGACAGCCTATTGTGGGACCTTGTGAACATGTAAGTTAATACTTAATTAAACTCACATTTATATATATATATCCTATTAGGTCTATCTCTCTAGAGAACCCTGACTAATACAGATTTTGGCACCAGGAGTGGTTCTAGAGGAATAGAATACTAAGGATGGAGTTCTTTCACTGGTTTTGGGGTTGCTGGAGTTGGCTGCTTAATATGATTAGACCCCAAAATGCTAAGGACTTTACTTGTAATAGTATGGAGAACATTGGGAGACCTTGGCCTAAGCTATGCAAAATAAATGCATTTGACATTCCTGATTCACCACTTGTGAAAGGCAAGTTTAGTGACCCTATATATAATACCTTTGGTCATACGTGGAGAACCAAGGAGCACAATGAAGTTGGTTGGTTGCTCCTAGATTCAGTGGACAAAGTGATGATGAACTCAGGGATTCTGTCTCCTGGCTTCAAAATCAAATACTGAGTCTCAAATCTGCTACTATTACCCTGTGTGACAGTCTTATCTCCTGTAGAGAAAGAGCTGAAATTGTGGAAAGACAGAGACAGAAGCTCTTATCATGCGAGGGGCTGACCTGCAAATGAAAGGTGCATACACAGCCTCACCAGGTGTCTACTGTTAAAGTAGGAGCATTGACTGGAAAAGAATGGAACCCTGCAACTTGGAATGGGAACGTGTGGAAGGACCCTGATGAAGCTGGGAACGCTGTTTGTAAACTTTGATGAACTTTTTGGCCAGAAGGAACAGCTTCGCCATCCCCAGTACTGGCAACACTTCCTCCCTGACTCAGGCTGCCATCAGCCTTTCCACTTTTGTCTGAGGCAATAAACCCTGTGCTGCCTGAGGCAACAGAGATGGACTGCCCCGAGGTGGTTGTCAGGCAAGAAAATGTTGATTCTCCTCAGTAGCCACCCCCAACACCCCTGTTTGCTTTTACACCTATGACTAAAGTCCCGGCGGGCCCCTGGGGGTGAGTTTGAGAGTGCGACCCATGAGGAGGTGTGCTACCCCCAAAAAGAACTGTTTGAGTTCTCTGTATAAACAGCAATCTGGAGAACAGGCACGGGAATGGATATTAAGGGTATGGGATAATGGTGGAAGGAATGCAGAGTTGGATCAGGCTGAATTTATTGATTTGGACCCACTAAGTAGGAACTCTGCATTTAAAGTTGAAGCTCAAGAGTTAAAAAAGGTTCTTAGTTTATTTGCTTAGTTAGCTGAAATATGTATTAAAAGATGGCCCACCACGAGTGAGCTGGAAATGCCTGCTCTCCCTTGGTTTAATGTAGAGGAAGGAATCCAAAGGCTTAGGGAGATTGGGATGTTGGAGTGGACTAATCCCTTTAGAGCTACTCATTCTGGCTGGGAGGGGTTGAGGAGATATACCCTTCACTAATGCCTTGTGAAATAGATGTGTGAGGGCAGCACCTGCATCTTTAAAGAGCCCTGTAACTGCTCTTATCTGTATGTCAGATCTAATAGTGGGAACCACAGTCACTAGACCACAAAATTTAAATGCAATGGGAATAACTGAATCCCAAGGTGGCAGGGGCCACGTGGTGGTACTCAACTGTCAAAGGCAAGGTGGGTGCAGCTATCATAGTTGACAGCAGAGACAAGGCAACAATCGGAATAGTCTGACTAGTGTAGAGCTCTGGCATTGGCTAATTAATCACGGTGTTACCAGAAGTGAAACTGATAGGAAGCCTACGGCATTCCTACCTAATTTATATAAAGAGAAAACTTCTAGGTCGAATGGACAAAAGACTAATTTGAATTATAAAAACAGAGAATCATGGCCTCTCAATCAATTTCCAGACTTGAGCCAGTTTACAGACCCAGAACCCCTTGAATGAAGGGGAGGCAGGGTCCCCTTGAGGAAGGATCCCACTATATTACGGACAATTTATATAGTGAATCTTTCTCCCATCCTTCCCTAAGGAGACCTCCGGCCTTTTATCAGGGTAACTGTGCACTGGGAAAGGCAAATGATCAGACATTTCAGGGACTACTAGACATTGGTTCTGAGCTGACATTGGTTCCAGGGACCCAAAACATCAAAACGTCATTGTGGTGCTCCAGTTAAAGTAGTAGCTTATGAAGGTCAGGTAATTAATGGAGTTTTAGCTCAGGTCCAACTTACAGTGGGTCCAGTGGATCCCCAGACTCATCCTGTGGTCATTTCCCCAGTTCCAGAATGCATAGTTGGCATAGACATACTTAGCAGCTAGCAAAACCTCCACATTAGCTCTCTGACTGGTAGGGTGAAGGCCATTATGGTGGGAAAAGCCAAATGGAAGCCATTAGAGCTGTCTCTACCTAGAAAAATAGTACATAAAAAACAATATCACATCCCTGGAGGGATTGGGGAGATTAGTGCCACTATCAACGACTTGAAAGATGCAGGGGTGGTGATTCCCATCATGTCCCCTTTCAAATCTCCTATGCAGCCTGTGCAGAAGACAGACAGATCCTGGAGAATGAGAGTGGATTATCAAAAGTTTAACTAAGTGATGACTCCAATTCCAGCTGCTGTGCCAAATTTGGTTTCATTGCTTGAGGAAATTAACACATCTCCTGGTACCTGGTATGCAGTCATTGACTTGGCAAAAGCCTTTATCTCCATTCCTGTCCTGAAGCTATCTGCCTATCTGCCTTCGGCTGGCAAGGCCAGCAGTATAACTTGACTGGCCTACCTCAGGGGTATGTCAACTCTCTGGCTTTGTGTCATAATCTTATTTGGAGAGAACCTGATTGCTTTTCGCTTCTGCAAGGTATCACACTGGTCCACTACACTGAAGACATTATGCTGATTGAATCCAGTGAGCAAGAAGTAGCAAACACCTTGGACTTATTGGTGAGACAATTAGGTACCAGAGGATAGGAAATAAATCCGACTAAAATTCAGGGACCCTATACCTCAGTAAAATTTCTAGGGGTCCAGTGGTGCGAGGCTTGTCAAGATATTCCTTCTAAGGTGAAGGATAAGTTGCTGCATTTGGCCCCTCCTACAACCAAGGAAGGGACACAACAGCCAGTGGGCCTATTTGGATTTTGGAGGCAACACATTCCTCATTTGGGTGTGTTACTCTGGCCCATTTATCAAGTGACTGAAAAAGGTGACAGTTTTGAGTGGGGTCCAGAACAGGAGAAGGCTCTGCAACAGGTCCAGGCTGCTGGGCAAGCTGCTCTACCACTTGGGCCATACGACCCAGCAGATTCAATGGTGCTTGAGGTGTCAGGGGCACGTAGGGATGCTGTTTGGAGCCTTGGCAGGCCACCATAGGTGAATCACAGCGGAGGCCTCTAGAATTTAAGAGCAAGGCCCTGCCATCTTCTGCAGATAACTATTCTCCTTTTGAGATGGCTCTTGGCATGTTACTGGGCTTTGGTGGAAACTGAATGCTTGACTATGGGTCATAAAGTCGCCATGCAACCTGAATTATGCATCATGAACTGGGTGCTTTCTGAACCATCTAGCCATCAAGTGGGTCATGCACAGCAGCATTCCATCATCAAATGGAAGTGGCATATATGTGATCAGGCTCGAGCAAGTCCCAAAGGCACAAGTAAGTTACATGAGGAAGTGGCTCAAATGCCCATGGTCTCCATTCCTGCCCCCCTGCCTTCTCTTTTCTAGCCTGCACCGATGGCCACATGGGGAGCCCTACAATCAGCAGACAGAGAAAGAGAAGACTAGGGCCTGGTTCACAGATGGTTCTGCACGACATACAGGCACCACCCGAAAGTGGACATTTGCAGCACTGTAGCACCTTTCCAGGATATCCCTGAAGGACAGCAGTGAAGGAAAATTTTCCCAGTGGGCAGAATTTTGAGCAGTGCCCGTTGTTGTGCAGTGCCCGTTGTTGTGCAGTTTGCTGGAAGGAGAAATGGCCAGGTGTATGATTATATACTGATTTATGGGCTATAGCCAATGGTTTGACTGGATGGTCAGGAAATTAGAAGAAGCATGATTGGAAAATTGGTGACAAAGAAATTTGGGGAAGAGGTATGTGGATGGGCCTCTCTGAGTGATCAAAAACCGTGAAGATATTTGTATCCTGTGTGAGTGCTCACCAATAGGTGACCTCAGCAGAGGAGGATTTTAATAATCAAGAGGATAGGATGACCCATTCTGTGGATACCACTCAGCCTCTTTCCCCAGCCACCCATGTCATTGCCCAATGGGCCCATGGACAAAGTGGCCATGGTGGCAGGGATGGAGGTTATGCATGGGCTCAGCAACATGGACTTCCACTTACCAAGGCTGACCTGGCTACGGCGACTGCTGAGTGCCCAATTTGCCAGCAGCAGCAACCACAACTGAGTCCTAGACATGGCACCATTCCTAAGGATGATCAGCCAGCTACCTGGTGGCAGGTTGATTATATAGGACCTCTTCCATCATGGAAAGGGCAGAGGTTTGTCCTAACTGGAATAGACACTTACTCTGGATATGGGTTTGCCTATCCTGCACACAATGCTTCTACCAAGACTACCATCTGTGGACTCACAGAATGCCTTATCCGTCATCATAGTATTCCACACAGCATTGCCTCTGACCAAAGCACTTGCTTGACAGCTAAAGAAGTGCGGCAGTGGGCTCATGCTCATGGAATTCACTGGTCTTACCATCTTACCCATTATCTTGATGCTGCTGAGTTGATAGAACGGTGGAATGGCCATTTGAAGTCACAATTACAATGCCACTAGGTGATAATACTTTGCAGGGCTGGGGCAAAGATCTCCAGAAGGCCATGCATGCTCTGAATCAGCATGCAATATATGGTACAGTTTCTCCCATAGCCAGGATTCACAGGTCCAGTAATCAAGGGGTGGAAGTGGAAGTGGCACTCCTCACCATCACCCCAGTGATCCACTAGCAAATTTTTTGCTTCCTGTTCCCACGACATTATGTTCTGCTTGCCTAGAGGTCTTAGTTCCAGAAGGAGGAATGCTGCCACCAGGAGACACAACAATGATTCCATTAAACTGGAAGTTAAGATTGCCACCTGGACACTTAGGGCTCCTCCTACTTTAAAATCAACAGGCTAAGAAGGGAGTTACAGAGTTTGCTGGAGTGACTGACCCAGTCTATCAAGATGAAATCAGTCTACTACTCCATTATGGAGGTAAGGAAGAGTATGCATGGGATACAGGCGATCCATTAGGGTATCTCTTAGTATTACCATGCCTTGTGATTATTAAGGTCAATGGGAAATAACAGCCCAATCCTGGCAGGAATACAAATGGTACAGACCCCTCAGGAATGACAGTTTGGGTCACTCCACTAGGATAAAAAACATGACCTGCTGAAGTGCTTGCTGAAGGCAAAGATGATAAAGAATGGTAGTAAAAGGTAGTTATCAATACCAGCTACAAGCACATGACCAGATGCAGAAATGAGTACTGTAACTGTCATGAGTATTTTCTCCTTCTTTTGTGAAAAACATGTTGGTGCATGTATGTACTTGTACTAAGAAAAGATCTTCATTTTATTTCCTTTTTGTTTATCAAGTGACATAAGATTTAGCGACTTCATATTGGCATTTAAGTATTGTTAACCCTATGTAATAGTATTTGGGCTGAGGATTGGTGAGTTTCCAGTTGTACAAAGGATAGTCGTATTATGTTAGGCATAATTATGACCTTATTATTATCTTTATTTGAAGATTATGATCTAAGGAGATGTGTATGGGTTCAAATTGACAAGGGGTGGACTTGTGATGGTTAATACTGTCAACTTGACTGGATTGAAGGATGCAACATATTGATCCTGGGTGTATCTGTGAGGGTGTTGCCAAAGGAAATTAACATTTGAGTCCGTGGACTGGGGAAGGCAGACTCACGCTTAATCAGGTAGGCACCATCTAATCAGCTTCCAGTGAATATAAGGCAGGCAGAAAAACGTGAAAAGGTGAGACTGGCCTAGCCTCCCAGCCTACATCTTTCTCCCATGTTGGATGCTTCCTGCCCTTGAATACTGGACCCCAAGTTCATCAGTTTTAAGACTCAGATTGGCTCTCCTTGCTCCTCAAGCTTGCAGACAGCCTATTGTGGGACATTGTGATCATGTAAGTTAATACTTAATAAACTTATATATATATATATATGAGAATATATATATATGAGGATATATACATATGATGATGATACATATATATATCCTCTTAGTTGTGTCCTTCTAGAGAACCTTAACTAACACAACACTGATACAGTCTCAGTTTTCACATATATCATCTTAAATGTAAATTCATATTTTACAACTTCTTAAAAACTTTCCTTAATATCATTCAGGATAATTCTCTTATTTCTTTTTCCATATAATCTTGCTTTGTTTTGTTTACACACATCCTAGCATATTCCTTCTTTAGGAAACTCTGATTCTGTTTCTTATAAGTATTGATTACTACCACTTTTTCTTTCTTAGGAATGCCTAGAGTATCCAAAAATCTTCTTCTCAAGAAGAAGATGTTATAGTTGTTTTTGTTTGTCTGCATGTATGTTGTTATTTTAAGTTTATATGATAGCTTTAGGACTACTAGTCAATCTCCTCAGAATTACAGAACACGAGTTGATTTGCAAGGACAACTACCAATTCAATTCAACTTTATTTCCTGAAATTCCTATGATACCACTTTGATTTATGAAGCATTTCAGTGCTTAATTTACTAAACCCATAAAATTGACAGAAACTGTATTTCCCAGAAAGAAGTTCTATAATAATATTCTTTCTGTTAATATTACTTCAAACATCAAAGCTCTAATTTTGGAGACAATAAATGGAATATATTGTAACCAATTTATAATATTCTATTTATTTTTCTTTCATCCTTCCCCACTCCCAGAAATCACTTTCTTACACTGGATATGGAAATTATGATTGAGGTCAAAGAGAGGCAGAAAATCTGGAGATAAGTAGAGTATTTTTATAACTGTCATAAAATAAAACCTGTGTATTTTAACATTTTAGTCAGCCTTTATAAAATTAGGCAAGAATACTTTGGATGGGAAAGGGTAACAATGTATCAGTCCTGTTAAACATCAAAAAGTATAACAAAACCATAATTAATAGAACCATATGACACTTGCACAGTGTTAGAAATGGAAAAGTAGATCTTTCTTGTATAAAAATTAGTGCTTGATAAATAAGAATTTACAGATCAGAGAATAAAGAAAAAGCAACTTACTCTTGCATCAACTCATAAACCAAAATAATTTCTTCATAGATTTATATACTGACAGATCCAAACTTAAATTGCATAAAGTATAACATAAATTTTAATTCATAATTATTTCATGTACTAAAGGCAGACAATCTTATGTTTTATTTTTATATTAAGTGTTCATTTACTGGAAGGGGTTTACTGTTAAAATTATGAATCTCTCAAAATTAAGGCATAGGCTCAATAAAATCCCAATGAAACTCCCAATAAGCTACCTGGTAGATGTTGACAAACAGGTTTTCAAGTTTATGTGGAAAAAAAAGATATGGAAGAATCAACACAATACTGAGGAAAAGGAACAACAATGGAAGACTCACACTGTGATTTCATGACTTACTACAAAGTTAGAGTGTGGTATTGGTGAAAAAAAGGAAACAGACATTGTTGTTACAAAATAGAGTCCCAGAAAGTGGCCATCACAAATATAGGCAAACTGATCTTTGACAAAGCGACAAAGGAAAATCAATAGATTAAAAAAAGTCTTTTCAACAAATGGTGATGAAGTTGTCAGAAATCTATTAACAAGAAAGAGAAGAAGAAGGAGAAAGAAAGGAGAAGGAGAGAAAGAGGAAGAGGAAGGAAGAAGAAGAGGAGGAAGAGGAGGAAGAGGAGGAGGAGGAGGAAGACAAGGAAGAGGAGGAGAAGGAGAGGAGGAGGAAAAGTAAGAGAAGAAATAAGACACAAACTTTACACCTTCTTCAAAAATTAACTCAAAATGGATCATAGACCTATTTATAAATATATAAAATGAAAAACTATAAAATTTTATAAGTTAACATGGGAGAAAATCTAGATGACTTTGGGTTTGGTATGAGTGTTTTAGTTACAACACCAAAAGTATGATCCATGCAAGAAAAGAATAATTAGGTTACACTTCATTAAACACTTCTGTTTGCAAAATACCCTATAAAGAGAATTAAAATATAAGTCATATACTGGGTGAAAACATTTGCAAACTCAAATATAATAATATATTTATTATATCATTATATAAGAAAAAATTGTATTCAAATGATACAAAAATCACTTGACACTCAGCAATAAGAAAACAACCCAATTAAAAAATTGGCAAAATGGTCTAAACATACACTCCACCAAAGAAAATACACAAATGCAAATAAGCATATGAAAAGATGCTCAATACTATTTGTAATCTGTGAACTGGAAATCAAAAGAACAATGAAATACCTGTTTAGATTTATTAGAATGGCTAAAATGTAAAACTTAACAATACCAAATGCTGGTGAGGATGCCAAACTACAGAAACTCTAGTTCGTTTATGGTGGGAATGCAAAACGGTACACCTACTTTGGAAGAAAGTTTGACAGTTATTTACAATTTACACATGGTCTTAAAATATAAACCAGCAGTCTAGCTCCTAGGTAGTTACTAAAATTAATTGAAACTTTATGTCCACAGAAAAACCTGCAAACAAAACTTTATAATAGCTTTATTCAAAATAACTTAAAAGCAACCAAGATGTCCTTCAATAATGAAAGAACAAACTGTGTTGCATCAATATAAAACATTATTCAACAATAAAAATATTTAAGCTGTCAAGCCACAATAAGGAAATGTATGAACCTTGAATTCATACATATAGCACTGTACGAACGTAGCACAATTATAGCACACTTTAGCACATTGCTACATGAAAGAAGTCATATGAAAAAGCAACATATTGTATGGTTCCAATTAAATAACATATTGGAAAGAGCAAAACTATAGAGACACTAAACAGATCAGTGGTTGCCAGGAGTTTAGAAGGGGGCTCAATAGTTGAAAAATGGGAAATACAGAGAAGTAAAATTATTTTCTATTACACTGTAATGGATATATGGCATTGCACATTGATCAAAACATTGATTTTCAGCAGAAAGAGTGAGTCTCAGTGTATGCAATTTTTTTATAAAAAAGTAAGTTAGGAGGTCTAAGGACTGTAGAAATGAAAGCAAATGGTGACAAGAAGATGTACTATTTCAAATGTATGAAAAAACTTCACTGAAGTGACTTGGAGAAACAAGTATTGACCTAAGTAACTTTGGAAACAAATGAAGTTGTAAGCCTAAGGACAAGAAAATGGCACAAAAGCCCTGTATTCTCGTTGATGAAGTAGTTTTCCATGGAGGTATAGGCTAATAATTCTGATACTGCTATGCATGTAAACTAGAACTTATATAACTGAATGGCAGAGAGTGGGATCTAACTATCTCACTAATTGGAATGGAAATTTAAAGATAAGAAAGACAACAACAGTAACAACAAAAAGTTTCTATGAAGAAATGCCTGCTGTAGGACTGAAACAGGAAATGTAAAAGATGAGCCTGTAGTCCTGAAGCATCTTACCGTGCAAAAAATAAGAGAGGTTTCAAAACTCAAAAACAGAAACCCTTCAGTGATGGGGTTATGTCAAAAGGATCTCCTGAAAGAGTTCCCAATGGTCAAAGCTCAAAGAATTTTAGCAATAAGACAAAATGATACTGGATTATAACCCAAAGTATAAAATAAATATCAATGTACTCAAAATAACATAATGATTCAATAAGAAAATAAATATGAGAGATGAAACAAATTTTCCATGCAGAAGGACTTCAAATGTTTTATGTGAATATTTCACCCACAAAGAAAAGGAGCACAATTCCCTATTCTTTATGTATGGGTTGCACAAGGTTTAAAAGATTACATATATCTGTATCTATATATAAAACATTATACTGGAGAGTCCTGACAAGTAGCACTTTTGTCAGGTGATCAAGGTCAACATCAACAGTGATAAATCATTTTGATAGTAGGCACCCTTGACACAATGTGATAAAAATGGTAGTTTATCTCTGAGGTTATTTTCCAAAAACCCATAACCCCAGTCTAACTATAAAACAGACATCAGACAAAATTCAATTGAGGGACATTCTACAAAACACCAGCTCAGTACTTCTTAAAACTGGCAAGGTCATCAAAAACAAGGAAAATCTGAGAAATTATCACAGCCAAGATGAGTCTAAGGAAATGATAACTAAAGGTGATATGGTATCCTAGATGGAGTCCTGAAACAGAAAAAGTACACTGGATAAAAACTAAGAAAATCAGAATCAAGTGTAAACTTTATTTGCAGATAGCATATTAATAGTGGTTCTTTAATTGTAACAAATGTACTATACTAATACAAGGTGTTAACATTAAGAAAACTATTATCTTCTCAATAGTTCTATAATTCTAAGTTGTTAATGTAAAGTCTAGTAAAAAACATTTACAGTGTTAACATGTAATGTACTCTAAGAATTGTTAAAGAAAAATGTGAGACAGAAAAGAAAATCAATATATATTTATAAGTGTGTATATGTATTATGCAATTTCCAAAAGATGAATCATCAATAATCTTGTGAATAAATTTTAGCAGAATTAGTAATAAAAAAATAATGCAACTACTATGAACAATGAAAGACCACAAACTGGATAACCTAGAAGAAATGGATAATTTTCCAGAAACATACAACCTACCAAGACTGAATCATGAAAAAAATAAAAAAGCTGAACCAACCTGATAATCAGTTAGGAGATTTAAGCAGTATTTAAAATCCTCCCGATAAAAACCACGTTAAAAACAAACGCAGAACCAGATGGCTTCATGGATGAATTCTACCAGGCATTTAGAAGTGAATTAATGCCAATAGTTCTCAAACTCTTCCAAAAATTTGAAGAGGTGGGAACACTTCCAAACTTATTTTACCCAGCCAGCATTACCCTCATACTAGAGCCAGATAAGGACACTCCAAAAAAAGGAAAATTACAGGCCAATATCTCAGAAGAATATACATGAAAACATCTTAAAAAAATACTAGCAAACAGAATTCAACAGCACATTAAAAGAATGATACATCATGACCAAGTGAGATTTATATGTGGGATGCAAGGATGGTTCAATATCTACAAATTAGCAAATGTGACTTGCTGCATTAACAGAATGAAGAATAAAAAACACAGGATAATCTCAGCAGAACAGAAAAATATTTGACAACATTTAGTGTCCTTTTGTAATTAAACAACAACAAAAAAACTCTCAACAAATTAGTTAAGGAAGGAATGTATCTCATCATAATAAAGGCAGCATATAACAAGCACACAGCTAACAGAACACTCAATGGTAAAAAGTCAAAAGCGTTTCCTCTAAGATCAGATACAAAACAGGGATGCTACCCTCCCTACTTCTATTCCACACAGTACTGGAAGCCCTAGTCAGGGAAATTGAGCAAGAAAAACAAAACGCATCCAAATTGGAAAAAAAAAAAAAAAGTAAAATTGTCTTTCTTTGCAGATTACATAGTCTTATACATTGAAGTCCCTAAGCACACCACCAAAAAACTGTTAGAATAAATGCATTTAGTAAATTTGCAAAATACTAAGTAAACATAGAAAAATCACCTGTATTTCTATACCCTAACAATAACTATCTAAAAAGAATTAAGAAAGCAATCCCATTCATAATAGCATCCAAAAGAATAAAATAACAATAAATTTAATTAAGAAAGTGAAAGATCTCTATACTGTAAACTGTAAAGCACTGACAAAAAAAATGAAAGAAGACCCAAATAAATGAGAAGATATCTCATATTCAAGGTTTGGAAGTGTTAATATTGCTAAAATGTCCATTCTACCCAAAGCTATCTACAGATTCAATCCCTATCAAAATCTCAATGGCATTATTTGAGAAAGAGAAAGAAATCTTAAAATTCATATTTGAACTACACAAGACTGAGACTATCCAGATCAATCTTTAGAAAGGAAAACAAAGCTAGAAGTATCATACTTCCTGTTGCCAAACTATAACAAAAATACAGTAATCAAAACAGTATGGTACTGGCATAAAAACAGACACACAGACCAATGGAAGAGAAAAGAGTAAGAAAGAAGCTCACAGATATATGGTCAAATAACCTTTTTCAAGGTTGGTAAGAATACACAATGGAGAAAGGAGTGTTTCATAATAGTGTTGAAAGAACTGGATATTCACATGTAAATGAATAAAGCAGTACCATTAAACGATGGACAAACATTCTCATATAACTCAATAGATAGATGATAGATAGTAAATACATATATACATACATACATAGGTACATAGATAGACAACATAATTTGAAAATTGGGCATGTGAACTGAATAGATACTTTTTCAAAGATAAGACACTGAAATGACCAAAAGGTATATGAACAGTTGCTCAGCTTCACTAAAAGGTGATCAACATTACTAATTATCAGGGAAATGCAAATTAAAACCACAATGAAATATCACTTCATATCTGTTAGGATGGCTATTATCAGAAGGACAAGAGACATCATGGGTTGGCAATGGCATGGAGAAAAAAGAATCCTTGTACATCACTGGTAGAAATGTAAATTAATATAGCCATTTTGAAAAACAATACAGTGGTTTCTCAAATAATAGAACAATCACATGATCCAGCAATCCTACTTCTGGGTATACATCCATAAGAAATAAAATCAGTATCTCAAAGAGATAATTGCACCCCCCATCTTCATTGTAGAATTATTCACAATTGCCAAAACATAGAAACCACCTTAGTGATCAACAGATACATAGAAAAAGAAATTGTGGTATGTACACATAATAAAATACTATTCAGCATTAAAAAAGGGAAATCTTGCTATTTGTGACAACACAGATGGCCCTAGAGGAAATTATGCATTATTATGCTAAATGAAATAATCCAGACAGAAAAAGACAAATAGATGATCTCATGTATATGTAGAATCTAAAAATGTTGAATTCATAGAAGTAGGGAGTAAAATGGTTTTCAGGAATTGGGAGTGGGGTAATTGGGGAGATGTTGGTCAAAGAGTAAAAACTTTCAGTTATAAGATGAATATGTTCTGAGGATCTAATGTAGCTCACAGTAACTATAGTTAATAATATGGTATTGAATACTTTAAAATTAATAAGATAGATCATCAGTATTCTCATTATAAAAAATATTTAAAATGGTAACTATGCAAGATGATGAATGTTTAATTAGCTTAACTGTAATAATCATTTCACTGTATATGTGAAATAATCATGTTTTCATCTTAAGTCTATACAATTTCTATTGTCAATTACACCTCAATAGAGCCAAAACATAAGAATTAACAAAGAAATATTAATTAAAACAACAATAAGAAACTACGCTTTATCAAATCGGAAAAAAATAATAACTCAAATAAAGGGAAAGTAAATTGAAATAACTTTTTATGAGAACAGCAGGCAATATAAGGTTTATCAATCCGACTTGTATCATTGAATCCAGTTCAAACATCTATATTAATTATTTTCTGTCTAAAAATTTAGCATTAAATGTTCTCATCAGTTGTTTTAAACCGATAACAAACAAAAGACTCTAATTGTTCCAATAACAGAATATAGGTTAAATAATGGCTACACAATTGCACATAGCTACATAATGAAACATTATTTTGAAATTAAACACAATGTTTCAAAGTTTATTAATGACTTGAAACGTCGACTAAATTTAAAAAATTAAAATATTTAAAACTGGCCAGGCATGGAGTTTCACGCCTGCCATCCCAGCACTTTGGGAGGCCGAGGCAGGCGGATCACCTGAGGTCAGGAGTTTGAGACCAGCCTGGCCAACATGGTCAAAATCCTTCTCTACTAAAAAAAAAAATATATACACATACACACACACAAAAAAAATTAGCTAGGCATGGTGGTGGGCATTGTTATCCCAGGTTCTTTGGAGGCTGAAGCAGGAGAATTGCTTGAATTCGGGAATAGGAGGTTGCAGTGAACCTAGATGGCGCCATTGCACTCCAGCCTGCTGGGCGACAAAGCGAAACCCTATCTCAAAATAAACAAATAAATAAAATAAAAAATAAAAACTATACTTGTAAATCCCAAATTTATTCATTATAATAAATACCTGTAGGAGCCAACCCCCAATATGGCACTCAGAATAAACTTGACTCCTGTTATTCACATATTTGTATACTGCCCTTCCATGTTGTCTCACAGATACAACCATTTGTATATGGTAGATTTATGGAACATGACTTCCAGGGCTAGATCATAAAAATACCCACCTCTAGTTCTCATAGATCGCTTGCTGAAGAAATAGTCATAAAGGTAGATGAATACTAAGCTAACCAAGTGAAGAGGCCCTTACGGAAAGGAACTGAGGCTTCCCACCAACAGCCAGTACCAACCTGAAAGCCATGTGATTGACTACCTAGGCAATGATTTTTCCCATCTCAGGAAGGCCTTTAAATGACTAAAACCCCAGCCAACATCTGATGGTAAACTCATTAGAGAGATTAGTAAAAAATATCCAGCCAAACCACTTTCAAATCCCTGACCCATAGAAACCAAACAATTATAAATGACTATTTTTACTTTACACACTTGATAACTAATAAACACATACATGCCTACAGAAAATACTGAAAGGATATAGACTAAAATGTCATCAGATGATAGGTGAATTACTTGAGTTTTTCCTGGCTTTTATTTTACTATGATGACATTTTTTATGGTTAAAATGATTTTTTAAAGATGCTTTAAAACGAGAACTCATGAACTAGCAAGATTGCTATCTATCTTTCTGGTTAATATAGATGTAAGTTTCTAAGATCTATGGTTTTCAAAGCGAAATAGAAGTGTCATCACTTTTTTTTTTTTTTTTTTTTTTTTTACAAATGTCTTATTTGAGGAGACAGAACCCAGGAATTTTTTTGTTTATTTTTAATTTAGACTTACATATCTTATAATTTTAGAGGTACCTTTCAGATGTTCATATCAGATTGTCAGCTTTAAGTTTCAGTGTTGCAAACATTTAACTTTTACTGAATCATCATTAGCATTTTTGTTTGACCACGGCATGTTGATGCCATGGTGAATCATCACTTTTATTTAATTTAATTTTTTTTTTTTTTTTTGGAGACAGAGTCTTACTCTGTCACCCAGGCTGGAGTGCAGTGGCATGATCTCTGTTCACTGCAAGCTCTGCCTCCCAGATTCACACCATTCTTCTGCCTCAGCCTCCCTAGTAGCTGGGACTACAGGTGCCTGCCACCATGCCCATCTAATTTTTTGTATTTTTAGCAGAGACGGGGTTTCACCATGTTAGCTAGGATGGTCTTGATCTCCTGAACTCGTGATCCGCCTGCCTCAGCCTCCCAAAGTGCTCGGATTACAGGCGTGGGCCACCGTGCTTGGCCTTATTTAAATTTTTTAAATGTCTCACATTGCCATAAAGAAATACCTGAGACTGGTTAATTTATACAGAAAAGAGGTTTAATTGGCTCATGGTTATGCAGACTATACAGGAAGCATGATGCTGGCATCTGGTGGGCTTTTGGGGAGGCCTCAGGAAACTTACAGTCATGGCAGAAGGTGAAGGTGAAGCTGGTACATCACACGCCCAGAGAAGGAGCAAGAAACAGAGGGGGGAGGTGCTATGGTGCTATACACTTTTAAATGTCCACATCACATCTAATGAAAAGTCACTCACAATCATGAGGAGAGTAACAAGTGAGATGGTGCTAAACCATTCATGAGAAGACCACCCCAATTGTCCAATCAATTCCATCGGGCCCCAACCCCAACACTGGAGATTACATTTCAATATGAGATTTGGACAAAATACACATTCAAACAGTATCAAAAAATATGTGAAACATCTAAAAATTACGGAAATTCTCATTTCTTATAGAAGGGTTGGAAAATACAGAATACCAAAAGTTAAAAAATTTAAAAAAAAAAATCTAAATACATCACTGAAAGGTAAGATTTGCTATTATTTTGGAATATAAAAGATATGCTATGTATATAAGATATAGATATATAAATGGTCATGGTGACAATAATGAAGAGAAAGGAGGAGGAGGAGAAGAGGGAAAGGAGAAAAAAGTGGGAAGATAGATGGACAGATAGAAAGAAATAGTTATAATTTCCCTTTGCTGCTAAGAAAACTAGATTTGTATATCTAAAGTTTCCTTTGATTTCTGGATTAGGGAATGCTGTGCATATGTGTGTTCTAAGATAGAACTTTGTAGGAACAGATCTAATAATATCATATGTAACAGCATGGAACTGAAAATGTTGGAGGAAGGAGTTGAAAAGAATGACCTAATGTCCACATAATACCCTACCTTTTTCTTTTTTCATTTCTTTTTCTTTTGCAATTTTTTAAGTTTCTTTGATGTATTTGACAATCAGCGATTAGTTCTTATCCACATTGACTGTCTGTAGATTTTGGAAAGCGGGAACAGGTACATAGGTAACCAAAGTATAGAGTTTATTTGGTGAATCTTCATTCTCATTACGTTTTTTCGACAACCACACACAGATTCGGTGTGAGACATTCCTTATTCCTTGGGCCCAGACAGCTTTGCGAGCCTGGTATCAAAGCTCACATCTGGAGTTCCCATCTCCTTCATGGAAAATTTCTGAATCTCTTTGGGTGCCTGAGGGGCACGCTTCTTGAAGCCCACTCCATGGATGTGCTTGTGAATGTTGATGGTGTATTCTCAGGTCACCACCTCGTTGCTGGCAGAAGGGCCCTTTTTTCTTCCTGCCACCCTTCTTTGTGGGAGTCATTCTGCCGGGTCCAAGTTGGAAAGGAAGCAATATCCTACCTATTTGTTTTAAATCTTTCACTAGTTGCTTTCTGTAACTTGAACCAAATCTTAGCTCACACAGAAATTACAGAGGCAGAATTGTGGAGAGGATGAAAATGAAGAATTGAAAGATAACCTTATTTCAGATTCCAGTTATACACCTGGCATTCCTGCGACCTGAAGTTACTGACCCACTCTGTGCCCCAGTTTCTTCCTCCTGTGCCATGGGGCTAACTACGCTACCTACCTAAAAGGGTTGTGTGTGAGGATTAAATTATGTAATATTAGAAGTGAGAGGCTATCATTAAGTTTATTACAATGTTTTATATAATTATTCATGGTTTTTCATGTTTTAAAAATGTATATAGTACATTATGAATTCCAAAGATGAACATGGCCTTAAATTTTTCATTTTTTTTCTTTTGATATTTTATATTATGTATACTTTAATGTAATTCCCCATCATGAGATCAGTAATCCCCCATCCTGAGATCAGTAAAATATTACCCTCTCCCATTTTCCTGGCCTACTTTAGTTTCCTCTAGAGCATGATATCAGATGAGGGTCTAATTTTAATTTTTTCCAAGTAGTTAACTAATTTTCTTATTACTACTTTTTAACTAACCTTTCCTTCTCTTATTTACTTGTTGTGTCAAATTTATCAAACACATTTAATACTTATCATGCATCACATTTTTTTTCCCCTCAGGCATCTGGAGATTCCTTCGTGTTTTTTCTCCATATCACTGATTCAATTTGCTGAAATGTGAATACTACTTGTATGTTTTATGTTTTAATATTTAGAAGATGAATTTTAATTCTACTACTGCATTTTTCTTTAACTTTTATTTTTGTCTTATATCCTTTTCATTTTTGAATGATTCATTTTTTTGCTTCTGTACTATTTTATTAATGTATGCTCCATGTGAGCTTTTTTTTTTTATATATTGTCTCCCTCATGTATTTATCCAAAGAGAAGTATCTTTCTAGACTAGTATTTGTTGACTGTCTCTTTGGCTAGCACTACCAAATAGTTTTAATGAAAATATTGACCAGTAAACGTTATCATATCACATAATGGCAGCTTATAAGTACAGAAGTCAGTTTATGGTTTCAATTAGAATATTCCAGGCTCTATGCTATCACCTGTGTACAAAACTAGCATATAGGTCTTTTCAGTTAAAAATACGGATTAACTGCATCAATCCCCTCATTTCCTATTCCACAATTCCTTTCATTCTAGTCTATCTTTCACACTGTGGCCATATTATCTTTCTAAAATACAAAGGTGATCATGATATTCCCAGACTTACAGTATGTAGGTTATAATTTATTCAAAAAACATTCATGAATTTTCCCAATCTTTCCCAAACTAATTTTTTTGTGCATCAACGTGTATCACTTCTTATTTCAACACTCATTACATAGTCAAGCCTAACAAAGCTGCCTTTCCAGGCTCACATTCCTAGGTTCATTTTTTCTCATGCTGTTTCCTCTTTTTAGAAGACTTCCTTATGCTCTTCTTACTGATACATTCTTTCACACAGATCTCAATTTCTTCTCCAATGTGAAGACTGTTAATTGCAAATTCCTCTGTGTGCCATAGCACTTTATTTCTGCCACCACTGCAGTAAACTAAACTCCTACAAAGAGAGAAGAATGAATGAGGCAGTTACACTTTCTAAGTTGGCTTGGGTCAAAACTGGAACAGCTGCCCAAGGCATAGTGCACAGGAACAGGAGTGGGAGCGCAGTTGTTATAGAATTACTCTCAATGGGCAGTCACTGTTTATGTTCAGCTCTTTGTATGTGTGGGGCACCTCCTCTAAATATAAACATATCACCATCTTAAAGGTAAAACAAATTGGAACCAAAGAACTAAAGAGTGTAACTTTATATACTATTTTATTTAGGGGTTTGAGTGTATCTGTATGTGTATGCCTATTTTAGCTCTGTGAAAATAGGTTCCTTATGTAATTCATCTCTTTATTTCTAAAGTCTTGTAGGGTGCTTAAGCATGCATATTACATGACGAATATTTAGGTTTACTAATTGTTATTATTATTATTGAGATGGAGTCTTGCTCTGTCATGTAGTAGCACAATCTCTGTTCACTGCAACCTCCGCCTCCGGGGTTCAAGGGATTCTTCTGCCTGAGCCTCCCAAGCAGCTGGGATTACAGGCGCCCACTACCACGCCCAGCTAATTTTTGTGTTTTTAGTAGTGACGAGGTTTCACTATGTTGGCCAACCTGGTTTCGAACTCCTGACCTCCAATGATCTGCCTGCCTCAGCCTCCCAAAGTGCTGGGATTACAGGCACGAGCCACCACGCGTGGCCAGTTCTCTAATTCTTTAATTCTTTCAACAAATATTTCTTGAGTCTCTGCTATATGTAGGTATGATGACAGACCTTGGGAATAAAACAGCAAGCCAAAACAGAGATTTCATGGACTAGTATGAGCTATATTTTGTCTACCCCAAATTTCTATGTCGAACCCCTCACCACCAAAGTGACTGTATTTGCAGATAGGAACAATAAAGAGGTAAGGTTAAACTGAATCATAAAAGTAGGTATTCACTTCAATATAACAGGTGTCCTTATAAGAGCAAAGAAGAAACCAGGGATATCTTCACAGAGGAAAGACCATGTGCAGACACAGTGAGAAAGTGGCCATCCAAAAGCCAAAGGAAGAGGCCTCAGGAGAAACAAAACCTGTAAGCACATTGATCTTGGACTTCCAGCTGACAAAACTATGGAAAAATAAATTTCTGTTGTTTAAGTCCCTAGTCTGTCATATTTTGTTATGGTAGTCTTAGCAAACTAACACATGAACCATTATGAAGAGGTTGCTAAGTAGGAGAGAAACCAGGTCCTTTAGTCAACAAAATATGTTAAGGATTTCAGGTATTCTTCACAGTGTTATATGAAGCCATAGAAAAGTTTTAGAGGGGAAACGATCATTTTTGTGGTCTGAAAATATTACACTGAAAGACTAAGTGGTAGGTAAGCAAGAAAAACTGTTGAAGATCAGTGCAGCTATATAGTTGAAATAAATAAAAAATGTTCAATTAATTTTAGCCTACAAATGGCAAACAACAAACAGGGCTTATTAAGTACTATTTTTCTGAAGATAAAACAGACTCAGGGCTTAATATAGGCTCAATAAAAATAATTTTAAACAATACTTAGAATAATAATTTTGAAATATAGTAAGAGTCTTACTGATGAAAAATCAAATGATTAGTTATTATACTTAGCTAGAAAAAGGGAAAAATAATAGGGTTTTGATATGGTTTGGCTCTGTGTCCCCACCCAAATTTCATCTTGTAGCTCCCATAATTCCCACGTGTTATGAGAGGAACCCAGTGGGAAATGATTGAGTTATGGGGGCAGGTCTTTCCTGTGCTCTTTTTGTGATAGTTAATGTGTCTCACAAGATCTGATGGTTTTAAAAAATGGGAGACGTGCTGCACAAGCTCTCTTTTTGCCCATTACCATCCAAGTAAAATGTGACTTGCTCCTCCTTGCTTCCACCACTATTGTGAGGCTTTCCCAGCAACATGGAACTGTAAGTCCAATTAAACCTCTTTCTTTTGCAAATTGCCCAGGGGTATGTCTTTATCAGCAGAGTCAGAATAAATCAGTACAGGCTTGGAATACTGTTAAAACAAAAAAGTTGATTAAACTGCTTTATAATATAATCCTTTACATTAGAGTTACATAATTACAGATATATTTAAATAAATGTAAGTTATCTCTATTTTCCAAAATAAAATATATGTAATATACAAATAAACACTATTATACAAAATGAGTTAATAAAATCAATTTTTGGCACAAGTTCTCAGTGAATGTTTGTGTGGCGGATCTGATTTTTTTACACATTTTATCTGTTTTGCCTTAAATCTTGACTTGGCATGTGTATTTAGTTCTCTTAATCTCTTCTAAAACTTGACAGTGTGTCCCAGGTCACAAGATAATTTAGAAAAATCCTGACTTCTCTAGAACAAACTATTTTTGAAGTAAATTCATGTCTGAGGTGGAATCATAATAAATATAAATAACAATCATTTGAGAAATTATTATATTAAATATTAATCCATCATTACTTTCATGCTGCTGCTTTCATTCTACAGTGAAAATTGTATGGAACATCAGAAAATCGGTCATAATGAAATAAGCTGAGTTCACTTTTGAAAAGCCATTTGATCCCACACTGAAAAATAACACAACCATTATACATGAATAATCAAGATAAGTGAGTCATTTGGGAATGACAAAGTTGGTTTCTGAACATTGATATGGCCAACAGAAAAAAAATTTGGAAAAAATAAGCTAATAAAAATATTTAAAACTTGCTATTGTCTCGCCACAATCCTTCTCTCCTTTCTCAGAGGAGACAGGAATGAAAGCATTAAGAGTTCCTGATAGCATCTGGATTTGCTCTTTGAGTAATGGAAAATTAGATCATCCATAAATGATCACAGATAAACCTTACCTTATAAATCCAATTAAAACTGACAGATCCATGTAAGTGTAACTCCTAGACTATAATGACTGCAAAAGAGCATAATTTTTTTTGTTCTAAGACCTAACCATTTACATGCCTCATGTAGAAACTGTAGGGGCTGGGCAAATATTCTTTAGACTGCAGACTTGTCCCAATTATAGAATATTGGAACATGTTCCATTCAAGTATTTTTTATACCTAATGCCAGTGTCTTAAATATCTTTTAATACATGTAAAAATGTGTGTGGATTTGTGTGCCTGTGTGTGTGCACTCACACCTGCAGAAGCATTTGCATGCTAATGCCAAGAAAGAATATGTACCAGTATACAATAAAAATATTTACTTTTCTACCAAAATTACATGTAGAAATTCTAATTAATCTTGTATATTTAGCTTTGATACTTTGTTGTTATTTATGATTTATCCATGAGGGCATATCCCTATCTTGTGGTCCAAATACATTTCAGCCTTAATATCTAAGAAAAACAAACAAACAAACAAATCGAATTTAGTTGTCATGTTTAATTACATCTTATTTTATCAATAATAATAATAACAATAAAACTGAAACCAATTGTCAGGCTAGCTCATCCAATCATATCCAGAGGAACTGAGAAATGGAGAGTAAGCATTGAGTACACAAAAGTAAATCTCCTCTGATAAGGACTGAGATGTCCCATGACCAAGCAGCAGTATTTCACACAACTGAACCACTAAATATACATATTCCATCCAATTATTCAGAAAGGAACCTTAGAGATTACTTGTTATTTCAATCCCTTTATCTTGCAAAAGCTAAAATAGAATCCAAAGAAACAGATTTGTCTTTGGTTCTTCACCATTTACTAGCTAAAACCTCACAAGGATTTAGGTCTCCTGTTTTCAGCTTTCTCTCCAGTTTTAGCTATTATTTAACCTAAAATTGCTAGTTTAAACTTCAACTACATTCACAAAATATTTTACTTTTCATTCATTTCTAACCATGATGTCTTTCCACTAAATGTGGTCATCTTCACAATTTATGTATATTGCCACAAAGTTTCTCTGATTGACAGGGACAATCATCAATGGTGACAGAAACATAAAAATATATAGATATTTTTATGTAGAAATATAGTCATTTTTATATTATATGATAGAAATATAGTCATTTTGGTGGCCTAAAAACACAGCCCGGGTGTTTTAAAATACCTCGGCCAGAATTCTGTGATTAAGTTCATCACACACAAAGTTTTCATCCTTTAATTGTAATGTTTCCTTTGTAGACATCACTTACATTGTATTCTATAATGATAATGAACAAGCTCAGCTGAAGTAACACTCTCAGATAGATGAAAGCCTGGGTTGAGCATACTAGAAAAAGATTAATTTATAATTTAAAGACTGTTAAAGAGGGGTTTGAATTTGGAAGGATGGATTAGATGTATGCTTCCTTACTCTTGCCATTAAGTACACTATAAACACTGACATAACATATAAAACACATATAGAATGACTTTGAAAGGTAGAGAACAGAAGGCAGTCTGGTTAGGAACCTGAGGACCTGAGAAAATATAACGGCGAGTTCCTGGGGTTTCCTTTTTGCCTCATGTATTCCAGACTAGGCGCTAAAGAAGCTGGTAACTCAGAAACTGCAACAGTATAGATTTAAAAGTCCAAAACAAAGGCACACCCTCTCTAACAAATACTAATAAAGGGGCAACCTAAAGAGATAAAAAGCTTTTAGACAATAATTGATCTACTTCAGTCAAATACCACAAAGAATATTGGCAGCCCCACCCCATCCCTGCCAGCAAAGGAGCATGAGGAGACTGGATTTCCACTCTCATCAGGCTGCAACAAGGCTCTGTAAACCTCCCTCCCAGCCAGGAAAGTGTTAGAGAAGGCTGATTTGAAGAGTCAGGACTTCCTTTCACACCAGGCAATAATGGTACGTGTCTCCCCTTCCTTACTGGAGTGGTGTCAGAGGGCACCTAGTGGACAGCCAGAAATGTAACTACCACTCATAAGTAAAGAGGCTACTTCCCTTCCCCTACTCCACTATAGTATTAATAGAGGTCACGTAGGAAGCAGTAATGAGCAGTAATTCCCCTTCCAGCCAGAGTAGTTTCAGTGGAGTAGGCCTAGAAAGGAACCTGAATTTCCATAGCAGCTCATCAGTAACATGGAGTTCTTTCTCCCCAGGTGTCAAGGAAAGTTGAGTTGGAGACCTAGACTTTCACTCCAGTCTGGCATTCATAAGTGGTGACCTCTTTCCCCTTGGAAATGTATCAAAGGAAAACTGCTAAAACAGATGATTTAAATAATTTCTGGAGTCTTATAATACCCAAATATCCAGTTTTTAATAAAAATTATTTACTATACTAAGAACCAAAAACATTTCTACTTGCAAAAAGATCAATAGATGGATGCCAACATCAAAATTATCACAGATATTAGAATTATCAAACAAGGGTATTACAAAAAGGCTTTAATAAACAATAAATAAATACGCTCAAAAGAAATGAAAAAATAGTGTGGACAAACAGACTTAGCAAAGTAAAACAGTCTCGGCCAAAAAATAAAAGATGAAAAAAAAAATTTTAGAACAGAAAAATAAAATAACCATAATTTAAAATGCAATGAATGGGCTCAACAGTAGATAGAATAAAGAATCAGTAAATCTGAAGATAGAAGAACAGGAATTACTTAGGGTGAACCACAAAGAGAAAGTAGACTAAAATAAAATAAATCCTCAGGGACATGTGAGACTATAACAAAAGATCTAACATTTGTGTCATCAGAGTTTCAAAAACAAAATGAGGGTGCAATTGAAAGAGTATTTGAAAAAAATAACGAATAATATCCAAAAATTTACTATAAGACATAAATCTACAGATTCAAGAAGTTTAGGCCAGGTATAGTGGCTCACACTTGTAATCCCAGTACTTGGGGAGGCAGAGGCAGGCGAATCACCAGAGGTCAGGAGTTTGAGATCAGCTTGAACAACATGGAGAAACCCCATGTCTACTGAAAATACAAAATTAGCTGGGTGTGGTGGCACATGCCTGTATTCCCAGCTACTTAGGAGGCTGAGGAAGGAGAATCGCTTGAACCTAGGAGGCAAGAGGTTGTGGTGAGCCGAGATAGCACCATTGCACTCCAGCCTGGACAACAAGAGCAAAACTCCGTCTCAAAAAAAAAAAAAAAAAAAAAAAAAAAAATTCAGCAAACCTAGAACAGGCTGAACCCAAAGAAATTAATAATAGAGAAAACATAGTAAAACTTCTGAACACTCAATAGAGAAAAAAATAATAGAAAGTAGCACATGAGAAATGAAACTTAACCTACAGGGGAAAATTTTTTGAATGACAAGAGTTATCAGAAACTATAAATTTCAAAAAAATGTTGCATGTTTTTCAAGCGCTAAAAGCAAAGAACTGTCAACTCAAAATTCTGTATTGGGCAAAAATACAGTTCAAGGAGAAAAATTTCAAGGAATTCTCAGAGAAACTTAGAAACTTTATTTCAATGAGGAAAGAACAAAGAAGACAAAAAGAGCAAAAGTATAGCTAAACAGAATAAACTATCCTAGACTTGAGTGTGCTAAATTATGTTTGACGGTTGAAGCAAAATGTATAATGCTCTGATGTGATTCTCAATGTATGCAGAAGAAATACTGAAGCCAATTTTAAATTAGAAAGCAAAAGAGATTCAAAGGGTAGTGATATTTCTACACTTAGCTCATAAAGTAAGGTGTTGACACTAGTGGACTGTGACAAGTTGGTGCATATAACACCTAGAATAACCACTAAAAATCCTATACAAAGAGATACACTAAAAAATGCTAAAATAAATAAAAATACAATTGATAAAATTGTTCAAATAACCCACTGGGAGGCAGGAAAACAGAAAACAGAGAAGAAAAATAAAACAAGGAGAACAAAGAGAACACAAAAAATTAAAACGGTAGAGTTAATCTCCAACACCTCAGTTAAGTAAATGAAATCTGCCAATTAAACAATGTACATTTGGTAGAGTAGATTGAAAATATGACCCAGGTATATGATGATTACAAAAAACTCACTTCAAATTTAATAATATATGTAGGTTGAGAAATTATAAAAAAATGGAGAAATATATACCATTGCAAACATGAATCAAATAAAAGCAGATGAGCCTCAATTCACATTAGATATCTTATACTTCATAGAATATTGCTGGGGGCTGAGATTACCATTACTTAAAGAGAAAGGAGTCAATCTGTTAGGAAAGTATAGCAATCCCAAATGTACACTACCAAACCAGAGAGCTGCAACATGTGTGAACCAAACCTGATAGAATTAAAAGAGAAAATAGATGGATCTAAAATCATAGTTGGAAACTACAACACTCCTCTGATAATAATTGATAGAACAACTAAAAAATGGCTGAGTCAGTATTCCATAATCAGTCAATGTTATCCTTCATAGTAACAGACTACAAAATTAAAAAACAAAAACCAAAAAACAAAAAATAAACAAACAAAAAAACACATGGTATCAACTGATGCAGGAAAAGCATTTAAGAAAATTCAACACCATTTGTGATTTTCAAAAAAAGTTTTCAGAAAACTAAGAATATAGAAGTTTCTCAATTTTATAAAGAACATTTACCAAAAACAAAACTAAACAAAACAAAAAACCACCACCAACAAAAAACCTCCACAGCTAATACCGTAATTAATGATGAAAGACAGAATGCTTTTCCTTGAAGATCAGGAAAAAAAAGCAAGGGTGGCTACACTCACTACAGCTATCCAACACAGTATTGGAAGTTCTAGCCATAACAATAAAGCCATATAAATTTTTAAAAAAAGAAATGAGGAAACAAAAGATGTATCAACTGAACAGGAAAAAATAAAACTGAATACTAATCTTACGCATATATGGAACAATGATATATGTCAAAAATCCCAAGAAATATAAAAGTAAACTTAGAATACATGAATTTAGTTTGACAATACAAGATTAACATATAATAACCTATTCTATTTCCATATATTAGGAATGGTTAAAAAAGTGAAATAGGTATAAATCTTACAAAACTTAAACTAGTATGTTGAAAATTATACAATGTTGTTTCAAGAAATTAAAGAAGTTCAAAGTAAATAGGAAACGTGCCATGCTCATGGATTGAAAGTCTCAATAAATATTATCCCAATTATCCCAAAATTGATATATATTTTAAACACAATTCCTATCAAAATCCTAGCAATATTTTAGACATACACAAACTTATTCTAACTGTATGTATATAGCTACAAAGGAACTTGAAGAACTAAAATAATTTTGCTAAAAGTAAAGTGGGAGGAACTATACTACCTCATTTGAAGACTTATATATAGTTAAAATAACCAGGAATGGTGGTGGGATAGACACATAGATTAATTGAACAGAATAGAGAACTCAGAAATAGTCCCACATAACTAATTTTTGACAAAGATGCAAAAGAATTCAATGGAGGAAATACAGCCATTTCAAAAAAATGGTGCTAAAATGGTGTTGGAGCAATTGAGTATCTACAATCAAAACAAATAAACAAAAAACAACTTTATCTGAACTTCATACCTTGTAAAAAAAATTGACTCAAAATGAATCACAGATTTAAACAGAAAACTATAAAAATCTTTACAAAAAATCATAGAAAATCTTCAGAAAATAGTGCCTAGTGAAACTTTTTAGATATGACACCAAAAGCATAATTCATAAAAGGAAAAAAAAAAGTAAACTAGACTTCATTGAAATTTAAAACTTCTGCTTTATGAAATATATTGTTAAGAAGATGAAAAGAAAAGTTACAGACTGGATGAACATATTTACAACCACATATCTGAAAGAGGACTCAGAGCTAAAATATATATTAAAAAAAAAAACCTTTCAAAACTGAACAGTGAGAAAAAATAACAATCCAATTAGAAAATGGGCAAAACAAAGAGACACTTCTCTGACAAAGATACATGGATTGTAAAAAAATCAGAAAAAAAAGATGTTCAACATTAGCAGTCATTTGGGAAATGCAAATTAAAATCAAAATTAAGAACCAATACAAACTTATTAGAAGAGATAAAATAAAAACTAGTTACAATAGGAAAAGGTGTGAGGATGTAGAGAAGCTGGATTTCCCATGCATTGCTGTTGGGGTGTAACATGGTACAGTCATGGCAAAATAGCTTGGCAGTTTCTTTTTTAAAAAGTCAACATGCATTTATGATACAACATCACAATCATACCTCGTTGTATTTATTCCAGACAAATAAAAACAGGTCCACACAAAAACCTGTACATGATTGTTCATAGCAGCTTTATTTGTATGTGCTCCAAACTGGAAATATCAAAATGTCCTAAAATAGGTGCATGGTTAAACAAACTATCATACATCCATTCCACAGACTACTCAACAATAAAAAAGAGAAAAAAATCTAAAATATATTGATGTAAGAAATAACCTCCATGGATCTCAAGGGCAATATGCTGAGTGAATAAAAGCCAACTTCAAAGTGTCATACACCATATGATTTCACTTATATAACATTATCAAAATGACAAAATAATAGTGATAAAGAACAAATTAGTGGTTGTTCAAATCCTAGAGGTGACTGAAAGGCTGTTTTTTTTTTTTTCTTTCGAGAGAGAGACTGGTATTGATAAGATTATAAGGCCAATTCAAAACTAAACCTGAACTCAGAAAACTTGCTGGACAAGAGTCCTAGATTTGAACCAATAATATTTCTCAGCAATATTTCTTGTGAGCATTACACTCAGTTCATAGGATTCAACTGACTCTAGCAGAAGTTGATTCTAAGTAGGAATGCTTCAACATTGTAATCTGTCCTAATTCCACACCGGTTTTTCCCCACATTATAGCTTACATATAGTTTCAAATAGCAACATTTTTCAACGTCTATGATGAAAACAAACACAAAAACCAAGCCTTTTCTACAGTTTTTGCTGTCATGATTTAAGAAAAAAAAATCCTTATTAATGTTCTGCATTTGGTTCTATCTAAATAAAAGACAATTTATAGTATAACCATGATCTGAAATTTTATCAGTTTCAAAGAGTTGAGGTGACAAAAAATACAGTACAGGGGCACCCAAGTCTTGGTATCTTAAAAAACCTCCTTTAAGCTGAGATGAGGAAGACATACCCATCACACATACTGGTGAACTGGAAGTAAACCAATGTGAAGGTTGATTTTATCTGTCAACTTGACTAGGCTATGCTACTCAGATTTTTGGTCAAATACCAGTATAGATGTTGCTATGCAGAATACTTACTAGAAGAGAGTAACATTTAAATCTGTAGACACTGAGTAAAGTAGATTATTCTCCATAACGTGGGTGGGGCTCATTTAATCAGTAGAAGATCTTAATAGAAAAAAAGATTGTGGTTCTCTGAGGAAGAGAGAATTCTAACCCTGGATTGCCTTCAGACACCAGCTGTAACATCAACTTTGCCCTGGGTCTCTAGTCTCCCAGCCCGCTCTGCTGATTTTGGACTTTTGGGCTTGTCAGCTTCTACAGTTACGAGACAATTCTTTAAAATTATCTCTCTCTTTGTCTCTGTCTGTCTGTCTCTCTCTTTCTGTATATACATATATATAATGCACATAATATATAAAATGTGTGCATATATGTATATGTACACAGACATACTTCCTATTGGTTCTGTTTGTGTGACAAACCCTGACTGACACAGTCAGTGTTCTCAAAAACTTGCAGCTCAGCTTTGTGCAATCTAGAACTTTTCTGTACTGATATCCAAGAATGTTTATAGCATCACTATCTGTAATAGACAAATAATTAAAACATATCTGCCAAAAATAAAATGAATAAATATATAATTCTATAGACATACTATGAAATGCTATGTGGATTCAAGAAATGAAGGAACAACAGCTGCACAACAGCACGGAGGAATTCTAACATATGATGCTAAGCAAAAGAAGCCAGCAACAAAAAAGCGTATGCTATAATTAAATGTTGTATGATGTATTATGGCTTTGTATAAGTACATATAAAAGCCAGTCATTCTTTCAGAGGGATATAAAGCTAAATGGTAAAAATGTAAAGAAAATGAGGACATGATGATGGTGAAATAATTACAGGGGTTACTTTTAAGGAAGAAAATTGGGGTTATAATTTTAAAAAGGCTTGCAGAAGGCAGTTGAGGTGTTGGTAATTTTCTGTTTCTTAATCAGTGTGGAATAAAATGGATGTTAACTTTAAAATAATGCTTCCCTAATCTATAACTTCACATTCTATGCACTTTTCTAAAAGTATATTGTTAAAAATGTGTATTTCAGAACAAAAAAAAAAAAATAAATGTCATAAACATGGGTGGCTGTTATAAATATGGAAAGGTATTTGATATAGTCCTTAAAATTATTCCACTTCAAACCCGATTGACTCTTTCTCATCTTAAGAAAAACCAATGATTTACTTATCCATGAATATCACAACTTACAACACGAGCAATAAAGGTCTCAATAGTTGCTAGAAGTGAACATGGAGCGAAGTGGCAATAGTTATTTTCTTTCTGTTTAGGGCTATGTTTTAAAGCTATGTTTTCACAATCTTGTGTTAAGAAAACTATATTAATAGTAAAAAATATCCCAAATTAAAAATTACCAGTTAAAGTCAAGATGTCTTCATAAGTTTACACAGTGAGGTACTTCCCGTCTATACAGGCACACATATACACAGACACACATGTATCAATTATAGAAAAAAAATATAAAATGCTAAAGGGACAAAATTAACAAGTCATAGTAGAGTTTGAAAATATACAAGATAAACACCTCTGCAATAAAAATCAGAATCTTTTAGGAAATTAAAGAAATTATATAATAAAATAAAACAATAACTGCTTGGGAGAATAAGATTTTACATTCATCACAGTCCACTATAAAGTATCAAATTTGATGTTTATTTTTGAATAGAGATGCTTGAGTTGTTTAGAAATATGTGAGAAAAAATCTTAAATAAATAGTAATTATTGGTTTTCCTGGAACCCACTGTAAATTATATAATGAAATGTAGTAAAAGCTGTACTTGTTATCTTACAAGTAGAAAGAGTAGAAATTTCAGTTATTTAAAAATGATTTCTACCCACACCCATTGTAACACTGTTCTTTCTTGTTTAACTACTTAGGTGCAATTTTCAGAGCCATTCTATGGAAATGGTTTGAAGAGCGTTGAAAGTAGAGTATCTCCACACTCATCCAAACATACAAACACACATATACACTTCTAACTTCTTTGCTTACCCTCAATGCTGATGGTGAATAGATAAGATGATAAATTATAACTGAATAAATATATGATATTTAAATAGAGTGACCCAATAGGCAAATAACTTTTTGCTGTTTTCCACTTCTTTATGCAATAGCCATTTCCAGAGTGAATAATCTGTAGCTGTCACAACATAAAGAATGCAAAGATTTACATGGGTTATTGCCCAAAATAAGTTCACCATTTACTTATACTTTTATTTGAGGGGAAAAAAAACACACAAAATGATGATTTCCTTTCAAAGAACTATTAGTTCAACACTTGCTTCAATAAAAGACCCCCTCCCGCCTACTTTACGATAACATGTATAACCAAACTATACATTACAAGAATACAGGAGACATTTGTTAGTGTATAATTGTAATGTTATTTGAGCAAGTCTCCTACAATCTAGGAAGAAATTATAGAAAGATATTTTGTTGTGGTCAGCCATTAAATTCATTGCATCTGTGGTAAGCTGGGCTACTAAATCACATGGCAGGTAAATGTAGAGATTGAACTGATGAGAAGGAGCTCTTTTTGTAGCTATAGAATTCAAATGAGACACTTTTGACCAAAAATCTGCTTTATTATTTTATTTGAAAACACAAGATGGTATACATTTTAGAAATATAACTTACAATGAAGTGGTTCTCAACTTGGAGTAATCCCCTTCCCAATCCACAGGATATTTAACAATGCCTGGAGATATTCTGGGTATCACAACTATTGACATCTACTGGATAGAGGCCAGGGATGCTGATAAACATTTTCCAATGCACACAGAAGTCCCCACGCACCACGCAAAAAAATAATTACCTGCACCAAAATGTCAAAAGGGCCTAGATTGAGAAACACTTCTGTAGTGGAAGATTCCCCCTCTACCAACAAATTTCTGGAAGTTTGTATTTCTCACCCTGACCTGAAATTCATCAGTATACGTCAGTTTTAGTTGGCAAAGTACTCCAAACTTAAAGCAGCTTAATTCAAACAGAGAATCAATTATGGACCAAGTTAGAGAGCTGTTATTCATAGGTACAATTTATAAGGGCTTCCTGACTGTCTCCTTCAGGAAATACAACGTTATCTCTTTAGCTCTTTCCATTAGATCCTGGGAACCGTCTTGGCTAAAACTTCTCATGCCCACACAGTAATATCATGGCCTGTTGTTGGGTGGGGGGAAGGGGGAGGGATAGCATTAGGAGATATACCTAATGTAAATGATGAGTTAATGGGTGCAGCACACCAACATGGCACGTGTATACATATGTATCAAACCTGCACGTCGTGCACATGTACCCTAGAACTTAATGAATTAAAAAAAAACACATGAAAGATGAAGCTGGCTTTGCTCATTTACTACCAATAAACAAATGTAAACTTACATTCTTTTTCCATCCTAACAATCACAATTACACTGTTGAATAAAAATTGAGTTTATTAAAGTAAACAAGCTTAAGAAGGTTCCTTATAACATTACTCTTTCCAACATCCTTAGGGATTCAAAATGCAGGTCATAGGGCATGAAAGGCAGGAGTGGAATCAATCTAGATAATGAAATAATCTGCTATCACAATCAGGCTCCACCTTCTTCCTTTTATATTAACTCCCTACTGATTATTACATTTATTGAAATACTAGGAGTTGAGCTTTTAAAACGAAAAAAGGTACATCATTGTAAAGAAATAATAATTAATTCCAAAGTCATTTCCTTAAAATTCTAACCAAAGGAGTAACTCATTATAACCCACTCCAATATTTGCTTCTAAAACGTTCTAAACAATGCTATTACCAATTGTTCTACTTCAAAAAAATTCTACTAAGGAACTATTTGCTATTTAAGTTTTTTTTTTCTTTTTTCCTCATTTTGTTGTTGTTTGGTTTTGTTCTGATTTTTCCTCAAAAAGAGTCAAGACAGCCCGAATTTAAGTCTCTGTTTGGAAGAATTCCAGGACCTCAAAAGCAAATATTAGAAACCATGTAAAAGCCTGTCAGATTATTTGCCCTTAGAAAGGTTTAGGGAATAGGAAGTCATAAGAGCTTTTAAATCCATTTTCTTTGGTCAGAAGACTAGAAGTACAAGGGTCAAGAGAGGTTGCCCTACCTGACATTCTTGCACTTGCTGTAAATAATAGTGACCTACCTGTAAATGATTTCCCCCATAATCCAGACATCTATACACTAAGTTCAGTCATTGCTTTCTTTAGATGGGTTCCCTAAGAGTTAAGTGTGATCTGTGAATGGTAGTTGAGATAAAAACTAGAAATAAGGAAAAGAAACTGTCTTTAAAAGAAGTGTCTCGAGTTTCCGTTTACAAGCCTGAAGGGTTGTTGTACATATTAAAACTGCTGCATAGCTCCATCCCTGGTCAAAGAAATCCCTCCTCCTAACACCCCCACCCCACCCCCGTGGACACTGAAGATGTCAGATCTCTGGGAAACAGCAGTTAGAAAAAGGATGCTTTTCATAGCTTGTACTAGAAAACGCTGGCACCCCCATCCCTGCTTAAAATAGCACTAAACTGAGTCACAATGCAGGAAGCTATACCTTCTGTGTCTCTTCAATAGAATCTAGCTCGTTTCTAGTGAAATGCTAAATAATACTGCATAGCTTTGCCCATGTATGTGACATGTCAATTCTAATCCCCCGTTTGCCCTAGATAATTTTACGCTTTATCCATCAGCATGCCACACAAGATAGAAAAATGCAGTTAACAAGCTGACAGTGTTAGCTAGGTATTTGGCATCGATATTAGTGAAAGTCTGTCATTTGACAATTATTTCCCTAGCATACCAGACGGTAAAGAAAATGTTTTCATTCATCCGCAAGTGACTAACATTTTATTGATGTTTCAAAATGCGGTTGAAACTATTGCACTCTCCATTTCCGAGTCGGTTTTGAGAGTCAGGGCAGAATACTAATACCAGTAACTCCTGCCTCAAATGTCTCCGTTAACTGCCCAGACTTGGAGTGTCAGTTCAGCAGGGAGGTGTTGCTAGTTAAGGATTCTTCGATAAGCCAGTCTGGGCGGTCACAGGTGATGGGAACCCTTCCCTTTCCCCATATATCCCCGTGCATGGCGATAAAAATCACTCTGAACACTGCTACCACCAAGCAAAACGACTCCCTGCCTGCCTCGTAAAGAGCTTAGTCTGGGGAGGCAGCCGGATGCTGACCCCTGCAGAGAGTATTGCTTCGGTGCGCTTTGCCAAAGGACCCTGCTAGCATTATGGAAAACGAGTTAGGTACTTGTGAGGTTTTGCTTTATTTCCTCCAAAGGAAGAAGAACTGGGATCTGGCAAAGAAAATCCTCTTCAAAGACTGCTAAAGGGGGATGGGGTGAAGGAAGGGAGAAAGTTGGGGGTGAGGGGGAGGGAGCTTATTTTTTAATTACTTATTTCCCACTTTCACTTCCCCGCTCTGCTTCCCCAACTCCTCGCTGAACAAGATTGATTGGTGTAGCTGCTAACGACTCAGCCTCGGTTCTCGCATTGATTTGCAAATGGCCCGGAAAAGCTTAGGGATCTTGAATCTGGAAATGAGTTCAAGAAGGAAAGAAGAAAAAAAAGAGTAGGGGATGGCCCTATGCCTAGTATCTCCTTCTGCCTAGGGCCAGGGCAGGGCTGAAAACAGCCCGGCGAGCTGCGGCGGGGCTGCTGCATGGGGAAGCGGAGGTTACCGCTCCACACCGCGGAGGAGCAAGCCTGTTCAACCCGGTTTGGAGATTGTTAAGAAATACAACCCTGCGACTCGTTAAACCCCTTAACTCTACCCTGCCTTGACTCAGATGCGCCGATCTGATAGGCTCAAATGGGTTAAACTGCCTCTTACATAACGGGACTGCCTGGCTCTACACAATTAAAACACTTGATTGCAGTCTTTTCCCGACTCTGCATCCCAGCACGACCCGCCCCGTGCCTCCCAGCGCGCCTGCGTGCCGCGCGTGCACAGGCCCCCGCGCGCACGCTGGCCCTCGCGCGTACTACACACTCTCCATTATACACACACTCCATGTTGACCATAAACAATCCCCTACTCACACACACAACTTAGTGTCAACACGCACAGATGAAAGAGGGGCGTCCTGCAATCCATACTGGCCGACCCCCACAGTCACGCAAGCTGCTCTACCGTAAGGCCTTGCACCTCCTCGTGTCCCCGCAAAAAAGCAGCGCCCCGCCACCATTCCCTACCTATTCCCGAGAAAAGGCAAAGAGAGAACTAGTTGGCTGCTCGTTAACTGCAGCGTAGCTACCCAGGCGAGATTAGAAGAAAATAAAAAACAAAAAAAACAACTCACAGTCGCCGGCGTCATGATGGCGCCGACCACAACTTGGAGGACTTCAAACTTACGGTGCCTCGAGAGGTAAAACGCACCGGTGAGGGAAGGGAAAGCGCCCCTCAGCTCTCTTCACCCCAGCCCCGACACGCAGACTTTTCTAGCAAAGCATCCCTCTAGCGCTTACGACAGTAAGGAAAGCCTTCATTCTACGGTGGCTCTCATTCCCCCTCGGTTTGCATAATTGTGATACAGTTCCTCCTAATTATTTTTTTCGTTGTCTTTCTTTTCTTTTTTTCTTGCTTTCGTTTTTCTTTTTTTCTTTCTTTCTTTTTTTTTTTTTTTTAATCCACCCCCCCTTCTCCATCCCCAGTCCCCGGGCGGGGTTGCTAAGGAAACGGCCGCTTGGCAACGCGCGCGAGCCCGGGGGCCGGCGGCCGGCGCAGCGCCCCGCGCTGCTTCTGCTGCTGCTGCTGCTGCTGCTGCGATTGCAGCCGCCGCCGCCGCTCGCCCTGCCTCCTCCGCTGCCGCCGCGCCTCCTCCCTCACTCTCCGGCGCGCTCGCCTCCTCGCTAGATGGTGTGCGAGCCGCCCGAGAATTAGACACACTCCGGACGCGGCCAAAAGCAACCGAGAGGAGGTGTAGTGTGGTGCCAGGGGGAGGGAGGGGAGGGAGGGAGGGAAAGCGAAGAGGAGGAGGGGGAGGCAAAAACACCGAAAAACAAAAAGAGAGAAACAACACCCAACAACCAGGAGTGGGGGGGGAAGAAAGAAAGAAAAGAAACCCACCCACCCATCAAAAAAAAAAAAAAAAAAAAAAAAAAAAATCCTGTGGCGCGCCGCCTGGTTCCCGGGAAGACTCGCCAGCACCAGGGGGTGGGGGAGTGCGAGCTGAAAGCTGCTGGAGAGTGAGCAGCCCTAGCAGGGATGGACATGATGATGTTGGTGCAGGGTGCTTGTTGCTCGAACCAGTGGCTGGCGGCGGTGCTCCTCAGCCTGTGCTGCCTGCTACCCTCCTGCCTCCCGGCTGGACAGAGTGTGGACTTCCCCTGGGCTGCCGTGGACAACATGATGGTCAGAAAAGGGGACACGGCGGTGCTTAGGTAGGAAGAACGGCGTGCTTTTCGTACTTGTCTCGGTCTATCTTTCTGTCTCTCTTTGAACCCTCTCTGCCTTCTTTATAACACAAGCAATAATGCTGGTGGTGCTCATCATGGAAAGACCACATCTCAAGAATTCCAGGTGCAGATTCTTCCCGGAGCCCCGGCCCGTTTATGCTGGGGCAGGTAGCAAGCTGGACTTGTGATGCTAAAGCACTTTGCCGGAACGCCAAGTAGCCTGGGGATGAGTGAACTGTCAGGTTTAGAAGGAGGGGCAGGTGCCACTTTGAAACTGAATGCACAAGGTCTCTGTTTTACTGTCATGGGGTACTCTTGGAGAGTCTGACAAGTTTATAAGGTTTGTTTCTATTTTACTCCAGCATAAGCGACTCTTTCAAACTGCTGGTTCTCTGCTCCCATTTATTTTCCCTCTCACTTGGACACTCAGGCTCGATTTCTTGCTCTTTATCTTTCTTTCCTTTTACCGCTTTCTCTTTTCTTTCTTTTCTCCTTCTTCCTTCTCTTATACCATTTTCCCCACCTCCTTGTAACTCTTTTTCCCTCCAATATCTCTTTTCACACCTTTTCTATTTTCGTTTTTTTCCCTCCTTTTTAAAATTTGTTCGCATATTTTCTCATTTTTATCTCCACGACTTTAATTTCTGTTCTTCACACTTAATCCCCTTTCCTCCTCTCTTTTAACCCTTTTCCTTTTAGTTAATTTTTTTTTATTCCTCCTTAATGTCCCTATCCTGTGCTTTTGACTCCCATTTCTCGTCCCTCTCCCAATACCGTTTCCCACCCCTGTGGCACACACAGGCATGGTCACTCTTCCCCTCCAGTACCATTTACTCACCCTCATAACTCTTATTTCTATAAACATACTACTTCACATACTCTCACATCCTCACATGCACTGGCACTTGCATGCTCTAAGAAACACTTCCACATTCAGATCCTCTCTTACTGTTTAAAAGGCATACTCTCCTTCTCTGTTCCACATTGTCACTCACACATGTGTACACACTGCCTCTCTCACTCGCTCTCACTCTGGCTCTCCTCTCTTTTTCTCTTTCTATGTCTTTCTGTCGTCTCTTTCTTCCCACCTTCCTCCCTCCTTCAGTCTTCAGTTTTACTTCTTTTTCTCATTTTTCCTTTTTCCCTTCTTTACCCTAAGCTTGATCTCTGAGGTGGTTTGTCATTAATGAACATCCATACCCTGGTTTTAACCCTAAGCAACAGTGCAGAGAGGGAGTCTGGAAATATTTCCTATGAAAATATAAATGATCACCAAAGCTTAGATCTAAACAAAGCTAAACGCCCTATTCCTTCATTTCTTTCCCATCACCCTCCCTTCTCCCCTTGCCACCCCACCTCACATTTCCCTGAAAGATCTTCTTTCTCTCCACTGGGTGGTAGTTGACTTGTAAGTGTGGCTTGCACAACATCAGTGTACATGACATGTCTAAGGTGAAAGAGAGTGGGAAATGTTTCTGTTTGAATCATGCAACATATTTAAATTTAATGATGTGGGTGTGGTATATGACTTACACCTTTTGGAACATGCCTATGAGTTCAAATTTGGAATACTATCATATTTTTTAATATACATGAATGCATATGCTTTTCATAATTTCTGTTTTGAATTAAAAAGTCACTGTATACAAAAGTAACTAATATCTTTGTTATTACATAGTAAAAAGAAAAACTTTTCTTTGTTGGTAACAGTGATAAACTCTTTGTCACAGAGAGGATATAAATTAAGCCTGTATGTACTCTTTATGTTAAGTTTGTTTTAGAAGTTTGAACAACAGTGATAAGGGCAAAACACTATCTTCAGAGATTGCAAACATATATCATGGGAGCTGCAATATGTATTTTTGTAGTAAGCAACATATTGCTTATTTGTAGTGAGCATTACCATTTCCACCCTAAAGGATTTAGAAGACTGCTTTTCTTTCAATAATATATTCTGGCATTTGGTTTACCAAACAAACAACAATTTAATAAATACTATGGTTAATGAAAATAGCTGGACCCACATTCTGCTTCCAGGAGACTCATGTTTAGTTCACTCATTGCTTCCAATAGTGAAGCTTCCCTAATATGTGGGGACCATATATTTCCAGTGTTGTTGGTTTGGTGCAGTCCTTGTTTACTTTGTGTGCTCTGTACCTCATCCATTTAGATGCTATATCCTGCATTTTGTGATATTGAGGGAACTTTTGACTTTCAAACTTCTTGAAGAGAACAGAGTCTCTGTGTCTTCTCGATAATGTTTCTAACAAATTAGATTTTAGTTTTTAAGTATTTTTTAATCATATGAAATAGAAATTTGAACTACATTACTTTTTACTCAAAGCAATTTGCTTATAGTAATTCTGAGATTCTCAAAGAAGTATCTAGTTGTTGAACTTCTTACATTGTCTGTAGGTTTTAAACTAATTTAACATATCCATTTATAAGAAATTCTGTCTCCATTAGAAAACGTTAAATATTGTCAGTTATTTTTTTCTTGACTTCTCTACAGCTGATAATTTCCTCTGCTCATAGACCAATATAGATAGAGCTTAAGGACTAATTGAGTATAGGCAACTCAGGTGATGCATTTTTTTTTTTTTTAAATCAAGAGTAATGTCACAGTTATATTTTGTTTTTTCTTTGTATACTTAAAACCATATCTGTTGTTATTCTCTAACTCATTATAAAACAAAACAAAATTCTACCCTTCAAACATACGCCCTTGTCCCATCAAAATACATGAATGAAGTGCTCAGGAGAACACTTAACCGAATTACATGATATCATTCATCAAACTTTGCACAGTATATTCTATTTTTAATGTAACATATTCCTCACAGTGTCTTTGATAAAAAACAAATAGTGGCATAACAGTTATCAAATAATTTTAAGTGCTAAAGGCCTTAAAGTGCAAACATGCCAGTCAGTGACTCTGTTGCTTGTGGTTACGCTAATGAAACAGAAATTTAAAGGTCAAATGATACATTTCTGTTTCCTAAGTGCCAGAATGTCTGTTTTTGAGAAGAGGATCATGAAAAACAAAACTTTCCTTAAGTGCAGTTATAATACACAAGGGAAATTCATTCTGTTATCTAACTGTATCTGTCATTTTATAAATCATCTTTTCTGTTTAGCTTAAATACAGGATTTATGATGACATTCCACTTAATAATTTTAATATTTTTATCATTTTACCTTCATCTCTTAGGGTTAGTGAAGCCATATATATGAAGTGTAAAGATGTTTCTTACTTTTAATAATATTATTCAGTGCTAAATTTCTGAATGATTCACTTGAATTATTTGGACCTTCTTGATAAAGTATTTAATGATACAGATATTCAATATAGTAATGTTTGATATTTCCCTTTCTTAAGCTTTGTATTTAAAAAATATATGGTGTCTAAAATACATTGTAATTTGCTATAAACACAAGCTGTTTCCATTAACTTATTAAATATAGACTTTAATTGCTACTACATTTAATATATACAGTATTTTATTCTTAACAGAACTTGTTAATCTTGTATGGAGACATTAACTTTTTTTACATTTTTTGAGTTGTATTTTGTAGTACATGGAAGATCTGAGTTAATACGTCATGGGCTGACCTAGTAGAGAACAGGAATGCTAGAACCATATTGGTTATGCTTCAGGACCCAATGTTTCTGGAACTGGAGAATTCAGGGGAATATAACTCTGCTCTAGAACAATACATAAATTTCAGGAGACTTAAAAAAATCATTTTGCAGTCACTTTAATATGAACCAGTTGCTTTACTCTTACCTTAGTAATAAATACTGTTATGTAAACATGTCAAAAATGTTTAATACTCCTTGGAAACAATACTATGAACATCCTTATTTACATCCTCCCAGTGCCTGCACATTTTTAAAACACGTGTTATTTTTAAGCTAATTTTTTTCAATCTGTTTCTTATTCAGCCCTTCTGTATGAAGTTTGTACTTTTTTAGTCACCTTTCTGATATGAATTCAAAATATCCTATTATCTGGTTGTCATGCTTTAATCGAAAAAAGTAAGATTCTTTCCTTAATTGTGATATCTTCTTTTACCTTAGCAAAGTTGAACACAACTCTTGTCATTTTAATGCAATATATTTGAATGAAAGTTATGTGATATCCTACTATGATATTGTAATATGGAAGAAGGTTTTTGCTTAGGGCATATTTCTACACTATTGGAAACCACAAAACTTTTGCAAGTAAATTTATGAATGAATATGACAAGTATTTATGATTGCTTATCCTATTTGTTCACTACATTTGCCTTTTTATTAGACTACATTAACTGGTTATGATTTGAAATGCATGCTGTTACAATAAAATAAATGATTTCTGTGTGAGAATACAGAATTACCAATAGCAGTAAAAATCAATTATGGTGTACTTTTGGAATAGTATTTGAGAGTCTCATATTTTCTGTTGAGTTATTCCTACACATTGATGCATTATACTTTCCAAATGCTCAGTTCAACTTTACAAATATTTTCAATTTAGGACATTAAGGCACTATTTTAAAACCTGTATGTCTATTAAATAGTATTATGAAGAAATATTTTTAAAATCCTGAGGGTTCTTTTTTTTTTTTCTTTTTAAAAAGAGGAGGGATAATGGATTATCAGAATGGTCAATCTGGAAAAATATGTTCTAGAATATGTAATAAATGTTAAATGTTACCTATATTGATTTGCAGAACTGTTCTATTGGCAAGATATATTACTTGATACTTTAGTACACAACTATTAATAAAAGTATAAGATAATATTTTTAATTTTCTAGATAAATGTATTTTGCCCAATCTTTTTAGTTCAGAAGAATTCAAAAACCCATGTAGTTGTATAGATCTTTGAACACAAGCATGTTAATGAACTACTTATTTTAAATAGATAGGCTTTACAATTAAATCACTACCTAGAATAAGTTAATACTGCAATACCTGACTTCTAAAGAATTTACAGAAATGTTCCCATCATGGTCTGTGTGAGTTCTGGGCCTGATTGACCAGACCCATCCTTTGTCCATCTGCTATTCTGTGCTATGGGGTGGTGGTGGGGTCTTCAGGTGGAGGCTGGAGCTAATCCCTAAAGCTACATTTCCCAGTCTTCCATGCCAACTATCTTCAGGCTGTCATTAGCCAATGGAAAGTAGTTTTTGGTGAAGGGACAACATCATGAAGTGAGGGGCTAGGGCATTTCTCCCCTCTTTCATTGTTTTGGGCAGTGTACAGCACTGTATTCATCTCCCATGGGAACCTTTTTTGTTTCAACTTCCAACTGATAACTAGCCCCTGTGTTTCTCTTTACTGCTTTATCCCTTCTTTCCTTCAACCTAGTAGTAGTAGTGGCTTCCTGATGTTACTAACCACTGAGTTATCTTACCACCTTCTATTTAACTTCCCAGGTATTCTATCCCCTTTAAAATACATTTCCTACATTAAATTCTCCCATTTTTAATATACAGAATGGTGGTGTTTGTAGAACCTTGATAGATACATAGTGAAAAGTGATAGTTTTTGTGACTTTAATTATATTTGATTGAGTGACTGTGGCACTATAAATGTTGCTTACTAGCACTGAATGTAATAGTTTTTAAAGGAAACGTGCATAGAAGTTAAGCCATAAGAATATTGAGGCATATTACAAAGAAAAAAGAAGAGGCTTTTTATTCCATACACAGATTATATTAATAATGAACCAAATGAATAAATGTTGAATTAATATAACATTTAATAATTTCAGTAGGAAAATATATAATGTTGCTATGTGTGGAAAATAAATTGATGAACATATATTGATGAGATTCAATAACAGTGTTATATTTTTTTACTAAGCCAAAAATAACTATGATTAAACCCTGATTGTAGATATGTGATCAAAATGCTAAGACAATTCATAGAGTGTTGCCTATTGAATTCAATAAAAATTAAATGTCTTTCTTTATATAGAATAACATCTGAGGTGACAATAAAAGTTTCTAGTTTTTACGAAGTATATGACCGTAACAATATTGCTAATTGAACTATTTGACTATTGTAGGAATTAGTCTCAAACAAGTAGAATCTTTTGATTAAAACTCAAGTCATTTTTCTACCATATCTTGTTTCAGAATTGCAGAAATTAAGACGTTATAGACATCACATGACTTAAACATTTTTTTTTTTTTTTTTGAGATGGAGTCTCGCTTTGTCCCCCAGGCTGGAGTGAAGTGGCACAATCATAGCTCAGTGTAGCCTCTAAATCCTTGGGCTCAAGTGATCCTCCTGCCTTAGCCTTCTGAGTAGCTGGGACTACAGGTGTGTGCTAACATACCTGGCTAATTTATTTTTATTTTTATTTTTAAAGATGGGGTCTTACTGTGTTGCCCAGACTGGTCTCAAACTCCTGGCCTCAAGCCATCCTTATGCCTGAAGCTGTCAAGTAGCTAGAGTTATAGATGAAAGCCCCCTCTTAACTGTGTATCAGATGATGTGGTGACCTTCTCATTTGCTCCTGCAAAACACTTTCTAAAAGACACTTATATAGGTGTCTGGTTCATATATAAATAAACGATTGTCATTGAGTCCTACTATTGGTACATTTTTCTGTAATTATTCAGGAGAAATGATAATTTAAGACTGTCGTTAAATGACTCTCTCTCAGGGATGCTCTAGAGAGGATTTCTGAATTTGGAAGGAAGTTGAATTTCTTTTCTTTCTCTCTTTTTTTTTTTTTTTTTTTTGATACGGAGTCTCGCTCTGTCGCCCGGGCTGGAGTGCAGTGGCCGGATCTCAGCTCACTGCAAGCTCCGCCTCCCGGGTTCACGCCATTCTCCTGCCTCAGCCTCCCGAGTAGCTGGGACTACAGGCGCCCACCACTTCGCCCGGCTAATTTTTTTGTATTTTTTTAGTAGAGACGGGGTTTCACAGTGTTAGCCAGGATGGTCTTGATCTCCTGACCTCGTGATCCGCCCGTCTCGGCCTTCCAAAGTGCTGGAATTACAGGCTTGAGCCACCGCGCCCGGCCGGAAGTTGAATTTCTTGATATCGTTCATTGCATTTCTCTGGAAGCTCACTGATAGATTAAAGATTGTCATTGTCACTTTCTATGCATATGAAAAAATAAAATTTATTGTGTTTTTTTCTAGGAGTATCCTATTACCTGTCATTTTGCTTTTCTAAAGGAAATGTTAAATTGGTTCACATTTTATTTTGTCAGATATTTTATGTGTTTCAAATTAACCAGCAGAAACAAAAACTTCCCGTATGACTGGAGACTAAAATCTCAGATTTTTCTACACAGTCATAATCGTTATCAAATTGAGTTTTAATTACTCTGCTGTATATATTACAGAAAAAAGTGGTATAACTTATAAGATCTTTATGAATAAATAATAGAAATTGATATTTTGCAAATATGTATTTTCTGTTTTTCTTTGCTATTTTAATTTTGATTAGAAAAACACACGGGTTTGTAGTGGTAAAACGCTCGTGCAGCTATCTGTAGGGCCTTAGCACAGAAGCTTTCATGTATCAGGCCAATATCCACTAATTTTTGAATTAATGAGTAAATGGAAGGGTAAGTGAAGAAATGATTGTATTTAAGTGTTTTTTTGTTAAATCCTTATATCAACAGTCCCTGCCTTAAGTAATTCCTGCAGAAGTCTTAGTGGTTTAAGAGATATACATTGGAAATATTCAGTGTCTTTAAATTACAGGACATAGTCTACTTTGAAGAAAATATACTTCTTGCTAAAGGTATTATTAAATAAAATGTTCCAAAATATAAGGCATTTTACGTATGAAAGGTAAAGTGTTCTTTGATTAACTTCTATTTTGTGTGTATTTGCGTGTGTGTGTATGTGCTATGTTAAGATTTCAAAGGTATTCTTACTGTAGGTTTAAGCAGAAAAGTGTGAAATGTAATGATTTAGTTGTAAGATTTTGAAATGTAGTTATAATTTTAAGAAGATCCCAGATTTTACATTGTATAGGAAGGCTTTTGCCCCTGACAATTATAATCAACAGATAGCAGGAACAGTTCAAAATAGCAAAATATCTATTGTGGCCTCCTAACATTTGTTTCTGTTTCTACCTCAACTTATGGAGCCTTCTCTTCCTTTCTCCTAAAGCTTTAATTAAACGAAATCAATAAGGATACAAAGGTAGAAAGAATTTGCTATTGCTACAGTTTTACTGAATTGTAAAAAGTAGCTACAAGCCCCAAACCAGAGCAGAACTTTTGTATCATTTTAACCATCTCCTAGAGGTAGGTCAGCAGTACTTTATAAACCACAGTGTATTGATACTAGCTGATAGAATTTTAATGTGGTCATATGGCTTTGATTTATAATGTTGAGGATGTTATCTATTGGTGTAGTGATTTCTAAGCCGTATCAAGTTCTGAATCCTGACAGAGGACCTTTGATGCTCTTATAAGCATTCAGCTGGCATGGGAATTGGTCTCTTAATCACCTTCTCTAAGAAAAGAAGAATAGAGGAAAGGAGGAATTTGGCAGTGTTGCCAGCATTAAATGTTGCTCTTTTGAATAAAAGCCAATTCATTGTACTTTCCAGATAGCTGGTAATTTACTCAATTTAAGGAAGATGTTTATAACCCTTTTTAGTCCAGAACAAAGTTGTTCTTTACTGAATTTTTCTGAGTCGTTTGGACATAGGTCCAGTGCCCATGCTCATGCTATTGATAGAGTTTGTGTGCGTATTAGTGTGTGTTTAAAGCTGTGGCTACTGCCATAAAGTATGTAAAGGTTTTAGATAAGTTAAAGAGCCATGGAAAATATGTGTTCCATTGTCTTCAGAAACCCCTTTCTTTTCATGCAACTAAGTTACATTTAGAAGTATTAATGAATTTAAGAGATACTGTGAATATAAGAGCTGTAATCAGAAGATATTTTATATATTTTCTTTAATAACGTTTATCCTGTAATATAAGGGTGTCTAATAAAGAGATCATAAAGTTTTTCTAATTTTATAAATAGAATATTTCTTACAGTAGACTATTTAGATACCTAATATTTGATTTGTAAGTATTTTAAAATTAGTGTATTTGGCTGATGATCAGTTGAATAGAAAATGGCTTGTGGACTACTTAGTGTAGTGCTTGGTAGATTATTAGTATTAAAAACCTGAATGTTGAGTGAAAGAATGGGAGAAGAGATGGGGAGGAAGGGAAGAGGAAGAAAGGGAGGGAGGAAAGCATTTTAAGCTGTATTAGTGACTTCTCATCACATTACCTTAAACTTTAGATCCCTTGGGATGACATAGAATTAAGCCCAGACATTTCATTATATAGAAGTATAAGAGAAAATATATTTAATTTCGGCCGGGCGCGGTGGCTCAAGCCTGTAATCCCAGCACTTTGGGAGGCCGAGACGGGCGGATCACGAGGTCAGGAGATCGAGACCATCCTGGCTAACACAGCGAAACCCCGTCTCTACTAAAAAATACAAAAAATTAGCCGAGCAAAGTGGCGGGCGTCTGTAGTCCCAGCTACTCGGGAGGCTGAGGCAGGGGAATGGCGTAAACCCGGGAGGCGGAGCTTGCAGTGAGCTGAGATCTGGCCACTGCACTCCAGCCTGGCGACAGAGCGAGACTCCGTCTCAAAAAAAAAAAAAAAGAAAATATATTTAATTTCATATAATTATTAAATAACTGAAATAATTCTAAGCCCTTAATTTTCTGTATTAGTCTGTTTTCATACTGTTGATAAAGACACACACGAGACCGGGAAGAAAAAGAGGTTTAATTGGACTTACAATTCCACGTGACTGGTGAGGCCTCAGAATCATGGCGGGAGGCAAAAAGCACTTCTTACAAGGTAGCAGCAAGAGAAAATGAGGAAGAAGCAAAAACAGAAGCCCCTGATCAACTCATCAGATCTTGTGAGACTTATTCATTATCATGAGAATAGCATGGGAAAGACAGCCCCTCATGATTCAATTACTTCCCCCTAGGTCCCTCCCACAACATGTGGGAATTCTGGGATATACAACTCAAGTTGAGATTTGGGTGGGTGCACAGCTGAATCATATCACTTTTCCATGATGAAGTAATATACACTGTACATATTGAAGTTTGAAAATTGTGTTTTTCATGCAGGTGTATGTCTTCCTTCTCAGTTACTAGTCTATATTTATTTTAGAACATAGATAGCAGCTTTATACTTTGGCCTGCAATTGGGTCAGGGGCCATTTTTTGGAATATGTTCACAAAAGGAGATTAGATATACCGTAAGCGCTCATTTAGTGTTGTTGATAAGTTTTTAGAAACTCTGACTTAAGCAAAATGATGTATAATGAAAATAAGTTTTCTTCCTTCCTCAACATTATAAGAAAACAACATGGAACAAAATGATGTTACTCAATCACCTGCTGTATGTTGTTTTACTTAAAGTTGCAGCTTCCAAGAATCTATTCACATCATTGAGGGATTATAATACATCTTTGAAAAGTCTTCTGCATCTCTTTCTTATGCTTATGTTACTTTTTTTTGTTCACAAATTATTCTAGATGTGAAGTTACTTTTGCTTATTTGCACAGTTTATCATCTATCATAATTGCTTAGTTTTATTGAAATTGTTCATGCTTTGAGGCAACCAGAATGGAAGCAATCAGAACTTGAGTTCCTGCTTCTGTACTTACTGGCTATGTGACCTGGAACAAAAGCCTTGTCTCCACAACAGAAGTAGATGGGTTAAATGAGATATTACATGTAAAATGCTGGCTGTACGTAACACATAGTAAGTACTAAAAGTACATTAGCTAATAATTTTATGCTGCTTTTTTTCTGCTAATCTCACTTTGAAATTTATTGGCACTTGGCTTCACATCTGGAAGTAGAAACACACTAAAAAATGTTTTAGCTCTTAGGGTGCAGACCCAGAGCACTCAAAAGAAATGGAATCACAAATTTTATGCTCAACAGACTGATGGTGATTTGATTCACTTACCAGAAGTGACAGAGCACTATAATTGGGTGGTCACATGAAGCAATGAGGACTTAAGTGAGAAATGGAAAGAAACAGAAGAGAAGAAGTAAAAGTAATTAGAAATAAGTAATGACAGTGAAAGAGTCGGAGGATGAAGATGAACATTTGTGACAGTTTAGAATGGAAGATATGACAGCTCGTGATAACACTGGAATAGTTGATAAGAGGACTAGCATTAAAAAATTAGCAAACTCTGGATTCTGGATAGTGTAGCAAATAATTATTGAGGATTAGATATATTCTTATGGTTCCTTGGGGCATCTGTAGGTTATGCTGAAGGCAATGCAGTTCAGAAGCAGTAGGTATGGGCAAGAACTTTCCCTATACATTGCCATTGTTGCCAGAGGCAATATACTGAATTAAAGCTTGGAATTATGTATGAATGCTTGCCCTAATTCTGCATATTTGCAAAATGCACAGCATAGTGTTTTATCGTCATGATGGTGGAGCCATCATCAACATCATGATTCAGATTGAAATCACAGTCCCAGAACATCTACCATATATAACATACGTTCACAACTATGTACAATAAACTATTTCTTTCCCACTCTTATAGCCAAGTAGATTGGCAAGGGAAGGTAACTTGAACCAGGTGGAACAGTTAGCAAGTGGCGGAGCCACAATTACAATCCAAGTCCTTTATCCCAAGCCCAGTGCCTTTCTTATTATCTTGTACCTCTTACTAAAAGAAATCAAAACAATTGACAAAAAATTTATTCGTTATTCATTTATTATGCATTTACTGATCACCAGCTGCCTTTTAGCTTCTAAGTCTACAGTGATTAAAAACATCAAGACAGTATGTTCTATAGTTGAGGAAACGTGAAATTGTTTAAATGAGATTACATATTTGGCATATTAAATGTATATGCATATATATTTAATATATAGCATATATAATATATAGCATATATATTAAATGGTCACATGCATTTAGTAGATAGGAAAATTGTGAATTTTTAAAACTACTATAGATATTCTGGAGGAAAATCTCTCATCCATAAATGATTCCACCTTTAATGATTACAAGCTATTGATAACATAACAGAAAAAACAGCTATTGAACATCACACATAGTTAGGTATTATGTATTGATCACTGCAATGAATCTTTCTAACAAACTATACTTCTACTTTACAAATGGGGAAACAATGTCATAGAAGCTGAGTAATTTTCCGAACTTTATTACAGCAATTAATGCATAACCATGATTTGATCCTAGGCCTGTGTGTCTCCAAGGCTCGTGCTCATTTCCTTTCAAAAGCCACAATATGTCCTGAAGCTTTTTTGTATACTCTAGTCCTTAAAAGAAATGAAAATCAGTAGTTCCTTGTTATAGTATTCCAAGTCCCTAGTTTAATCATCTGAATGTCCATCCTGATATAACTCTGAACAGCTGAATCACCTTGATTCACTCCTTTGATAGGGGTTAGGCAGCCAATAATTTTAAGCACCATTATTTCCCAAGATAGGAAGATCCAAAGATTCAGAGACCTATAAAAGTTCCTTGTACTCCGATTTCAATAACATGTCAGTAGTAAGTTATAGTGTCTTATGTTTAATTGCCATCAATGAAAAATATCAAGCGTATTAGATATGTTGCCTTTCTCTGCTAGCTGGTAGCAGTAGTTTATATAGTTTATAGCCTAATTGAAAACTTGTTTGTATCCAATAGTACATAATTTAAGAATCTTTTAAAATGTGCTTATATATCCTTCTTCTAGAGACTTTGCATGTGTACCCAAGAGAAGTGTAAATTTTACGATGGCTGCGGCTGCTTTATATATCCAAAGCTTTTCCAGTAAAGTACTATTTTTGTCTCATATTGTTAAAAAATGCTTTCAAACCTTTATAACCCAGTTCTAGCTCCTTCTTCGCATGCTTACACCCTTCCGTTTTATATTGTTTATTCTATCAATTTTATATTAGTCTGTTATCTCACTTGGCTGTACATAAGAATATAACAGACATAGTCAACAGCATTAATTTATTTAAAATTATTAATCCTGTATATTTCTATTTGTATAGAATGTTTTCTAAATTCTAGAATCCTTGAATTGATTTTTAATTTTTCTTTCTTTCTTTGGAAATGTGTATTTTTCCATTCATTGTATAGTTTTTCCCATAGGCAATGTGTTATTTCAGGAGTTCATTCACTCAATTTCTGCATTTATGCATTGAGTCCCTGTAGTATGCTATCCACTTTCTGTGAGTTTAAGATCCAATGATGATAAGAGATAAGTTCCTATCTATTGAATTTACATTGTAATTCAGTCTATATTCTCAAACACTGTTGTGTGTTATAAAAAACTTACATGTGGATCTCTGCTTCACTGACTCTTAGCTCAGTGGCCACAGCAAGTTATTCGGTTTTTCTGAGACTCAGTTTTCTTGTCTATAAAATGGAAATACTGAAAGCTACTCCCATACTTATTGTGATCATTATAGTAACGTTCGTGAATATGCCAAAAGCAGTGTCAGACACAGTTCGTGTTCTTTCGTTATCAGTTGTCTTTCTTATGCTGCCTTCCTCCTCTTCCTGTAATACAGCTATATTTTATGGCCAGAAAAATCTAGTTAAAGAAATTGTTACGTGTTATATTGTACTTGATGTATTCTGTTGGCTAATAACTTCTGAGGTTCACCTATTTTAAATTCAAGGCAGCTTTCTGATGCTGGGAAGAGTAGAGTGTATCTGAAGACGTGATGACCATCTCACACATATTGTTTCTACTTCTTGGACTTATTTTTTTCTTCATCTGAGATGCTTGTCCTTCATACTGTTTTCTCTGTAATACTTTTATACATGGATTTTCCTCTAAATTTATCATCAGTTTTTGACATATTCTGAAAGTCTATGAAGGTTTATTTTCTTCATTATTTCTTCTGTTAGCATCATAATCTTTTTACCATCGTTGTGTGTTTCTTCTACTATACTACACTTTTTTCAATAGACTTGTATTTTCCTTTTTCTTGGTTGAAATGATATGTGTAAGGGATACCTGATGCTTTATTTTACCAACAAAGCAAACAATATTTTTAATTCTTTTGCAAATAATTCTTCATTGAAATAGCACATTCGTGCTTTTTTGATTTTATTTTATCAGTTATTTTAACACAAATGGGCGCAATGGATGACCCTTCTCTCTAGCAATTTCAGTAATTGGTGAGTTGATTTTCTGAATTTTCTTGTGGCATTCAAAAATTCTCTTCATATTTGATACATATAACTAGTTTCTTACAGACAATATCTGGACTTTTCCATATTGTCCAGCTTTAAGTAGGACACAGTGTATATAATATTACTACGGGGACATCACTAAAATGAAAATTCTTGATAATATTCTTTTTTCACATTAAAATTCCTATTCACCTTTCTTCTCCTACATAAGAATATATTATTCTTACTATTTCAAAATTCTCATAAAACCCTTTAATAGCCTCATCATTTTTCTACTTACAGTTACGTATGCATGTGTATGTGAGATGGGGTCCTTGCAAATAGTGGCATATTTCTATGAACTATTTTGAAAATTGGGTGAGGAAACTGATTCCGATCAGTTACCTCACTGTAAAATGGGTTAATGATAATGCTTAACCAATAGGTTCTAAGAATTCAATGAGATAAACGTTGTAAGCTCCTCAACATCATGCCTGGTACGAAATAAACAAATGTTGCTAGTATGATTTTTCTAAATATTAACAATAAACCTTCATCGATATTATAGGGAATTAGCTGATAGCAATCAACATCAAAGTTTTCTGATAACATGATTACCTCTTTACTCTCCAGTATCCTTTAGGGACTTACTAATTATTCTTTATTTCAGATAGGACCTTTTGCTATTGCCCTCTCTTGTGTGGGACATTCTCCTTCTCATCAATTGATTTTCTAAAAAAAGAATTTTAATAATTTTCAGGTTCTATTTATTCTCTAAATTTAGCTCAATGGTATTTTTTTCTCATTCCCAAATTTGTGTTTGTGTGCGTGTGTGTATCTGTCTCTATTTATATACACTTGGTACATTTTTTAGATTTTTATGTATGTATATACATACCTACACACATTTGTGAATGTATTTACATAGTGAATGTGTTTACCCTGCATTTAACACAAGATGTGATAAAAATGTGTTTGGTGAAGATAAAGAAATTCCTTTCTTGTATTTTAGTTAATTATATACATATTTTATAAAAGACTTTTACCCAGCTATAGACCTGGTGAAGAAAGAACTGTTACTTTAATTGCCTTAGTATCACTTAAGGCCTTTAACAGGCTTGGTGTGTAGAAATAAGTAAGTGAATCTATAAAAAACGTATTTCTCTCAGTAGAATCTTTTACCATGTATAGTTTCTGACAGTGTATGTACTTATGGTACATATGCATTTTTAATTTATTAAGTTATTAAAGTTTGTTACTATTTAACATAGTTTACATAGATCCATTTGGAATATATGTTGAGGTAAATATGTATTGGCATCTCCATGTTTTAGAGTTCATTACAATGTTATGTCAGTTACTCACCAGAAGTTTTGTGAGGCCAAGGGCACACTTTTCTGTAAATATAGCTGCCATACTCCCAGAAAATGTTAATATCAATAACATTATGATGATGTAATAACATGGATGGGAAATCTCACAAAAGATTATCTTAGGAGTTTAGTAAGGTGCTATATTTAAAAAATGTAATGCTATCTGAAAGTAAGATTATTTTTGGAATTTTACTTTATAAAATCACTTGAATTCTAGAGTGCATACTGTAGTATTTTTTTGAATAGGGGATTATAAAATAGGACATCATAAGTGAGGAAGAAGAATTAAGTCCCAGCTGATAGGACTAATCAAATAAACTTCAGAGTTGGAAAATTATTTTGAATATTCTGTTATGATAATGATGATAGTCCTATGATGTGTGTAATCTATTAAGAAAATTGTTTTTCAAATTTATAAAACTAGGAAGCTCATTGAAGATTTTTCAAATATCTTTTAAGTTCTTAGCAGGTATGCTTAATACTGCATGCCTTAGAGATTTAAGAAACAAATAATTCTTAGTTTGGTTTTAAAGATAAAAACTTTTAGTTTCTGGTGCCTACAGGGTATATTACCATTTAGTGGGGCATTCAATAGTTTATTGATTGAATATATTTTCATTTTCTTGAAAGCTTAAAATACACTTAACAACTGACTTGTTATTCTGTAGTATACAAGTTTCATACTTTAGGCTCAAATTAATTCCTAGTAGTTTAATTAAATTGGATGTTTACATTTCAGTTATTTTTCTTAGAGAAAAAATGTAAAAGAGGAATTTTGATGTACTCAAAGATTAATGGAAATATTGAAGCTGATTGACCTTAGTATCACAAAATTAATTAAAATTAAAGGCTAACAAAACTATCTTCTTAATGAAAGGATCAATTTATTATCTTATTTATATGTAAGATTATAATCTTACATATAAATATAAGATATATATCTTATTTATATGTAAGATATATAAGATATTTATTAATATATTATTCAAAATATCCAAATTATTTTGAATGATTTTCTGTTGGCATCATCAGATAGGTTGGTGGTTAAACAGGCAAACAGCTATCAGCAGTCATGCATAATTAAAACAAAAAGATTGTCCAAGAGTTTAGAGTAATTGTAGCCTAGAGAAAAGAAATTTGCTATGTAAGATATACAGAAATTAGTAGTGTGGTGTAGTTATTCAACTTTGATTAATTAGAAAATGTTAAATTATTTGCAACTATTGAACAATTTTATGAAGAAATGACAGTTAATCTAAAAGTTATTCAGTACAGTAATTTATAATAATTATAGATTTATTACATTAACACAATCTTCAAAGTGACAAAGATAAAGAAAATAATTTCTTATTAATGTGTTTTCCATCTGTAGAAAACTTAAACTTTGGTATATTTTTTAGATTTCTCTTTTTTTTCAAAACGGTAGTTTTCTACAAAGAAATAAAACATTATCATTTTAAATGATTATTTATTTTTATTGTACTTTAAGTTCTAGAGTACATGTGCACAATGTGCAGGCTTGTTACTTTATTACTGAGAAAGTCAATTCATTATTAAATGTTTTATACGTGTTAGTAGGGGCTGTATTTTCTGTCATTAAGAGTAATTGATTCATTTAAATATCATAAAATATTTGAAAAGTTTTTAAGAACTAAAATACTACTATAAAATTATTTAGTTTCCACATGTATGTTATTTTAATTTGGATAACAATAACAAAAGACATTTCAGCATAAGAGATGTCAAAAAAGAAATATGACTTTATTGTTCAAAATATAATCATTTATAACGACTAATTTCTATATTTAAAACGTTAATATAGAATATCTAGCTATTTAATGCAAGTAAATAATCCCACTAAAATAGGATCAAGATATAATTGTAAATATTTCTTACAACTTTTAAATTAAAATTTAAACATTTCTTTCATATCTTTGAAATAATATTTGTATCTTAAAATATTGTATTGCTTATATATTATCTTAAATATCACAACGGCTTATGAGGGAGGCAGAACAAGTGTGAAAATTCCAGTTTTACAAATGAATAAACACAGGCTTAGATGTTTAAAGACCTCTTTTTTGTTATGAATAATAAATATGTCTTGTAAATATCAAAGCTTGGTTTGGAACTCAGTCTGATTTCTTATTCTGTATACTTGTCTTCATATTAATGATTACACAGACATAAACTACTCAGAGTTACAGATTGTATTTTATTTTCAGTGGACTCCAGAACAGCTTTTGATTTTATTTTACCCTTTGTATTGAATATGCCTGTCATAGTTAGGGATACCTCTAATTTCCAGAAAACACCGTTTCCCCTTCTGTGCTCCATTCCCCATCATATTTTACTCTTTCCAGTGAACATATGTATTACATAAATAATGGAAACATCTAAGAGGAAATGGATCTACATAGGGATAAGAAAATCAGGCAAAGGATGTTATATTGAAAATTACTTATTATTTTCCCACCACATAACATCACCATTATCTTTTTTCATTGTCGTTTTTAATTTTTTGTTTGTTTGTTTATCACTTCACTTAATTTGGGCATAGGAGGTGAGAGAGAGGGTTGTTTTGTGGGTGTGTGTGTGCGTGTGTGCGCCAAAAGATATGCTTACATAGCAGCAATTCAAGAAAGTTAGAACGGAAACTATTCAAGTATAGATAACTTTACATTCTAAACATTCTTTTTGTTTTGTTTTGACTGACTACATTCATCACAAGTTTTAAGAAATAATTTTAAGGTTGCTTTTATTAAGCATATATTTAACTTCAACAGCAGATTTTATTCACTTCAGAGAACTAAAACATCCAACTTGCATAGGTAATTTCAAAGAATGAAGAAGTAGAGCTCTTTGATAACTCTCGATGAACATTTCTCCAAATGGTGTTTTTTGGGGACTGCTAATGGGAATGCTAATCCATCTACATGATGTTAATCAACATGTTTTAAAAAACTCCTTCAGCTGACTTATATATGATCAGCACTCTTTATCTTCTAAAAAAATCTGATGCCTACAGCATGTAAGTAAACTTCTCTTTAATATGACTATAAAATTTTCTTGTCAGTTGCTTTTTGAGATTAGCAGAGTCGGTTAAATATGAATGTGTTGAGAAAGACTTTTGTTTCTACAAAGTTGAATTATTTGAAAATACTAGATAAAAGTAATTGTTTAAAATAACTATTTTTAATAATATTTAAGTATATGTAGATGGGGTAACTAAAAAAAATTGGAGGAAAATAATTAAAACCTAGATGACTTCTCAGAATGCTTCACAAATGTCTTTAAATTGTCATTCCTCTTTGAAAAATAAGGAACTGAAAATATGGTAATCTTAGTGGAAGTGGTATGTGATAGAAGAAATATAGTGTGGAATTTTAGTCCCTTAGTTACTAAGAAAAGATGCTGACCTGATGTTTTAAGACTGGTACATAAATATACACTTACGTATTTTAAGTAAAAATATTTATGGTATGCACATAATAAAGTACTTTTTGTTTAACTGACCAACATGATCTTCAGATTTTTTTATAAGATTGCTTTAAAAAACATTGTATGCTGTTGCAAATAATTTTAGAAGACACATATCTTCAAATAATATATGACTAATTAAGCATATATGTACCTTTATTGCACATTCATGGAGAGAAATTTAAATTATAATTTGATATTTATAAACATCTTTGCTTTTTGAGTGAAGGAGATAATAATGATTTATTCATTGATACAACTAATAGTGTTTAAGCATTTAGTATATGAGAGTATTCTATTAGATGACTGGAATCCACTAGAAAAAACAAAAACAAAAATCTCTTGTCCTCAAAAAGCTTATTATATACGTCAAGTAAACAAGTGGAAACAGGAAAAACAGGCAGCAACAGAAGAAAATAGTTTTTTAATAAGGACAAAAGTAATGAACCCTGTGTATTCTTCTCCCATTGTGTTCCAATTAGATTTCTTTTGTTACTATGAAGGAAACCAGTGCTATTTGAGCTTTCACTTCAGGAGAAAGCTTCCAGAACTCAGGCAGGGCACCGCTTCCTCTCCCAATCCACTCCCTTTATAGAAATCATAATTTCTCCATATAGTATTACACTTCACTTTCCCAACCTTATGTAAGTAAGGGAAATACCATTCTGGCTTTGTTGTCACTCATGTTTCCATGTAAAAGGTTCTTTCTCAGCAAGCATGCCCTGCCACCCAATTATCCAATCTAGGATAGCTTCCCATTCAAATGGTAAGATACCCATTTTCCACGACATGATATGCTCTTTCATGATACTGTATTTATTGTCTTTCTCCCCTTCTTTTTAAAGCAAATAGATTTAGGGGGTGCAAGTGCAATTTTGTTACATAGAGATATTGTGTAATGGCAAAGTCTGGACATTTAGTGTATACATCACCTAAATAAAGTACATTGTACCCAATAGGTAATTTTGTATTTCTCACCTGCTCCTATCCTTACACCTTTTAGGATCTCCAACGTCTATCATTCCACTCTGTATATTCATGTTACACATTGTTTAGCTGTCACTTCGAAGTGAGAACATGTGGTATTTAACTTTCTGTTTCTGAATTATTTCACTTAAGATAATGGCCTCCAGTTTCAACCATGTTGTAAAGACATGATTTCATTATTTTTATGGCTGAGTAGTATCCCACTAATTCTGCGTAAGAACAGGGACCTTGCATACTTCATGCCAAGCATTGCCAAAGTGGTGCCGGACCCCACAATTGGTACTCAATGAAATTTTGTTCATAGAAAAAATGTTTTAGACATAATTTTTTAACTACAAAGCCTTTCAATATTTAATATGACAATGTTAAATATCTATTTTGGCAAATCTATAGTTTTAATAAAACTATTTTGGGTTTTTTTTTTCTGAGAAGTATCTCTTTAAACCAGTGTTCTTCATAATACAGTTTGAGAAACATGCTTATACATTTATTAGAAGATTTGCCTATTAAATTTCTATTTTAAAATGTGAGGGAATTGAAAATATTTATAATACCTTATGCTAGGTGTTAAAACCACACTATTGGTCTCCAAATTGGTTATGAACTTAAGTGACAATAAATTTAAACATCTAAAAGGGTAGTGAAAAAGCTCTCTCTCATCATTTATAGTACCAACTTAATGTCAGCTTATTCTATGGCCGTCTGTTTACACTCATATTCTGACTGTTGTTTACTTTGCTATTACTGCAAAGCATGATTTTTTCCTCCTAGAACAAAAATGTTAAAATGATTTTTTTATAACATGCTCATTTGTGATCCTTCTAAAATTCAACTCACTGTATAATATAAACAAAAGCCATAATCTTATAACTATATCTAGAAATTTCAGAAATATCTGTATTAATATGGTCAAACATTTTATGTTTGCATTTCTGCTTATTTTTAATCTTCAATAATTTTTTTAATTATATTTTGCTTCTAGACTAATTTTTGTAATTCGTTCACTTTTCAGAAAGAAATGTAATTATGCAATCTGCATGTAAATGTCAGTTTTTAAGAATGTGGTTCCCTTACTGTAGCATGAAATACTGAATCAAGTGTGAATTTGTATTGAATTTCAACTGGAATTCATTTAAAATATTATATTCTAATTTGAGCAACTATTTAGAAAATTTGTGTTTCATTCATAGTTCATTTTACCAGGGCAAATTAGTCAGTTTGAAAAGTATCTGACAGAGTAATAGTAGAACATACTGATGTGTAGTGTCATCTCTAGAGTTAACTGCTTCATTTTAAATCATAATGTTGCTACCACCTTTTGGACGAAGTGCTTAACCCCATGTGCCAATAGTGCATATTTTATAGAATGGTTGTGAGGACTTATTTTTATAAAACGTGTGTATTCTAAAAACAGTGCCTGACTCATAGTAAGCGCTTAGTAAACACGAGTAAATTATTTTACGTTGTTTACGAATATAGATTGTATAATTTAATGAATGAGAAGAAAGTTTCTGTTCAGAAATATCCTTTGTAAAAATTGGGCTTATCAGTAGAGAATAAAATCTTGATTTTGGCTGAAACCAAGAATGGAGGATGTCTTTATACTATATAAAAACCCTTTGTGGGAAGCTAAAATTTTTAAGTTCACAGATTTCAAAGTGAGAGTAATCTAGATTCTTTCACTTCCTATTGTGACTTTAGGCAAGTTTACCTCTCAAAACCATGATTCAAAACGATAAAATGAGAATGATTCCATACTTCTTAGGGTTACTCTAAGGAGCAGAAAAGGAAATTTGTATAAAGCACTTAGTGCAGTGTACAATACATAGTAAATGATTAAGTTTTTATTATTGTTTTAAAGTTATATTTAAACTGATTATTTTAGAAACCGCTTTGAGAAAAATAAACAAATGTACAAACAAAAATCATCTGACAAAAATTGGAGTAATTACTACTGAAATAGAGGAATAAGAATAGTAAAAAAAAAAAAAAAAAAAAAAAAAAAAAAAAAAAAAAAAAAAAAAAGGTGAGCATTAACAAAAGATAAACTTTACCTGCATAGCAATTTTGCCTGAGATAGAACCATATACAAGAATAGTTTTATGTGTACCTCATTATTGTCAAAGAGCACTTGTTAGGCTTCCCCATGTTCATATTCTTGTAAGGGTCTATTAACTAGACATGATACCCTTTAGAAGGAGGTAATGAGATGTATTTTCTCCATGTATAAGCTCCCTTTCCGTAATAGCTTTGATTTATTGAGAACATGCACTGTGTTGCAGTGGAATATAATATACTAGTAAAACTTTTTTCTCTAATTACAGGTGGAAAAAAACTTTCCCTCTAATTTTGAGATGTAGCTTTTAAATACTAAAAATCACTATCATAATTTAGATGATGGCTTGTTAATAAAAAAATATGTCTTCAGTTATCACAAAGAGTCATTATTGTGTACAGGAAAAAGGGAGTTTGAAGAACATATAGTAAATTTCAATGTATAGAAGAAGAGAAGTAAAAGAGTGTATAAAGGGGATTATCCACCTTAGGTGGCACCTAGACTCATGCCCGATTTATCCTTATCCGTTAAACATCTCTTCAGGAAGCCTGTTGTGTCCTTGGCACCTGGCACAGTGCCTGAATTCATGTCAACTGAATTGAATTGAGTTACAATCTATAGCTCCTTGTTTTTAATGTAATTTTTAAATATTGATATTATATACTTGGTAACTACTGACATATCTTGCACTGCAAATTTTGGCTTCATAGGACCTAGTCATAAAACATTTTGTTTGGTCTTGTCATAGTTCAGATCACATGATGCAAACGTGATAATTTTAAAATGTGTAAAAGATTTGGAAGTCAGCAGAAAACCATATTTTATATTGAGATGCCTTTTGGAAGACCTTCCATATTTTTTTCTTCCTGTTCTTAATGAATTGCTTAATGAAGGTATGGAGAATTATAAATTAAAAGATAAAATAACCAATGTCATGTTGCTATTTAGTAAGCAAACTGAAATACGATTTTATTGGCTCCTATATATTGTTCCTTTCATGAAAATAAAAAAGTTATTAGTGAATTTTAATGTGTAAAAATACACTGGTATATTTATAGGTAGATTTATAGAGAATTTATAAATAGATTAATTTTGAATTATAAGCTATTTCTCAGTACTCATTATCATTTTGAATTTTTAAGATAGTGTTTCAAAAAAATTGAGAACTTACATTCTGTATATATGCATTACAAACTTACATATAATAATTTAGTTATTTAATTGCCCTGTGGAATCCAATGTCTAGCTAATTTTATTTTCTAATTGTCAATAGCTTATTTATGTATAGTGTATTTCTTCTTTGTCTCTGCTCTATTTTCTACAGCATTTTTCACTGTAAGTCAGCATTAGTTAAACATTTGGGGGACATATTTTTTTCTCAATAACCTTAATGAAACAATGCCCTGCTAGAGGTTGCTGAATGTTCACTCACACACACACGACCGTCATGTACCTCTAAAAGCCCGTTCCATAGTTTCTGAATTTCAGGGCTATTGATATTTCTAGCCACATAATTCTTAGTTGTGGGATCTGTCCTGTGTGTTGATGATGTTTAGCAGTATCCTTCGCCTCTACGCCCTTGGTACCAGTAGCACCTACTACCTCCTTGAGTTTTGAAAACCAAAAAAGGAATCTAGTTATTGTCAGATGTCCCCAAGTAGACAAAATCACCCTGAGTTGAGAACTACCAAGTCATAGCCCAGTGGCCCATGATTCATGGAACACAAATTAAAAATACCTGCATGAATGGAGATTAGGGAAGGATAATATTAGGGAATATCTGTTTGTGATCCTTTTGACAGTAGATCTATTGTCATCCTCAACTTAGGACAGTTCAAGCTTCTTATCTCATATCTGCCGTAAAACAATGACTAAAATAAACCTTTTCCAAGTTAGAAAAGCTTACATGATTTTTTTTTTTCACAAAATGTTCAGAGATTTATCTGGGGGAAGTGACTCTTAAGTATGTAATATTTGGATTTTCATTCTTTATGAATTTAAGATATCTGGTCTTCACAGGGTTTGATTCCAAGGGAAGAATGATCAAGTAAGTAATTTGTGTAGCCTCAGATTAGAATTAACATTTCTCAGGGCTGGGAAGATAAAATAGGCACAAAAGAGACGTGTACCCCCAAAGCAGTGAATAAAAAGTAAATACTTCGGTAAAGGTGGCCATTAAGTTGCCTTCTCCTTTTGCCCCTTCACTTTATTTGTGTTGTTAAAAATTACTAATTGTAAAAAGGAAATAAATATAAGTAGATCTTTAAATATATGGAGGAGGGGCATTTGAGACAGAGGACATACATATCAACAAACATGTTACATATGTTTATTTTTATAAAAATCAATGATGATAATAATAACAGTTACCCCTTTTTAAAGTGCTTCCTATTTGCTAAGAACAGTGTAAATCAACTCACACATTTTTTCCCCCTCAGTTCTCATCCAGCCTTGTTAGATAAGAAATGTTATGTGCTATTCTTAATGGTTTGGCCAAAGAAAATGCAGATTAAGAAGTTAAACCACAGATCTTAATTTGGGTAAAATTAGTGTTTCTGTTACTCTAGAAACTATTCTGTTAACCACGCTGTTACATGGATTTTATATGCACATTCCAAGTTAAACCACAGATCTTAATTTGGGTTTAAATTAGAGTTTGTGTTACTTTAGAAATTACTCTGTTTACCACGTCATTACATGGATTTTATATGCACATTCCATTTTTATTTCTCATTTAATATAGGTTCAAATTTATATAGTTAAGCTGTATTATTTCTCTAATAAGATAAACAAAAATTTGGTAAATAACAGCAAATAGCACTAACATTTTTGTTTATGCACAGAATATATATTCTAGTTTTTACCTATATTTTAGCTCGTTAATTTTCTTCTCCTTCTCTGAACTGCAATAATGAATTACATGTTAGGAAACAATTTATGTTTGATATATATAAAGTAATGAACTTACATGGTTAGGGTAATTATAATTCATAATTCAATTTTAATTTCAAATGTGTATTTTCTACCACCTCATCAATTTAAACTAGATAACTCAATATACAAACAAACAAAAAACACAATCTTGTTTTCTTCTGTTGAGAGTGGGGTAGAGGAAAAGGATCTGGCCAGCTGGTGCATAGATACAATTTTCAATAAATGGCAGTGAAAACAGACTTGTTTGGAATCTCCAGCTGGATGAGCATTGTGTCAACACTTTTGTGGTATTTCTTGATGATATCATGTTAGTCTGAAGAGCACTTAGCAGATATTAATTATCATCTGGTGAACACTCTTCATTTGAAAAGGTGAAAATCTATTCAGTATGTGCAATGCATGCTCAGTTGTTAAACTAAACTGCAAGCTACTAAGACTTAATGTTTTGGTGTTCATGTAAGGTGTAAAGGAAACAGATGCTGTGTATTGTTCTATAAAGTATATGTTACCAAGCAATTGTTTCCAGTTTCTAATATTTTTATTAGTGAGTGCATTAAATAATTTAGCTCTATTTGTTGCTGATCGTTTTATTGTGCAATTACCATGTAAAACATGTCATACAAACTTCTAGATTGGGACTTAATATCATTTTAAGCTATCATTTAATTTGGAGCAAATATAATGTTTTCTACATTTCCATGTAGAAACAGTCTTTCAGAACTTTAACTTGACTTCAAAGGCAGGAAAGCTCCTCCTTCAATTATTGCATCTAGGCTGCAAGCGTTTTTGGAGCATCTCCTAAATACATACAGTTCTACTAGGACAAATTTTATCAGCCATAAATACACCTATGAAGGAGATATTAGTGTACTGCATAATAAACACATTACATGTAAGCTTTAGTGGTTTAAAATTAAGATGTATTGGCCGGGCACAGTGGCTCATGCCTGTAATCTCAGCACTTTGGGAGGCTGAGGCCTGTGGATCATGAGGTCAGGAGATCGAGACCATCCTGGCCAACCCCGTCTATACTAAAATACAAAAAAATAGTTGGGTGTGGTGGCGCGTGCCTGTAGTCCCAGGTACCGAGGGAGGCTGAGGCAGGGGAATTGCTTGAACCTGGGAGGCGGAGGTTGCAATGAGCTAAGATCATGCCACTGCACTCCAGTCTGGGCAACAGAGCAAGATTCCATCTCAAAAAATTTATATATATATATTTTTTGATAAACCAGAGTAGGCATTTTTAAATAAGTAAATCTTAAGTACCACACAAGGGTCAGAGTATATTAACACCCAAAGTGAATGAAGATACTTTTGTGCTTTCTTTCTTGCATTCTGAATATGCATTCATTCATTCATTCATTCAGTAAATACCTATTCAACAACTATCATTTGAATGATAGCTGTGTCAACTATCATTTAATGTTGCTGAACATAAAATAATAGTTGTTCATGAATTCTGAATTAAGATTTGATCTATTTATTATTTTTATTTCAACTATTTGAAAGTAAAATAAAATATTCTGCAGTAAATGAAATTCTATTAGCAATGGTGTGCATAATAGATTAACACACAAAGAGAACATTTAACTTATCTGTACTTCCTAGTTAAAAATGTCCCTGTTCACAGGTTCATTTTTCATAATACATCAACTTCATTTCAAGGCATAGTAATTGTGATGAACCATAAATAGAATTGACAGGCTGACATAATGAAATATTGTCTGAGCATTTGAGAAAATAGAAAATCTAATGTGGATAATGGGTGGAAAACACATCAAAAACAAATATATTAAAATGTAGATAGACATTTATAAATTTTTAATACATCTATTGAGCTGGGTGCGTAAATATTCTAAAGGGGTATATGAAGAAATAAGAATAGCTGTAAGGTTTCTGGGGAAAAAAAATCAGCTATAAGTAATATGAAAGAGAAGTTTTTAAACAAAGACTGGATATAACTTATCTTGGAAGTATATGGAAAGAAAAAGACAAAGCATTTCATGTAAAATGTCAACATTGTCCTGGCTATTGAAATACATATATATATATATGCATATATATGTATATGTAGTGTGTGTGCATATATATATATATATATATTTTTTTTTTTTTTTTTTTGAGATGGAGTCTCACTCTGTCACCCACGCGGGAGTGCAGTTGCATGATCTCACCTCATTGCAAGCTCTGTCTCCTGGACTCATGCCATTCTCCCGCCTCAGCCTCCCGAGTTACTGGGACTACAGGCGCTTGCCACCAAGTCCGGCTAATTTTTTGTGTTTTTAGTAGAGACGAGGTTTCACTGTGTTAACCAGGATGGTCTCGATCTCCTGACCTCGTGATCCACCCGCCTCAGCCTCCCAAAGTGCTGGGATCACAGGTGTGAGCCACCGCACCCGGCCCAATGCTTTTTCTTAATGTGTACATGAAGTGGGAGCCATGGTGTCATTTTTGAAAGCACAACAGTCTTTCAGAACTTTAACTTGACATCAAAGGCAGGAAAGCGCCTCCTTCAATTATTGCATCTAGGCTGCAAGCATTTTTGGACCATCTCCTAAATACGTACAGTTCTGCTAGGACAAATTGTATCAGCCATAAATACACCTATGAAAGAGATATTATTGTACTACATAATAAACACATTACAAAGACAATACATAATACTTCAATCCTGAGAAGTAGTACATGTGATATAGAAACATAGAAGTGTGATGAAATTTGAATTGGACCTTGGGTTATATATAGAATTTGGGTTAGGAGATAATGTAGGCCATTCTAGTTACTGTTAGAGGATGTCATCCAACTTGGCTTTGGACAGTGTATTCATTGGCCTGGGGAAAACCATTTGTAATCACTGAACGTTTTACTTTATTACCTGTAAATTGGTGGGATTTAAAAAATTCTATGACTTATTAAATTAATCTTTGCATTTCAGCTTCAGTTAGTGTCTATTTACTGATCATCTTTTTCCAGCAACACATCCAAGATCCAATTTCAGTTCCTTGAAATATCCACTTTAATATCATCGATGCAGTATTGCTAATCTCTTCTAAAATCTTGTAATTCAAGTAATATTTATATTGATTTCAATTAAATGCATCCATCATTGGATTAGTTTTTCCTGTACTTTGTTTCTTATACCTATTTGATTAGCATTGCCTTTGAAATGTCTTGCAGATTCCTCATTTTCATTTCTACTGGTAACAGTGTTCCAGTACTTATCACTTTCTGCATGAACACTTACGTATTCCTAGCTTATTTTCCTATTTCTTTCTTCATATGCTCTTTTTCTGTAGTTGAATGGAAAAGACCCATATTAGCTATGCTCCAGGATATGGCAGAAATAATAATATACTGAAGTAATGATGAGTGTTGATTTATTATTTAATCCTTCTTCAGGCTTATTGTCACTCCATAAAAGTATTGTGATTCTGTGATTTGATCTGAAATTCACTGTCTGACTTCCCTGCCTGAGCTTCTGGGCATCTAGCCTAATGAGATGGAAAGATTTCCTAGAGAGTCCCAAAAGCATCTTAATGTGAACTTTTCAATTCTTCAAGTATTTCCAAAAGAGAGAGAATGAAAATAGAACTATTAGAGATTCTTTGTTGACAATAGGAAGAGATGACAAATGAGGCAATGGAACATTATGTTGTCCAATATCTTAAAAAACCCTCTGTCCATCAAATCAGTGTAGATTCTGAAGCCACATTTTCAAATAATTTGAACAATTTCCACATCTTCAGCTCTATAAGAGCGAATGCACCCAACTAAAGGAAGTCTTCTCAGTGTCTATACTTACCAAACTATTTCTTGAGGCTAAAGATCCTTTAAATGAAAACAACAACAGCAGCAGCAACAAAACAACCTGCAAATTTATATATCTTAGTAAGCAACACCAATTCATTGTTCTTCGCAATGTAATTGCTTTCTAAACTTTAAAAATTTCACCTTGCCCTGTTCAGAGGTGTGAACAGAATGATATGGAGATTTATACTATCAGATCCATAAATTTATATGTTAAATAGTATAAATAATATACTACTTTCAGAGAGTCTATATCCCCAAATGGACACGCATCCTGATGAATTTGGAATGCCCAAGAAATACTACATTGAAAGTATCTCCTCTCTCTCTTACTCTCTCTGTCTCTCTCCCTCACCTTCTCTCTCATGTATACGTGCACAAATATTCCTTACCTTCTTTACAAATGTTTCTAAAGTTAATATATGTACTATAGAGTCCACTCAAGTAATATAACTTAGTTACAGAGGAAGAGAAATCAACAACTGTGTTATAGATCTGTAGTAGGATGTTGAGATGTGAGTTTATCAAACCAAATTTGTGGTTTTAAGACTTGATATGCTATAGTTTGAAATATTTTTTTAGCTCTGGGAGGGATTTAACATTAAGTCCACAGAGACATAAAATACTATTTCTTGAATAAACTCCCTAAATTCCCTAGACGAACCTTTAAGAAGTAAGGCTAAAGGCTGGGTGCAGTGGCTCACTCCTGTAATCCCAGCATTTTGGGAGGCTGAGGCGGGTGTATCACGTGAAGTCAGGAGTTTGAAACCAGCCTGACCCACATGGAGAAACCCTGTCTCTACTAAAAATACAAAATTAGCCGGGCATGGTGGCACATGCCTGTAATCCCAGCTACTTGGGAGGCCTGTAATCCCAGCTACTTGGGAGGCCTGTAATCCCAGCTACTTGAGAGACTGAGACAGGAGAATTGCTTGAACCCGAGAGGTGGAGGTTGCGGTGAGCTGAGATCGCACCATTGCACTCAAGCCTGGAAAACAAGAGCAAAACTCTGTTTCAAAAAACAACAAAAAAAGTTAGTTTGCATACATTTTCATGTAAAAATTCACAAATGGATGCTCTAGGAAGATTCAAATAAAATATGGTTAATGAAGAAATGTACTGATATAGTCACTTACTTGTAACCAAGATTCTGTGATAGCCACACATTACAAAGTAATATGCTGAAAGTTTTCTAAAGAAAACTGTTTTCTCTTATCAGTGGTTTTTCTGAAGGAGTAAACAAGTAAGTTTGGCCAAATGCACCCTTTAGAACAAATGAAAATTGCTTTGAAGAAATCTAAGAAAAATATTTTACTGTAAAGGTATAATGAAATCAAACAAAATAATGTGTACAATCAGTCCTTTGTGGGTTCATCATCTGCACATTCAACCATGGATCCAAAATATCTGGCAAAAAAATCAAGGATTATGTACGTACTTAGTATGCATAGACTTTTTTCCTTGCCTTTATTCCCTAAACAATACAGTATGACAGTGATTGACGTAGCATTTACATTGGATTAGGTATTATAAGTAATCTAGAGATGAAGTACATGAAAGGATGAGGGTAGGTTATATGCGAATATTATGCCATTTTCTATAGAGACTTGAGCATCAGATTTTCCTATCTCCAGGAATTTCTGAAACTAACCCCGTATGGATACCGAGGGATGACATAATTTGTGTTTGTCCTTTACTTTATGTGATTTTGAGTAAGTCTGTTTCTGAAATACTTTGTAACTATTATCTATTAATGTTTATACTAATTTAATTTTTATAATGGATATGATTCGTTGAAAAAATATCTACATAATACATTAAGCGTATTTTTGTTTAAAATAATTACTTCAAAAATCAGTGTAAAACTACTAAAGGAAAACACATAGTGGATTAACCATATTATATGATATCTTTAAGGTGTACTACAGCCTAGAAAGCTGTAATATGATCATAGTCTACTTTTTCTCATACAGAGTCAAAGAGAATTTCTAGTAAATGGGAGTCAATTTTAATGTCCCATTACTCTCCCCATACATTTTCTGTTTTGCCAAAGGATCTTCACATAGGCATAAGAAATCCTCTGGTGAATTCGACTGGGGGTTCCCTGCAAGAAAAGAATTCATGAGTTCATAAATTTTTCAGTCCCTTCAATTTATCTGGAGAGTTATGGATAGCATGCTGGGTAGCAGTACATAGAGCAGATCATCTTGAAAAATAATGCCATCTCCATAATGGGGAGGTTGCTATTTCCCAGTGGGGGTGAGCTGTTTAGGCTGTATAGATACAGCCCTATTGCAGATTGCTGCTGGCAGGGAAAATCACCTTCTTCTTGGTTTCCATATTGCTTTGAATATGTATCAGTGGCTGAGATTTTAATTATGTCAAAAAGAGCACATGTAGTCACCCTTAAGGTATTGATAAAAATAAACAAAGAATTTCACAGTTAACTGTATCATTTTCTTATTAAAGCCCCTTTAATGTACGAAGATATTACAGGATTCTGGGATTTTTAAACAATATTCTATGCCATGTATGCTCTATTCTTAGCCATAGTGGCAAATGAAAGTAGATTGACTTAATAGTTTTTCATATTTCTTTTAAATTTCATTATTTACTATTTTAAGGAAATATTTCATTGTTTTTTCCTAAACAAATGAGCAGCTCCTTTTACAAACAGTCATTTTTTTCCTAACATATTATATCATAATATGCTTGTATATGTTAAGCTTAAAATAGTTTTATCTGACTAGGTAGGGAAAACAGTAATGTTAGAAAGGTAAGGGTAGTATATTAGTCAGAGTTCCTCAGAGGAAGAGAATCAGTTGAAGATGTGGGTGAGGCTTGGAGGGGCGTGGTGGGAAGGGAGAGAAGAAGTGAGAGCAAGCAAGAGAGAAATTTAAGGAATTGTCTTATTATATTGTGGGACTGGAGACGCAGGCCGGGTTTGTATGTTGCAGTATTGAGAAGGATTTCTTCTTCTTTGGGAAAACTCAATAATTGTTCTGATAGTCTTCAATTGGTGGAACTGTGTAAGAGGCCAATGTGACCTACCCACATTATGCTTTACGTAAAATTTATTGATTTAAATGTTAATCACATCCTAAAAGTTTCTTTGCAGCAAAATCCAGACTGCCTAGCCAAGTTAAAACATAAAACTAACCATCCCATATAGTAAAAGGGAGGTTTTTGTCATTACTGATATCAATACAGATCTGTCAAATGTTGCTTGAAGATCTGAGGCATTTGTAACAAAAAGGAGTCATGTACAAAATAATAGTTGCTTTGTATTCGTTGAGAAAGATATCAGAATAACTTCTTTCCAGGCAATATGCGTGTTATTCCCTTTTCTTTCCCTGTTCTTCTTTGCCAGGAACTGCATCTCTCCTCCCTCTTTCTCCTTTCAAAAACTCAATCCAGTTTAAATTTCATAACAAATGTTAAGTTTTATTTAATATTCGATTCTCACATTCATCTCCTTTTTTGTGAAATCCTTTAGTACCTATAATCTTGGCCACATGGCTGAGTGTGACCAACAAATTGTCATTTGCTTTTTTTTTATCTTGTCTTTCATGTGTTAGCATCTGAATTTCTTTGGGTCAAGAGCTTTACTTCCTATTTCCTCTCTGGCCCATATATATAGTTCCTTGCTCATGTTAAGCTCATAATTAGCTACCGGGAAATATTTGTGGAATTACTTAGTTCATGTCATGATTTTACATGTCTACTGAGGCTGATGAGACAAATCATAAGAAGAATAAACATCTTTTAGCCCATCTGTGCTGCTATAACAAAAATACCATGTACTGGGTAGATTTTAAATAGCAGAAATTTATTTCTAACAGTTTTGGAAGCTGAGAAGTTCACTATCAAGATTCCAGCAGATCGGAGTGTCTATTGATGATACATTTTCTGGTTGATAAATAATACCTTCTAGCTGTGTTCTCACATGGTGGAAGGGGCAAAGGGTTTCTCTTGAGCCTTTTTTTTTTTTATATATAAAGGCACTGATGCCGTTCATGAAGGCTCTGCTCTCATAACATGATTACCTTCCAATGGTTCAACTTCCTAATATCCTCACATAAGTGATGGGTTTCAACATAAGAATTTTGGGGGACACAATCATTAAGACCCTAGTAATATGTCATATTTAATTTGAAGTTGTAAAAACGAATAATGGAGTAGCAATCAAGTCTAACTTTCCAGATACTATGGTTAAAAAGTATAGAATAAAATAATGCATTTAAACTCTTGTAGGGTTATGTAATAAGAAGACGTGATTCATACCTGTAATACCAGCACTTTGTGGGGCCAAGGTGGGTGGATCGCCTGAGGTCAGGAGTTCAAGACAAGCCTGGCCAACATGGTGAAACCGTGTTTCTACTAAAAATATAAAAATTAGCCAGGTGTGGTGGCACTCACCTGTTGTCCCAGCTACTAGGGAGGCTGAGATAGGAGGATCACATGAACCCAGGAGGCAGAGGTTGCAGTGAGCCGAGATCGCACTGCTACACTCCAGCCTGGTAACAGAGCGAGACTCTGTCTAAAAAAAAAAAAAAAAAAAAAAAAAAATTAATAATACATAAATAAATAAATAAAAATAGAAGTTTCAGGCTAGGCATGGTGGCTACACCTGTAATCCCAGCACTGTGCGAAGCTGAGACGGGTGGATCACCTGAGGTCAGGAGTTTGGGACCAGCCTGGCCAACATGGTGAAACCCCATCTCTCTTAAAAATACAAATACTAGCCAGGTGTGGTGGCAAGCACCAATAATCCTAACTACTCGGGAGGCTAAGAGGAGAATTGCTTGAACCAGGAAGGCGAAGGTTGCAGCGAGCCAAGATTGTGGGGACAGAGTGAGACTCCATGTCAAAAAATGAATAAAATACAAGTCTTAGATAAGAAAGTCAAATATTGAATATTTATTGGTTAATTAGTTCTCTTAATGAGATATAGTTTGTATATTTGTTCCTGCCCATGCCTCATATTGAATTATAATCCTCAATGCTAGAGGTGGGCCTGGTGAGAGGTGTTGGGGTCATGCAGGTGGATCTCTCATGGCTTGGTGCTGTCTTCACAGTAGTGAGTAACTTCTCACAAAATCTAGTCATTTAAGTCTGCGGTGCCTCTCCCTGCCAACACACACTCTCTCTTGCTCCTGCTTTCACCATGTGATGCATCTGCTACCTTTTGCCTTCCACAATGATTGTAAGCTTTCTGAGGCCTCCCCAGAATCCAAGCAGATGTTGGCACCATGCTTCTTATAAAGCCTGCAGGACTGTAGGCCAATGAGCCCCTCTTCTTTATAAATTACTCAGTCTCAGGTATTTCTTTCTAGCAACACAAGAATGGCCTAATACAGGAAATTGGTACTGTAGGTAGGACTTGATGTAAAGACACCTGAAAATGTGGAATGGGCAGAGGTTAGAAGAGTTTGGAGGGCTCAGAAGAAGACAGGAAGACAAGGGAAAATTTGGAACTTCTTAGAGACTTGTTACGTGGTTGTGACCAAAATGCTGATAGAAATATGGACTTGAAGACCAAGATGGTGAGGTCTCAGAAATGAGGAAGTTATTGGGAACTGTAGTAAAGGTCATGTGTGTTAGCCTTAGCAAAGAACTTGGCAGCACTGTGCCCCTGCCCTAGAGATCTGTGGATGTTTGAAGGTCAGAGTGATGATTTAAGGTATCTGGTCAAAGAAATTTTGAGCAGCAAAGGGTTCGAGATGTGGCTTGGCTGCTTCCAACAACCTGTGCTCAAATGCAGGAGCAAAGAAGTGACTTAAATTTGGATTTTATATTTAAACAGAAAGCAAAGCATAAACGTTTGGAAAGTTAGCAGCATGGCCATGTGTCAAGGAAAGAAAAAGCTATTTTTGGGAGAGAAATTTAAACAGGCTTTGGAGCAACTGCTTGTCAGAGATATTCACATAACTAAAGGGGAGCAAGGTGTGAATACCCAAGAGAATGGGGAAAGGCCTCAAAGGCATTTTAGAGACCTTAATGACAGCCCGTCTCATCACAGGCCCAGAGGCCTAGGAAGACAGAATGGTTTTGTAGGCCAGCCTCAGGGTCTGCTGCCCTATGTAGCCTTGAGACACTGCTCCCTACATCCCAGCTATTCCCATTCTATCCATGGCTCAAAGAAGCCCAGGTACAGCTCAGGCTGCTACTTTGGAATGCAAGACATAAGCCTTGACAGCTTCCAAGTGATGTTAAGCCTATATGTGTGCAGAATGTAAGAATGAAGAACACTTGGCAGCCTTTGCCTAGATTTCAGAGGATATTTGAGAAAGCCTGGGTGTCCAGACAGAAGCCTGCTGCAGGGGCAGAGCCCTCATAGATGGCTGTGTACTAGGGCAGTGCCAAGGGGAAATGGGAGGTTGAAGCTCCCACACAGAGTCCTCAGTGGGTCACTACCTAGTGGAGCTGTGGGCATGGGACTGCTGCCCTCCAGGTTGCAGAATGGTAGAGCCATCAGCAGCTTGCAAGACTTATTACAATAAGATACTCTTAAGTCATTTGGAAACGTATTCCTATATAATAAAGGCAATGGCAAATAGATGTTAAAAGTTCTGAAGTGAAAAATGATCAACATATTTCTTAAGGTGGTCAAAGTTTATAGAGAAGAAAATACTTAAGCTGATTTTTAAATAGACAATCTTTAGGCAGGCTAAAGGACAAGGAATTCTAAAGTGGATGCATGGCATGGAGGCATAAAAAATAGCATGATTTGGAGTGAATTAAATTTACTAAATTACTGTTAGAGCACAATGCATAGAGGAGGCAAATCAGAAGGTAAGGCTTGAAAACTAGACAAAGATGTTATCATAAAAGGATGTTTAAGATTCATTTATACAATACAATGGGAGTACAATATAAATGGCAATAATTTGTATTTTATTTTGTTGGCCATAAATTGTTTCCACCATTTAGTCAGGATTATATGTTAGAAAAGTAATTGATGGAAAGAGAGAGAAAAAAGACTAGAAGTAAAATTATTAGTTTAGGTTATTGCAAGTAGGCAATGAACAGATAAAATACCTTTTGTTTTTTGAATGGGATGAAACACTTTCTGCAATAAGATAACTGTAATTCAAGTCATTCTAACAATGGAACTCAAAAATTTCAAGAGAAGACAAATACTGGTAAGAACATAATAGAGTATAAAATAATTAATATTTAGATATTTTTAAAAATGTGTTTAATTTGCATGGCATATTGAATTATCTGCACTTAGGAGTTAGTTAATTATCGCATATAGTTTTATATCATTAAGTTTTTGGAACTTTTGTTAAGAGTACTAGATTGCAAAACTTAATTTTTGAAGCGTGTATTAAAAGTGTGAAATATGTAGTTGGTTTTAGATTAATGGAATATTTAGTTAGTAATTTTGTTGAAATAAATCATTATTATATTTCATTACTCTTTATGGAAAGAATTTTATGCCAAGTTTGAATGTTTCTCTCATTTAAATACATTTCTCTTATGTTTAAATTTAGTTTTTGAATCTTCTAAATGAATAGCAAAACATTTTTATTTTCTTACAGCCAAGAATATTATTCTTCTATATTAGTTTGAAATGTGATTTAAAAGTTGATGCCTAGTTGAGAATTTGCAAAATATATCTGAATTATTAAAACATGAATTGATGCCATAATATCTTAAAGTGTGCTGCATGCTTTCAGGAATCACTAATTGTGCCATGACCATGCCACTGATTCAAAAGTTGAATAGAATATGCAAGTGGAAGAAACTTTTCCTGAGGGTACTTAGACTACTTCAGTAGAAATAGTATTGTAATTCTTTTGGACTTATACATTTCTTTAATTGATATTAGTTGACATACTGAATAAATTATTTAAAAATTAGTCTAATAATGTCTCAACCAATTACATTTTGTTGGGCTAAATGATCATTCCAGCATGGAAATGCTCACAACATACAGCCAATCCTCATTATTTGTAGGTTTTGTATTTGCAAAGTCACTATACTTTTTTATGATCACCCAAATCTGTACTTGTGACAATTTCATGGAAATATAAAGAGCAGCAAAATTTTACGTTGACCAATACTGTTGTTCCGGTCTTAGGTCAAAAAAGTCAGTGCTCCCTCTTCTTGTTTCAATTCTCATACTATAAATACATACTCTTCATGGTCTAACTAGTGCCAGGTTTTTGTATTTTTGTGCTTTTCTTTGGTGATTTCACTGTTTACAGTGGCCCCAAACATTATACAGAAGCACTATCTGGTGTTCCTCAGCACAAAAAGGCTTTGATGTATCTTACAGAGAAAATGCATGTGTTAGGTAAGCTTCAGGCATGAGTTGTAGTGCTGTTGACCATTACTTTCAATGTTAATGAACAATTATATATGTATATATATTAAATAAGACATCTTTAAATAGAAGGACATATAGAATAATGTTATATATTTATTGATTGACAGATATGTGACCACAGACTCATAGGAACCTAACAGGAGATACAGAACTCTAACCCTATATGTCCCGCAGGGAACAATGGTGTAGTTTTCACTGATGTAGTGTTGCAGTGACTTCATAGAACATAACTACCATGAATAATAAGAATTGACTGTATTTACAATTATCAAATGTGAGTCTTGGTAATATGAAATAAAAGATGCATAAACAATATGTATATATGTGTATACATATATACATATTTTTCAACATTTACATATGTATGTAAAATATGTATACATATATGTATGTATGTATGTATACATATATATGTATGTATGTAAAATATGTATACATATATACATATTTTTCAACATTTACATACACATACATATATGTGTATATTTATGTATGTAAATATTGAAAAACATGTATGAGTTCATATTGTTGGGTAGAAATATCCTGATTTATGTACCATCCTGTATAGATAGGAAAGATTTACAAAATCTAACAGATCTAACATTTCTTAATTTCTTGGATAGTTAACCTAAAATAGGTTATTTAAGAGACAGAAAATTCCAAAAGGTGTAAATCTTACAATTAATAACTAAAAAGCCAAGGCATTAGTAGCAGCCTAGATCCAGTAATACTTTTTTATGATGGAATATATATGTTTAATATGTATAAATAAGGAAATCACATGTATACTAAAAGATGTTCTCTGCCATATATCATCAATACAGAACAAAAGAAGAATGCTGAATAAAATAAATAAATAAATAATGAGGCAGAATTAACTATGGATCAGGAACTAAATATGCTGCACTAGAAAATCAGATTAAGATGCTATAGTTAGATAAACCTGAAAGGATAAATCTAGCTTTCTCTATAAATCACCTATTAACCTAAAACAAAAAGAATTTAATTTTCAAGTTTAAATTTAAAACCTTGATCAAGCATATTCTAATAGCAAATTGCTGTGTATCAAAACTTCATGCCATAAAGAAATTAATATACTTATTTTTAGAAATAATATGAAGTGTCATAAAACAGGCACTATAAGTAATGCATATGAGGCTCTTAATGCATATAATTAGGTAATGAGAGTTAATAATTATAGTTGATATAATCCAGCAAATGTATTCACATCACAAACTTTGGTTTTATAATTTGTCATAATTGTAATCAATTTGTGGTTTTTTTCACTCACTATAGGGAAATAACTTTATTAGTGAACTTAAATATACTCAATATCAAGACTGCTTGGACAGGAGCACAGAAATGTGACTGTGACAGACTCTGCTGCAAAGTCCAGTAGTAAAAACAGACATATAAATCATTCTTTTTATTTCCAACTTTTATTTTAGATTCAAGGGGTACATGTGCAGATTTGTTACATGGGTAAATTGCGTGTCACAGGGGATAAACCATTCCTAAAATTCCTGATTATGTACTATTTAATCCTCAAAACAAACCTATGAAATAGATAACTATTTTTGCTTCCCATTTATACAGAAGAGGAAATTGAAGATTATTTATCCTCCTACCTAAGAGGCTTATCCTTCTAAGGAACTAAAATAGCTCTTTTAAGTTTAGTATTCCTATGAACACATTTAGTGATTTTAATTGAGATGAGAAGTGTACCTTCATGGTGTACAAATAATTATTTGAAAGAGTTGTAAAATTTATCCTGATTAATATAATTGAATTATTAAATATTTATTCTAAATATTATCTAGACCATAATTAAAACAATTTAAAACATGTTAATAAAATATTTTGTTACATAAATAATACAGAAATGATAGCAGATTTTATTTACTTTTTATTTTTGTTCTATATTCAATGAATGTATCTGTAATATAGTCATAATTGATATGAGTACAATTAATATTACTTTCATTGAATATATTACATGATTTCCAAATATGAAATTAATAAAAAGCAAGTTTTCCCCTATTCTCTTTAGCTATAACACTATGCTATAATGCAGGGCCGACTCAACAATGAGACTGAACTCAAATCTCAGCTTTCTCATTTATTAATTAGTGACTTTGCATAATATGGTTAAGCCATCTGTGCTTTGATTTACTCATCAGACAAATGAAAATAATAAAGTATTACATAGCGTTGTGCTGGGATTAAATTAAAGAACACATGTAAAGCACTGTCTCTGGCACATAAGTGCCTGATAAATGTTAGCAATTATTATTAATATAAGTATACTTTATATATAATATCATGAGTAAATTATTGGTTTATAGTAACAGAATTTGTTAAACCCCTCAGATGTTCACTAAAGGGCTGTTAAATGAATAAATGAATGAAAGCTCTTACCTAGCATATGGACCTAAAATCAGTCAAGAGATATTTATTGAGTGGCTATGCATAACTGAGGCCTGCAAATAGCTCAGTGAATAGGGCAGATATGGTCTCTGCCATTTAAATATGAGTACTAAAATTCTAATAATGAAGTATGCACAGACACACACATATACATGCAAATATTACATTTGTTTTATGTGACTATTAATACATTTTTTATAGTTTAACTTTTTCCTATTACAGGTCAAAGTTTTAGCATCTCACCTCATTACACTGCCAAAATAAAAGTGTAGAAATTGTTTTCAGAGCAATGATATTCAAGAGGATAATTATTTAATTTGTAATTCACTTTGAAAAATGTGAATGCAACATAACCAAGGATCATAATTTAGCATCAAGGATATTCTATGATAATGACATCATAATTTCACCATTATTGTATTTGTCATCACTTCCTTATTAATAGTTTATGTTAGAAAAACACATAATTAGTGTTTCCATCCTTCTTTATCTTTTGGAAAAGGAAAGCAGATACATGTTTCAAACCGTAGGGTATGGTAACAACCATTCACTCATTTCACAGATTGTTTAAATAATTTTCACTAAACTTATCTTGTAGATTTAGGAGTTATTATACTGACTATTCAGTGGCTAATTCAACAGCTATGTACAAGTATTAATTAATATGAAATCTAAAATTATGTTAGATCTGTGCTGTCACTTCTTTTTCCAGTTTATGATGAAAGTGATTTGTAATTTGGTTGATTTTTAGGTAACTGCTCAGAAAAAAATAAAGAAGTTGAAGGTTGTAAAATACCTGGAATACATAATATCACTGTACTTCTTCTTGTGATCATGCAGCTATTGATTGCTGATTGTCTGACCGAAGAATGGTTTCGGGATCTTTCTCAACACAACACCTAGACAGACTCTAGCCATTAGTCACAGTTATCGTGTAAGAAGAAAATGATTTGTGGGCTCTGTGCCGTACTTTTTACAAAACATGAGTAGTTAATGGTATTCATATCGCCATTTTCTTTTGACCATTAGCGGTCAAAAGGAAAAACAAAGCTCTTCCTAAAGTTCTCACAGAGTATTAACTAATTAAAATCATGTTAGCAACTTTATAGCTATAGTGGACAGGGAATATCAGGTATCCAAAAATCTGGACCCTTCTGAATATTTACTATTTAAATTTAATTAATTCACTTAATCTCTGGGACTGCTTTTTTTATTTCTCAAAACAAACAAATTCTTATTTCTGAAGCTATATTCATAATGATTCCTTAAATATAACAATAAGTTATTATCTAACTTCCAAATAAAACTACAAGGAGACTTTGGAAATACCATTGAAAAATGAAATTAGCAGATAAAAATTAAAATACAAACTTGTCAACATAAGCTCCATTAAGTTAAACCACTTTGTAAACAATGATACCAGCCATTTAGTCCATCTCTAAAGAACTGAGCATCCTGAGAGTTTAATCCTGTCAATGCAGTGTTTTTTTTTAATTTTATTTTTTACATTATTAACCGAAGAAAAGCAGATGTCTTTTAAAGATTGTTTAAAATTAGGAAACAATAAGATATCAGGAGGCTAATCAGTACAATAAGATTAATACCTACAGATTTATCATCAAAACTCACGTGGTTGCCCTTGTTTAGTGAGAATAATGATCAAGAGCATTGTCATGTTGGAAAAGAAATCTCTGGTGAAGCCATCCCAGGAGTTTTTCTACAAACGCTTTGGCTAACTTTCTCAAAACCAAACAGATGTTACCATTTTTTGACCCTTTGAAATGTCAACAAGCAAAACACTTGGGCATCCCAAAACACTGTTGTCATGATCTTTGCTCTTGACTGGTCCAGTTTGCTTTGATTGGGCCACTTCCTCCTCTTGGTAGCCATTGCTTTGATTGTGCTTTGTCTTTAGGATCATACTGGTAAAGCCAAGTTTTATCTCCTGTTACAATTCTTTGAAGAAATGCTTGGGATCTTGTTTAGAATTTTCATTGAGAGCTCTGCTCTTGTCTGTAGCTGATCTGGATGCAGTAGTTTTGGCATCCATTAAATGAGAAGTTTGCTTAACTTTAACTTTTCAGTCAAAACTCTGTAAGCTGAACCATTTGAGATATCTAAGGTGTTAGCTATTGTTTATGCTGTTAATTGTTAGTCCTCTTTAAGTAGGACACAAACTAGACACTTTTTTTTCCTTGCAAATTGATGTGGATGGTCTGCTGTTATGGACTTCATCTTCAACATTGTCTCATCCCTTCTTAACACAAGTTATTTATCTGTAAACTGCTGATTTCTTTGGATAATTTTTCCTATAAACATTTTTTAAGTATTTGTGATGTCACCATTATTCCACTCAATTTTAATGTTTGTTCTTGCTTCAAGTTTAGCAGAATCCATGTTGCCATGAGAGGACCTCTTTTCAAGGTGAAGTCTTTACCTTCTAACTGCCTCACACTAGACCTTGTTCAGAGTATGATTTCTTTGGTGCAAAAATTTTGAGGATTTTGTGTAGTTTTTTTATAATACATATTTCCCATGACCTTTTTGAGGACCTTTTGTTCCATGTTATAGACTGTTTCGCATATTAAAAATCAATTTTTTAAATAAAATTATTGGAGTTCAATTTTTATTTCAATTCTTTTAATACAGTATTTATGTGGGGAAGGAGTCAGACTTTTCTCATTCAATTTTTTTTGGAAGTTTTACTGAACGAAACGTAAATTCTAATTACTTTCTGGTCTTCCTTCTAGCACAAAATGATGGAAGGCTGTTAGGCAATTTTTAGGTAAATACTATCCTTCATTTAAATGGTTTATCCCATGGTATATTTTTATCATTATATTGAGAAACTTTGCAATTTTCATAAAATGAAAATTTTGTTTTTTCACTTCAAATTGCATTTTTAGATTTCAATTTCAGAATATTATATAGCTACTGCAAACAATAAATACTCTATCAGAAACAAAATTAAGTAGCATAAACAAATGATTAATAAATCATTTGGTTGAAATACTTAAAACACTGTTTATATTATGTTTATGTATTCAAACAAAACAAGTAAAATACAGACAAAATCAGCACAGTGGATAATTATTTCAAGGAAGAATTTTAGGAAAAAATTCAACTAAACAGAATTTGATGATTAATTGAAGATTATGTCTTGTTTTCCTGACTGCAGAGAGTTGATTGCCTTTATTTGCAGTTTGATATACTTAGGGACAAAGCGTCTTTGATCATGAAAAAATACCAAAAAGTTCAGAAGTCTATTCTCCTTATATCAAAACTGTAGTTTCTCTTTCAAAAAGTGGTTGGTTGGCATTGGCATCTTTGAATTTATTGTTATTTTTTTATTTGAAAAATGGGGCAATTATTCTTGAATGGACCTCTTCTTTGACCCAAAAGTCATGTGAAGTAAGATATCTCTCAACAGTTTGGAAGACGTTGAGTGTAGAATGTGACACCCGTGAAAAATAGGAAGGAAAAATGCAATGAAGACTCTCAGAAAAAGTATCTTATTGTGATGTGTCTTTTTTTCTATAAGTATGATCCCCAGGTTCCCTGGTATGAGGCACATTCAAAGTTGTTCTGCGCCACAGGTTTCATATTGTCCAATTTTGGTACTTTAAATTTCTCTTCTATGCATTATTTGCATTTTCTGTAGTTTTGGGAAATCAAGTATCTTTCTGAACTGTACTAGCATGAAGCTTTATAGGAAGATGGAAGGAGAACCCAGAGAAGCCCATGAGTGATTATTCCAGTTGAAATCCAATAGGGTTATATAATAGGATTGCACAAAGGAAAGAGGACAGTAGGATCCAAGGATCTCTATCACAAGTCACTTTGCTAGATTTCCAGTGCCAGGTTGAAGGTGCCTCAGGAGGATGGTACTCACATTTCTGAGTCACGTGCTGCATTTAGCCAAGAGGTTTGAATTAATGATGTGGGCTGTCATTAAAGTCCCTGAAACCTAATGGCCTTGTAGGATCTGTGTCTTTTAAAAAATGTCATAAGCCTAACACATAGAAGGTAATAAGTAAATATTTCCCGAATCAATTCGATATGTGTATTTTACATAGTTTACAGAATACACTGTAAAATTAAGGAAGATTTTAAACTTTACATGTATTTTAATTATTACCGTTATTCAATCATATTTTATTTATTTATATGCCTATCTCTCCTTCTAGAAACTGAGATTCTTAAGGGTAGGGCTTGGTATTGTTAACACTCATCACAGTGCCAAAGGGATCACTGTTATTTGATAAAGGAGGAGAGAAGAAGAAATGAAAAAATCCTCACAGTGTTCTTACTGGATGGGTTGCATAGTAAAGGTAGGGATTTGACATTTGTCATAGAAATTGATGAAAGTTAATCAGTTATAGATTATCAGACATTTATATCATATAAAACCTAATTTTATATAGTAAGACAAGAAATGAAATATGGTTTTCAAGGTGGGAGGGAAAGAAGAAAGTAGGGAGAACCATATTTAATGAAAACCCACTATGCCTCTATGGCTGTATTGCAACTTTACTAAGTTATCTCATTTAATGTTCACAAAACCCCGGCATGACAGGATGGAGTTAATAACTCCATTGTAGATATGTGTTATTTGTGATGTAACTTGTCTAAGACTTTGTGACTACTGTATGTCAAAACTAAAAAGAGAACACAATTCTGTAGGCCTCCCAAATTTTTCTATACCACCCAGCTTCCCTAATAAAGTAATCTGCAAAGAAAGGGTCTAATAAAAGAAAATCACAGACATTTTGTTATCCAACTTTTAGTTGTTGGAAACAGAGTTACAGGTGCCTCTCATTTTATAATGCTGTGGAATATGTGCACATCAAATTTCTTTCATCCAATTGACATTTAATTGTTGATATTTAATTAGCTATGGTCTGAATATTTGTATGCTGTCCAAAATTCTTATGTTGAAATCTTAAACCTGAAGATGACAGTATTAGAAGGTGGAGCATTTTGGGAGAAGTAATGGTCTGTGAACTGGGAAACAAACCCCCAACCAGACAACAAATCTGTTGGTGCCTTTATGTTGGACTTCACAGGCTCCAAAACTGTGAGAAATAAGTGTTTTTCTAAGCTACCCAGTTTATGGTATTTGGGGTTTTGTATTATTGACTAAGACAATTAGTTTTGATTTAAAATGTATGATTCTCTGTTTAAGAATCATATCAGGTTCCTGCTAATCTATAAATGAACTTCAAATGTAGTAGGGTACTTCACTATTTTAAGAAAGCAGGAATCCCTTAGTAAATTATTAAATTAAACTTGCTTTGTATGATTTTTAATTCTGGAATATACCTGGAATAGGTCTATAATAAATCTACATGGTGATAGGAACTTTTCTCTACTTTAACCTTCAGAATATGTGAACATATTTTTAAAAAGTCTTGAAAGATAATATGTTAAATAATAAATAAATTTCTGATAATAAAACCATACATTTTTCACTTTCTAATTAAAGTCAAGAATGTATTTGTTATTTGAAAAATCAGCATAGTATTGAAAATGTTTTCTGACTATGCTCAATAATACAAAATGAAATTAACACAAAATATTTTAACCCTGGGTTAGAATCCTAGCACACACAGTCACTTGACTCTTAACAGCTCTATCTGCATAACAGAAATCTCTCTAGATTATTTTATATATCTAAAGTAAAATTTTACTGTGAACTACAAGAAAAATGAATCTTATATCATCAAAAACAGCCAAGGCAACTAAAGTGATTTGTTCAGACGTTCAAGTATTTCAATAAAGGAGACCCCAAATATAAGGGTATTAATGCCCTTTATTCCCGTTATTCCTCCTTTACAGAATAGAAAGTACCTTTATGATAAGAAATAGCCCACAACTAGTAAGTAATACTGAAATGATAAGAATAACAATTTACACATGATTGAGTCACAAAGGAGGACCAACTATTGTTTATTTCTAGTGATGAACTAGACATCAGTATGGGCACTTCAAAATTGTTTTGATTCAAAGTTTTCACATTTGGCTTTTTGAGTTCTTTCTTTCTTTCTTTCTTTCTTTCTTTCTTTCTTTCTTTCTTTCTTTCTTTCTTTCTTTCTTTCTTTCTTTCTTTCTTTCTTTCTTTCTTCTTTTTTAAAATTATACTTTAAGTTCTGGGATACTTGTGCAGAACGTGCAGGTTTGTTACGTAGGTATACAAGTGTCATGGTGGTTTGCTGCACCCATCAACTTGTTATCTGCATTAGTATTTCCCCTAAAGGTATCTCTTCTCTGTCTCCCCACCCCTTGACAGGCCCGGTGTGTGATGTTCCCCTCCCTTTGTCCATGTGTACTCATTGTTCAGCTTCCACTTATGAGTGATAATATGTGGTGTTTGGATTTCTGTTCCTGTGTTAGTTTGCTGAGAATGATGATTTCCAGCTTCATCCTTGTCCCTGCAAACGACATGAACTCATCCTTTTTATGGCTGCATAGTATTCCATGGTGTATATGTCCCACATTTTCTTTATCCAGTCTATCACTGATGGACATTTGGGTTGGGTCCAAGTCGTTGCTATTGTGAACAGTGCTGCAATAAACATACATGTGCATGTGCCTTTATAGTAGAATGATTATAATCCTTTGGGCTTTTTGAGTTTTACTACCTCACTTTAAAAAATTCACTTTCATAAATGCATTTTGCTTAAGATTATGTTGGTTTACATTCTCTTAAAATCGTATGCCTTGCTAACAACCCTAATTTACTGGTAATTCTCCAAATTCTTAACTGTTTCAAATGTTACATCTCAACACACAATTTAAATCATGTTACTTCCTGCACAAGACCCTAGAATGGCTTCGTATTAACAATAAAATTAGTAGTGGACACTTTAGAACTCACTTCTTTTTTCACTTTTCCCGTTGTTCCTTAAGTCAATTCTACTTTCAATAAGTGTTTTTCTTTACTATTTTAAATAACATGTTTCCTGCTTCCAGATTTTACTCATTTTTGTTTCTTCTTACTGAAAATTTTAGAATTGTTTTACACATTGTTTATATTTCCTATTTTACAAAATGCTTTTACAGGTATGATTTAATTTCATATCCCCTTGCTACCCTCAGGTTCATCCTATATTCCGTTTACCTGTATTTGAAAATGCAAATCTTTCTGCCGTTTTCCCCATTCGAAAACCATCAGTGAATTTCCATTGCCTGATTCCTTACTGTGAAGTTTCAAAGTTCTACCACAATTCCCCTCAAAATGCCCCTCCAGGTTAATCTTCACCCACCACCCTTCACAAGCACTCTTGTGTTGTAACCACATTATATGTTATTCTACCCCAAGGATGTTTATTTTCCTGATGCTTGCTCCTTAACTCACAGTCTTCTGTCTTCTGAAATGTGCGATGATACCTTTCTCCCACCATTTATTTTTCATGTTCTTTCACATTCAACATGTTGTTTTAGGCCAAGAGGAAAATCACCCTCCTTTATGAAAGGTTTCCTGCGTAGTATCTCCCAGAGTGTATATGTAACATATTTTCTTTATCCAGTCTGTCATTATTGGGCAGGTTCATTCCATGTCTTTGCTATTGTAAATAGTGTTGCAGTGAACATACACATACATGTGTCTTCATAATAGACTGAATTATATTCCTTTGGGTGTATACCCGGTAATGGGATTTCTGATTTTAGGTATTTGAGGAATTGCCACTCTGTCTTCCACAATGGTTGAACTAATTTAAACTCCTACTAACAGTGTATAAGTGTTCCTTTTTCTCTGCAACCTGACTGGCATCTATTTTTTTGACTTTTTAATAATAACCATTCTGATGGGTGTGAGATGGTATCTCATTGTGGTTTTGGTTTACATTTCTCTAATGATCTGTAATATTGATCTTTTATTAATATGATAGTTGGCCAGATGTGTGTCTTCTTTTGAAAAGTATCTGTTCATGTCCTTTGCCTTTGCCCAGTTTTTAATGTTTTTTTTTTTTTCTTGTCAATTTGTTTAAGTTCCTTATACATACTGGATATTAGACCTTTGTCAGATGCTTAGCTTGCAAAAATTTTCTCTCATCTGTAGGTTGTTGGTTCACTTTGTTGATAGTTTTCTTTGCTGTACAGAAGCTCTTTAATTAGGTCCCATTTCTCAATTTTTGCTATTGTTGCAATTGCTTTTGGCATCTGCCTCATGAAATTTTTGTGAGTTCATGTGTCCAGAGTGGAATACTATGTAGCCATAAAAAAGAACAAGATGATATCCTTTGCAGGAACATGGATGGAGCTGGAGACCATTATCTTTAGCAAACTAACACAGGAACAGAAAACCAAATACCCCATGTTCTCACTTATTAGTGGGAGCTAAATGATGAGAATACATGAACATACGGGGGGGAACAACACACACTGGTGACTATCAGAGTGTGGAGGGTGAAAGGTGAGAGAGGATCAGGAAAAATAACTAATGCGTACTAGGCTTAATACCTGGGTAAGCAAATACTTTGTACAACAAACCACATGACACAAGTTGACCTGTGCAACAAACCTGTACGTGTACCCCTGAACTTAAAATCAAAGTTAAACATTTGTTTAAGGTAAAAAATAACAGATTTTGGGGAGGCTGTGGCTGCAGAGAAAAGGGAAAACACACACAGTTGATGGGAATGTAAATTAGATCAGCCACTTTGGAAGGAAGTTTGGAGATTTCTCAAACCACTAAAACCAGAAGTACCATTTAGCCCAGCAACACTATTACTGGGTGTATACCATTCTATCAAAAAGACACTCACAGTTATATGGTCATTGAAATACTATTCACAATAGCAAAGACACAAAATCAACCTAGGTGCTCATCAGTAATGGATTGGATATAGAAAATGTGGTACGTATACATCCTAGAATACTATGTAGCCATAAAAAGAATGAAATCATGTCCTTCGCAGCACCATACTTGCAGCTGGAGACCATTATCCTGAATGAACTAAAGCAGAAGCAGAAAACTCAATACCATATTTTTTCACTTATTAGTGTGAGGTAAGCATTGGGTACACATAGACATAATGACGGGACTAGACCCTGGGGACTCCAGAAGGATGGAGGGAGAGAAGGACAGGGCTGAAAAACTTCCTATTGTGTACTATGCTCACTACCTGATTGACAATATCATTCACACCCAAAACTTCAGTGTTACACAATATAACCTTGCAACAAACCTGCATATGCACCCCATTAATCTAAAATAAAAGTTGAAATTATAAAACTTAAAAAATTCGTAAGGTTTCCCTGGGAAGGGCAGCCATAGTGGATTGCTACTCCCTCCTCAAGACTGTCTTAGCTTTTATGTATTGTTCTTAACAGGAACCACACCTTGATATATAGGTGTGTATGTGTGTTTTCTTATTGTATATGTTCATTTCCTTAGGGACAGAAGCTATATTACCTTTCTCTGTATTTCAGTGTATCTACATTTTTGTGTATGTAGTCAGCTTATAAGTGCTTGCTAAAATTGAGTGAAAAAATAGGACCAGAGGTATCTTTACCCAATAACTGTCTGGATTGTGAGATGAAAACACAGCTCTCTAGCCAGCTGGCTACTTTTCAAGACTTTACTGTGTACATCTTTCCATTCACTTTCATCTTCCTGCCATTTTAGATGTCTCATGTCCTTTGTTGTTCTCCCTAGAGGTCAGAAAAAGAGGCTCTGAGGAAGTTAGATAATTAACTTCAAACTTGTGTGGTAACAATGAAATTCCTGGAAATACAAGGATGGATAATGACCTATATTGTTTTAATCACGTATTTTCTCTATAATTATCCTCTGCCCAAGTCAACAGAATGGAGTGCATTTTACCCGTCCTTCCAGATAAACAAAAAACACTTGATAAAAATGAAAATAATGGGCCCTATGATACAATTAAAACGATTTCTAATACACTGAAAGAAAAAAAATTACTTAACCTGTCACAACAAAGATTTTTCGGTGTCCTTTATCAAGGCCAGACTATAGCAAGTTATGTCCATGGTAATAGTTGTTAACTTGGCTCGTTCTGCTACCTGAGGATATTTTCTGTCTAACCTCTTTAAGGAAGGAGAATATACTAAATTAAATGGATTAAAATGTAGCATATACTTGATTTGTATGCCTGACTGTAAATTAACTTACCAGTCAAAGCTGCTGCTTTTTCTTCTTCTTCTTTCCTCTTCTTCTTCTTCTTCTTCTTCTTCTTCTTCTTCTTCTTCTTCTTCTTCTTCTTCTTCTTCTTCTTCTTCTTCTTCTTCTTCTTCTTCTTCTTCTCCTTCTCCTTCTCCTTCTCCTTCTCCTTCTCCTTCTCCTTCTCCTTCTTTCTTCTTTCTTCTTTCTTCTTTTTTGTTTTGTTTTGTTTTTTTTGACAGAATCTCACTCTGTCACCCAGGCCAGAGTCAGTGGTGTGATCTTGGCTCACTGCAACCTCAGCCTCCCGGGTTCAAGTGATTCTCCTGCCTTATCCTCCCAAGTAGCTGGGATTACAGGCACGTACCACCACGCCCATATATATATATATATATATATATATATATATATATATATATATATATATTTTGTATTTTTGGTGGAGATGGTGTTTCACCATATTGGCCAGGCTAGTCTCGAACTCGTGACCTTGTGATCCACCCACCTCGGGCTCCCAAAGTGCTGGGAATACATTTGTGAGCTACTGCACCCGGCCCCAAAGCTTTTTAAAATAAAGATTCCAAGGCTACTCTAAGAAATCCTAATTCAGTAGCTGTGAGTTGATTTTTTAAAAATGTCCCCATATGAGCTAAATGCAGGCAATTCATAAACCAGTATGTTGTATATTTCTTCTGCATCTGTATGAGTGAGATTGTATATTGGCGAATTTTCTGACGACCTTACCAAATTTATGCTAAAAGCAAAACCAAAATCTTACTTTCTTTGTGAAGCTCTACCCTATTTATTTCTTCATTTCTTCTATTTTTCATTTTTCCCAAAAGTAAAATTAACTAATTAATTATGTAAGCACTATCTATATGCAGAAAATCATGTGATAATGTAACATGGCTCCTGTTTTCAAGTTATTTGCAGTATAAATAGAGAACCACACAAATTAACAAACAAAATTATTATAAAAGTGTATATAGTTGGAATAGATCATTACAGAGTCATTGGGGAAAAACAGAGATAATCACTTCTGTTAACGTGGGCAAGATAAATCATGACATCAATAATTATAAGAAAATTAATATCAAACACATAATACTATAGTTGTAAGTACATTTCTTATATTAACTTATCTAATATTCAGAGCAATTCTGAGATAGGTACTATCATTGTCCCCATAATAAATATGAGAGTCTGATACAAAACAATGTCACGTACTTGTCTCAGATCATGGTTCTTGAATGGTGGAGTAAGGTTCATATCCAGGCATTCTTTATTCAGAGCTTGTGCTCCTAAAATAATTAATAGAGGAAGCAACTTTTAAAAGGTTGTAAAGAGGAGGAAAAATCATTTCACAGAATGAAAAAAAAAAGATGAATGGAAAGGCAAATGTTGTGGCAAAGAAGCTATGGAAGCTGTTGACAGCAATCTTCAAGAGTCAGTCTGAAGGAGTTGATGTGAAACGAGTTAAAGTACAATGACAATCTATCACTTTCTTCCATCTGCCTACTTGTTTATGTTGCTTCTCTAGCCAACAACTTTCATGCATTCATTTATCATGCACTTGCCATGTTAATCTGGGCAAGACATGAATCATTGATGTGGACACTCCTGGATACCTTTGGAGTCCTTCCATGACCTTTAGAAATCACATAAAAATTTTTAGAAATACTGATGATTGTTAGAAAAGTGCACATCTTTTTCGAAGAGCTTAGTAATGTATATTTGTGAATGACTCAATGTTGACTTAAAAGGCCGTTTGAATCATGAATGGCAAGATGTAGTTCCAGAATCAGTATTATTTCATATAATTTATTATTTGGGAGGCTAAAACAAGAGTGTGCTTATTAAGTTTTGGATGACAGGATGTTGGACATGGTTGATAGAATTTTGGATATAATAGGATTAGAATTCAAATGAACTTTGACAAATCAGAGAAATATTCAGATTTATATTAGCTGCATAAGACCAATTCAGAGTGTACTTTGGTTATAAGAGAAATTAAAATATGGAAAGTTGCTGGCTAAGAGTAGTATTTGAGAAAGACATTTGAGACACAAGGACTAGCTAAAGGGCATAGTGCTTTCTTTCTATTCATTCAGCAAAGTCTAGTTTTCTGTTTATAATGAAGAACAGCATAATTTGATTTGCATTTTGGAGGACTTGTGAAATGAATTTGATACCTGTCCAGGTTTATCTTATATCAGTAAATCAGTTTCTAGCAACAAAGCTATAAAAATAACTTTATAGATTCCATTTGTAGTAATCAGCATAACTTTGTAAAAAGTTAGATATTAGTTAAAAATAATTTTTATAATCAATTATTACATTAGACCAAAGATAATTTTTCTATCTAACCCCCTCTTTAAGGAAGGAGAATGTACTAACTTAAGTGGATTAAAATGTAGCATATACTCGGTGAATTTAGAATTTGCGAGGGAGATAGGTAACTCCATTCTGAAGGAGCAGAATTTAACTTTTGGCATGAACTTTGGACTGCTTGCTTTGCTAGAATTACATTGGCAGATGATTCATGTGATATTTCCAGCAGTAAAATCTGCAAAGTATCCTACCCAATGTGGTTGCTTAAACAGTTAAATCCTGTGCAATCATAGAACTCCCACTGAACCAGTGATTATCTGTATGATATATTCTAATGTACTGAGCAACTGTGTAACGATCATGTGGATTGATTGTTCATTTTACTAACTTCTTAAAGGGATGGAGTGGAAAAATTATACAGTGCACTGTTCATTGTACTAAATCTGCTTTTTGATAAAAGCAGAATGTGGAATTTAGAAACGTAATTTTCATTACTTGTTGGAACAGATTTTCTTATTTAGAGAGAACATCTTTTATATTATTATTATTATACTTTAAGTTCTAGGGTACATACGCACAATGTGCAGGTTTGTTACATATGTATACATGTGCCATGTTGGTGTGCTGCCCCCATTAACTCATCATTTACATTAGGTATATCTCCTAATGCTATCCCTTCTCCCTCCCCCTTCCCCACAATAGGCCCTGGTGTGTGATGTTCCCCTTCCTGTGTCCAAGTGATCTCATTGTTCAATTCCCACCTATGAGTGAGAACATGTGGTGTTTGGTTTTCTGTTCTTGCGATAGTTTGCTGAGAATGATGGTTTCCAGCTGCATCCATGTCCCTACAAAGGACACGAACTTGTCCTTTTTTATGGCTGCATAGTATTCCATGGTGTATATGTGCTACATTTTCTTAATCTTGTCTGTCACTGATGGACATTTGGGTTGATTCCAAGTCTTTGCTATTGTGAATAGCGCTGCAATAAACATACGTGTGCATGTATCTTTATAGCAGCATGATTCATAATCCTTTGGGTATATACCCAGTAATGGGATGGCTGGGTCAAATGGTATTTCTAATTCTAGGTCCTTGAGGAATCGCCACACTGTTTTCCACAATGGTTGAAGTAGTTTACAGTCCCACCAACAGTGTAAAAGTGTTCCTATTTCTCCACATCCTCTCCAGCACCTGTTGTTTTCTGTTTAATGATTGCCATTCTAACTGGTGTGAGATGGTATCACATTGTGGTTTTGATTTGCATTTCTCTGATGGTGAGTGATGATGAGCATTTTTTCATGTGTCTGTTGGCTGTATGAATGTCTTCTTTTGAGAAGTGTCTGTTCATATCCTTTGCCCACTTTTTGATGGGGTTGTTTCATTGGAACTCTTTATAATAAAATCAACTTACCAAAAAAAAGAAAACAGAATAGAAAGATGTATTGATTACCATAAGCATGACACTCAACGACTTAACAATTATTTTAGGTATATTTTCCAGATTATAATCTTACTTTGTCCAGACTTGAATGCTGTTTTTGCAGTAAAAATTTAAAACATAATGTATAAATATTTAAATTAGATTAACTTTAGAAAATTTTGAAATGTATCATATAATTATTTATTATTTAAAATTTAAATGATAGAAATTACTATCGATACCTAAAATATCATTTATAATCAAAATATTATTATTATATTTTATTATATTATATCTTAAATATTATATTTTAATATAATTTGTACTTGTCTGTGTGTAATTATAGTACTGTAAACCAAAAATATCAATTAGAGGTAATATATGGATTCTAGGATCAACCTAATCATTATAGTAGAATGTGATGTTACTATTTGTATCAAGACCCCATAGACTTATCTACAAAAGGAGTTGGGAAAATAATTTTAGTAATAGTTTCCAATAATATAAAATTGACGATTTAGTAACCTATATATAATGAAATGCCAGCCCCAACATTTTTTCATTCAATTTGGATTTTAATTTTACTGAATGCCTGCATTGTGACTTGTGAGAGAGAGAGGCATGGAACAGGATGGATTAAAGCTGAATAATACTCAGACCCTTCTTTGATATTTTTAAAAATTCTGGTAGTAGAGAGTTATTAGTAACATAGTGATGGCAGTATTCTCAGGAAAATGAAGTTTTGTCATGATTCCCTTGCTCTATTTTCCATTGCTCTAATTCTGACCTCCCCCTTTAAGAAGCTAAATTGGAAGAAGCAAAACTTTGTATTAAAATGCCACAGAATTAGACTATTTAACTTTCATTTTCCTCAAAGAAGTACAGCTGAATGAAAACATGAGCACATTACCATTCAAAAGTTCCTGGTCATCTTTTGGTCAGTAGATGTATTCAAACTTCCTTTTGATGTATCAGAGAGCACTAGGCCAATTAGTTTATCTTGCTTACATCATAATAACAGCTACCATTCCTTGTGATAAAATCTGTACAAATTAGGGTTCTCCATAGAAACAGAACCAATAGGAGATACATGTGAAGAGATTTATCATGAGGAAATTGGCTCATTCAGTTATCAGGCCTGAGAAGTCCCACAATCTGCCTTCTGTTAGCTGGAAACACAGGAAAGCCAGTGGTGTGATTGCAGTTTGAGCCTGAAGGTGTGAAAACCAGGGTAGACAATGGTGTAAATCTCAGTCCGAGGTAGGAATAGACTGATGATCCAGCTCAAGCAGGTAAGCGGGAAGCAAAAGGGACACATTTCTCCTTCCTCCCACTTTTGTTCTCTTAAGGCCCTCAAACAGATGGGATGATGCCCTCCCATGTTGGGAATGTCAGTCTGTTTTTCTGAGTCCACAATTCAAATGTGTATCTTGTCCAGAAACACACTCACAAACACACCCAGAAATAATACTTTATCTGGGCACACTGTGGCAAAGTCAAGTTGACACAGAAAATTCACCATTACATGAAGGCTCAACGGGAGCTTTCCTAACAGTAGCCTGTATTTAAAGATCTGTGTATGTGCAAGGCATCTTTCTAGGGGCATTGAATGTATTAACTCGTTAATACCAATAACGTTATTAGGTGCTATTATTGCTTTTATTATGATGAGGAAACTGAGCAGAGAAGGTAAATAACTTGCCCAGGGAAACACAATGACAGAAGAAGGCAGTGTTCTAATTCAGGCACTCTGGCTCCAGTGTTTGGAATATTACTCACTTGAGCTCTGGGTAACACTAGCTGAAATTCCAGAACTGCATTCTGTGAAATTCAAAGCTTTCTCTAATACTTTGTGAATTGCCGATAATGCTCTTTTTTATGGTCATCTTGACTCCTTTGCAAACATGCAACCACTTATCTGTACCACATGAAACCAGTGTCTTTTACTTGGTTTTCACAAGGGAAAAAAACTGCTTACAAAAAAGTTTCTGTATATGGTAAAGGAAGAGTCTAAGCTTAGCAAAAGCCAAACACTCCAAATGAAATATAAACATTCCCATTCTCAGATTTTTTTAACTCCCTTACTCCTGATAATACTCAGTCCTGTTCTTCCTCACAGTCTGCTGTTTTATATCATCCTGATTTTCTCAGTTCTTCCCTCTTTGAGGCAAAATGGTTCTTCTCCCCTCCTCTTGCAAAGCAGTTTCTTTGCAACCATTTTCTTCATGGACCGTTCTTGCTTTGAGATCACATGTTTTGTCTCGGTACACCTACCCTTAAAGTATTTTCCCAGGCAAGCACTTCCCACCCTAGAGGACTCTAGGAATAGCAGCCGGGATGATACAATTTTAAACTCCTTTCCATACTGCCTATTTGATGCTCATTATGTATGAGGCCATTATGTGTCATAACATTACTTTTAATTCTCATGACTTTCCCACGAGGTAGATTTTTATCATTACCATTTTAGAGATGAGGAAACTAAGTTCCAAGAAAATTAACTCATTTTTGTGTGGATTCAAAGACATTAAATGCAAGAGAGCACATCCCAGCTCTGATTCCAAAGTCCATATTTTTCCAACGGTACTTTCTCATTTATATTATGGATATTTTTAAATTCATTATTTAAACATAGTATTTAATGATTAAATGTTTTGCATGTATTACAGGTTCCATTTTCTTCTGAAAGAGATCAGCTTGGTAGCTATGGTGTGAAAATGGAATGGATGGTCATTTTTCCTACTCAAATATGACAATAATTGAACTATCACATTTCTTTCTACCATTTTTAAAGTTGCAGAGTACAAGCGTAACGGAAAGAAGAATGTTTTGCTTTGTTTCCTATTAAACTCAGAAAAATAAAAGTAAATATACATATAAAATAATTTGTTTTCTGCATCACTTTTCTGAGTTTCAAAAGAGCATTATGGATGGGAATACCATTTTTATCAATAAATAATATTTGAGGAACATACCGGGAATATACTGATAAATATTTACTTCTGATAGCTGTAAGTGATGGTTATCACCAAAGGCAGAATGAAACTTTTAATGTAACTTGCAAGTTTTGAATGTGTATATTTATACATGAAGTCAAATGTAAGTTCTCCTTGGACAGTTAGGAATTGAAGGCTATATATAATATTTGCCATTAAGAAGATAATTATTTTCTAGATATTTAATAAAGTCTATGCCCCGTGACACTGATGATTCAGAAAGCAGGTATTTGCCCTCTATAATGTACTGACTTTGAAAACAAAGATGGCACACATATGTCATTCGTAAAACATAACTTTTGAATAAGATTTCCAATTGATCTCACACTCATATAGTCATTGATTCTTGATATTCTTATATTTTAAAAGACCTGTGTTATTAAAGTAACATTGTATAATATGATCATGACTTCCCTTTTCTATAAATAAATTTCCTCTTGAGTAATAAGAATTCCAGACTGTATAATTGTGTTTTAGCAATATAAGTAATACATGTTTCCAAAAAGTTTAGATCTTGATTTTAGCCAGTAGATTTTTTGAAGATATGTTATTATTTCACTTCCACTCAAACAATATATATGGCTATTTTGATTACAATTCATTTAAACCGTAAATTTATTTATTTCTGAACTTCATCTTTGGAGGTTTTTTTGGTCTATGACATAATTTTTCCTGCTAAGTTACCTCCTCATAACATATATTTACATATTAATATACCCTATTAGTCTTTAAAAACATATTATCTTTAAAAAAAATCAATTCATTTTCATCAAAAGTGATATATTTGTACCAAATGTAATTGTGATTCTTATGAATAATAGTAGTCTTGCCCAAAGTAGTTTAATTTGATTTCTCTTTCTGTCTTACATGAGGCTAATTTAGAAATGATCACTACTAAAAATAAATAAAATTTACTTATCAGAATAGAGTATCTATTAAAATTTAGTTCAAGTATCAGTTTAAAAAATGTACTAAATGCCCATTAATGATGTTGGATATATGCCTAATATATCTATTCATGAATGGAAACTATTTAGAATAGTCTTGGTTACTTAAATATATATTTTTTGTTAGTTTTAGCCCTATATCAACTGCACAATTATGAATGCTAGAAGAATTTTGGTAAGTATTTATAAAGTCAATACTTCATAAAATCATTATTCATTTTAAATACATTGAAAAATAATTTTTGTATAAAAATATGAATATTAAGATACTTTATATTACTAATGCAAAAAAGCTCATATTTAAAGAAAATAAAATAGTTTGTTTTATATTTTAGTTTTTGACAATAACTAATTTTATTATAAAAGATATACCATGATCTTACCTCATTTAATTCAAATCTGATGAGAAATGAGGGATATTGTTATGTGGGTAATAATTTACAGATAATCAAAAGGACCTGGATTCAAATAAAATTGTCATTTTTTTACTCACTAGGATAAGTTACTTCTGTGATTCTCTGGACTATATGATATAAATTCTGGTCTGAAGGCCTCAGCTACATGTGTTGAAAGAAAAAAACATGGGCATTCACTGATTCCATTAATGTCTGTTGGATTCCTGAGGTCTAATGGAGATAGAAGGAGCAAAAAGACTCAGCTTTGCAATCTGTTCTCCCTTGATGTTCAGATGTCTTCATTCACTTCCTTATTCAACTCTATTAGGAAAGTCCAAAATAATTTGAAATGCATAGTTTGTAAAGCCTTGAAATAACTATAACCTATAACATAATTCATGATGTTAATTAAATTAATAATTGTAAGAATTATGTGTATCTTTGCATAGTGCAGTTTGCTTAACTAATCTTGTATACACTAGCTTAAACCTAGAAACAAACTATCTATAGATCAGACAAAAAATTTCAAGTATATTTTGAATAAACTAGTGAGTTTCTTGGTTTTGATCCAAAATTAGAGGTACTATTGTTTTGTGGCTAATAACATGAAGTCAGTTAAAAAACAAACAAACAAACAAACAAACAAAACTAAAAGAAAAGCTACTTTTTAAAAATCCAGACTCTGCAATACTCTACCTGAGTAACCTTGGATAAGTTGCAAGTTATTTATTTAAGCTTGGCATGCATTTGGACATGTAAGCTTACAATGAATAAGAATAATAATAGGACCCACCTCATATAGAAGTTATGAGAATTACATAAAATATTGCATGTAAAGAGCAAATAATTCAGTGTATTTGCATTTGTGTATCTTGTGCATGGAACTCTTTTCCCACAAATGTGCAAGGCCCTTCCTCAGAAAGAATTTTCCTAACCCCATTTTAAATAGCATCCTTCACTTTCTCACCTCCCCTCATCACATCTCAAATAACATGGTCATGCATTAGGAAAAAAAAAAAAAAAGGCCGGGCGCGGTGGCTCACGCCTGTAATCTCAGCACTTTGGGAGGCCGAGGCGGGCGGATCACAAGGTCAGGAGATCGAGACCACGGTGAAACCCCGTCTCTACTAAAAATACAAAAAATTAGCCGGGCGCGGTTGTGGGCGCCTGTAGTCCCAGCTACTCGGGAGGCTGAGGCAGGAGAATGGCGTGAACCCGGGAGGCGGAGCTTGCAGTGAGCCGAGATCGCGCCACTGCACTCCAGCCTGGGCTGGGCGACAGAGCTAGACTCCGTCTCAAAAAAAAAAAAAAAAAAAAAAAAATGTCAAAGAACCTGTCAGCTTTCCTAAACTGTTTCTTACAGGGTCATTCCTACTGACATAGTTCTCAAGATAAATTTTAATAAAGAGGAATCTTCTTTTTAGAACTTAGAAAACGTTGAATGTCATACATCACTGAAAGCCTGAGTTCTTGGGGGACAGGCACTTCTGTAGTCATTTTGGTATACTTCAGCATACAATACTTTTCTAATCTTCAAAAATATTTTTAATTAAAGCAATTGTCATGCAACTGTGATGTTGTCACTTATCAGCATAATGAATTTAAACTGAAGGCCACTCTTACTATGAGGATGAGTTGATTAGCTGGAGGGACTGCATTGGTAATAATTAGTCAGAAAAGTGCAGTGGTGCAAATCAATATCTTGGTGCTGAGACTTTCTTGGGGAAATCTAAACCATAACAAAGCTGTCAAGCTGCTGGGAGATAGGGATGTTGCTTATTTGTGTTGCTAATTTATTCTCTGTTATTTTACATTTAAATACTGAATACATAAAAATCCAAAAAAAATATTTGACTTAATAGTATTTAAGCCTTATTTGATCACCTGATCATGCCCTTTTTTGAGAGGACAGGAGGAAGGATTATCAGAATTATTGTAATTTATTTTGGTCAGTGTTTAGCAAATAGCATCACTTGCTATTTAGCGTTATAACTTTTATATGAGTAATTTTATTTCAACTTTTTGCATTTATAAGGAGAGACAATATAAAATAGGCAGGACATTCTCTTGACTAGTGGAATTATAGTCATGGCCACTTAAACATCATGCTTCAAGAATGCTTCATATAGAAGAGAACTGTCTCACTCATCATAGATTTTCAGGTTGTCAAGTATAATAACATCATCTGAAGAGTCCATTTATGGTAGGATTTTCAAAAGTCTTTGTCCTGTATTATACTCTTAAGTTTTTCTGCAAATCTGACACAGAATTTTGTGCAAAGCACAATTTTGGGGGCTCAGTTTGCTTATATTAAGAGATTGGAATTTGGTTTCAGTTATATTGCTGCCTACCAAATTACTCCAAACTTTGTGGAGTTATGCAAAAATGCTCATGGAATCTGTAGGTCATGAATTTGGAACTGGTAAAACAGGACGACTTGTCTTTTGCTCCATGATTTCTAGGAAGTCATCAGAGGGTAATGCAAACGATGGTTAGGGGCTAGAATTATTTGCCCACTACTCAATAGAGTAGTCACTATTTATTTTTAAATATCATTAATTAAAATGAAATACAATTAATAATTGAATTATTTGGTCACATTAGCCATATTTTAAATGTCCCATAGACACAACATAGTGGCTCCCAATTAGAGAGTTTGGATATAGAGGACATTTCCAACATCATAGGAAGCTCTTTAAACTCTACTCATCTAGAGACATCTTCACTAACAAGTCTAACACCTGAGTTGCGAATGACTCAGGTCTAGAACAACTGGGATTATTGATGTAAGTGTGTAGATGCAGTATTTCCATTAGGGTTTCTTAGATCATGGAAGCTGAATTCTAAGAGGAAGATTTTCAAGAGCATGCATTCCAAGAGAACCAGGCAGAAACTGTTTGGTCTTTTTGCCTCAGCTTCTGAAGTCACATAGGATTATCTCAGCACACCTTATTGGACAATAGTGAGCCTACCCACCATTAGCATACTTGCCCAGATTTCAGGTGTGAGGATAGAGAACCTCTCTACCTCTAGAAGCTTGCTGAGTTTTCTTAAAACAATGATTTTACATTGTTGGTCAGGAAGTTTATACATCCCCATTTCTTTACGATTGGTTACTGGTTACTGATGTTTTATTTTATTTCTTTGGTGATTTCATGTTTCTCTGATTGTTCTTAATCTTTGTGGCCAGTTGTTGGTGTCCATGAATCTGAAGAAGTAGAGATTTATTCTACTCTTTGCAGACTGGCTTGTTTGGGAAAGCCCTTCACAGAGACTTTGAGCAGGTTGGCTAATATGGTCCATGAGCGGGCTTGCAGCTAGAGTTCTCATGCAAGCTGGCCTTTTGCCGGTGCCCACTGGGGTAGACCTGTTTTTTAGGTTTGCAGGGGTGGGCCTTAGGCCTGGGTTTGCAAGTATGAGCCTGCAGCCTGTATCCACAGGGGCTGGCCTGAAGCCTATTTCCATAGGGGCTGACATGGTGCTAAGGAAGGCTTTTGATCTGCAAGGGTCATCCAGGTGCTGGGATAGACCTGTTCTCTGTGACTACAGGGGCCAGCCTGTAGGTTGGGTTCACAGGTGCTGGCCTGATGACTACCAGCGCAGTGCCAGGGTCAGTCTGGAGACTGGGGCCAGTAGGTCCACCCTTGCTCCTTGGTGGGCCTGGGGACTGAGTCTTGGGGGTGGGCCTAGAACCTACATTTGTGGGTCTTGGCTTTATGTTGGAGCAGCCTGAAGCTTGAGGCTGGTTGTGCTGTGTTAGATCCTACCTCTAAGTGGGAGAAATATCAAAGATCCTGTGACTATGATTTAAAAACTTGTAAATCCACAAGACTAAATCTTGTAATAATTGGTGCTTTAGAAAACTATTTATAAACATGATGGAAAAGGACCGAGTGATCAAACAAAGAAGACTTGGTGTTAAAAAAAATTAATAGGATTTCAGGATTTTTAATGGAATTTAGTCAACTAATGTTCAAGGCTACTTTCTGAGGTGGTATTGTATGCCATGTTTGCCAACTGTATTTTATCATGGCACATTTTATTAAATTATCAGTTCTTCATATCTGGTAGTAGTAAAGTTCCACAGAAAAGATTTAGGAAATGCTGGACTGAGTTTCTGTTAATTTCTAAAATCCTGTGATTCCGTTATTGCTCATGCTTCCTAAAGAAGTCTATTTAATACATAAAATTTTACATTATTTGAATTAAAATTAATTGATAGTTATCTGAGATTTAGATAAATACAATAATTTATTCTACTTGATTGAACAGTGTTTCCCCAATATTCATGTCCACCTGAACTGGTGAATGGGACCTCATTTGGAAATAGGAGTTTTCCAGTAATCAAGTTATGATAAGGCTGTCCTGGATTAAAGTGTACAGTAATATTAAAAGATAAATTTGGACATAGGAATATAAAGGATACATAGAGGAAAGAAGGCCATATGATGATAGAAAGAGTTATAGCTGCAAGCCAAGGAATGCCAATCATAGGAAGATATAAGAAAGGCGTGGAACAGATTATTTCTTGAAGCCTTAAGAAAGAATCAACCATGCTGACATCTTTATTTCACATTTCTAACTTCCAGAAGTCTGAGAGTATAAATTTGTCATGTTTTAAGCCACATAGATTGTGGTAATTTTATATGTCAGCTCTAGTAAACAAATGCATTGTTCCTTGTTATTAAAAAAAATAACTTTAGGTAGATAGAAATAACTTTTTATGAAAAATCTAAAAGATAATTATAAGAAAAATTCTTTTTACATTGAAGTGTTATAACAAATTAAGCTTATTCTTTAGTTTTAATGTGTTCTTTCAGTGCTCAGAGTATTTTACTTTTACAGTTTGAATAGTAGTTTGTTTCCAAACTAGCTGCTACAAAGTCCTAAATAACTGGCCCATTTAATTTATTATTCAATAACCTTTATATTCTGAATATCTTAATTCTGTTACAGGAGTGTTGAAAAATTTATAAATTATATAGAAATTCAGTTAGTAAGTACCATATCACAAATTTGGTTACAATTCAGGCCAATTCATATTACCGATATGCATAGAATTTTCCCATTCTTTCTTTGATATAGTACTACAAATATGAGAAAAGCAATGTTATAAGTAATCTACTGATTTTGGTCAATTAATGGAGAAAAATCATTTACTTCGTATCAGAAAGGAAGAGGGAAGAGAAGAGGAGAGGTCTGGGAGGGCAGGAAAGGGGACAATTCATATCGTCCCCAATAACTACAGACTCTGATTCTTCAATAAAACTTAGTTTTACATTCCTCCCTTTGGATTCTGAGAGATATCCCTGTGTTTTTCACAATAAAAGGGGGGAGGGGGAGAGAGAGAATTTTACTTAATTAAACTGGGTAGAGTAGTGAATTTTTTATCTTAAAAATTATTTTTCACAAAAGCATAATATTGTATTCATTTTTTTGAGATTTAATTGGTAATTATAACTATGGAGAGTTGTTACATGTTTTAAAATAATGTGAGTTTATTAGTAAAATCAAGCAGTAGGCAGTTAAAATGACTATTAATATTAACATGGGAAATAGTTTCCAAGATTAATCTGTATGCACAACGGGGATTCAGTAAGTATATATTCAGTGATATTTTGGACAATAGGTAGATCTTACCTGAAGAAATAATAAAATAGTGTATCTGTAGAGCAAGGAACTGTAGGTAACAACCATTAATATTATTTTCTATTTGTACAACCAAAATAAATAACTTGTTACAAACTGTATACATAATAGATGCAATCTTCACTATGTGAAAAGTGATTGTTAGCTGGTTTGTAACTTTAAAATTGAAAATACTTACGTCCATGCACTATTTTCAGCGTTAACCTAATCATAACAGTCAAATTTGGGGTTGATAATATTGTGGCTATATGTAAGATCCTTTTAATTTAATTATAAACGTATCTGTAGCTTATACATGTATGGTGTTTGGAGGTAATAGTACTGTGTAATAAATCAAATCATGTACTAGTTATAGATAGACAACTTTCTAAAAATTTAGTATGTTTAAATATATATCATCAGCTAGTATTTTTCCCATGGCAGACATGGATATAACTCAGAGTGGAATTGCTTAAAAATTTCAAAATAAAAATAAAATAGTTTTAAAATGCCAAGCTTGCCTTGGCACTATAAAGTAAATACTCATTATGTATAACATTATTGTTACATATGAGTAGTTACATAAAAATTTCAAAACATTGCATAATGTGACCATTATTATAAATATCAATTTTAATTAATACTCTAAGAACATCCAAAAATAACAAGCCCTTTACCATCGCTGTTTATTATTAATGGCCATAAGTCAAAGTTAGACATATTTTATTTGCTTTGAGATGATTTTTTGGTTATGATTTTATGGCCAGCAATGCTTGTTATGCATCCATCAACAAAAAGTTGTTGACCGCCTACTGCCAAAGAAAAATCTAAATGTCACCATCAAGACCATCATGGTGTGAGAAAACAAACCTATACTCAGGCAACTTCAGTATGATGGATGATTTATTAGAAAACATATCTGGGCACTTTGTATGAGTATCTGGGTACTTTGTATGAGGAAGGACATGTCGTTAAATGGAAAAGATGAAGCTGCACTGAGGAGAGAGTGTCCTGTCCAGTCCTGACATTTGTTCTTCTGTGCATTTGTGAATTCAGTGGTCATTGCAACTGGATTTCCTCTTTGTGCAAACAGCAACATTTTCTTTTTGTGGTAGATTTGTGGAAGTTTTTTTGGGGCTTTTCACGTGCATTTCAAGACTGCAACAAAGAAGGCTCTCTTATATTTTAAATTCTTTTAACTGTCACATCCTCCCCTTATCTTACCCAGTACTAAGCTGCTTCTTTCACACCTGTCTTTTTAATATTTTTCCTTTCATTCTCTTAACCCTTGAAGAGTCAGAGGAGAATCAGTACTCTACTGTGTGCTGTGATGAATCTGGCATCTCGATCTCCATTATATCGTCTCATAGGAGAAAAAAAACTCCTTATAACTCCGGAAATATATATTGATTGATTGTATTTGAATGTATATGTAAATTCAATTTTTATTTACTACATACATTTTGTACATTTAAGAAATATGCACTATTTTTATTTAGCATAAAATAGTGCAGTGCAGAAAACATTTGATGGTCAACATATACGATAAACACAATAGTGAGTTGTTCATAAAATAATTTTATTGAGCTTATTTTATTTTGAGAATCTTAACTTTTTTTCTTACTTGACTTCAATAAAAAGTAGTTAGGTCATAACCTACAAGTAAAGATTTTATGAAATCCTTGTTGGAACTTAATTTTAGACCCAATATATTATACATATGTATAGATCTGGCTAATGACAATTTGTATCTTCTAAATAAGAACAAATTCATAACACTAGCCTCAGATTTGTCACAATAGGTCATCCTAGTGAACTTACGGAATTTAAGTAGTTTTAGTAAAAACAGCATTCTCAGATTTCCCTTTTTATTTTAAAGGTAAAGAAAATTTTTAAAGGAAACATTGACAGTGATATATTACTGCATATTAGTCTGTTGGTTCAGGAAAAAATCCAAAGTTTTATTGTATAAAGAATTTCTTCAATTAAAATATTATTAATTAAAACTATAAATTACTCACCTAAATGATAACATGCCCAACTACATATTATCTTGTCTATTATAATACCATCTTTCTTAGTTGGAGATATAGAAGACTAAAATGGCCTAACAGAAAACTTTTCTTATTATATAAACTTTGGTAGCTAACAACACTTTATAAAATCAAGTTTGTGCTTATTTTTACAAATTCATCAAATCATTAAAGTTTTAAAACTACTTTATCTTGGGCACAAGTCATTTACCTTCAGTGTTAGGGCTGTTTCACTGTTTTGCACAGAGACAAATCATTATTTAAATGTAACCAAATTGATATTTTTCTACCTCAGTCTCAATGTGTTACACAAGATACATGATTATTTCTGATGTAACCTTATTTATATGGAATATATGATTATTTCACATTTTGTGGTAACTGTTTATTGGCACTTAAAAATATCTAATACAATTATTACCAAGTAATGCTATTTTTTTCCCATTGCTACCAAGTGTTAATATTTTTGCCCAAAGAAATCATATTGGCATTAACCTTATCTCAGAAAGTCCTTACTTATTATTAAATTAACTTTATTGCTTAAAAAAGCCACTCAAGATTAAAAGGTTGATTTGTTTAACATTGATATAATAGAGGCTCTGGAAAGACTACAACTATTTTTGTTGAAAAAGTTCAATTTTAAATATGGAATTTTTTTATTATGCCTTGGGTTTAAAATGTTTATTTTCATAATTGAAATATCATAATCTGATATTTCATCTAACAATTTATTCTGTTATTATAAACCAAGGGCTATATTAATTTTTACCATACACTTACTATAACTCAATTCCATAGTGCCTAAAAAGATTATTCTTAACAATGACTTTCAGAAAAATACAAACTAAGCAAATTCAAGATTTTAAATTGGGGATACTATTATTTAATCTGGATACTAATATAATTTATAGAAGATATAGTTGAAACCTTACAAATAGAGAGGCTTAATAAAAGTGTTTAAACAAAGCAACATTAGAAAAGTCAATTGTAAATATCAATATTAAATACATAAATACTGAATAAATTAAGTATATAAAGAATAACAAGAACTATCTAATAAAAATCTGGTTAATATTTTTATAGCACTTTAAATCACTTTAAGTTATATATATGGTAGATTCTATCATCATCATCATAATAATAACTAACTTTCATTATGTTCTAGACATTCTTATAAATACCCTAAATGTATACATTTCGTTTAACCCTCTCAAGGATCACATTAATTTATTATTCAGAAGTGCTTTAGAAATTCTGTGACTCACTGGCATAGTGATTAAAGAGTATTCTAAAATTTCAGAAATGTAAAAATTGTTTTGAACTTTATTTTAATTTTATGTTTTCAAAGTTAATAATTTATATGTGGTAAATCCTAACTGGCCACAATATTTGATAATCAGGTAAAACTATTCAAGTTACTTTGTCATTATTATCTATTTGGAAATAATAATTGCATCTTTAAAAATGAGTATTCATAGATGAAAATATATTTTATATTTTCACTAGCTGTGTGTGTGTGTGTGTGTGTGTGTGTGTATGACTTTTAAGTTCTAGAACGTGCAGGCTTGTTACATAGGTATACATGTGTTACATAGGTATACATGGTGGTTTGCTGAGCCTATCAACCCATCATCTAGGTTTTAAGCCCCACATGCATTAGGTATTTGTCCTAATGTATGGAGAAAAGAAAAAGAGATCAGACTGCTACTGTGTCTATATAGAAAGAAGTAGACATAAGAGACTCCATTTTGTTCTGTATTTGAGATGCTGTTAATCTGTGACCCTACCCCTAACCTTGTGCTTGCAAGAGACATGTGCTGTGGTGACTCAAGGTTTAACAGATTTTGGGCTGTGCAGGGTGTGCTTTGTTAAACAAAAACCTGAAGGCAGTATGCTTGTGAAAAGTCATCACCATTATCTTAATCTCAGGTACCCAGGGACACATACACTGCCAAAAGTCACAGAGACCTCTGCCTAGGAAAGCTAGGTATTGTCCAAGGTTTCTCCCCATGTGGTAGTCTGAAATATGACCTTGTGGGAAGGAAAAGACCTGATCGTCCCCAGCCTGACACCCGTGAAGGATCTGTGCTGAGGAGGACTAGTATAAGAGGAAAGAAGGCCTCTTGGCAGTTGAGATAGAGAAAAGCATCTGTCTCCTGCCTGTCCCTGGGCAATGGAACATCTCAGTGTAAAACTGATTGTGTGTTCTGTTTACTGAGAAAGGAGAAAACTGCCTTAGGGCTGAAGGTGGGACATGCTAGCAGCAATGCTGCTCTTTATGCACTAAAAAGGTTTATGGAGATGTTTGCATACGCATATAAAGGCACAGCACTTTTCCTTAAACTTATTCACGTAACAGAGATCTTTATTCATATGTCTTACTGCTGACCTTCTCCCTACAATGATCCTATTATCCTGCCACTTCCCTTTTTCTAAGATGGTAAAGATAATGATCAATAAATACTGCAGGAACTCAGAGACCGGTGCCGGCATGGATCCTCTGTATGCTGAGCACCCGTCCCCTGGGCCCACTTCTGTTTTCTCTATACTTTGTCTCTGTGTCTCATTTCTTTTCTCAAGTCTCTCGTTCCACCTAATGAGAAATGCCCACAGGTGTGGAGGGGCAGGCCACACCTTCACTAATGCTCTCCCTCCCCTGGCCCTCCACCCCCACCATACCCTGGTGGGTGATGTTACCTTTCCTGTGTCCATGTGTTCTCATTGTTCAGCTCCCACTTATGAGTGAGAACATGTGGTGTTTGGTTTTCTGTTCCTGTGTTAGTTTGCTGAGAATGATGGCTTCTAGATTCATCCATGTCCCTGCAAATGACATTAACTCATCCTTTTTTATAGCTGCATCGTATTCCACGGTATATATTGTGCCACGTTTCCTAATCCAGTCTATCATTGATGGGCATTTGGGTTGGTTCCAGGTCTTTGCTATTGAGAACAGTGCTGCAATAAACACATATGTGCATGGGTCTTTATAGTACAGCGATTTATAATCTTTTGGGTATATACCCAGTAATGGGATTGCTGGGTCAAATGGTATTTCTGGTTCTAGATCCTTGAGGAATCACCACACTGTGTTCTACAATGGTTGAACTAATTTACAGTTCTTCCAACAGTGTAAAAGTGTTCCTATTTCTCTACAGCCTTGCCAGCATCTGTTGTTTCCTCACTTTTTAATAATGGCCATTCTGACTGGCGTGAGATAGTATCTCATTGTAGTTTTGATTTGTGTTTCTCTAATGACCAGTGATGTTTGTTGGCCACATAAATATCTTCTGAGAAGTGTGTGTTCATATCCTTTGCCCACTTTTTGATGGAGTTGTTTGTTTTATTCTTGTAAATTTAAGTTCCGTGTAGATTCTGGATGTTAGACTTCTGTCTGATGTGTAGATTGCAAAAATTTTCTCCCAATCTGTAGGTTGCCTGTCCACTCTGATGATAGTTTCTGTTACTGTGCAGAAGCTCTTTAGTTTAATTAGATACCATTTTTCAATTTTGGCTTTTGTTGCCATTACTTTAGTTATGAAGTATTTGCCCATGCCTATGTCCTGATTGGTATTGCCTGGGTTTTCTTCTAGGACTTTTATGGTTTGGGGTTTTACATTTAAGTCTTTAATCCATCTTGAGTTATTTTTTGTATGAGGTCTAAGGAAGGGGTTCTGTTTCTATTTTCTGCATCCAACTGGCTAGCCAGCTTTTCCAGCACCATTTATTAAATAGGGAATCCTTTCCCCGTTACTTGTTTTTGTCAGGTTTGTTGAAGATCAATTGGTGGTAGATGTGTGGTGTTCTTTCTGAGGTCTCTGTTCAGTTCCATTGGTCTCTATATCTGTTTTGGTATGAGTACCATGCTGTTTTGCATACTGTAACTTTGTAGTATAGTTTGAATTCAGGTAGCGTGATGCCTCCAGCTTTGTTCTTTTTGCTTAGGATTGTATTGGCTATACAGACTCTTTTTTGGTTCCATGTGAAATTTACAGTAGTTTTTTCTAATTCTGAGAGGAAATTCAGTGGTAGCTTGATGGGAATAGCATTGAATCTATAAATTACTTTGGTCAGTATGGCCATTTACATGATATTGATTCTTCCATTGAGCGTGGAATTTTTTTCTGTTTGTGTTCTCCCATTTCCTTCAGCAGTGGCTTCTAGTTCTTCTTGAAGATATCCTTCATGTCCCTTGTAAGTTGTATTCCTAGGTATTTTATTCTCTTTGTAGCAATTGTGAATGGGAGTTCCTTCATGATTTGGCTCTCTGTTTGTCTGTTGTTGGTGTATAAGAATGCTTGTGATTTTTCCACATCAATTTTGTATCCTGAGACTTTGCTGAAGTTGCTTATCAGCTTAAGGAATTTTTGTGCTGAGACAATGGGGTTCTTCTAAATATACAATCATGTTATCTGCAAATAGAGACAATTTGACTTCCTCTCTTACTGTTTGAATACCTTTATTTCATTCTCTTGCCTGATTGCTCTGGCCAGAACTTCCAATAATATGTTGAATAGAGTGGTGAGAGAGGGCATCCTTGTCTTGTGCTGGTTTTCAAAGGGAATGCTTCCAACTTTTCCCCATTCAGTATGATATTGGCTGTGTGTATGTCATAAATAGCTCTTACTATTTTGAGATACATTCCATCAATACATAGTTTATTGAGAGTTTTTATCATGAAGGGGTGTTGAATTTTATTGAAGGCCATTTCTGAATCTACTGAGATAATTGTTTTGTTTCTGTCATTGCTTCTATTGATGTGATGAATTACATTTATTGATTTGCGTATGTTGAACCGCCTTACCTCCGATGGATGAAGCTGACTTGATTGTGGTGGATAAGCTTTTTGATGTGCCGCTAGATTCATTTTCCCAGTGTTTTATTGGGGATTTTATCATTGATGTTCTTCAGGGATATTGGCCTGAAATTTTCTTTTTTTGTTGTGTCTCTGCCAGGATTTGGTATCAGGATGATGCTGGCCTCATAAAATGAATTAGGGAGGAGTTCCTCTTTTTCTGTTGTTTAAGATAGTTTCAGAAGGAATGGTACCAGTTGCCCTTTGTACCTCTGGTATAATTCAGCTGTGAATCCGTCTGGTCTTGGGCTTTTTTTGGTTGGTAGTCTATTAATTACAGCCTCAATTTCAGAACTTGTATTCAGGGATTTGACTTTACCTGGTTTAGTCTTGGGAGAGTAACTAGCAATATTTTGGGACTTCTGGGTTGACCACATTTATTGGTGTTTGAAACATTTTACTTTTTATATTCCGTTTCTCCCCATAATATAATATAGCTGACACTTTCTGGTAGAAAAGTTATTTAACAGGTCATAATCACTAAATATATTATTGAAAGTAGAAGTGTTTCTTTTATAAATTACCTGGATGAGTTTTTTCATAATATCTAATATGAAACTTATTAAAAATTTTTTCAACTGCATAATTTATCACTATGTCAAATCCACGTGGAATTTGTTGAGAAGAACAAAGAGTAAAACAAAAAAATCTTCTAATCATATGGAAAGTCTGAGTCAGTTTTCCAAAAGTTTTACAAAAATCAGCAGGACAAAGATATATCTGGTTGTAAAACACTGAATTATTCTCCATTCATATCTGCGGATTGCACCTTGCATTCGTAATATTCCCACCTTGTCTTCGGCTCCTATATTAATATGAAGATTAATAACTTTATAATTTTATATGTCCTTGACTTCTTCAGCAGAGTAATCTGAAAGATGCAATATTTATTCTTTTTCATCAGAAAAAGAATGCTGATTTTATGCTTATTTTCATGCCTTTAACTATGCCTTTCACCTCAAATACCCTCCCTCCACTCCTTCTCACCCCTACTCCATAACCTTCTTAAGTACCTACCTCAGATGGCTTGTCTTGCTTACATATTCTCTGACTGCTGTCTCATAGTACTTCATCTTTATCATACACTTGACACGTAGGACGGTCTCCTCTTTAAAGACTTTTTTTTTTTTTTTGGCATTTTTACATCAACTTTGTCAGCCTCATTTTTGTTGAAATGTTGCTGGCTTTTGAAGTGCAGTACTTTATATTTCTTTTTATCTAGCTCATGGCAATTTCTGTTTCCCAATCCTATTGAATAAGTGGAAAAATTTTAGAATAATTGTTTGATCTTTTCTAAATTCCTATTTGTTTTCTTCCACGTAGTTTCCATGTGGTTACCATTTGGATTATTACTTCTTTATTGTTTTTTTACCACATGGTTAGACAGAATAGTTTATGAACAATTAAATTATCAAAATGTAAATGACATCTAAGGGCGAATATAAGCAGTGCCCTGGATTATAAGAATCTCCTCAGAAATTGTACATTTGTGTCTTTACAGATAATCTTGGCTTTGATTGTTGTTGGGCTTGTGATAAATTTGGTGTCCTGCTGCCCACCACCAACCTTGGCTTCCTGAGACAAGTTCCAGCCAATGTTTTAATTTGGTCCTGTCCATTTCAGAATAACATTTAACCAATGAGCCATCTGCCACCCTGGATATAAGAAAGACTGAGAAAAAATGATTACAAAGCATAACATGACAAAGGAGAATATGACCTTTTCAGTATTACATAGGCAAAAAGATCATTTAATAAAGTTTATTGATTGTAATTTTACAACATAAACTGATCAAGTTTAACACAATTTATCTTGTTTTTCTGCAAAATTATAAACCTGATTCTTTTAGTTTACTTAAATCCTAACGCTGAGTGAATCAAAACGGTATAAACATCTTTGCCAATATCATCACAAGGTGATTGGCAGGAATCAGAACACATCTATCATGAGCATATTCCTTTAGGAGTAGGCATTTCCTCTGATAACTCTGTTTTTGTATTCTATAGTTACATATTTTATATTAAAAACATTTTCCAAAATCTGGTTCATTTACCACTTTGCATTGCAGATGAGTCTTAGAAAAAAGTCTTTGTAAAGGAGGCAGTGAGGAACTAAGAGATATTTTTATAAGGCAGCGTCTATGGTTTATCTCTTCTAGAGTGACTATTTTATAGAGTGAGGTAGAGCGGCAGTTCTCAGGTATTTTTGGTGTCCTCACCTTTACATTCTTAAAAAAATATTTAGAACATCAAACAGATTCTATTTATGTAGTTATGTCTATCAATATTAATCTTATTGGCAATTAAAATTGAGAACCTTAAAACATTTATTATTCATTTATAAATAAACAACAAATCCATTACATATTAATGTATGATAAAAATAATATATATATTTAAAATAAAATGAATGGCATTGTCTTACATTTTTTGCATGTCTACTTAATGAATGAATTAATAGAAGACAGCTGGATTGTATTCTGACTCTGCATTCAACCGGTGACTATATATTTGGTTGAATACAGAAAGAAAATATTGGCTCATCATATATAAGATGAAAGAGGATGAGCATGTCAATAGCTCTTTTGGAAAATTGTGACTATTCTGTTTAAAACAGCTTTGTGGAGGTATAATTGATATGCAAAAACTGTACATGTTTATTATGTATAATTTCATGAATTTGGGGATATGCATATACGCTTGATACCATTACCATCATCAGGGTAATAAACACATCCACCATTATTCTTTTGTACTACACCAAAACTTGACAACTGGTAATATCTAAATGGTTAATTACAGTATGAAATCTCAAACTGTATCAGTGAACTTTGTTTCTTGCTCTGTTACATTAAAACACATTGGTTTATATTGCACTTTGAATACATCTTTCACCATGTATGATTTGAATTAGAAAATATTGGTTCACTGGTTATGCAGATATTCCACAACTCCATTAACAATATCATAAAAGATTCACATTTATTAATATCACCACACATATTCTTTAAAAATACTATGAGAGCTAGAAAGCTTTCAAGTTCATAGCAGCAGAATGAAGATGTCAGAAATTCAAATCTTCAACTTTGCAACAAAAATTGTCATGAAGTCTGAGTGATTTATTTTCAAGCAGATGTCTGCCAAATGCCTGCCTCTGTTTAACTTCGATTTTTTCCGTCAGTTATTCCTTAAAGTAATAATGGTGTTCCATGAAAAATGTAGCACATTCTGCTTGCATTTCAATCACCCAAGTGTTTTATTTGAGACAGCAACTGTACTTAGAAATGCAACAGAAGTGTTTTATGTGTTTGTTTTATTTCAACACCTAGAATATTAAAAATGTGTGTACTCCAGGCTTTCAGTAGTCTTTTCAACTCAGTGATGTCGCACTATGCCACCGAGTTGATTTTTGCTAAAATGCCTGATGTTTTATCCACCATTGCTTCTGCAATGTCAGTACAAATGTCATAATAGTAAAAAGGACAAGATCACAAACTATTTATGAAAATAGTTTTTATTTATGGAGTAAATGAAATTCAGAGACCCCTAGGTGTCACGCCATGGAGCACAGTTGGAGAACTGCTAAGCTAAATACAATAAAATAAACTGCTATTGTAAGTTCAAGAATATCTTCCAAAGCCTAGTTTATTCCTTTATCATCTGCATTTTATTTTATACAAGTGAATAATGAGTCTAAAAACTCAAATGCAATTCAATAAATATTAAATGTCCATAGTTTAGTTAGTATAGAAAAATACCCTGGAATAATAGTTGCTATTATTATATTTATAGCTATAATTACTGAATATTTAGTGTGTATATCTGGCACATAGATCCAGATGCTATAAAATTCATTGATTCCTTATGACTGCCTATCAAATTAGTACCACAGTTGTCCCTCTGTTACGGATAAACTGAGGTGATTAAGATAAATGCCTGTATCTCCAGAGTCTATGAATTCAATATTTACTTTGAAAGAGAATGTTAAAAGAAGTAAATATTTAGCCATATATTTAAGATTTTTAAATGTATACATATAATTATCATAGAAATGTCATATGGGTAGTACAAAAATAAAAATTGTCAAAATTTAGAAATTTTTTTTTTAATTATGGCTGAAATGGTCAAGGGAATCTTCACTGAATGAGTGGAATAGGTGTTCAGAGTGCTAGAATTTTGTTTGTTTGTTTGTTTGTTTAAGGTATTCCCATGATATGGGACATAATTTTAGTAGATTTATCCAACAAATGTATTGGAAGGAAGAGAGAAAGCAAGAGACCAATTAGAATCCTATTGCTGGAGTCTGAAAAATGGCAGTGATATTAGAAATATAATTTGGTGAATCAAGGAGATACGACAAAGATCTGAAAGATATGATAAATATTTGGGAGATAAAGAGTCAAATATATTTTCAGGTTTTGAGTATAGGTTCAAAGAAACGGTGTGTATCTGTTATAAATGAGATCATGTACTATTTTTCTAATTCACAATTTTTGTACGTTGTCTCAATGGAATGTTAAATAATGATTAGTAAAATTAAAGGACTTTAATAAGAAGAAAAAAATTCTAATACTCTTGGTGTTGAAAAGGAGTATCTCCACATACTTGCCTGAAAAAAAGTGTGCAGTTACTTCAGCATAATTGCATCTGTTGTTTGTTTGGCTTTGTATCATCACAAGATAAATGCAAAGGTAAAATTTGCAAAAACTCTAGAAAAGAAGAGACAAACAAGAAACTTACAATACTTTTTGTTTTTTTTTTCTATTTTTTTTTTTACTGATTAATCACCCATTCTTTTTAAAATTCTGGCAATACATTTCCTTAAAGACGTAACTTGACTGTTTGATTTCTGTCTGTAATCAAAAGTATCAAATTATTTCCTAGAGTCATTGAATGTAAAATATCTAGCACTTTGTTAAGATGTTTAAACAAAGTAGCCTAAATAAAGAAACCCTTTAAATCATTGCAGCATTATCAAAAAGAAATAATAATATTTGTATTTGAAATAAGATTGCCTTTAGGAAACTAGCGTAGACTGTAGGGAAAAATGTTTTCTCAGTGCTAACGTGAGCCATGTTTTTATAGGTGTGCTTTAATTATAATCTACTTTGTTGTAATATACCAATCATGTCTAAATCACTAATTTGTAATTTAAAGAAGCCTTATTAGAGATGCCAGTATAGATACTTAAGTTCTTCTACATAAAAAAAAAAATTATATTGGAAGAAAAACTATCTGCAGATTTCTTTGGAGAGCCAAAAATATGTAACTCTAGTTTATTATTTGAGTGAATAAATCTAATGTGCAGTAAAACTGAGTCCCATTTCTATTCACAGAGTGAATAACAAAGTATTTTCATAATTTGACAGAAATGCATTGGCATAAAACTAACAGTATACTTGCTCTGGTTTATCTGTACTTTGATATTTAAATTACATAAACTAATTTTTGAAATTTATATCACTGTTTCATAGTTTGCCACATTATTTAATCACATGCAGACACACACGCATGCAGGCACACGTGCACACACATGTATATGTATATTCATTCTATTCTATTACTGCTAGCTATACTTTCTTTAATGTGTACTAAATGCCCAGATGACAGTTAGGATCCCTCTTTTACAGATGAAGAAAAACAGATCAACTTTTTTTTTTTCTAGAACATGCAGAATTATTTTTACAATCATGTGGAATGAAATTGTGTCAGTTTACTTATAATTCACCTTATTTTGATTGTCTTGTTAAATTGTCACCTTTATCAGTATAATCAATAAAATTATTGAAAAATTTTTATAAAGCAGACTGTTCAATTTGCTCTATCTTTAGTGCTATAAATTAATAGAACATTTGTCTAAAATATGTGAGTACGTGTAATTATTGGGTAAAAGCTAACTAGTTGTACTTGGTAAAAAATGCGTTTTTTAATCTCATGAATTTTAATTGGCATTTATTCAAACAAATGTTTATCTCAAAATGACCATAGCCAGATACTGAGCACGATGATACATTAAATCCAGTGTGTCTCAACATTTTTCCAACAAACAACTTTCGCAAACAAAATATAAGATTAATATTTTGTTAGACTCCATGTATCTGTAATGTTTGTTAAATAAGTGTAAAAATATTGTACATAGTATATGAACAGTAATGAATTCTTATTAACTATAGTTTAACAATGATTTGCTTTCAGGAAAACTTATTTTCTATTTCTCATTGTTTTATCCACAAAGGCTCCTCTAAATTTTAATTCTCCAAGTTCCCAAATTTTTCTGCATTCTTTCTATATATAAAAAGAAGACTTTGATTTTTATTTTAATTAGAAGTTCAAAGTGAGAGCACATACATTGCCCTAAACTTCTTTACTGTATGTTCGATCTTTGCCCTAGCCCCTTTCTTCTGTTTATCTGATATTAAATTATTTGAGAATGCACTTAATCCTATGAAGTAGGATAAGATTTTCCTTATCTGATATTTGCTTCTTGAAATAATTGTTTCCATATCTACTTTACTATAAACATGTTTGAGGTACATATATATTGACTTTTGTTTTAACTTTTCTTTTTTTGCAAACTTATATCTTTCTTTGTAGCCTGTTGTATCAGAATAGCATTTTTCATTCCATGCTTTTTTTTTTTTTAATACTGAACATCTTCTTCAAACACTTATTTCCAATTCCTCATGGGCCTGCCACTTGCTAGGAATAACTTATGTCTCTAATATTTATACTTTCAAAAGTACCCCTTCTTATGTAAATTTGTCTTCTTTGTTAGTCTTTGTGATTCATTCTACTGGTTCTCTTACTTTTCATACCACTGCAATCTCTTTGATATTTGTACTGTTTGTTTTTTCTGCTCCCTCCCTATAGTAAAATTAGATTTATCCTCAAATTCCTATCTTTAGCCTTCTTTTGGACTTTCTGAAATTTTAGCTATTTTAGAGTTCACCTTTATGTTGATGTTTAGCATATCTACATCTCTAGCCATAGTCTTTCATGGGTGAAAATGAAATGCGACTTGAGGTCATAAAATGAAACATGATTTGTTTCCCTCTGCATTTGTTTAATGGTCTTGACTATGAGAACCTAGCCTCTTTGGTCTCTAATTTATTAGTCATTCGTATGTTCTGAAAAAAATCACTTTATAGAGTGAGAGCAAAGTACAGTGTCAAGGTTAGTTCATTGGAAGAAGTGGCCATTAAACAAGATCAAGATTGTAAATGTAGAAAAATAGATAGTTGTATAAATACCTGCATCAAATTATGAAACACTTTAACATCCTATGCAAAATTAATATCACTGAATACTTACAATGAACTTTAGGGCATGGTATTTCTTGGATATTCCTGTTTGCTGTTAGTCCAGGTATTTTCATAAATGTTAAAGTTATTTGTGTTTTTTCCTCACAGTAAGTCCCATTTTCAGAAATATATTTGTGCCAAGGCCCAAATATAATCATCTGGTAATAATGTGTATTTGATGTTTTTAAAAATAGCATTTCCCTTACACATTCACACAATTTCCTGACCTTCCTCTTCCAAATAATTAATCATGCCATCTGTACTCACATCATATTTAACCAAATTTCTAATATAATATTTAGCACATTACATTATATTAGAGTTAGCTGTATATCTCTTTGCTTTCTCCACCAAACCATGTACCCCAGATAATAGATATCTTATTCATTTCTGTATCCTCAGCCACTTGTTACATGTTTGACACATACTAGATATTCTCTAAGCAAGTATCTTGCTCTTTCACCCAAGATGAAGTGTGGTGGTGTAATCTTCGCTCATTGCATCCTCGACCTTCCTGACCCAAGCAATTTTCCTAACTTAGCCTCCTGAGTAGTCAGGCCTACAGGCTTGCGCCACCTAATGTCTAACTAATTTTTGTATTTTTTTTGTAGAGAAAGGTTTTGCCATTTGCCCAGGCTGGTCTTGATCTCTTGGGCTCAATCCACCCACCCACACTCCTCGGCCTCCCAATGTGCTAGGATTATAGGCATGAGCCATCATGTCCAGTGGAAGTATATATATATATTTTTTTTAGTTAACAAAAAATCTCTATTACCTGTTAAACGTGAGTATAAAGTTTAAGTTGATTAAAAAAAAAAAATAGTAGCAAGGCATTGGGAGTGGAAAAAATCTTAGAAGACTATAACAAATTTCATGTTCTAATTCCAGTCTAATATAAATATAGGTAGGCTTGAATATGCAGTTTTATTCTGCTTGGTCCAGTGTTACTATCAAGGCAATCTCTAGATAAAGACCAGAGAATCAGTGTCTTACTCCTCTGACTCTTAGAGCCTTGCTATGTCAACCCAATTTGGTTTTTCCATACTTTCAGCTGCAAGTAGTGGCCATAGAGTTAAGAGACTCTCTGATATTTGTATGTGGATTGGGTGAGAATGGAGGAGTAACAGGAAGTCAGAAGAACCTAGTCACTACAAATTGACCCTGGATAATATAAAACCACTTTTAAATTCCATATGAGCAATTTAATCAAGGTGCTTTTTTCCCTCAATAAGATGTTTTTTTTGTTTGTTTATTTCCAGTTGTAATCCTGTGACAGGAAATCCTACATTAATACAGTTTTTCATACCTCTAAGCACTTGGCTTTGATTCCATCGGTAGAGTTTCGTGTTTGCTTTTGTTTTATATTGTATTCCACAGGGCATGTGATTTTATTTTTTAATCATTGTTGTATGCCCTTCCGTGTCTAACAAAGTGATTTAGGTTTTCCATGACAAGTTGTGGAAGGAAACTGGAAACAGTTTCAGTGTTGCTCACAATTCAGAATTGGAGACTTTAACCTATTAACATCTTTAATTACAAAACATTTTATTCTCATTTGAAAATTAAACATAAGGTCTTAATTGTTCTGTATAATGGATTTGAAGTAGATGTGAGTATCCATGTATATTATTTATGTTTAAGGCTCATTAATGCTGCCTTGATTATTTTAATAGAGTTTTTTTGTTTCCTTATAACCAAAACTATAAGAAAACTTGAAGGAAGTCAGCATGTAATTAGTCTGGATATATGAACAACAGATTGCATTGTTTCACATGCTGTGAACTATGAGTGATCCACAATGCTGTGAAGAAGAGCAAAGCACCAACAGTATTTCTCCCTTAAAGCTCAACATTCTTGACTTTTCAAACATCACTGCTTGGGGAACTGAGAAACGCAGAAGTTCTACTGATATGATGATTATTGACTGAAATGGCTGTACTTGTTATCATTTATTGGCTGATGGCTTACCTCTCTAAAAATTCTTTTATTCCTAAAATCAATTTTAATCTTATTTGGAGTGCACATGATGGAGAGGGAAAAATGGTGAGGAAAGAGGAGATGGATTTTTTTTTTCTCATTAATTAGGGAGTTCAGTAGATCTAAAGATGATTACAAGGAACCAATTGAATAATCTTTGTGATTATAGTCAAGAAATATATTACCTAGTCACACATTTAATTCAAAGTATCACAAAGTTGTCATGGTGTAACTTTGTTTGATGCAATTTCAAGCTCCTAGCATTTTGGTTCTTGCTGAAACATTTCACTCTAGAAGCTTACCTTGGAAATATTGTGGGTATGGTTCTAGATCTCCACAATAAAGCAAATATCACAATACTGCTAGTGACATTTTGGTTTCCCAGTGCCCACAAAACTTATTTTATACTACACTAAAGTCTATTAAGTGTATAATAGTATTATGTCTAGAAAAAGCTCACACCTTAATTTAAAAATACTTGAATATTTATTAATTGCTTTATTGCTAAAAAGATGCTGACGATCATCTGAGCCTTCAATAAGTCATCATCGTTTTTCTGTTGGAGGGTCTGGCCTTGATGTTAATGGCTGCTCATTGAAAAAGGGTAGTGTTTACTTAATATAGAAATGGCTGGGGAAATTTCTTCAAATAAGAGGATAATGAGGTTTGGCATGTTAATTGACTCTCACCAAATATTTTTCCACAGCATGTGATGGTGTTTGATAGCATTTTACCCACATTAGCACTTCTTCCACATTGGAGTCATTTTTCTCAAATTGTGCCACTGCTGTATCAACTAAGTTTTATGTAAATATTCTAAAACCTTTGTTGTAATTTCAATCATGTTCACACATCATCACCAGGAGTAGATTCCATCTCAAGAAACCACTATCTTTGCTCATCTATAAGAAGCAACATATCATTCATTCAAGTTTTATTCTAAGATTGCAGCAATTCAGTCATACCTTCAGCCTCCACTCCTATTTCTAGTTATCTTGTGATTTCCACCACTTCTGCCTTTACTTCCTCCAGTGGAGATTTGAACTGCTCAAAGTCATCCATAAGAATTGGAGATAACTTCTTCTAAACTCCTTTTCACACTGATAATTTGACTTCCCCCAAATGAATTACAAATGTCCTTAATTACAGCGGAAATAGTGAATATTTTCCAGAAAGTTTTCAGTTTCGTTTACTCAGATCCATCAGTGGAATCACTGTCTATGACATCTATAGCCTTGCAAAATGTATTTCTTAAATTGTAAGATTTGAAAGTCAAAATCATTCTTTCATCTATGGAATGCAGAGTTGATGCTGTGTTAATAGGCAAGTAAACAACATTAATCTCTTTGTACATATCCATCAGAACTCTGGGGTGACTAAGTATATTGTCATTGAGCAGTAATATTTAAAACAATTTTTTTTTTTTTTTTTCTGAGCAGTAGTCTCAACTGTGGGCTTAAATATCAGTAAATCATACTGTAAACAGATGTGCTGTCATCTAGGCTTTGTTCTATTTATAGGGCACAAGCAGAGTAGATTGAGCATAATTCTTAAAGGCTTTAAAATTTTCAGAATGATACATGAGCATTGGCTTCAACTTAATGTCACCAGCTGCATTAGCCACTAAGCTAACAGAGTCAGCCTGTCCTTTGAAGCTTTGTTGCCTGGCATTGACTTCTCTTCTCTAGCTATGAAAGTTCTAGATAGGAGTCTTCACCTCTCCTGCCCTTCACTGAATTGAAGAGATAAGCCCTTGCTTTGGATAAAGCTTTGGTTTAAGGGAATGCTGTGGTTGGCTTAACCTTCTAACCTGACCACTAAAACACTCTTTATATCCATAATGAGGCTATTGCGCTTTCTTATCATTTGTGTACACTGGGCTAGCACGTTTAATTTTCTTCAGGAGCTTATCCTTTCTATTACAACTTGGCTATTTTGCTCAAGAGATCTAGTCTTTACAGTCTCAGTTTTGGACATGTCTTCCTCATTAAGCTTAATCATTTCTAGCTTTAGATTTGAAGTAAGAGATATGTGATTTTTTTTACTTTAACACTTAGCGGCTGTTGTTGGGTTATTAACTGGCCTAATTTCAATATTGTTGTGTCTCAGGGAGTAGGGAAGACTGAGGGGAAAGATGGGTATGGAGGAATGGCTGATGGGGGAGCAGGCAGAGCATACACATCGTTTATCAATTAAATTTTCTGTCTTATATGAGCATGATTCGTGGTTCTCTAAAAGTTACAATAGTAACATAAAATATCACTAACCACAGATTACTGTAACAGATATAATGATAATTAAAACGTTTGAAATACTGCAGTAATTACCAAAATGGGTAATTTTGGTAATACGGGTAACTCATGACCCAGAGACATGAAGTAAGTACATGATGTTGGAAAAATGGTACCAAAAGACTTGTTCAAAGCAAGGATGCCACAAAACTTCAATTTGTGAAAAATGCAGCATCTGCAAAGCATAACAAAGAAAAGTACAATAAAATTCTGTGTGCTTGTATAAATATTTAGTAGGATCAAGGCAGTCATATTAAGATTGGTGGATCTAGTCATTAGGACCATTCTAATTTTATATTCTCATACCTTTTTACTAAAATTAAATGTTTCGTTAAGATAGATTGAATCAACTTTTAGACATGAAATAGGAGAACTGTTTGGTAAAAACACATACCCTGAATTTCACTGATTCTAAGACACTTCCACCGCCCCCCACATTTTAACATCGTTGAAATTATAATACACCCTAAAATTCGTGTGATCTTAACCTTTGTGGTTTCTAAGCAGCAGAAACACCACAGTTGTCCTTGCATGTGTCTGTATAAACTTCATCCAAGCTGTCCATATTTTTCTCACTTTACTTGAGTTACATGCATTGTTAAGAGTACAAGCGTGTAATTTACTTGCCATTAAAATATCTTCAACTATTATTACACTAATATGTGATGTAAAAGTGAAATTATGAATATTATGCTCTCAGAAACTCTGAGAAAAATAAAATATTGATATTTTGTATCAGTATAGTTTTATGTGAATATGATGTAAAATAAAATAAATATAAAATAAAATATAAAAATGATACTAGTGAAGCAAATATTTAATATTGGATGAATTAATATACTTTCTTTAAAAGCTGTAACCAAGTACTTTATAAGACCTAACGAAGGAAGATACTTTTAAATGAAATGTGTTGTTTTGTTGCTAAAATATATCTGTCATTTTCACACAATGTAAAATCAAGACATTAGAAATTTTCCAATCTTTTGGACTAAATGAGAGAGATTTTCAAGTAAGTAGAGCCTATATTACCCAATTCATATATCAATACAACTTTTATTAAGTCATTTTATAATAGTATATAAGGAGAATTTTTATTACTAATAGTACATATTTTTTGTCACTTATCATATATAAAAGTGCATCTTACAGTTAAAGACAGCATATTATTAGTAAAGTATATAATCTAGCAAATACATGTAAGTGCTAAAATAAAATACACTCTGAACACATTCTTCATTGAAAAGTTAGGTTGAAAAAGTGTCATAACTCAAAGTACCACTCAATCTTACATTGGAGTGGAAATCCTTAGCTGCTTTTAATTTCTAAATATTTGGAGTGGGACTATTGCTTATTAAAATTCCAATTGTATTTTTAAGGAAAATCTACATGTCATATTTAGACACTTTTTTTTCTTTTCTCCTTTTTAGGTTTGGGGGTACATGTACAGGTTTTTTTACATGGGTAAATTTCCTATCCCTGAGGCTTGGTGTATTAATGATCCCTTCACAAAGATAGTGAGCATAGTGCTCAGTATGTATGTAGCCTTCCCTGCTCAATGAGTCTGCAGTATCTTTTGTTGCCATCTTTGTGTCCATGTGTATTCAATGTTTAGCTCCCACTTATAAGTGAGACCATGCAATCTTTAGTTTTCTGCTCCTGCCCTAGTTTGCTTGGATAATGGCTCCCAGCAACATCCATGGAGCTGCAGAGGACATGATTTCATTCTTTTTTATGGCTGCATAGTATTTCGTGGTGTACATATACTAAATTTTCTTTATCCAGCCCACTGTTGATGGGCGCCTAGGTTGATTCTGTGACTTTGCTATTGTGAATAGCACTGCGATACACGTAGTGGATGTGACTTTTTGGTAGAACAATTTATTTTCCTTTGCATGAATACCCAGTAGTAGGATTGCTAGGTCAAATGATAGTTCTCTTTTAAGTTATTTGAGAAACTTCCACATTGTATTCTACAATGACTGAACTAATTTACATTCCTACCAGCACTGTATAAGCATTCTATTTTCTTGGCAAATTCAGCTGCCTCTGTCACTTTTTGTTGTTTTAATTATAGCCATTCTGACTGGTGTGAGATGGTGTCTCATTGTGGTTTTGATTTGCACTTCCCTAATGATTAGTAATGATGAGCATTTTTTCACGTATTTGTTGGCTGCATGTATGTGTTGTGAGAAGTGCCTGTTCGTGTCCTTTGCCCATTTTTTAATGGGGTTGTTTTCTGTGTGCTGATTTATTTAAGTTCCTCATAGATTTTAGATATTAGACATTTGTTAGATGTGGAGTTTCTGTTTTAATGAACATTTTATGTTTAAAAAGTAGAATGAAAATAGTAAAAAATGCAGTAGGTCTCTGAGCTAGAAATTAAATTTAAAGATGCATATTTCAATTCCATAGATTTGTTTTTAAGGTAGGAACATTTATAGATTATGTAATCCACTTCTATGATTTCAGGATACACAAAAAGAGGTCCAGGAGATTGACTTACTTAATGTCGATCACCCAGTTTGTTGGGATGAGAAATGTGTTCTCATAGCTGGTTAAATGGGATAGGAAACCTGCAAATTTGAAGTGTCTCTAACTGCACAGTCCCTGTAGCTACAATCTAAATTTCTCCACTTACTAGCTTTGTGCTCATTTAAGGTTACTTAAGCTCTTTGTCCTCAATTTCCATATTTTTAAAATAGGGATACTTATACTGTCTACCTTCTAGAGATGTTGTGATAATTAAACAAGTTGATAGATAAGCATATGAATAGTACCTGGCACAGCAATGTACATGACAACCCCCAGAGTAGCACAGTATACAAGTTATGCAGCCCCCCAATATACAAGTTATGCAGCCCCTCCAAAATACAAGTTATGCAGTCTCTCTCTCTCTCTCTCTCTCTCTCTCTCTCTCTCTTTATCTAGATAGATCTCCAATGTAATAAGTACTATATGATATTCTGGATTGGATCCTTGAAGGGCAAGAGGACATTAGTTGGAAAACAAGTGACATCCAGATAAATTCTGGGGCTTAGTTAATAGTAATGCACCAATGTTATTTTCATAATTTTAAAAAATTTGCTGTGGTGATATATGATGTTAACGTTAGGGGAGACTGGGTGAGGGATATAAGAGGAACTTAAACATAGAACAAAACATCACATTCAAATTTTAAATATATTCAATAAATATATTCAATTGATATTTGTCAATTAAAGAAATAAAGTAAAAACAAGGAAAACTTATTTTAAAAAATAAATATTTGAGGTGATCTTTAATTCATATTACGTTCTTGTTTAAGTGTAAGATGTCATTCTCTGTTACTCTTGCTTACCAGCAATTTCTCCAAATTTATCAGATTATTTTCTGTATTGGAATGATGTGTAATGTTTTCTAGTTGTTATTATAATCATAGAGAGCATACAATTTAAAAAGATTAAAGAAGAATATGATAAATCAGAAAAAAACAGTATCAGGACAATCAAATTCAGCATTCTCCTTATATCAGGAGTAGATATGGCTGTAAGTTAAAAAAGAAAACAACTAAATAACAGTTGTTAAAATAACATAGAAATGCTCTTTTTTTCTTTCACACCTTATCTTCCAGAGGTTAATAATCCATAGCTAATATGGTTTTCCTATCACAAAGTCAGGCTCCTTCCAACTTGTTGCTAGGACAAGGTGCATCTTCCCTATCCTCAAAGTTGTCTCATGGCTTAAGTCTTTTCAGTGCCCATATTACATCTCATTTCAGCTACTAGGAACAGGAAAGACAACAGGAAAAGACAAAGTCCTACAGTCTTCTTGTGAAATGTTTGCCAGACAAACGATCTTTTTCCTTTCTTCTACCTCCAGTCTTTTGGCCAGAATTTAGTTATATGTATGCTCCTAAGTATCAAGGAGGCTAGAAATATGATCTTTATTTTGGGCAACCATCTAAAAAGTGAAGGTACCTTTTCAGTTCCACAGGAAGAAAACTACTTGGGGAAATACCAGCAGCCTCCGCCTATTCTCCCACCAATATAGATCTTTCAGCAAGCAGGAGAGAGCAATGGAACATTATATTGTCCAAAGATGGAAGCTTTTTTCTGTCTGAGAAACTGACGAAGTTGTGCAATACCGTGGCCTTGACACGTACAACAAAAAATGCAAAGGAAAATACTGAACTAAATTTTAACTGGGTTCATCAGAATCTGTTTTTAATACAAAAAATCTAAATTGACTGTTTCTTAACCCAGGGCTAATGAATGTCTTATTTTGTTTTTAAATCATAGAGTCTTACCAAATGTAGAAGTGGCTTGCTCCATTTTTTTGGCAATATATTTTAATTTGTTCCTTTGCTGGGGTCTTCTATTTTTAGGTCTGTAGGTTGGGAATCTAAATGCTTTCCCTGGTTGAAATATTATATGAAAGACAATTTATCTTACAGATGAAAATGGAGAAGTTTTAAGCATTTGGAAGTATATATTGTCAAGCATTGAACTGTTGGCTGTGCCTGTGCTAGTGAATGAAGTGGCATGTTTATAATTCTGTGTTGTTAATCAATGTATGAATGATTGCCTTTTAAAAACTCATTTTTAAATATTTTATCTCCCGTATACAATAGTCTAGTTCATTTATTATAGAGATAGCTCACTGGCTATCAAGTTACGTGATAGACTAAAACAGTTATTTTTGCAAAGTTCAATATATAAAATATACTATATTGAAATCTAAAGGCAAAATGACAAAAGTAGTGCTTCTGTTAATTAAAGCTATATTTACAACCATTCTGCTTTGCAAAATTAAGAATGAATAAATGATAGACATCTAAGCAATGTTCTGATATTCATTTTTTTTTTTTTTTTTTTTTTTTTTGAGACAGAGTCTTGCTCTGTCGCCCAGGCTGGGGTGCAGTGGCCGGATCTCAGCTCACTGCAAGCTCCGCCTCCCGGGTTTAGACCATTCTCCTGCCTCAGCCTCCCGAGTAGCTGGGACTACAGGCGCCCGCCACCTCGCCCGGCTAGTTTTTTTTTTGTATTTTTAGTAGAGACGGGGTTTCACCGTGTTAGCCAGGATGGTCTCGATCTCCTGACCTCGTGATCCGCCCATCTCGGCCTCCCAAAGTGCTGGGATTACAGGCTTGAGCCACCGCGCCCGGCCTGATATTCATTTTTAAATACTAAAGAATAAGATTTTCTAACGGTCACTGTAATGATTAAAATTAATTTTTAGGACTTATTTCTTTATATTTTGCCATCATATCACTTTGTGGGTAGGAATTATAAAACATTGATTTCTAGTGGAACATAAAAAATCCATGATACATAACTGTGTATTCTTCAATTTCCTATGGCTCAAGTAACATCACTAAAATTTTCAGATAATTTTAACCCCATATGCTAAATAATATTTTGGAATATTCTACTGAAATAGAAATCAGAGGCTAGCTGTATTACCTGATTAGTTGTCCCAAATTATATCATAAATTGTCCTAAATCTACCTGCCACCACATGGCACACAGGAAAATTAGAAAATGATTATTAAAATTTTAATTTCATTCTCAATTATTAAGATGACTTTTTGTGGCATTATGCCTTATTATCTCAATTGGCCAGAAATCCTTTTATTGTAGTTACATGTATGTCATTTTTGCTCTTGCAGTGATTTTTTTTTTTTTTAATGGAGTCTCTCATTGCACTCCAAGGGTGGAGTGCAGTGGCATGATCTTGGCTCACTGCAATCTCTGCCTCTCAGGTTCAAGCGATCATCCTGCCTCAGCCTCCCAAGTAGCTGGGATTATAGGCATGTACCACCATGCCTGGCTAATTTTGTTATTTTTAGTAGAGGTGAGGTTTCACCCTATTGGCTAGGCTGGTCTTGAACTCCTGACCTCAAGTGATCTTCCCACCTCGGACTCCCAAAGTGTTGGGATTATAGGCAAGGGTCACTGTGCCCAGCATGATCATTTTTGTAAGTACACAATTGCATTTTTTCCTGTAATTTTCTAATAGGTACATATTTTAGTAAGCATTTTAGCGTGAGTTAAGACAAAAGCAAATAAAAAATGAAGTTCAAACTTAAAACAAATTCATGTTGAATCTCTTATCTGAAACGCTTGGCACCGATATGTTTTTGATTTAAAGTTTTTTCAGATTTTGAAATACTTGCAATATACAGGTTGAACGTCCCTAATTTAAAAATCCCAAGTCCAAAATGCTCCAATGAGCGTTTTCTTTGAGCATCATGTTGGTGTTCAAAAAGTTTTGAAAGTTGGAACATTTCAGATTTTGGCTTTTCAGATTTTAAATGTTCAACTTATTTAGAGTTATTAGGAATATCCTGTGGTGCTTTTTACTTCTCCACAATATACTTCTTTCATTGTCGTAAAACAAATTTTTTAAATATTGTGTATAGCTTCTAGTAATACCTAACTCATTCAAAGAAAGAAAAAAGAAGGGAGTGAGTGAACCCGAGGGAGGGAGAAGGCACTAATTTACCTAGTCAATGCAGGAAATACCTTTGGGTTGAGTCTACACAAATGCTCTCAGTTTTCCGCAAACTTACATCAGCACCATCACAACAACAACAAGAAAAATTGCAGCTTGGTGTTAATTTTTAGAACACTATGACACCTTATAATGTAATGGCCACACAAGGCATGCAGTATCTTACAGGGTGTATATAAAAGGTATCAATCATTCCTAAATCTGTTTGTACTTTCAGGAATTTCACGTTGGATATGGTCCCTGGATATGATATAGAATAATAGAGCTGTGTGGCTGTTAAGCCAAAAAAAAAAAAAAAAAAACAACAACAACAACAACAAAAAACTAACTTCCTGACCATATCTAGTAGGGCTCTGCAGAAACACACAAATAAATATTTTGTGGTTTTTTCATATGTCTATGAAAATACATCATGTTCATGTCTAAGAAAAAAATATTGGTGTATCATTGTCAAATTGCTATTTTTTTAAATGAAGACATTATATTACATAATAAAAAATTCTGAATTATTACATTTTAGAAGAATAATTTCAATTAAAATTAATATGGATTTTTAAAAGAATTTTATGTTTGGCAACAAAAATGTAGAAGCAGTTTAGGCCTAACACTTAATAGGAAAATACTTTACTCGAACTATGTACTGCCTATTAAGAATGCATTGGTAGAGTCATGAGTGGGAAAACCTGAAATTATTAGGAAAGTATTAAACAAACAACACCAAGAGCAGTAACTCTTCACCCTCAAGTAATACACTAGCTGTTCTAATGTACTTTTGTTGTGATTTTTTAAAAATATTACAATAATGAACGTCCATCAATTAGGTTATTGGCTTGTTTCAATGGCTAAGCACGGATATTGAATGTAGAGCTATGTGAGTATCTTTCATTAATCCTTGTGCCTCATTGTCATGATGCATAATGGTAAGATTGACAGAAAGATGCCAACAAACACATGCATGAAGGAGAAGCCTCTTTCACGTTCAAGATACATCATGCTGTGCACATACTGTGCTTGAGTTGTATGCATATGTAAGTCACCATGCATGGCAGATGACACAGTAGGCATCATCCCCATTTGAAACCCATCTTGCATGGCCTTTCAAGACGTGGGGAAGAGCTGAGGCCAGTGAAAACATCTGATACAACACGAATGTCCAATTAGAAACTCTGAAAAGCTACTTTTGCCTTTCATGTGACATGTGGTCATGAATTAAGGATCTTTAAGTAAATAGACAGAAGGAGGAGAAATATAAAATCCCCTTTGTGAAAAACAAAGTCGCTTTCCCAAAATCCTTCCCAGATCTTCACATTTATCAGATGCTTTCATGGTATCGTCATCTCCAGTGGGCTGTGGAAAACAGTGTTTACTGTGAGGTTAGGGAGCTTCCTCGTCATTTTCAGTTTTTACTCTCCCCCAGAAGTTAAAATGTTTAAGCCTATTTCTGAGTGAAATAATTGATTTTCATGTTTTTGAGAGAAACAGCTAGGGAATCTTGGCAACTTTCCTGAGCATGTTTGCTGTGGACTTTGACTCTAACAGCGATTACTTCCTGATAAAAATGGTCTTACTTTTGAGAGTCAATGTTTGATGGCAAATAAAATATTTATATGGTGCACCATGATACTACTAAAAATAAAAACTTCTCATTTGTTTCAGCCTTCTGAGTAGTACCTTATACAAAGTATACTTGCAAAAATATTAGCTCCCTTTTCCCTTTATCATTCTGAGATCTATCTATGTATCTATCTGTGTATCTATCTATGTATCTATGTATCTGTCTATCTATCTATCTATCTATCTATCTATCTATCTATCTATCTATCTATCTATCTATCTGTGTGTCTATCTATCTATCTATCTATCTATCTATCTATCTATCTATCTGTCTGTCTGTCTGTCTGTCTGTCTATCTATCTCAGGGTCACTGTTTTTGCATATACAGAGAAGTTGTAAGACAAACATTTGGTCAAATATTAATGCCATTTATTGTGTTTAAATCCTTCTTTCTGTAAATTCATATGTCTAATTTTCATGTGAATTTTGTAGATTTGCCAATTATATACTCTTTAAATTTTAATAATTCTAAAAAGTTTACCTTCAGGATTTTTAAAATTTTGTATAAAGGTGTTTCTCATTGAATGACAGTAATGATATGATACCTTAGATCAATATCATTAATAATTTGCATGTCATCCCTATATTTTATCTCTAACTGTGTGTATATATTATGAATATGAAACCTTGAGGTTAATTTATAGGGCTAAGTCCTAGGAAATTAAAATGGTGTATGGGAGGCAGGCTTTCAGGGTTATAATTTGACCTGGGATACACTTTAATATGTTTAAAAATGAACACTTTAAAAATATTATTTTTATATTTTTAAAAATATACATGTAGTGCCTACAGATTATATGTATGTGTATAAAAGTATATAGAAAATAATAGCATATAATTAAAAATAAAGGAATATATAATATGAAAAAATTATATTTCTTATACTGAGTTAGAAAATTAAATGATATCTCTGGCCTTAAAATGTATTTTGAGCTTTTAAGGATCCTTTGTTTCTAATTCTTTGTTCCAAGTCATCCCAGCAAGTTGGTTGCTTAAGAGAGTGATGGTGTTGACATCAGGAGCTAACGCTCACTTTAGTCTTGTTATATAATTAGCTTTATAAGGCATAACCACACTTTTGGCAGATTCATATATTCCCTAAATTTTCCATTTTGAATGACTATCATACCAATTATATTAAAGAGATATTCCTGATTGTGTGCTTGTTTTACTGATACTTTATGCACATTATATTAGTACTGATTAATAGATTTTTTTTCTGTACTGGAACTTTCTTGATTATTCTGTATGAAATTATTGCAAAGGTAGAAAAGGAAAAACTTGTTTTGCTTTTCAATTATAAAGCATCAGTGTTACCTTGGTGACATGGACAAAACAATAGCTGTACACATTCAATCATCTGCAAAATCTGAACAAATATTAATTATATTGATTTTTCTACTGTCTTATGGAGGTAATTGCTCCTTTTATCCAAGGAGCAGAAAAGTTAATTATATACTTAAAATCCAAATTAGTGAGTGGTTCCATCATTTACTAGTATTTCTCTCCTTTGTCCTGGTATTCAAAAATCAGAGCTCAGAATTAAATGCTGCTTTCTTTTAAAAGTGTGTTAAATATTATTGGTGTACTGAATAAGAAAAAGAAACAAACAAGACATGATCAGGCCATCAATAACCTAATTGCTTATAAGTACTACACATAGAAAAATAAACCATAAAAAGCAGAATCTCAAAAAGGGGGAACCATCCTATCATTTAATGGTATTTATAAATATCTGGATATGATAAACTCTTTAATCCATAAACTATAACCTGGTAGGTAAAATAACATCTAGAAGAACCCCACCATTCTAATCTGGCAATATTCAATTTGATATAATAGTGGTAATACATGGAATATTGGAAACTTAATTAGTATTTTAGTTACCTAAGTGAAATATTATTCTTACTGAATCATTGCTAAAAATACATCTCATAAAGTCATATGCATATTCCATCCTAGCCTGTAATTTACATTTTTTAATATTTATACTTTGCAATTAGCACTATCATTACCTTTTATTTGGGAAGGTATATGGAATCAGTACTCTTAAAATTTTAAGAAAAAATCCATATTTTCTGATGTTGTTCCTGGAGTATATTATACAGTGATGTATTTTACTATCTGCCAAAACTGCTCTCTTTTACAGCAGAAGATAAATTGTTCTTTATCTCTGAGCAGTGCCTTTTTGTCATAGCCAGTGGGATTCAATACCACTGATTCTTTTTACAATCTTGGTTTAGAAAATTAAAGAAACTCAAGTAGCACTGCTACAATTCATTCATGGCTAATACATCTTGTCGCGCATGACTGAGGACAAGTGCCCTCCAGATTAAATTTTGCTGCTCAGCACCCTGCATTTTCATAAAATATAGTCCTTACATAGCTCTATGAATATCCCAAACATGTGGTTTAATTTAAACCAACATGCTTGAGTCACCCATTTAAATAAAATATTTATAATGTTCCAAAACTATTTTATAAATGTACTTTCTTAAAATAAAACAAGTAAAGCCTATAATTTTATATGAGTTAAAACAGTATTGATACTCAGTGATAAGTAGAGAACTTCGGGGAGGATTACCTGAGTTACCTTAGGGAACAGACATTTGCTTCTGAGTATTGATTTGTGAGAGGAAGATGGCACTGTCAACTGGTACTAAAAGTCCCTGTAAGTGTTGGATCAACCCACCCTGTTTCCCTCTACCCCATGGCCTAGGCAAGATAGATACAGTTGATATGAATGGCCTTACAAAAGATTACCTTTTCCTGTGATGCTCTGTTTAGGTTGCTTGCTGCCTCATTTGTAATCATAGTTTAAAGGTGGACTTTGATTTGCATTTTGAAAAATTTATTCGTAAAATAAATGTATCAGTTTGGATAGGGTTAATGAGAGAAAAAGGAATTCTAGAATGAATAAAAAGAGTCTCTAACAGGGAGTTATTTATAATGATGTATACATATACCCTATGGATGTTTATTATCATAAGAAACATACCCTGAAGTCTAAGAAAACAGATTCTTATGGGATTATTAACAAAAACTGATTGAAATGAGCATCTGATGCTACAAATTTCTCTTCTTTATCTATCTCTTTCTCCCTTTGTGTGTATGTGTGCGTATTATGGTCTCAGCATAAGCTATCAGATGTTGCCTCATAATGATAAAGATTTGCGTTAGGAACTATTCATGGAACTTTTAACCACGTAGAAACGATGTTGAGATCAAAAGCAACCTAAAACTTTATGGAGAAAGAATCAATCCACACTCTCATGATGTGTACATATTGACTAATACTCTATGAAACAGTTGGAAGAGCAGTGTGATCTTTAGTTATTTGGGAATGTTACTAGAACATTGTGCATTCAGTATCCTGTATGTATGATGGGAGTCTTAGGGATCTAATCAAATGATCTGTAGGCTTAGGGATTCAGCAATACTGAATCACTATGTAAACCTTTACTATAAGTAAACCTTTTACTAACATAAAAAAGCTATAAAAATAATTAAACCACTGTTTACACATGGTTGGGAGTGTCAAAAACCAGCAAAATGACAAAAAATAAGTAGCAGAATCCATGTGAAATAAAAACTAAAGAGTAAACACAGACTAGTTAATGGGTTGAAGTTCTTTCAACATTACATAGCATGTATGTTGTTTTATGTCAGTATTGTAAATTAATTTTTGCATACATATCAAAAATTATTAAATAGTTATATTCCCTAATGGGAGTCATTTATTTCCAAAGAGCAGTAGTGGTCCTAGTTTTCTCATACATAATCATTAGCTATTCAGGCACATTATCAAATATATACTCTCTTGTCTCTACAAAAAGTTTAATCAAAATGTTAATGTCATAGACATAGCAATTTGATTCACATATTAATAAAACAGAAACAAAATTAAATTGAAATGGATGTTTAGGAATACCATTTCTTTGTTGACAGAAAGTAAAATTGTGTGATTATCTGTGTGCATTATGGATTGATAAACAACTGTTTCAATAAAAGTGGAACACTAAAATTAAATATCTTCCTTTCATATAGATATCTAAAGCCATGTTTGCTCAGTTCTATGTAATTCATCGCTAATTATCAGTAAGCATTTTTCATGCATTTTACAATTATCAAGGGATTTCAAGTAAATCAGATTCTAGATGCTCACAAATACCTGTATACAATTATTATACTAAACATTTTCTATAGAAGTAAACATATATACATACAAGTACATGTGTGTATACACACATACAAATACAAATAACTGAGAAATGAAGGGGTTAAATTAACTTTCTTCAGAAAATATGTGTGGCATTTGGTATAGTTGTGACATGTATGCATGGATATATTCTGACTACTTGTCAAGTTGTGATTAATATAGCTATATATGACCAATGGAATTAAAATTTTTCATTCATGTGTACGTGGCCAGTATGCCAATATTTTTCCTTGTTAATAAAATATTTTAACGTATTAAATTTAGAGATTCTAGGTCAATGACTTCTTAGTGCTATTAATTAAATAAGTAAATGAGGATTGGGAAAAGAGAATAGGAAAAGTAGGAAAGAAATGAAAGATGTGCATGGTACATTTTACCACTTGACACTAATGATCAAGGTCGTCATTAGGTCACACAGACCTACATTTGAATTTCTTCTATTTCTTTTAAAAATCTGTGTTCTTCAGCAAATGACTTGAAAATAACAATCTTGTATCATGAACAATATAATACCAGTTGTCTTATTGTATGCCTCTTTATTACTATATCTACTTGCTTTGTAGGAAGAAATGTATAAAACAGAAATATCTCTCAAGCAATCTAACCTCTACCTTCTTATGCAGGAGATAATTTATGGTTTCATTAGCCAATCATTCAACAAACAACATTTCTAAGGGCCTACTTTGGACCTCATAGTACTAGTCACTCAGGATATAGAAATGAATAAAATGCATCCAAGCATTTAGGAGTTCCTTATCAAGAATGAAAGACATATATACAGTGAGAAGAGACAACATGATTTGGGGAGCTTAGAACAAAGGTATGTACCACAGCATGGAAAGTCAAGAAGACGTTTTCAGATATCTGACATCTCCTCAGCTGAGCTGGGTTTGAAAGATACATTGAAATTTTCCAGCTTCTTGTGGGAAAGAGTATAAGATTAATATGAGTAAACTGAAAGAAGTGAGAAGTAGTCTGAAACTTCAAGTACATCAGTTGTACTTTATAGTAAATTAAGTTTCACAGAGAGGTAAGAAAATAACTGCTATATTGCTTGATTTTTGGGAGAGAACATTCCAAGAATGAGTACATAGCTCAAAAACATAATTACATATTTAAAAGGAAAATGAAATAAGAGATTTTTATTATGTGCCAAAAGTACAATTTATCATTTGAATAGGGAGACTGTCTTCCTACAGTGAAAAAATGAGACAGTGGGCATCAAGCTGGCTGTTGACAAACTATTGAAAGTGAATGTGTAAATGTATTACTTTTACAAAGTGCAATATACTTTCACATTAGATTTTAAGGAAAAGATTCTTCCTAATGGACATATATTTATGGATATAAGAATAGATATTGAAGAAACAGTAAATGTTAAGAATTAATTCCTTTCTTGTTTTGTTTTTATCTGCTATCCAGAGCTGGCTATATGTCATTCAAAATTGAAGTGACCTTCCTAACTTGATGGCCTTACTATTGTTTAAATAAGATCACAATAATTATGTAATTCTTATTAGAACAGTAGTAATGTAGAACTAACGGAATTGTTTGTAAATCTAAATTTAATATCACTGTGAAGCAGATAAGGAGATGATTCAGTTTAATGTGTTAACTAACAGTTGTCTCTTGAGATGTTTGTGCACCAATTGCAAACAGTATACAATTTACAAACATCTAGGATGAGTAGTAACAATTGTAAAGGACTCTTCTTGTTTAAGCAGAAGGTTATAAGCACTATCTGAGATATACAACAGAAATCAGTTCTTCTGACTTTAAATCAAATATTGTGAAGCAAACACATTTTTAAAAGTATAGGTTCTAAAAGAATATGTATATTTTTTTCCAATTAATGAGCTGTTGCCAAGAATTAAACAGTGCCATTTCTACAAGTGTGAATTAACCTGCAGGCACCTAAAGTAATAAATACACAGAATGTGAAGATTGAAAAGAAGTGTCATTGGTAGGCACATTAAAAGAAAAATTTACATTCATAAATTCTGGGTAAAACCCCAACCTTCTTGATCTCTACAGGTTTATAATGTACTGATAAAACTGAACCTTTTGAAAGGCTCATCTTTCAAAAATATTCTAGCTTTGAAATTTAATTATGGTGTTTTCAACCATAGCTACAACTAGAGAATGGCATAGAGTTGCTAGGTTGAGTCCCTTCATATCTGTCTCATGAGAATAAAGAGATCAGCATTTAACATCAGTTTAATATTCCTTTTGCTTAAGGAGCCAAAACTATTCTAATCCTTACAATGATTTGAATATGGGTGAGAATATTAAACTCTTCCTTATGCATTGATTAAATTCCCTGGAGTGGAGTGGTTAGAAGGATCATTACATGAATCATATATGTAAGTTAAGAAAGCGCATCATAGTAATTAAGATTGTGTGCTAGAATCAGACACTCCTGAATTTGAATAGTGGCTCTACTACCACTGAATTTCTTTAAGTCTCATTTACGTATCCTTCAAAAAAGGATAAAAATAGTGCCTAACCTAACAGGGTTGTGGTAAAGATCAATAAAGATCATGCATCGATATAGCACTTTCCTTGGCCTGTGGTCCAGTACATGATAGCTGCTATTATTATTATTTTATCAATGTTATACCTAAAAAAATACCAGGTTTGGATTGTCTGTTTCAACATGGCATGTTTAGAAAGAAATATTTTTAAGATTTAGAGTAGTTTGTTTGTTTGTTTTCATCCTGGGCATTCAATACAAAAGAAAAGAAAGTAGAAGCCGCTCAAAATCTTATAGGCTGAGCCCAGGAAAACAGCAAAACAGATTAGTTTGAAGTTTCAGTGATCCATTATTATGAGTAGCATTCAAAGAGGTGCTGAGGCGAAATACTCGGTTTAATTAATCAAATAAATTAAGACTAAATAAATATTTAATACTAAACATATTTTGAATACTGTGTTAGGATATTTCCTATGTTGTTTCAATAAATATTTTCTAGGAAAAATATCTAATACAAATTAAACATAAATGTGGTGAAAAGAATTATGAAGTTTACTGGTAAACTTTTGAAGTTTAAGAAATTTGGATATTAAAGGCTGAGCTATATAGAGGGAAGAAATATCAACTGGTAACTTGCTAAGAATGAAGATAAACCCTAAATAAAGAAAAGTCTCTTCTAGCTAAAGAGAAAAGCACAAGAAAGCATAGCATCCCTTCTCTGATAAAAGGAGAAAATATATTATCAGTGCATTTTGAGATTGGCCACTTAAAATTTTGACATCCTAAAATTGTCTTTGAAGCAAAGGAAAAAAAAGAAAATTGACCAAGGTGTTTTCCCCCTTTGGAAGAGAAAAATTAGCAAGCATTTGACTTTCAAGGGAGAGAAAAATAACAATATGGGTATCACTTCCCTCTAGTGGCGAATTCAGATCCCACAAAGCACACCATGGAGTATCCTGTCAGAAGACTGATGACAATCATTTGCAGAAAATTTATAGTTTTCAGAGTTCTTCTGAATGTTTTATTTCATTGAATTCTCAAAGTACTCTATGAGAATTTATCATTCTTGTTTTAAGAATGATAGTAGTAGATTCTTAACACAGAACACAATGCAATTCTGACATTAATACATTGAGAATTGGGAAGCCTCAGATTGAGACCAGATTTTAATAGTAATTAGCTTTCTGAGTTTTTTGAGCTTATGTAAATGAGGTAGAATAGTCCGGGTAGTATCTTAAGGCCTGTTAGAATTATGAAGTTATGTCAGCTTTTCTGTTTTATATCTAGTAAGTAGTTAAACTGAGACTTTAGCATTGGTACCATACCATCTGGCCCAGTCCTCTTTTCTCCCGGGGCTGCCCCTCTTGAATGGATTATGATATGCATTACTTTAGTCATGACTTAGTGCAATGTCCAAGATGCATCATAATTAAGGATATAAACTCTCTAATGAGATCCACTTAGGTTGAGTAGGGAAGAAAACAGAATGAGTGGGAAGTAGACGTTTTGCAAATCATGTTGGAAGTTGCCAAATGGCATGTTAAATTTCAGCTGACCTGGGACAAATCAACAGGTGTCAGATGATGTAAACTTTGTTACATGGTATTTTCCAGGTTACATATGGACAAGAGTGGCTACTACTAGAGAGAGGTCTATTTCTTTTATAAATTTGAGGATTGATAAATTATAGAATGAGTAATACCTAACTACTTTGATGATCTTGAAAGTTGAAACTAGTGTTTACTAGATTTTTAAATCTGGAAACTCATTTTATAATATTTTCTGTATTTCACAGTAAATTAGATCTAAAGAATAAAGACATGCAATGCCAAAATAGAGCATTTGTTTTTTTTTTCCCCCCCTATATGGGTGAATATAGTATTTGTGTAGCCTTTAAGTTGACCAGCAATACAAAGGTTTTATTTACCATCTTATTTGCATTGGATGCAGGACGACTTAACATAAATGTGGATGTTTGGTGCCTCTACGTTTGTTATAGACCTGAGCATCATATTAAAAATCTGAACAGTAACTTGAGAACAATTTCCACAAGACACTGCTTTTCAACTCAGGTTCTGATGTAATAAAATATTAGATGTATTTTAACTTTTTTCATCTAGTCTCTCCCCCATGTTGGTGACCTCAAGTAGTAAATATAAATTTAATGGTAGAAACCCCTATTTGATGCCTGGAAACATCTCAATGAATTCCATTTTCATTTGTGTAGCTTTTTTCTCAGCATTATCGCTCAGCCATTCTACAGCTCTCCTGGAAAAAGGCAGCCCTTATTGTTTCTCAATTTTCAGACTCTGCACAAGGAATTGCTAAGTTTATGAAGTCAGTCACAAGAGGTATATTCATATTTAATGGATTGTTTGGAGAGTTCAGCTCTTGGATTATGTCATATTTTGTTGAACTATTATGCACAGTCTTCACTTTACTCATAGTTCTTAAGAGCAAAGGGAAATAAAACTAACAGAAAGACTGCATAATTTATTTGCTCTTATTCTGAACACTATTCAAATTATGATCTCTTCTTTAATAATTGCATATATAAAATTAATCTAGTTACAAAATAATAATGATAATAATAATAATAGCAATAATTGAGGGAGAAAAGGGAAGAGTGAGGGATTAGAAGAAAGAAGAAAAGCATGTATGGAAATCCTGCCGTGTTCCAGGTGCCAGGCCAATTGCTTTATACTCATTATCTCTCATCTTTACAGCATTAAAATAGTGTTGCTTATCCTCACTTTAAAAATAAGATGTCTGAGGTTTACAGAGGTTAAGTAACTCACTAGTGATATCTAAACTATTAATAGTAGCTAACATTTGTTGAGAATGTCCTATATGCTATAACTGAGCTAAAACACTTTTTCATGTTCTCTCATTTAATCCTTAGAATAACCCTATAAGGCAGGCATTGTTCATGTCCTTTGTAGGGACATGAATGCAGCTGGAAACCATCATTCTCAGCAAACTATCACAAGAACAGAAAACCAAACACCGCGTGTTCTTACTCACAGGTGGGAATTCAACAATGAGAACACTTGGACACAGGAAGGGGAACATCACACACAGGGCCTGTAGTGGGGTGGGGAGAAGGGGGAAGGATAGCATTAGGAGATCTACCTCATGTAAATGACAAGTTAATGGGTGCAGCACACCAACATGGCACATATATACATATGTAACAAACCTGCACGTTGTGCTCATGTACCCTAGAACTTAAAGTATATTAAAAAATAATTAAGTTTTAAAAAAAAGGGAGGCATTGTTTTTATCCATCTGTAGAGGTTAAGAAACTACCACATAGAAAATCTAAATAATTGCCAGGATTGACAAACTAATAAGTAATTCAGCAGGAAGTCAGAAGTGGAACTTGGATTCAGTAGCTAGTACTGTGACCGGATGGTTCATAAGGATCAACCAAACATTTCAGGATACGTATTGAAGTTAGCCAGATAAAACTATAATATTATGGACCTAAAAATCTGAGTGAATTGTACACAACTAACATGTGTTTTTCATGTAATCATCTTATTCTGTCATTCTTAGTGCATTGCATGAAGCTTACTAACCCTCTGCTCATTTACTCTGGCCCCAACCACTTACTGTTCTCTATCATGTGTGATTTCCTTTTCAGAGCTGTAATTCATTATACTCTTTCTTAGTTCATGGAGCTTATTTTTATTTTTATTTATTTTTTCCTGTGAAAAGCTCTTGCACATTTTTCCTTTGATTCTTTCTCTCTAGCTACCTTATTTGGTACCTCCTTTGCAAAATGTCTTTCTGCTGCCTGCTTGCAAATATCTTCTGTGTTCTGTAGTCTGCACACCCTCTTTGTGGCCAGTAATGTTGCTGTTGTGGCTACTGACTTCACTGAGCACAGAGAAGAATCACTATGCTAAACTTACTCTCTCTGTTTCTTTTATTCGTGCTTATGGCATATAAAACTCTGACTTCCCTCAAAGCTCCTTCTAACATCAGTCCCCAAACTTCCCTTTCCCATAAAGTCTGGGATTCTGCAGAGAAGGTACATTTATCTGTCAAGACAACTAAGAAAAACTGTGATGCGCCCTTGGAAACATCTTATATATGGCTGTTCAATTACAGCTGTACAATAAGTTGAACTTGTTGGATTTGCCTTTAACATGTCATTTATATTCAAGCAGATTTGTCTATATTCATACTGATCTTTCTGTTTGGAATGCTCTCTTCCAACCTGCTTTCCCATCAGTATTTTCCATTAAAAAATATTATTCATACTTGAAGGCCAGTCTCAAATATCAGCTCATTTGTGAAATCTTTTATAGCTCCTCCAGCAGAAGATATAACATCCTCTCAAGTTCTCATACATTTTGTAGACCTCTGGATTATAGGATTTAGCAAATTGTACTGAAGGTAATACAAACAATAATTACCAATACTAAATATTGAGCTCTTCAAGTTAGGGAAGTTTTTCTTATGCCTAATAATATTCTCCACACCTGGCATTAGATAGTCACAGTTGATGATCAGCAGACTTTTGAATCATTTATTTATAGTGTTTCAGTTTAGATTTTCCAAGAAGCAGTCATCAATATAGAATTGGATTACAGTATTTATAGGGGAAACAAAAAAGATGAAAGGGATGGAGCAGAATACACAGGAAGCGACTTTAGGCACTTATACTCATCTGACGTCTGTGGAAGGAGAGACAGAGGAAGGAGGATTGAAGAAGACATTCAAAATGCAGTATAGTTCTTAGACAGTCTTTGCCTCACTGATGTGAAGTTCCTGAGTAAGGATCAGAAGAAACCCCAACAATAAGAAATGTCTCAGTTCTGATACCCCTATGCTCAATCACTGAAAGAAGCCTGGGAAAGTCTGGCCTTGACATAGACACTGTGTTGGATATGAAAGTGCACAGCTGGAGGTTGACAGTCAGCTATGCTCCCTGAAGAAGGATCTCTTAAAGAGAGGATTCAATGGTCCACCTTCCCCAGCACCATGCAGTGCTTTAGTAAGCATATTTCTCTTTTCAATCTCATTAAGTCAATGTAGTGGAGGAAAGGGGCTTACCATTAAAATCATTCAGCTAGTAATACTGAATAGGGAGACAAGAGATCTAGATTTTAGTCTTAGTTTTAGTACTTAGATGAATGACTTCTTCATGTCACCCTTGTATGTGTGAATTTCATTTTGTATAATATTATGTGAAATTTTTTTGTTTCAATTTTAAGGAAAATATGAAGTGTCAAATAGAACTTGCTAAAAAGCAAACCTATGGGATGGGTCCTTTCCTTTTATTAACTATATATATATATACACACACACATATATATATACATACAAACATATACACACACACTCACATATATTTCAGTCAATATAATTATAAAATTTTAATTTCATAATATATAACACAATTATAATTATATAATTGTTATTTCAAAATGTCTTTCAATTTAGACCTTACAGAGCCAGGTTTAAGAACTGTGTACTAAACTTATTATTTATTTGGTTATATACTTCCTTGGGAAGTTGCTTCATTAGGAATGCATTTTTTTTTTTTTTACTGGAAGACCCAAAATGGAAATATAAATTATAACCTGAACTTTTATTTGCATTTATTTATTTTATTTTGAGACAGAACCTTGCTCTGCCACTCAACCTGGAATGCAGTGGCATAATCTCGGCTCACTGCAGCCTCCACCTCCCGGGTTCAGGTGATTCCCCTGGCTCATCCTCCCAAGTAGCTCCGACTAACAGGCATGTGCCTCCATGGCCAGCTAATTTTTGTACTTTCAGTAGATACAGGGTTTCATCATGTTGGTCAGGCTGGTTTTGAACTCCTGGCCTCAAGTGACTCACCTGCCTGGGTCTCCCAAAGTGCTGGGATTACAGGCATGAGCCATTGTGCCCAGCTGACACGAACATTTTTAAAAGACAAATTTTGTATATTTAAGGTGTACAACAGGATGTTGTGGGATACATATATATAGTAAAAAGCTTACTATACTAAGGCAAGTTAATATATCCATTATGTTACATAATTACCCATTTTTTTTGTGTGTTTGCTTTTGTAGCAATGACAGCAAAACCTCTACTAAATTAGTATGAATTCCATATACAGTACGATTTTATTACCTCTAGTCCTTATATTGTACATTACATCTCTAGACTTATTCATTCTACATATCTACTACTTGGTATCCTCTGAGATACACCTCTCCATTTTATTTCTCCCCTCTCTCCTCTCCCAACCCCTGGTAACTGCTGTTTCATTCTTTGTCTTTGTATATTTGAATTTTTTGAAGACTCCACATATAAGTAATATCATGCTCTATTTTTCCCTCAGTGTTTGGCTTATTTCCCTTAGCATAATGTCCTCTGGGTGCATCCACCTTGTGACAAATGGCAAGATCTCTTTCACATTCCTTATGCATTCATCTATCCACAGACACCTAGGTTGCTTCCCTCATTAGGCTGTTGTGAATTATGCTGGAATGAACATGCTAATGCAGTTATCTTTATGAAATGGTGATTTCATTCTGGGGAGTAGGGTGGGTATATGCCTCAAAGTGAGATTTCTGTGATGGTTCTGTTTGTTTGTTTATTTATTTTTAGAACGTTCCATAGTGTTTTTTTATAATAGCTATACCAATCTTCCACCCCAAGAGTATACGTATTCCCTCTTCTCCACACACTCACTAGGTGTTATGTGAGCAGCTACAGCGTGGACAAAGTGCAAGAGTGACACCAAGAGATGACTTCCAGATGATGTAGAGGGATATTGAGGAGGAGAATAAAGACCATCCAAGTTGTCCACTCTAGCAGCATGCTGCCCAACCTTATCTTGTGCTTCAGGGCTGTTATCTTAAATACAGTTGTCATGAAGATAAAGAGCAAAACAGCTGCCCCATGTTGTTGCAACTGTTACTCAAACTGAAACCCTGCTCAGAAGCCCAAGGACATTCAATGTCAAATAAACTCATCTAAAACATCAGTCATTCTAAAACCTTAAAGGCCATGTCTATGTTCTAGTGTATTCTTTACCACTGTCCTTCCTCCTCTTCATTTATTGCTTCGTCTCAAGAACACTAAACTGAACACCATCATTTGGTCAGTTGATACCACTAAAGTTGTTCCCATCAGACATGGTGCACCATCAGCACCACACTCACCATTTTGCTCAAAGAAACAACTGTTTGAGGAGAAAGCTATAGAAAAAAAAATCCCAAACTAACTGCTGCAAGGATTCAGAGGAGGAAGTCAGAATCTGGAACAGAAAACAAAGCAGAGCCTCCCTGAGACAGTGTTAAATCCTAGGGCTCTTTTAACATTTTGTTAGTGGCCATTCTAATGTGTGTGAGGTGGTATCTCATAGTGATTTTGAGTAATATTTCCCTCATGATTAATGATAAGCACTTTTTCATATATCTTTTGGCCATATTTATGTCTTGTTCAGAGAAATATCTGTTCAGGAAATTTGCTCATTTTTTAGTTGGGTGATTATTTTTCACTATTGAATTGTATGAATTCTTCATAAATTTTGAATATTAACCCCTTATCAGATATATTGTTTATAAACAGTTTTTCCCCATCCATACTTCCATTTCATTTTGTTGATTGTTTCCTTTACTATGCAGAAGATTTTTAGTTTTTGTTGTTCCATTTATTTATTTTTGCTTTTGTGGCCTGAGATTTTGGTATATTTTTTTAAAAAAATCACTTCCAAGGTCAACGCCTGGAAGTTTTTCCCATGCATTCTCTTTTAGGTGTATTACAGTTTTTGGTTTTATATTTAGGTATTTTATCCATTTTAAATGATATTTGTGCATGGTGTAAGATAAGCGTGTGATTTCATTCACTTTACATCCTTTTTGTGCCTTTCTCAATAATTAGTTAACCATGTAGGTTTAGATTTGTTTCTTGGCTCTTCATTCGTTTCTACTGGTTTCTATTTTGTGCCAGTAAAATACTGTTTTGAATACTATCCCTTTGTAATGTAATTTTAAATCAGTAAGTGTGATGCCTCCAACTTTCTTTTTTCTTTCTTCTTAGAATTGTTTTGGCTCTTTGGAGTCTTTTATGGTTCTATGCAAATTTTAGGGTTTTTTCTAGTTCTGTTATAAATGCCATTGGGATTTTGATAGGGATTCCATTGAATCTGCAGATTACTTTGCATAGCATTGACATTTTATCAACACTAATTTTTTAATACATGAGCAAGGGATATCTTCCCATTTATGTATTTCTTCTTCTATGTCTTTGTAGTTTTAAGTGTGCAGGCATTTCACTTCCTTGATTAAATTTATTCCTAGGGTTTTTTTAAAAGCTATTTTTAATAGGTTAATATTTAATATTGTTTTATTATGTTAATTATTAATATTGTTTAATATGTTAATTTTTTATTGTTTAATAATAGGTTAATTATTAATATTGTTTTCTTGATTTATTTTACAGTTAGGTCATTATTTATGTATAAAAATGCTACTTTTTTTGTCTATTAGTTTTGTAAACTGCAATCTCATCTTATGATTGAAAAAAACAGAATAAAATGCCTAATACTTTATACCAAGTTAATATGCTTATAGATATTTATTAAACTTTCCTTTGTAAAACACAGTTCTCAGAATTCTGAAAGTGCAAATGCAAATAACTAAATAATTACTTAATACTTACTGAGAACATACAATGTGCTAGGCACTGTTCTGAGCATTTCACCTGAACTAATGAATTTCTCCTTAGCACCCTGCATCAGTTAGTGATTGCCACAAAAATACTATGTAACAAATAACTGCATAATCTCAAAAACATTCGAAACACCATGGTATTAGAAAAATACCAGATGCATAAACCAATGGAACAGGTGAGAGACCCAGAAATAAAGCTGCACGCCTACAACCATCTGATTTTCAACAAAGCTGACAAAAACAAGCAATGGGGAAAGGACACCCTATTCAATAAATACTGCTGGGATGACTGACTAGCCATATGCAGAAGATTGAAAGTGAACTCCTACCTTTCACTGTATACAAAAATCAACTCAAGATGGATTAAAGACTTAAATGTAAAGCCTAACACTATAAATACCTTAGAAGAAAATCTAGGAAATACCATTCTGGACATCGGCTCAGGCAGAGACTTCATGGTGAAGATTCCAAAGGCAATTATGAAAAAAACTCAAAAATTGGGAACTATCACCAGAGAAAACAGACAACCTATAAAATGGGAGAAGACATTTGCGAGCTATGTGTCTGACAAATGACTAATATTCAGAATCCATAAGACACTCAAACAAATGAACATGCAGAAACAACTCCATTAAAAAATGAGCAAAGGGCATGAACAGACAATTCTCAAAAGAAGACACACACACAGCCAACAAGCATATGAAGAAAAGCTCAATATCACTAAATATTAGGGAAATGCAAATGAAAACCAAAATAAGATACCATCTCATACCAGTCAGAAAGGCTACTATTACGTTAAAAACAAACAAACAAACAAACAAAAACCAGATGCTGACAAAATACAGAAAGCTTATACACTGCTGGTGGGAATGCAAGTTTGTTAGTCACATTTAATTGAAATTAATTATTAGAGCTAGGGATTCTCCTAACGAAAGGGGAGAAAAAGAAGTGTCATAGAATTGCTAGATACAGTCTAAGCAAGAGCTGTAAAAGGCCTCTCAAGTCTCTGTGAGTCATTGGTGTCCTGATTTAGCCTAGTTTTTTATGCAAGCTGTCAAGCAGAATAGGTAGAGGGCAAGGGAATTGCTGTGACAGTGTGCCACTAAGAACAGAATTAATTGGAATTCTGCAAGCCAATGAATGTTTGACATTCAGAGAAGAAGTGGACCAGTAAATGTAGTATACTCTGTTTAGGGACTGACTGTAAAACTCACAGAATGCAACTGGCTATTGGTCACAAATTCAACATGTGTGATTCTTTATAATTAGCTATCAATAAATAATAGGGAATGCAATGGTCATTATTTCAATTAAACATGACAGATTGTCCCTTTGAGTATAAACCCATCCTGCTAAAAAAAAAAAAAAAAAGAACAAAAACAAAATAAGGAAAAATATGCAATTTAATATCCTTGACTGCCAGATTTACTGTATAAAATGAATTCTTTGTAGTCTGTTAAATAAACACTCCTTTTAAAGACATCTGAGAACTTGGTTAATATTGTCCTCTATTTGTAAGACCTTGAGATTCTAGACACATATGACTTTTTCAAAACCCATATTTAGGATCTAAAAAGCAGCCAGCTGTGCTTCATCTCTGAGTCATTCTGTGCTTCTCAATGGAGACCTTATTGGCCCTTCCTTGTGCTGTCTGTGTTGGAGGTGTTCCCTAGTCATTGTAAAAATAACCTGTGAGTGTATTGAAATTTTTAGAAGGCTTGAACAACAGCAAAAAAACCCCAAAATATGTGTTCTGTAATTACGTTTAAATGGCATTTTGGAATTTTTAGAAGGCTTGAACAATAGTAACAAAAATATGTGATCTACAATTACATTTAAATGGTGTTGTTGTTTTTCTAAAAGGTCAGAATATTAATGCTTTCTGTAAGAAAATTAAAAAATCGCCAGTATGAGTAAGTTTTTTGGAGGAACTTTGATATATGTTGTTGAAGACTAAAATTACATGTATTAATTTCCATAAAAAGAAGATAATTCAAAACATGGAATTGTGTATGTACAATGATGTTCAATGTACTATTAGTTATAATAAATTATTAGAAAAATGAAATAAATATTCAGCAATAGGAAAATGATTAAACTGTGATACATATTAAACCACTCATATGTGATTCTCGGAGCCACTGCATTCTGATAAATTTAGCTAGAAACTAGGCATTTTGCATGATTCCTCCCACGTCCATACTCATCACATCATATCACCTATGCCTGGCTTTGAATCCTTACTCTGTCACTTGCTAAAAATGTACCATGAGTAAAGTTACATACCTTCTCCTTGCCTCAGTTTCTTCATTTGTGAAATAGTAGTAACAGTGGTATCTATCTTATTTGGTTTACTAAGATCATATAACTACTAAAACACTTAGATCGATTTCTGACAAATAAGAGATCCACAATGAACATTAGATTTTCACTATTGTGAAGATTATGATGTAATTATTTCTTTAGTCATTCCATTTTATATGAAAATGTTCATTGAATTCATCCTGAGCCTATGGCCATACCACCTTGAATGCACCCGATCTCATCTGAATTTAACTTGAAACTGACTCCTTACTGTTCCCAGATTTTGATTCCTTTCCACTGAAATCCAGCTCCTCTTTTGCAACCACTAATATAAGCTATCTACCTCTGGCCATTTCATTTCCCTAATTAAAACCGGGCATTGATCTCCCTTGGCATATATACGTTATTAAGGCATAGAGGATTCCCATGATTGTTTCTGCTTACAAATGCAAACTCATTTCTCACCACTCTGCCTTCCATTTTGTGCCCTAGCCATCCCACAGTGGGTTGTTGTTGTTTTTTCTTTTTCTTCCCCTCATACAATTCCAGGCTGTTTTCCTTAAGCCATTTTCATTATCCAAGTCTCCTGTACCTGAAAATACTCACCCAGTACTAACACTGATTAACTTTTACTCATCCATGAGCAATTAGATCAGTGAGTGTGACATCCTCTGGAGGTAGATTTAGTTATATTTAGTCCTTCTCTGGACCCTATCTTTATATTTCATCAACTACCTTGCATTTTAATTTTTCATTTTGGTATTCTTCTCCATTAGAGTTTGAATATATTGATGGCAAACTCTTAAGATTATGTATCTCTGGCTCCTGGTACAACATTTGCACAATGATTGGTCTATGAATGCTTTGAACAAATAACTGTTAAATTAATATAATTGTAAACATTTTAAAAATAGTTATGAAAAGTTATATAGTCACAGGGAAAAGTTTGTGACATCCTATGAGGTAATAAAAATCAAGATACAAAATTTTGTATAAAATTCTACATATCATTGCTAGAACTGTGCAAAAGTATCATAGGAAAAAAGATGATTGACTTATGGAAATGTTTTGTATTAACTTTCCAATTAATTTTCAAAAAATATTTGTAGTTCCGTACTAGTGCAATTTATATTGCTTTCTGACAAAATCTTCATAAAAGAATCATTCAGTTCTGAATTTTAGCTGCTAAGGCTTGCAAGGTATCTTACAGTGTTTATAAGTCTTCACTTCCCTGACATTATGCAGATTTAAAAGCTACATAGATACATTCAAACCACTGACATAAAATAGTTTTATTTATAATGTCCATGCCTCAATGCAAGGCTAGTTTAAGCTGTGGAGTTTGTGGAATACGCCAGTTTTAAAAACTTAAAAACCTGTTTGTAGAAAAGCAGCTATGATTCCAAATTTCAATGTCTGGTTCTATAATACTTCTAAAATTATTATTAATAATTTTCTTATAGATGAAGAGTATTCGTACTTGTGTTCACATGTGTTTTTAAAAATTTACCCCTAGTTTAAACATATACTTGAAGCATACACCTAATTTTATTTTCCAGCATAAATCATCACTTTTACCTTAGCCCTTTGACTAATGGGACTGTTTCCTAGACACCCCAATGCAATCATGATGCCATTGTAGTCATGGCACTAGTAGTAATTTTAGATGTTTTTAAAGGGGAAGGGTGAACATTTTGCATTTACATGACTTTTGAAAACCACATCTGAAAGCCCAATTAGACTATTTAATTTATCACTATCATAAGTAGAGGAAAAATCGGGATTGATGGAACATTCATTGGAATCTGGAGACCAGTGATAACTTCTGGATATGACTTCCTTTCTCTGTAGGTTAATTTTGGATAATGATAGCTTCTGGTAAATTTGTAAGTATGACCTGAATCAACTCACAAACTATATTCATCTGTTGTCGATGGGTAGATGAGCATCCACAGCTAATAATCTAATAATCTGTTATATTTAAAAGAACTTTGTAATTTGCAAGGTAATTTAAAATGTACCATATCTGTATCTAGTCTACACAGTTCAGGTTGATTGAAAATATCATACACATTGTAGATGAAATGAGTAAGTCTCAGAGAGTTTAAACAACTTGTCAAAGCTGAGTGAGCACTTGACTTCTGATTTTGCGCTTTTTTTTTTTTTGTTTAAACTATCCCTCATTGCCTCCCTTAGATTGTGATAATGCAATATTATAGAGGCATAAAGCCAAAAAAAATTTTTTTTAATTTTACAAGAAAGAACTTCCTGCTCTTTTGACCCATTAACATTAGTATGCAAGCTTATAACATTATTTGGAAAGAGTAATGTGGGATCTTTGTTCTAATTCAAATCCAGACATGTGGCTGGCTAAGTGACTTGATGAATATCAGTGAATCACTCGGGTCTCAGTTAACTTACATGTAAAACAGAATTTTAAAATGCCTAATGTAGCAAAACTCAAGACAGTAAAAGGATCAATGGTTACTAGGAGTTAGAGGAGAGAAAGAGACAAATAGACAGCACACAGAGGAATTTTAAAGCAGTTTCCCTGCTCTATAATACTATAATGATGGATACATGTCATTATACATTGATCCAAACATATAGAATCTCTAACACCAAGAGCAAGCCCTAATATAAATTATGAACTTTGGGTGATAACGGTAGGTCAATGTAGGTCCATTCATTGTAGCAAATGCACCACTCTGGTGGGGAGTATTGATAGTGGAAGAGACTGTGCATGTATAGGGGAAAGTGGCATTTGGGACTTCTGTACTTTCCACTCAGTTTGTGAACCTAAAACTTCTCTAAAAAACAGTCTACGTTAAAAAAGTTGCAGGATAATGAAATTTACATCTTTATATCCGTAAATTTAAAGACATAAATAAAATTGACATTTTTTTGTACAAAAACAAATGATTAGGATGCCCATGTTAGAAGATTGTTGTGAAACAAAATGAGAAAGTACTTTAATTATCATAAGCATTCCAGGAAGTTACAACTTTATTAGCATTGCCGCTATTATTATTATTATTATTATTATTATTATTATTATTGAGATAGAGTCTCACTCTGTCGCCCAGGCTGGAGTGTAGTGGCATGATCTTGGCTCACTGCAGCCTCCACCTACCGAGTTGAAGCAATTCTCCTGCCTCAACCTCCTAAGTAGCTGGGATTACAGGCACCTGCCACCACGCCCAGCTAATTTTTTGTATTTTTTGGTAGAGACAGGGTTTCACCATGTTGGCCAGGCTTGTCTCAAACTCCTGACCTCAGGTGATCAGCCTGCCCCGGCCTCCCAAAGTTCTGGGATTACAGGTGTGAGCCACCATGTTGGGCTTCATATTATTTTCATCTATACTTTTTTAGTAGAGCAGGAATAACAATGAAAAGATGTAAGGAGATGTGTAGGCAAGATCTGGAGATTAAGTCATTAGAAATTAGATAGCTTAAAAAATGAGGAGGGGAAGTTTAGTTCATTGCTGTAAACTTTTTCTTTAAAAAATTAACTTTTCAAATGCTTAGTCTAAAGAACATGTTTATGAGAGTTTCATTTCAGATAATAATCCAACATTAAATTCCACTGCATCAAAATGAATTTAATCCCTGGAACATGTGAATATATTAATTTTCCTAGCAAAAGCAGCAGATGAAAATAGCATTGCTAAAAATTTGACCTTGAGGCTGGTGTGGTGGCTCATGCCTGTAATCCTAGCACTCCAGAAGGCCCAAGCTAGCAGATCGCTTGAACTCAGGAGTTTGAGACCAGCCTGGGAAACATAGCGAAACCCTGTCTCTACAAAAAATTCAAAAATTTAGCCGGGTGTGCTGGCACACACCTGTAGACCCAGTTACTTATGAGGCTGAGGTGAGAGGATTGCTTGAGTGCAGGAGGTCCAGGCTGCAGTGAGCCGAGACCATGCCACTGCACTCCAGCCTGGGTAACAAAATGAGACCCTATCTCAATAAAAAAATAAAATAAATAAATAAAATAAAAATGAAAATACTTGACCTTGAGATGGTCCGTGAATTATCCTGGATTATTCAGGTGGGCACAAGGTAATCACAGAGGAAGAGGGACATTGAAGAGAAAGAACCAGAGAGAACCAGAGAGATGGCAATATGGAAAGACTTGGTTCAACATTTCTGACTTTAAAAGGGGAAGAACGGTCATGAGCCAAATAAGGTGGGCAGCCTCTAAAAGCTGAAAAACACAAACAGATTCCATCTCAGAGCCTCCAGAAGGAATGCAAATCAGCGAACACCTTGATTTTAGCCCAGTGAGACCCATTTCAGACTTGTGACTTCATAACTGCAATGTTTGTGTTGTTTTAAGACACTAAATTTGTGGTAAATTGTTAACAACAACAACAGGAAACTAATACAATATGTTTCACTTGACAAGGAAAGAATGTACCTTTTTTTTTGAAATACATTTTTTATGATGACAAATGATGGGCCCTTTATGGAGAAGACAATCATATCCTCATTATTAATATTACATTTATGAATTCTATTTGGAGATGAAGTTTTTAAAAGTGTCTTTTAAAGTTGCATGTTGGTATGCTAGTGCTATCCCCTGTTTTCTGAAGAAGAATAAATTATAGCAGATGGAAGTAGCTGCAACAATGGTGTTTGGTTATAATGGCAAAATTATTGAAATACTTAATGTAGAAAAGAAACTAGTAGAAATATTTTATTATATCTGCCTACGGTGGAAGAAATTCTATTTAGGGCTATTTTATTGAAAAAGCTATCATATTGGTTTAATAAAAAAAGAAAATACTGCATCATTAATATTCTATAATTTTATATCTTGGACCTCTCCATTCTTCCACCTACTGCTGATGATTCATAATATCAAAATGTTTAGTTTCAACCCACTGCTTTTTTCCTTCAATTTCCTGTTAAGACAACTTTCCTTTAAAATTAATGGCCTGACAAGGAAGGTCTCCAGTTGACTTTCTAGAAGAGTCATTTGACATTACAAAACTGTAATTATAGAAAATACTGTGTTCCCAAGCATACCAACTTTTTAATGACCTGATAAAAAACGTTTAGCTGTTGAAGGAATAGTTTAAGATTTTTATATGCATTTAAAAATATTATTTGGCATTTTCTCATAAAACTTCACAAAACAATAACGTTTCAATAACTGTTCCTAGAGATATATTGATTTTTCTCTTGGTTAAAGAGGGGTACTGAAGTTGATTATGAATAATTTTCTCAAAATTCAAGCATTAAAGTTTTTGTAAATAACTTACTTTTAATTTTCATGTAGGTCAGGTATTACTAATATTTCTTGAGTAAATTATGACAATGTAGTGTTTATGACAAAAAAGGCAAAGCATTGGAAAGAAATCATTTAAAATAACAGCAAAGAATTCAGAGCAAAAAATAAAATGACTACACTTCAAAAGCCCCTAGAATCTCAGTCGAAGGTTCTTGTGTGCAAACATGTAACTATCAGTGATATTTCTACTTGACAGCAGCTTCTAAACTTATCTTTTCTCCATGTTTCTTTGATAGAATCCCAATAGGTGCCAGAAAGGGCAAAGGGATACTTTTGTGTGTTCTTACACCATGAGCGTCTGTAGATTTTTGATGTTCCATGTATGCACATAAATTTAGAGAGATATAGCATTCTAATATCTTTATACTGAGATTCATGTAACTCTTAGTAATATTTATAGCTACTATTAGATTGTTTATATTGGATGGCTGTTTGTTCTTTAAATTTTTGATTCTTCCACATCAAATGAGCTCAGAGAAAAATTCCCTTCTGCTCTGGAAAGGGGAGGGAAAAACAGCCATTCTGAATATACACACAGAGCATTGTGTTCTTCTCAACAAGGCCTACCCTCACAGCCTATTTTGCCAGAGCCTACCTTGTGGAGTTTTATCCAAGACCAAAGGGAAAAGGAAATACCAATAGTCTGCTGTAACCTTTCTGTCTCATCTAACGGTGAGGAAAAGAGGGCACTGAGAAGCATTTATGAAGGTCAAAGCCCAGGAACACAGACTAACTAAAAGACTGAGAACAAATCCTAAGGCTATCCCACACCTTACACTCAAATTAATAGGCGGTCTCGTACAATAACAGGTTAATGGAATTTAAAGGACTACACCTCTAAGACTTTATTTAGGAAGAAGTCCTTAGGGAAACCCAAAAACAGCAGTGAATACAAAAACAAGGACCACAGAAGAAATGTTAGCCTCTGATATCTACAGTTACATCAGACGGTAAACATGTCACATAAGCAAACTTGGTTACTTCAGGTACAATTGTAAACAAATGAATTTGCTCTGTTGCTTATTGAAAATAAACATAGGACTTGCAAGGACCAGCATTTGAATGATTACCTCTTTTTCTGGCTTAGCATCACTACAAAAGCTTCCGAATTTCAAGAATGATAAAGCTTATATTTAGCTGCTCATTCCAGATTGCATTTTGAATACCTATCATGTGCCAGACACTAGTATTACTGCAGACAGTACAACACAAATCCCTGCCCATATGGAACTTTTACATTCCAGCTGAGGGAGGCAAGCAATGGACAAATAAGAAAAGCTTATAGTGTGTTAAATAATAATTGCTATAAAATAAATCAGGGAAAATAATAATGAGTTGGCAAAACTTCGAATATTATCATTGAAAAGGTGGTATTTAAGGAAAGTCCTGAAATATAGATTCATTTCAATTAAAAAGTAACAGATACAAAAGAAGCATTTATTCCTCCATTCAAGAAATATTTGAGTGCAGGTATAAGCCCTGAGCACTATCTAAAACAGGAGAAAGGTTTCTGAACACTTAGGAAATATACTTAGAATTTTATAAAAGACGTTTTAAAGAGGTACACATTTTCTATATGCATCTAATTGAAATAATATATAGTACTGAGTATAAGGAATTCTAGATTGAAATTTCCTGATTAACTGTAAACTCCCAAAACTGGTATTAATGGTCACACACTTTTATTGTTTCTTTCAATATGGTGGTTTCAAGCGATATCTTATTCCTTTTCCACTGAACATGAGTATGCTTAGTCTTTCATTTGTCTTTCTACTCACCTCCAATTTGTCAGTGAACCTTTAACTGACATTTATTAAAGTTCACTAAATTTGGAAAAGATTCTCAAGGATTAGGAAGTGTCAGACATAATTTTGTGTTTAAAAACAGTGGGTCAGAGGAAAGGCTCATCAGTATAGATCCATTTAATGGAGAGTTTGGCATAAATTCTGGATCACATAAAAACCTTTGCAGAAAAAGCACTATTTGCATAAAGAGAACCATTGGAGAATTTATACTTCATTAACCTGTTGAATCTTGTAAAATGTCAGAAGCAGAAATAATATTCAAAACCATAAAGAAGAATTCAGTAGAGACAATATACTTAATTCCTAAATTATGAGATTACACACTAAGTTCAGCCTGAGGCAAAATATCTTATAATAGACAATTAACTTAAAATCAGAATTGAAATGCTATAGAGCAATATAGCCACTATTAAATTAATATATAATGTAGTAAATTGTTTATTAAGCTTTTAAAGACCAGTAGGTTGATATCTAATAGAATATGCTGAAAGTTACACCTTGCTGATTTTTCACTAAAAGATAGCTAAAAGTGACATAAAAATATTAATATGATTTTGAAAGACCTGATTTACATCTAATGCTTTCCTAATACAGACATTGTAAGAATTTTGTTCAACAACATTTAATATCCTTTGTTGATAATGAGCTATTGAATGTGTATGAATATCTGACTCCTTGAAGTTTCCAACTAATTTTCCTGATTTTTTGTATGGAGAAAATAATTAATACATTTTTCTTATGATATTAAATTTAAAAATTGTTATATCCTCTTTCTCATGTTTGTCTCCCGTCATTCTCTGGTTCACTCTAACTATTTTAGCTACTATGCATTTGATAAAGTTTCCAGAACTTTCACCAAATTTGCAGTTACTTTTTCTACTGCACATTCTAGTTTCTAAGTTTTTGTTTGTTTTCTCTTTTTTGACGACAGGGTCTCTCTCTGTCTCCTAGGCTGGAGTGCAGTGGGATGATCTCGGTTCACTGCAGCCTCTGCCTCCTGAACTCAAGTGATCCTCCCACCTCAGCCTCCTGAGTAGCTAGGACAACAGGCGCAAGCCACCACACCTGGCTAATTACTTTTAAATTTTTTAATTTTTTTATTTTTTGTACAGACAGGTTTTTGCCTTGTTGCCCAGGCTTGTCTCGAACACCTGGGCTCGAGCGATCTGCCTGCCTTGACTTCCCAAAGGGCTGGGATTACAGACATGAGCCACTGCTCCCAGCCTGTCAGTGCTCTATAGACCAAAGTTACTTTCATGGTTATTACATAGTAGAGTGGGATTTTGTTTTCCTTTGGCCTGAAAAAGACATTCCCACTAATTCCACTTAAAAATGTTAACTTGAAGAAAACACACCAGAAAATCCTCATTTTCTTCACATTCAGAATTGTTCCTGTGTACATACTTGTGTGTGTGGGTTTAGACAGAAGAGGAAAAGGAAGAAAGAGAACGTCGAAGGGGGAGTAAAAAAAAAAAAAAAAAAAAAAAGGCTCTGCTCTAACAAGTTTCTCTTAAAATTTTAATGTAAACACCTGGCCAGGTTTTGTGGCTCACGCCTATAATCCCAGCAAAGACTGAGGAGGGTGAATCACCTGAGGTCAGACCAGCCTAGTCAACATGGAGAAACCCCATCTCACTAAAAATACAAAAATTAGCTGGGTGTGGTAGCACATGCCTGTAGTTGGGAGTGGCAGCACATGCCTGTAGTCCCAGCAACTTGGTAGGCTGAGACAGGAGAATCACTTGAACCCTTGAACCTGGGAGGCGGAAGTTGCAGTTAGCAGAGATCACGCCACTGCACTCCAGTCTGGGTGAAAGAGTGAGACTCTTGTCTCAGCAAAAAAAAAAAAATAATAATAATAATAATAATAATATAACTACCTTTTTAATCATGACATTATTTGTCTATTTCTGGCACAGAGTTATTGTAAAATTTTTACAAAGTGTCATTTGTAATTTGGAATAATTAATGCTTTAGAGATGAGTTTTATAAACTAATAAATATAGAATGAATGACACATTAGTTGAAGAAAGTGATTGATCCAAAACTCAGAGTAACATGTAATCCTTAACATTTTACAGTAGGATATTAAGTGAACGTTCTCAGGGCCTGTCTAAATTTAGTTTCACAAAGAAAGCTCAACTGAAAACAACTATAACTTCGGGGGAAAAAAAGGACAGTTTTGTTGAACTGTTTTTGTTGTTGTTGAAAATCTATAAGAAATCCCAAATCAGAGGGCAGTTCTACAGTGACAATGAGAAATAATAGAAATAAAAATATCATTTTGCTTTACCCCATTTATTCAGATAGATTAATGTAGTCATTTTATTTGTACAAGTTCTCATTAGTTATATAACACTACATATGATTTCTTTGTTTTACAAATAAAAACAATTGTATTTTATTAAGTTTATAAAAGATATATTTACTTAGAAAATATGGTAATATGAGAATTAATAAATTCTCAATTACTTATAATTCAGTTATTTAAATTTGTGTTTTCTGAGTTTTAAAATCTCTATCTTATACATAAATAGGAGTATGTTAAATAATTTGTTTACATTCTATGAGCTTTTTCTTATTCTTTATACTCTAAAGAGGTAAACTTAAGGAAATCATGGACAAAGGAAATGACCAGAAGGTGGCTTTGATTATAATACAGGTTGTCTAGTGAAACATTATTGTTTACCCTAACAAAATGTTTTTTTCTTATTTTTGGAACAGCATCTTGTTTTAAGAATTTGCATCCCATCTCAAGCTAAGGATACTGTCTGAGTGGTAGTGGCCATTCTTTTATAAAATTTTGTCTCTGTACCTTCAGGGATTGGCCTAGGTGTTAGCTTCAGGCTCAGGCTAGGCAAATCATTTCACTTGGTCACTATTGGCCATAAAGATTAACTCAGGCCGGGCGCGGTGGCTCACGCCTGTAATCCCAGCACTTTGGGAGGCCGAGGCGGGCGGATCACAAGGTCAGGAGATCGAGACCACGGTGAAACCCCGTTTCTACTAAAAATACAAACAATTAGCCGGGCCGGTGGCGGGCGCCTGTAGTCCCAGCTACTCAGGAGGCTGAGGCAGGAGAATGGCGTGAACCCGGGAGGCGGAGCTTGCAGTGAGCCTAGATTGCACCACTGCACTCCAGCCTGGGCGACAGAGCGAGACTCTGTCTCAAAAAAAAAAAAAAAAAAAAAAAAGATTAACTCAGGAGTCTGTCACTTCAATCAAGCCATTTAAGTCTTCTCTGGAATATTATTTTATAATTTATTTTGGTTTTTAAGTGGTAAATTATAATTGTGTATATATACACACAAATATTATATGTATGTATAAGATACACTATGATATTATGATTATGTATAAATTTAAAAGAATGCTGTCAAGCTAATTAACACACCCATTCTTCTTCCCCAGTTCCTGGCCTCTGGTAATCACAGTAATACTCTCTGTTTTATGAGAGCAACTCTTTTAAGTTCAGCTTAAGTGAGATCATGCAGTATTTGTCCTCCCTTGCCTGCCTTAATTCACTTAACATAATGTCCTGCAGGAAATGAAAGAATTTCTTTCTTCTTTAAGGCTGAATGGTATTCCATTGTGCATATTGCCACATTTTCTTTATCCATTCGTCTGCTGGTGGACACTAAGGTTGAGTCCATATCTTGGCTATTGTGAAGAGCACTGCAGTGAACTTTAGAGTGAAGACATCTTCTCTTTGAAATACTGATTTCATTTTCTTTGGATATATACTCAGCAGTAGGATTGCTGGATCAGATGGTAGTTCTATTTTTAGTTTCTAAGGAACCTCCATACAGTTTTTCATATTGGCTAATTTACACGTCTACCAACAATGTACAAGGGTTCTCTTTTCTTCACATCCTCGTCAACCCTTATCTTTCGTCTTTTTGATAATAGCCATTTTGGCAGGTATGAGGTGATACTTTTTTAACTTGAAACTTGGCAGTAAAAGTCTCTTTTATTTTTGGTAGTAAAATTAAAGATGTGCGCTCAAAGGTTCCCTAGCTCTATGTTTTGGAAAAGTGTATGTATTTTGAGATTTCTTGCTTGAAAGATAAAAGCACATAGATTAAAGGAGATAAATAGACAAAGAGGTGCCTGGTCTCTAATTCCAGTTCTTTCTACCTATACATTGCCCTTTCCTATTATATAAACTCTTATTGCCTAATGTAGTTCAAGTTGAATTTCTGACACTGCAATCAAAAGAGTTCTAAGACACTCAAATTAAAATATAACATATTCTTTCATACCTAATAAAAAACCAATGTGATAGAGGAGGAGAGAGACAGTTAGAAATTATTCATAGTCCTCCTTTCCTTTTTGCTACCTATCTCCTAAACTAGTAGCACTTATAGTTTAAGAATAGTGGAAAGCATACTTTCCAGATCAGAGAAGATATTTTACTCAACAACCATAGTTTGATGGACAGTTTTATAAGTATTTAGATGCTGAGAGTGGACACCATGCCTTGCTACAAAATCGATTTCAAGCTTCAGTAAGCTAGTTGGTAAGAAGGGGCACTTGATGGATTAAATGAGAGGGGAGAAGGAAAGAGTATGGCAATAGAAGAAACAAAGAAGTGGAAATGCTTCTTTTCCTGCTGCAAGCACAAATAACACCTTAAGGAAACACTATTTGTAATGCTTCATCCCCTCCAGAATTCCCTGGATGTGCTGTTGGATTAATGATCTAGGAAACCAGGTGTCATAGCTTCAGTAGAATCATCAGTTCTGAAACTGCTGATAGCAAGTTGTGCCTATCCTCTTTCTGGCTTATCTTTATGAAATAATTGTATTAGTTAATGTTAACATATTTGTTTAAAATGTTTGACCAACTATTTTGCTTCTAGCTAAACAATATATCTTCTGTATATCAAAATATGTTTCACCACTAAGCTATGTTCTGAACATTTGTGACCTTTCTAATTAAAATTTCTAATGCTATATTTCATATAACAGAGAAAGCTGTTGTTGATGTTATGTTCTTCTCCTCTCCAATATTCTTTCACTAATTGTAATTTTCTACACAGATATTGTTCTGATAAATCATAATTGTTTAATATAATACTAATGATAATAGATCCAACATAATGAACTATGTCAAGGCTCATACCTTCTGCTGCAGCAGCCCCAAGGAGAAAAAAAGGAAATGCTCATGAAAAAAAATTATCAAGGGTCATATTTTAAAGGGTACTCTAAAGGGTATTTGTAAGACTTGAAAGCAAACATTTGATTTGGAAGTTAGCTATGGTGATACTTAGCATACAAAAATGACATTTTAAAAATCTTCCTCTGCCCCATCTGATTGTTCAGAGTTATACTCGTTAATCTAACCACTGCATTATTTTAAAATCCCAGATATACACACTTTATTTGGTTCCTCCACCTTAATTTTCTTTCTATAATGATAAAAGAAGCAAGAAAAAAAAGTGAGGAGAACAAAACAAAAACAGAGAGCTGTGAATGTAAATATTCAAGACACTGATGGTCTAGAAAATTATGTGTTAGGTCCTCTACAGAAGAAGTGTAAAAATTCTGAAAGCAAGGAAAATATTTAAAGAGTACAAATGGTTAGATTTTTAGTTTAATTTAAAAACACTTGTATTACTAAAATGACAAACATTTGGAAGCTGAAAATAAAGGTCGGATATTATTTGAAGTGCAGATACAAAGCATAGAGTGAAAATTTGGGGAATATTAAAGCTGATTCAGATGCTTGTGTGACAGTGCTTGAGACTGGTTGACTTTAAGGTTGAAGAGCAGGTAGAAACTTGATAAACAGATAGCAATGCCTGGCCTTAGACTGTATTCCTGCTTCTATCACAAAAAATAAGTAAATAAAAATTTAAAAAAACCGTTTTCAAGTCAGTGGGTTACATACTAAGCATAAGCTACCTTCTTTAAGAAAGACTAAGGCCTTTTCAATGGTCGTTAAAGGTTCAGAGCAGTTGTTCACAACAAGGCAAACTGCAGCTTGAAGGAAATAATAATTGCCTCCCGAAGCTGAAGGAACTTTTGTTTCCATAGCCTGCATACTTTTCTCAGTGGCCCGAACAGTTACTGATGGAAGCCTACTTTCCCATCCAACCTTCCTGTTTCTGCTTTTACCTTTACTTAAAAAAAAAAAAAAAAAAAAAAAAAAATACTTGTCTGAAGATGTATGCAAACTAAAATTAGTTGATACTTCCTGTATTTTGGGAACATTCACTTTCATGGTGTCTCTTAATTTCAAGTGTAATTTTACTTACAAGAAAATATTCACTTTGTTTGATACCATTCTTATTTTGTATTTTATAATTATTTTCAGTTACTAATGGAAAATATGACCTATGTGCCATAATTTAATATTATATTTCTACTTTCTAATGTTAAGAACTTAAATATATCTAAACCTAAATCTATCTATCTATCTATCTATCTATCTATCTAATCTAATCTATCTATCTAGGCACATATTATTTGCCTTGACATTGTTTCAGAAAAGGACAACATTAATGTTTAGAAGTTTTGACCTGGCTTCTATATGGAGGTACTGTCAGATAATTTAATTAAAGTAGATAACATATACTAAATCTATACTGAGGCTAGTTTAGCTAAATTGTTCTAAAATTACATTGTCATGTCTCCATTTGGTTTACTTGTTCTTCAGATTTATAGCTTGACTACATTTAGTAGTTAATCCTTTGTAATTATATTTTTGTGTTTATCATGTAGCGCATGGTAGAAAGAAAGCAAGTAAAAGAAAAAGAAGCAAAAACTAACATCAGTAATACTTTTAATGCATACAGTAGTTAACAAAAAGATTTTATTGTTAACTTCACATCATAGGTTAGCAGAATAGACTCTGGAGGTGTAGGTTTGGATTTGTACTTTATCACTTACTAAATTGATCACCTTATTTAGGTTATGTATTACTTATTGTAAAAGAAATGTAATCTGGAAAACTAAATAGCATGATTAAATTCAGGATGGTAGCAGGATAGGATATTGTTAAATAACTGCACTGCAACAATTTGGTGAATCTCACATTATCTTTATAATCCCTTTTCCAAGAAAAACTGGCATTTAATAAATGTTATGACATGGTTTTATTTAATAAATACAAAATGAATGAAAGATAACCTAAATCTATTTTTTCTAAACACCAGCAATTTGTAACATCCCTAGAAAATTGTCTAGAACACAGCATTCCTATCTTATAATGAAACTATCTCTTCCAAGCAACAATAAATTTCTGTTTATAATTTTCTAACTAAATGTCAGAAATAATATAGACATTTGCATATGTTATTATGCATATATGCATTATTACTTGTGTATATTATTGCAATTGTTTTTAATGTTACCTTCAAGAGAGCAGGAACTTTTTCACTTTAAACTACCATGTTCCTAGGGCTCAGAACATTGCTTATTATATTATAGATATATGTAAAAAAGTATTTGTTGTTTAATGAACAGTCACTTAAATGCTGCTATCCTCTGCAGTCTGCATGAAATCACATAAGACCATGATTGTTCTTATGTCCAAGTCAAGACTCCATTGGTCTAACTGTATCAGCTTGTCTGCAGGGGATTTCTGGAGGTTTGGGGGCTCGTTTCATGTATTTTCAATAACAAATTTGTCATTTGTTGTTCTACTCTGGAACCCTGTTTTCTTGGCTATGTTGTGTCTGCTATATGTGTCACACAAAGATGTCACTGCTTTACTAAGTATGCTAGTTTTAATGATGACTGTCACAGTGGACTTAGGGCAACGGTGTAATGTCTTCATGTTTTATTTTGTTTTGTTTTTTGTTTTTTTGTCTTGCTCTGTTGCCCAGGCTGGAGTGCAGTGGCATGATCTCAGCTGGCTTACTGCAACCTCTGCCTCCTGGGTTCAAACAATTCTCCTGCCTCAGCCTCCCAAGTAGCTGGGATTATAGGCATCCGTCACCACACCCAGCTAATTTTTATTTATTTATTTATTTTTAGTAGAGACAGGGTTTCACCATGTTGGCTAGGCTGGTCTCGAACTCCCGACCTCAGGTGATCCACCCGCCTCAGCCTCTCAAAGTGCTGAGATTAAAGGTGTGAGCCACTGCACCTGGAATTTCTGTTGTTTTTATGTCATTTTCTTGTGCACTCAATTAATATATAGTTAGTTAAACTGAATTAAATTATCTAAAATTGGTTAAGGTAATTACCTTTTCCATAATTTCTAACAGCACAACCACACCTAATCTGTAACTTTTAACATTGGTTGAATGAAAAATTTAGAATAATGCATGGCCAGGCGTGGTGGCTCATGCTTGTAATCCCAGCGCTTTGGGAGGCAGAGGTGGGCGGATCACTTGAGGTCAATTGTTAGAGATCAGCCTGGCCAACACAGTGAAAACTCATCTCCATTAAAAAACAAAACAAAACAAAACAAAAATTAGCCAGGCGTGCTGGCATACCTGTAATCCCAGCTATTTGGGAGGCTGAGGCAGGAGGATCGCTTGAACCTGGGAAGCAGAGGTTGCAGTGAGCCAAGATCTGCCACTGCACACCAGCCTGGGCAACAGAGCAAGACTACATCTCAAAAAAAAATAAATAATAATAATAATAATAATAACAGAACGACGCACAAAACACAGATAGGTAAAATACCTGGCTTACATCGAGGGCAGGGTTTCACATCTGTCCTATTAACATTTTGGAAGATAGTCTTTTAATAATTCTACTTGTACATTGTAGGATGTTGTAGGATGTATAACAGCATCTCTGGCCTCTACTCACTACATGACTGTAACACTCTTCTAATCATGACAATCAACAGTGCCTCCATGCATTGCCAAATGCCCCCTGGGTGGGGGGCAGGTGGGGGGCAAAATCTCCATGGTTGAAATGCACCATGGAGATTTTGAACTCACCTAGGGTAAAATGGACCAGCTAACACCAGAAATACTCCAAGCCACCACAAACCTAAATCTAGATGCACACTTCTACAAAGAATATTAGAGAGGTTCATCTCACAACTGTCCACCACCTGGTATCTTCTTCAGTGCCCCAGAAATGGCCTTTTTCCATATAGCTGGGAGTATGCTTGTGCTCTCTAAAAGCAGTTTCTTTAAAAATCTGTCCTAGATTATGATGAAGGAACTCTCAGAGCTGCTGTTCTCTTTGGCAATAATTATTTCCTTTCAAGTTCTGGAGTTCCTGAAACAACTGCTGAAAGTGATAACATACAACTCAGTAAATATGTAATTAAAGAATCCACCTAATTGCCCCTATTAAACACAGAAGTTCTTGGTTATTTCACAGAATTCAATCTGCCAGGAAACATGGATAGGTCCTTGCTACGTAATAACTTAAATAATAGGTTTTATTAATGTTTCCCTAAGAACCAAAGGATTGACAACAAAAATTAAAATCCAAATCTTAGCCATTGAAAGCAGAACCTGCTTGTACATTTTTATAAGGCATTTTTCTGCCTTCAGGTAATCTTAAATTGTAGCCTCAAAAGGAGTGCCCTGTTACATAAAGTGGTAATTTTTAGCATTCTGATGAAGCTCCATTTATATAAAAGCCTTAACTGATTATCTTTCCAGAAAAACAATGCAAATATAATCCCCTTTGTTGGTATTTTCAGGAGCAAGAATCATGATAGAACCTGTGTATATAGTATTGGAAATGGGAATTATTATAAAGTTCCAAATTTGGATTTCAATACTTGAACTATTTGATGTATTTCTGCTGCTCCTTTGGTCTTTCTGTAATTGAAACCGAACTCTTTAAAAATATTTTTATGTTGAGTCACATAAACCATAAAATTCCTGAAATACAGTATCCTTTTAAAGTTGTGATTCTAATACTTGCATATTGGATTTGTAAGGGGAAGAAGAACTAATGAAGCTATTGAGATATTTTTAGTTTTCTCAATGTTTAATTTGCCTTCCCTCCTGGGCACTTTAGGGAATTTAAAAGTATTTTGATATAATATTGCAGTGAGAAAAGTCATCACCAAATGGTCTGTTCTTTTTAGTGCTGATATTGTTCACGCATCAACACCTGCTTCTTCCGAGATGGTAGCAGCTGTTTGAGTTGGAAAAAGGAATGAAACCTTGATAGTTTCACACTCAGTTCTACTGTATAATGAGCTAAGCCAGCTTCTGAATATCCTACTTATATTTTAGAGGAAAGTGAGATATTGCTTGCAGAAACTTTGGTTATTTGCTAAAAACCCAATAGTTATCAAAAGTATGCAGACACATTTTCAAAAATATATATGGAATGAACCAGTTTATAAAATCTATTTAATTTAACTTTGGCTACGAATTATTTTTGTATCAAAGAGTCAAGAAACAGTTATAATACAACTTAATTTTAGATCAGTTTATAATACGCGTAATTTGTGTTTGTTTTTATTTAAAAGCTAAATTAACTAAAAGATACAAAATGTGAACCCTAAAGTGTTCTTCTATACATAAGATTTGTGCATTTATTCAACCATATCATTTCACATCTTATTTAAATATGAGTAATCCTATCCCCCAAAAGTTCTTAGAAAATAATCACAACAGCAAATAAATTGTATTCAAATACAATTATGTGGTATCAGACACAAAGAAAGTTGGAATACTTAATGCCTAAGCAAAGCTTTGCATTCTTCTATGTTCTTTAAGTTCATGGAAACCAAATATTTTAATTTTTGTAGAATAGGTATGTGACACTGCTTGCTATATGTAATATTTAAAGTTAGCTAGTGATTTTCCTCTTTACTGAAGTTTCATAATACTTTATACTTGGGGTTGTCCTTGAAGACCACAGGGAGGTTTTACATTGTGCAGAATCTAGTGACCCATTTACTCACCAATGTGAATCCAATACTGTACCTATGTTCTGCAGTGCCTGTTTTACCTCTGAGTGATATTCAGGGTGTTGTGTTTAATCAACCAAGACTTATGTGGTTTGGCCTATTGTTTTCTCATAGGTGACAGTTTCTACTAACTTATGAGGATAGAGGTCACGGAACAGCAAGGAGACTATTGCAAAGACTCTTCTTACTCTTAAATACTCTGCTTCTCTGGCAGAAATAAAAGTTTACAGCTGAAAATATAACCTGCATAGATTTTAAAACCAAAGTATCAAAATCAGGATAGCAGTGGATGTATACAAGCACAGAAGAAAATGCTCATGTCTAAACTTCAGTAGATATCTAGGATCTAGTACACTAATTTCACATTATCGAGGCAAAGTGCTCACCACCAGCAGTCTCAGCAGATGTTTTATTCAGCCTCACCAGGATCGAAGAACTGTGTTTGATTTCATTTCAGGTTCAGTTTAACATGTTGAATTAGATTTTCTTAGGTCTGATCTTTATCAACTGAATTCTTACAAATTCAACTGAATTCTTCCAAAGTGTTAATAATTTAAAAGATCAGCAATATCTTCATTTCAATTATAGTCATCATATTTTTAAAGTACACCAAAGTAATGGCCTTGGTCACTAGATCAACAAAGATAAGCTTTAGATCATAAGTTTTATTATTCATTTTCACATGATAGCTCAGTTTATTGTATAAATTGTCTTTCAATCTGATATATAGTGACCTAGAAAAAGGGCTTTATTTTCATATCTATATAGATAGCTCTGTTCCAGTTCTGTCTGACTTAAAATTGCATCCAAAATTTAAGAAGCAAATGCATCTGGCTCAGACAGAGGAGAAGGAAAGTAAGTACAGAAGATGGCAGAGAACATCGAGTGGTCTGTATATAAACTGGTGGAGCTCGTTGGGCCACTGTGTCACGTGAAAAGTGTAAGGCTATTTGAGGCAGTAGCACCTTCCACTGCATCTGTAGCAAAGTGGATCCTGCTGCCTGTGAGCCTGCCATAGGGCAGCTGGGCAAGAGCTACACCAGCACTTGAGAGCTACACTAAAAGGTACCATTCCATAGAATATCCTATTTTCTGTGTTAGGTCATTGAAGAGACATTACAGCTTGCCAATATTACAGAATATTATATTCATAGAATATTCCACAGGATGTCTTTTGAACCAAAGCCTACATTTCAGACATGTTACCTGCCAATCTTTCACAAGTGACAGCGTGCCACTATCTCAGGTGGCAGAGAATGCCTACCTCTCATGTAGAGCTTCTCACATATCCTGCTGGAGGAAATTTCAAAATTACTGATCCCTTCCATGGCTAATCTCAGCATGCTTTTTCCTGTATAGACCTGTATTATAGCTTTAGGGAGTCCCTGGCTCTATCTTCCAGTACTTCCATGAATCAGATGGTGAAAATGGGAGAGATTTGCTGAAGCAAATAATCCCTGATGTTTGTGCTGACAATGGCTACCACCTGTCCTCATAGACAGGGTCATGGTGTGTAGTTTTATTCTTAAGTAGGCTTGCAGCAGTAATTTTGTCTATCAGGTTGACTTCTGTTCTTGGTCTGTACAAGAAATGGAAACGTCTTGAGAGGGAATTAAATAGCCTGTGTGTCAGTGTAATGAATCGCAGTCCTCACATGATTAAGTGGTATTGCCTTTGATTCATAGTGAGCAGTGGCTATGATTATGACCCCAGCAGGTTTTCTTTGTCTTTATTCGGAAATGATACTCTCATACCAGATAGGATGTTTAATCTAGCCTGGCTCAGATTTAAGAAATAACCTCTTCATATTAAGAACAGTGCTTTTATAATCATGCACCAGCTGTAAGTGTGAAGACAGCCTTACAAGGGGCACCATGGTTAAACTCCCAGTCTTACATACTTATCTGTCTATAGGAAATATATGTGAGAGTTACAAAATGCAGAATCTGGAACCCACTGTCATAAAAACAAGTCATCAAAATGGTGAAATTAGGGATGAATTAACATTTATACTAAATGTGTCCTTTATCATAATGTCTATCACTGATGTATGAATAAAAATACTTTTATATTTTGGAAGTGAATTGAAGCATTTGTATTAATCTCCAATACAATGTAAAACACACAAACAAGAAGGCCGGACATGGTGGCTTACGCTTGTAATCCCAACACTTTGGGAGGCCAAAGCAGGAGGATCACTTGAGGCCAGGAGTTTGAGGCCAGCCTGAGCAACATAGTGAGACCCCATCTCTACAAAAACAAAACAAAACAAAAACATAGCCAGGCAAGGTGGCATGTGCCTGTAGTCCCAGCTACTCAGGAAGTTGAGATGGGAGGATTGCTTGAGTTGAGGAGGTGGAGGCTCTTGTGAGCTAGGATTGTACCTCTGCCCTCCAGCCTCGATAACAGAGGGACACTGTCTCAAAAACAAACAAACTACAACAACAACAACAAAAAAGATACAAGCAAGCCCTGTTTTGTTAATATATGAAATAGAATGAGTAATCTGGAAGGTAGGAAATTTCACACTGAGGTATAGATAATTTCTTTGTTATCTTTAAAAAAACAGACAGTAATACAAAAAAAAATTTGTGTTCAAATTAAACAAGAAAAAAAATTTATCAATCTATTTATGTATTTGTGTGAAACTTTATCCCCTTCCATGTATTTTAGTCTATTAATTCTGCTAACTGGTTTGCATTGGGCAGAAATTATGAAGTGAAAGCAGGACCATCACAGAAACACTGTAGTTCCTTGGTTTGAGGAATTGAAAAGACTATGGTAGCAACAGCAATGACAAAAAAAATAGCAATACAAATGTAACTTTGCATTTATTGAAGAAATATTTTGTATGTGTAGCATCTGTCATAGACAGTACAATTCTGTCAACAAAAGTCAATCTCTCACTGTAGAAAAAGAATATTTTGCTTAATAGTAAAGTTCATTTGAAGTGTAAAACTATTTACTAGAAATTAGATAATTCTTTCTACTGCTTTCAAAAGTGTGGTTTGTGTTCTTGTTCAAGACATATTTTGAGACATTTTTTTGAAACCTTGTGAAATGGAGCTGGTAGCCTTATTGACTCCCAAACCCCAAAATAGTGCTGAGAGCTGAAGAGTGATTTTATATTTCAGTAATTGAAGATTTACAACAGGAATCTGAAGGATTATTCATAATATTACATAAAAAGCATAAAAAATGATTATTGAAACAGAGTCAGAATACATTACATCTGTGAAAGTTCCCAAAATCTTTTATTCCCATACTATTGCATACATCTATAATATAGCACCATTCTTCCAGAAGAATCATGTTAACTTCTTGTAAGAGGTTGTAGGTCTTTTTCAAATGTTATGGCTTAGATCATTTTCTTGTATGTGAAACTGCTGAAGTATCAAAAGCACACTTCAACTACTTCCTATTGTTGCAGACCACCCTGTTTCTTGGATAAATCAAATGTGACATTTCATTGAGACCTGCTTCCTTACTTTTTCTCCATTTTTCCTGTCAATTTAATGTTTGTTGTATCATGTTAATAGCTACTCACTATTGAACAGCTGTGTGTTAGACACCAGTGTCACATTGCCTTTATGATCACATTCAGTGTCTGTGAAGTACTTGTCATTATCCCCATTTTGCAGATAAGGAAACCTAGGCTTATTTTAGATAAGGCATTTGTCTGAGGTCTGTTCTCTTAAAGTAAATACATCATTTGGCCTATAAAGATCTTGAAAGCCTAACGTTGGCTTTATAAATATTGAAATTGATTCTGCATGGTTCAGTAAATGTTAAAAATATTTTATATCGTAGGACAGTGAAGATACATATTTTATTTTCAATTAATAACCTGAGCAGTGAAAATACCCAAATATCTTATAAATCCAATGTAAATAATGTATCTTTTTTTGAGAATTTGGGTAATGATTAAATAACTAGCTGTAAAGAGATACCGTCCTTGCCAAAATGTTAATTATTTCAAAATTGAGATCTGATTGTTCTTAGGATAATTGACTAAGCCACTAGGTGATGTGATTTGGCTACTCATGACATTGCTTTCCTTAACTTGCAATTTGGACATATTATGAAGGATGGGATTCTTCCTCTAAAGTTAATAGTTAATTTTTCATTGTCCTTTAACTGCTAACATTTGAAGTGAACAGTTTTATTACTAAAGAGAGATGCTTTTGAAACCACTAGTGAGATAAAAGTCATAGTGGTTTTATCAATGATGAAAAGGTTAGAACAATTAGAAAGTACTCAAGGCATAATTGAGATGTATGAACTTCTGGTACATCATGAAACTGTTTTAAATGGTTGCAAAAAAGGTAGACTCAGAATTATATAAAAAAAATTAAATACAGAGTTCATTTAAGGATTGCTATTTTCTACCATGTATGTTTTCCTAGGGGACAGGAATTTGCAGAGTTATTCTATAATATGTATCATTGAGTATATTATAATTTATATTTACTATTGTATTCAAACAATAAGGTTACTCATAGACATTCCTCTACTGATAGTCTCATCTTTTATCTATCCTGTTCAAATGTAACTTCTGACATTCATCCTGAAGGATAATGTATTAATGTATTAATGTATTAATGTACTCAGTGACCTGTAGACATTTAGTAACTTCCAAAGCAGCAAGGCTCAGATTTGTCCTGTGAGTCATGTGTAAAGAATATTAACCTAAAGGTATGTATGATCTTGGGATGTAATAAGAATGTCATTATAAAATGCTATATAAACTTTGAATTCACATGTTCATATTCTGAGTGAAGTGATTTTTTTTCATGAAGTGTACAGTCTCTACACTTTGTTAATGTTTGAACCAGCTAAAATATTTCATATTTGGTGAGTTTGTACTTGCATTGGGCATTCCTAGAATCTTTCTCATTAGAAGGATTTTTTTTAATGCTTTTGCTCTAGAAATTTATGTAGCCCATTGTGATATGAAGGAAAGTGAGAGCTTTCCGAGTTACACTGATAACAGAAATTTATTTTGGAAGAGGTTCTGAGAACACTGGCTCCACAACAATTAGCCAGTCATGGAGCAGAGACCAGAATAATATAAAACAAAAAGTGAAAATTTGGGGAGAGGTCTTGATTTGAATGGCTAGTGAATTCAGTTGAAATACATTCCTGACATCTCAGGAACTTCACCTCATCCTTTAAAATGTTGACTTCTATGTCTTAATTGTCTCCCTCTTCATTGTATCAAACCTATTGGCATGTATGCATGCTTAGTCCTGTCAAAAGTAACCACAACCAAATTCACAAAACAATTTTCTCTCAGCCCCAAATCTATCCAGGTTACTACATCTCCCCACACATCTGGAATGAGATACTCACATTTGCTATCTCCACTCATTCAACACTCATTTATTTGTCAATTTTTTACAAGATGACATACACTTCCATCACTACCCAGAAACTTATTTCACTGAGATTACCATCTGTTTTCTACTATACTAATCAATGAGCAACTTTCAGCCCTTGATTTATTTGAATTATAAGAATTTCATACTGCAAGACCTCCTTTCTTCTTAGAATTCCTTTATTCTTGTTTCCATGCTACCGTGCGTTAGTAGTTTTTATTCCATTCTTCTGCCTTTTTCCTCTTAGTCTACTTCAGTATCTTTACTCACTTATCTTTTAAAAGCTATTATTCACCCAGGTTCTGTTTTTAGGTCTGATTTTCTTCTCACTCTAAATGAGTCTATGAATAATTTCTTTCATGTGAGTGGTTTCAATCACTATTTATACACTAATGTAGAGAGACAGACAGATAATAGATATATATTATTTAACTCCATCATGTATCATCAGCTCCACTTATCTAAATTCTGACCTTCAATTCTATATACTTAACTGCTTTTTTTGAAATCTTCATCCAGATTCACAATATCAATTTGTATATATTCAAACTTATAATAATAATAATCTTTCTCCAAACATTAGTTTTTAACTTGGGTCTTTTTATTAAAAAAATACTGCTATCATGATACAGTTTGGAAATGATATATCTGTGTTATTTTAGACTTTGCATTCTAAATTGTGTGTGCTTTGGTATGTGGGTGTGCATTTTCTACTTTTTCTACTGATAAATCTCACTATAGTTTTATTCCACTGAATTAGTCTTTTCAAGAAGCCATCTGTGGGCATAATTGATCATCTCTATCATGTCTTTGTTTCCTGTTTCATTAATTATTTCTTTGTAGCTTTACTTTGCTTTCTTCTTAAGTTGGATACTAATTGGATACTTCAGTTGGACTAGTTTTCTTAGGTAGATACTACTATGTTTTCTTTTTAAGTTGGATGCTTTTTTGTTCTTTAATTTTTTAATTGAACTTTTATTTTAGATACAGGGGGTACGTTTGCAGGTTTGGTACATGGGAACAATGCATGATGCTGAGGTTTAGGGTATGGATCCTATTACCAAGGCAGTGAATATAGTACCAAATATGTAGTTTTTCAAACGATACTTCCCTTTCTCTCAGTAATTCCCAGTGTCTCTTGTTTCCGTATTGATGTCCATGTGTGCCTAATGAATGTTTAGCTCACACTTAAAAGTGAGAACACTTGGTATTTGGTTTTCTCTTCCTGCGTTAATTTACTTAGGATTTAACCTCTGACTCCATCCATGTTTCTGCAAAGGACATAATTTCATTCTTTTTTTATGAAAAGATTTTTTATGGTTGTGTTTCATGGTGTAAATGTATCCCATTTTCTTTATCCTTTCTACCATTGATGGGCACCTGGGTTGATTCCACATCTTTGCTGTTTGAATAGAACAGCTATGAACATATGAATACATGTTTATTTTTGGTAGAATGCTTTTCCTTTGGATATATAACTCCCAGTAGGATTGCTGGGTCAAATGTTAGCTCTGTTTTAAGTTCTTTGAGAAATCTTCAGATTGCTTTCCACAGTGGTGGACTAATTTACATTTCCAACAAAGTCTATAAGCATTCCTTTTTCTCTGAAGCTTTATCAACAACACCTCTTGTTTTTTGACTTTTTAATAATAGCCATTCTGACTGGTGTGAGAAGATATCTCACTATGGTTTTGATTTGTATTTATTCCAGTATATTTACTTAAAGCAATAAATGTCTCTTCAAATATCACTTTCACTAAATTCATTAGCATTCTATGTGTAGTATTTTTGTTATTTAATTACAAGTGTTTGAAAAACCCCATTATGATTTCTTCTTTAGAGAAATATTGTTCCTTACTATTTTAATTTTCAAATATATAACTATTTTAATATTCCTTTTGTTTACTTTTTTATTTAATTAGATTATGGTCACAGAATATGATTTTTGCTCTTTCTTTAGATTCATTTTATGCTTAAGTTCTAATATGTAATCATTTATAATTGCTTCATTTAAGCTTGCATAGGATGTGTAATCCTTGTCTGTTGTATGCAGCATTCCATATATGTTCATCAAATCTATTCTATTGTGTTCTACAAAAATTATGTATCTATATTGTTTTAATAGGGCATCCATAGTAAGAGAAACAAATCCAAACATTCTACTTTAATATTACTATGTAAAATTCACCTTGTTCTGTTAATTTTGTGTATAAAATTTTGGCTAGTCTATTAGTTGTATACATCTTTGGGATTACTATATATTCTGAATGAATTGATCCTTTTATTGTTATATAAAGACACTCATGATGTAGAAACATTTATAAAATTTTTATGATTTGTTTGATTTTTATCTTTTAAAGAAATCAGTTCTTTTCCTTAGATCATAGAAGTATTTTTTATATTGTCAGAGAAAATGGCAATTTTGTTTGTCTTTTATCATTATTATATCTCCCATTGACTTTTCTTATTGCACTGACTGGAACTTCCAGTAAATTTTGCATAGTAATAATGAGAGTAAAGTGTCCTTACTCTTTTAAAGTGTTTAATATTTTATTATTGATTGTCATGTATATGTGTGTATGTATGTGGGGGTGTATCTATACATAGTTTTGCAGCCCATTGTATTATCATTTCTTGTTTATCTGTCCAAAAACCTATTGAGTGTGAATTCCTTAAAGGGAAATCTGCTTTAAAAAATCAAAAACAAAAAACATTATATCTCCATTGCTTAGTTTAATGCCTAAAATTAATGTAATGCCTAAAATATATTATGTGTATTAAGTATATTTAATAATTTGTTAAAGTATTTATTAAAGCAAGTTATATTTATTAAATTAGAAATGAGTAAATCAGTAAATATGTACTGCCAGAAGCAAACATTTTGGCATTGAAGAATAAATAAGGAGAAAACCATTGTGCAAATCTTTTGTTCTTCATTTTGTTTTTTGTTTGTCTGTCTATATTGTAACAAATTCCTTCTCTAAATTTGTTAAAATTCTTGTTCTATGAGGAAGATGTTTGGTTGGTCGGTTAGATGGTTTTGGCTCTTATTTTTCTTTTTTTCGTTTTTCCTTTCTATTGTTTGTTTATTTTTAATAATTGCTAAGTGAGTCCAAGGAGTTGTTGTTGGGCCATTACCTAAAACAAGCAACCAAAAGACAGATGAGTCAGGAAGATTGTGATTATGTAAGCTTTGTGTTGTTATTATCATATTTTTGTTTTTCAAGTTGTAGAATGACATTGCAAAAAATATGTGAATAAGTAAAATTACCATTTTGGGCTTTGTATAATGTTGGAATCTCATATTATAGACTGTAATGTAAATGTGTATATTTTAAAAACCTAAAAATCACCAGCAAATCTTCACAGTTGACAGCTTTCTGGTTAGTGTGGCTACAGAAGTCCAGGCTTTTCCATAAATTAAAATCAGTTATATTGTAGATCCATTCATTTTACAAAGTGGCTGCTAATCAAATACCATAAAAAAAGTCACTGTTCAAAATTTAAGATTTGAAACAGACACTGTATTTTCATGTGTCATCTTTGACATTTGCTAAGATCCCAGGTAAACTCATTTAGTTTGTTTTGAAAACCATCAAAGAGTCATCAGAAATATCTTCCTCAAATTCATTTCAGTTTATTTTTTCAATGGTTGTGTTTATTTATTGTAGAAGCAACAATTCCTACAGTAGCCCCTTAACCTTTACATCTTCAAGAGGAAATTTCAACCACATTTTCTCTTTTATTAAATATTCCTTTTTAAAAGAAGTGATAAATGACTCTACTTTCTAAGTCAATGTGTGTCAGTTACAAATTCATAGTATCTTTGTAGTTTGAAAGACTGTGCTTCATGACAGATGACAGGATTGGTGGCGATTCAAATTAATACTAAAGAATAATAAATGAATGGCAGAGAAAGTCTGCAAAATCTCTGTCTTAAGACACTCAGCTTTTGAAATTTAATGCCCATAAAATGAATTGCTACTAGGCAAATTACGAATGGATTCAGAATAGTGATATGTGAAGAGGACAACATGAAGGTATGTGTGACAGGCTTTTTCTTTTCTTTTTTTTTTTATTGTATAAGTTCTAGGGTACATGTGCACAACGTGCAGGTTTGTTACATATGTATACGTGTTCCATGTTGGTGTGCTGCACCCATCAACTCGTCAGCACCCATCAACTCGTCATTTACATCAAGTATAACTCCCAATGCCATCCCTCCCTCGTCCCCCCTCCCCATAATAGGCCCCAGTGTGTGATGTTCCCCTTCCAGAGTCCAAGTGATCTCATTGATCAGTTCCCACCTATGAATGAGAACATGTGGTGTTTGGTTTTCTGTTCTTGCGATAGTTTGCTAAGAATGATGGTTTCCAGCTGCATCCATGTCCCTACAAAGGACACAAACTCATCCTTTTTTATGGCTGCATAGTATTCCATGGTGTGTATGTGCCACATTTTCTTAATCCAGTCTGTCACTGATGGACATTTGGGTTGATTCCAAGTCTTTGCTATTGTGAATAGTGCAGCAATAAACATGTGTGCATGTGTCTTTATAGCAGCATGATTTATAATCCTTTATAAGTCTGATATTCAAGTTATAAACTGGTCTCATCTTAAACTTACTATATAAGGATATTTGTACTTGGTGGTTTTTTTTTTTTTTTTTTTTTTTTTTTTTTTTTTTTTTTTTTTTGGACAGAGTTTTGCTCTTATTGCCCAGGCTGGAGTGCAATGGCAACATCTCAGCTCACCAGAACCTCTGCCTCCGGGGTTCAAGTGATTCTTCTGCCTCAGCCTGCTGAGTACCTGGCATTACAGGCATGAGCCAGCATGCCCGGCTAATTTTGTAGTTTTAGTAGTGGCGGGGATTCTTCATGTTGATCAGGCTGGGCTCGAATTCCCGACTTCAGGTGATCCACCCTCCTCAGCCTCCCGAAGTTCTAGTATTACAGGCGTGAGCCACCGCGCCTGGCCTACTTGGTGAATTTAATATACTAACTTTGTAGATTGAATTAATTCATTGTGCTTCACGGTTCCTTGAGAAATGTATATGTTAAAATAGACTATATCTCAATGTCTATTTTAAATTTAGTATGTAATAGCATATGACATAGAACGGAAGATTTTAAGAACCTTCTTCGTCTGCCTTAAAATTTCAAAAATCTCAATGCAGATTCCTTTTATGAACTGACAGGATTTGGCTGTGTCCCCACCCAAATCTCAACTTGAATTATATCTCCCAGAATTCCCACATGTTGTGGGAGGGACCCAGCGGGAGGTAATTGAATCATGGGGACCATTCTTTCCCATACTATTCTCGTGATAGTGAATAAGTCTCACGAGATCTGATGACTTTATCAGGCGTTTCCACTTTTGCTTCTTCCTCATTTTTTTCTTGCTGCCCCCATGTAAGAAGAGCATTTCGTGACCCGCCATGATTCTGAGGCCTCCCCAGCCATGTGGAAATGTAAGTCCAGTTAAACATCTTTTTGTTCCCAGTTTTAAGTATGTCTTTATCAGCAGCATGCAAATGAACTAATACAGTAAATTGGTACCAGTAAAGTGGGAGGGTTGCTGTAAAGATAACTGAAACTGTGGAAGTGACTTTGGAACTGGATAACAGGCAGAGGCTGGAACAGTTTGGAGGGCTCAGAAGAAGACAGGAAAATTTGGGAAACTTTGGAATCTCCTAGAGACTTGTTGAATGGCTTTGACAAAAATGCTGAAAGTGATAAAAACAATAAGGTCCAGCCTGAGGTGGTCTCAGATGGAGCTGAGGAACTTGTTGGGAAACGGAGTAAAGGTGATTCTTGTTATGTTTTATCAAAGAGACTGGCGGCATTTTGTCCCTGCCCTAGAGATTTGTGAAACCTTGAACTTGAGAGAGATGATTTAGGGTATCTGGTGGAAGAAATTCTAAGGATCAAAGCATTCGAAAGGTGACTTGGGTGCTGTTAAAAGCATACCATTTTAAAAGGGGTACAGAGCATAAAATTTCAGAAAATTTGCAGACTGATGATGCAGTAGAAAAGAAAAACCCATTTTTTTTGAGGGGAAATTCAAGCCAGCTGCAGAAACTTGCATAACTGGCAAGGAGTCTATTGTTAATCCCCAACACCATGGGGAAAATGTCTCTAGGCTATATTAGAGACCTTCATGACTTAGGGACTTGGTCCCTTGTGTCCCAGCCACTCCAGCCGTCACTGAAAGGGGCCAACATAGAGCTTAGGCTGTGGTTTCAGAGGGTAGAAGCCCCAAGCCTTGGCACCTTCCATGTGGTGTTGAGCCTGCGGGTGCACAGAAATCAAGAACTGGAGGTTTGGGAACCTCCATCTAGATTTCAAGAGATGTATGGAAACACCTGGATGCCCAGGCAAAAATTTGCTGCGGGGGTGGGGTCCTCATGGAAAAACTCTGCTAGGACAGTGCAGAAGGGAAATGTGGAGTCTGAGCCCCCACACAGAGTCTCTACTGTGGTACTGCCTAGTGGAGCTGAGAGAAGAGAGCCACCATCCTCCAAACCCCAGAATGGTAGATCCACCAACAACTTACACCATGCACCTGGAAAAGCCGCAGACACTTAATGCCAGCCCATGAAAGCAACCAGGTGGGAGGCTGTACCCTGCTGAGCCACAGAGGTGGAGCCACCCAAGACCATGGGAACCCACCTCTTGCATCAGTGTGACCTGGATGTGAGACCTGGACTCAAAGGAAATTATTTTGAGATCTAAAATTTGACTGCCCCACTGGATTTCAGACTTGCATGGGCCCTGTAACCTCTTTATTTTGGCCAATTTCTCCCATTTGGAACTGCTGTATTTACCCAATGCCTGTACCTCCATTGCATCTAGGAAGTAAGTAGCTTGCTTTTGATTTTACAGGCTCATAGGCGGAAGGGACTTGCCTTGTCTCAGATGAGACTTTGGACTCCGGACGTTTAGGTTAATGCTGAGATGAATTAAGACTTTAGGGGACTGTTAGGAAGGCATGATTGGTTTTGAAATATGAGCACATGAGATTTGGAGGGGCCAGGAGTGAAATGATATGGTTTGTCTATGTTCCCACCTACATATCAACTTGTATTGTATGTCCCAGAATTCCCGTGTGTTGTGGGAGGGACCCAGGGTTAGGTAATTGAATCATGGGGGCTGGCCTTTTCCTTGCTACTGTTGTGATAGTAAATAAGTCTCACAAAGTCTGATGGGTTTATCAGGGGTTCTACTTTTGCTTTTTCCTCATTTTTCTCTTGTCGCTGCCATGTAAGAAGTGCCTTTCACTGCCTACCATGATTCTGAGGTCTCTCCAGCCATGTGGAACTGTAAGTCCAATTAAATCTCATTTTGTTCCCAGTTTCGGGTATGTCTTTATCAGCAGCGTGAAAACAAACTAATAAATTAGCACATATACATCTAAATTTTTACTTTTAAAATAAAGTTTTTATTGCCTGGTATGACTTATGCATGATACATTCAAACTCAAACATGCACATATGTGCATACACAACAAATACACATTGTGCTGTTTCCTTATAGTAAAAGAGATGGGCTAAGTCAGCCACAACCAAAATTCATTTATTATAAGTATATGTAGGTCAATGAAGAGAATATAGTCCCTGTGATTTTGAAAGCAATTGTACATCAAGACATAGTAGGAAATGCAACCTTCCCAAAAATTTCACTATAGATTCTACTTATTATTGTAGCCAATTAATTATGTGATTGCCTGTAAATGGCATTTGCTATGTGCACTTAGGCAACCTACTGTAGTGTTAAAACAGCAAATTAAATCAGCTTTACAGATATAATAGAGGTTGAGTAACCCTTATCCAAAATACTTAAGACCTGAAATGTATCTGATTTTGACTTTTTTCAGATTTTTGTATATTTGCATATATATAATGAGATATCTTGGGGATGGAACCCAAGTCTAAACACAGAATTTATGTTTCATATGTATCTTATAAATATGGCCTGAATATAATTTTACACAATATTAAAAAATAACTTGTGCGTGAGACAAAGTTTGTGTGTATTGGACCATCACAAAGTGAAGGTGTCATCATCCAGCCCCCCATGTGGGCATTCTGTGATTGGTTGGCATCATCATCATTTCTACCTCTAAATTTACAGTCTGTGGAGAAGCAATCATTTTCTTTCACTTACTCATATATAGTACTTAACAGTAAAAAAAAAGTACAACATGGCATTAATAGAGTGAAAAATAATGTGTTCAGGGTAATGGAGCAGCACAGCAGCATCACCAGAATACCTGTATCAGGTCTTAAACAACAACAGGTGATGGCAGGCTTTCTATCTCCATTTAAGATGTTGTGTTTTAATTATAAGGTTATTGTACACTTGTGACATTATTTCAGTGTATTTGGGGCATTTCAGATTTTAACTTTTGCATTGAAGAAGCTCAACCTGTATTGCTATTGACATGGTGAAAGGACATGCTTTTGCCCAAAAATATAGTATAGTGAAAATACAGTATTGTGAAGACATCTCACTCCTCCCTGCCCCCATCACCAAAACAACCAAAGAAAAGAGGAGGGAAATCACACAGCATGTGAAAACAGAGGAAACTTTGAGAATTCCGCTCAGTAATGTTTTTAACTTTTAAAGAAAAACTATATGTAATTCAGGTCCAGAACAATAAGTCACAGCAGATGGAGTTCTTCCATATGGATGGAGTTAGTAAAAAGAAGCCCTAATTGGAGTGTCAATCTTCAAGAAAAAAATATTTTAAGAAAATAAATAGAACAACATGTTAGCAATATTGCTTTATGATAATTCTGAGTAAAAAATATAAGGAAAAATAATGAAGATAGAGATAAAGATTGGAGTGGAATCATGCAGAGAAACCATGTCAAAACAGAATTATCCTAGGATATCAACTGTCTTGTGAGATGTGTCTTATACCACTACATGCCCGCTTACCTATGGAGGGGCAAAAATGCAATCTCTACCCGCTAGCCCAACCAAACTTAACACCCAAACAACCCACTTCATCGAGCGGGCAAAAACAATATAGAAAAGCAGGCTGCATGCACATTCACTTGTCAACTTTAAGTTTGCACATGATTGCTTCAGTGCCCTAAACAAAATTCTGTTTCACACCATCTTGCAAACTCTATTTTCTTCTATTACATTTAGTGTTCACAAGTAACAAAAATGCTGTTCAACAACTCGATTCACTTGAAGTAAGCTCTAAATGATTAATGTACTTGGAATAAAAATAAAACTACATGGGCATACTTTAATGAAGTCAGAAGAACACTCACAATATAAATTATAGTTGACTCTGAGGATGCATTTTTTTAAGCATGTCTTTCTACTTACTATTCAGATAATTGATATGTATTAGTGTTATCTTATCCCAGATATTTAAGGAAGTCTTATAGTAGGTAATTTCACTGAATTTTTCTTTTCCCTTTGAGGGCCATGTAGACATTTTTTTAAAACCTCTCTCTTTATAAAACTCCAGATTCATTATTATTAAAGAAATACTTCAGATATCTTCCAAACAGTTCCTTGTTAAATCTGATAACTGCATGACTGACATGCTTTTAACAAGAGTTCCTTTTGTAAGTACATAGGTAAGGTATCCAGAATATGGATGGACGATGCAAGCCCTGGAGACTGAGTTGCATATCTATATTTGGATGAAAGACCAAGATCAAATCTTCTCTTATAATTTTCTAAAGGGAGAGATATTACAAGGAAATCAGAGAAGAATCTTTATGTTGGTTTTAAGATACACAGGGATACAGTCAGGGAAGCAAGAAGATATTTCAAAAGAAAACAGATTTCTCCCTTTAAAGTATGGGGTTCTACTAGAACTCCTGTTATACACTACATTTCCTTCTTTCTTGTCTCTGAAATTTGGACACTCATTAGAGAAGTGATACTCTGTGTTTGGGAAAGTGTTCAAAATCTAAACAGCTTAGCTATAAATGATGGACATTTAAGGAACATCAATGGTGAAACTCTAAAAACAATGTTGTTTTGCTTCTTCACATGAAATATATATGTCTCTCTAATAATGAATGTATGCTCCATGCACATATTAATTATATGTCCTGAATTTAAATTCATGTCCCCTAGCATTTAAAATTTATGAGCATATATGTAGTTTGTTGTTTATCTGTTTTAACAGTGTTTCTTATAGTTTTATGATTGCATCCTCTTTACATTAGTAGAATATACCTCAAAGGCAAATAGCATTGGAAAATTATGATAATATTAGATGATTATGTTTTTTCACTCACTATTGTATCCCCTTATGTATACCCATAGTCTAGTACAAACTTGGCCAATCAATAAATATCTGTTTAGAAAGTGAATAAATGAATGAATGATTGAGATATAATTGGGAGTGCCTGCAAGACCTATATGTTTTAAGTAATTTAGAATAAACATAAAGATCTTGTATGTTTTTGGAACATTCTTCTCACAATTGGTGATGCACTTGTCTTCTAGAATCCTACTCAATTAAGCAGTAATTTTCCTTTAATAAAAAAATCTTACCTTATAGCAGTTGAGGGATATAATACTTCTTCATCAATAATATAATTGATGAAAAAAAGGAAAAGGTATTGAGACAGTCTCAGGTCTTTCTTACAAATCTCTCTTCAGTTGAAAATACTGAACTGATGAATATAAATATGAATATATCATATATATGAATATATGATATATATGTCTCATATATACATATATATGATATATTTAGAAACATCTTCTTTGTTATCAGTACATTTTCCTGAATTGAAGAAACAGCTCAATTTAAAATATGAGATACTAAAAAATCCATATTCAATAAAATGTGTACGTAGATCAAAATTTTCCCATTTAATAATTATTTAAATTATACTCACTATTGGGTGGAAAGTATCTGCTTTAGATGACATCCTTAAGTGAATCGGAAAAAGTGGATATTTAATCATGAGATGCACCACCTGCAAAAAAGTTAATCAGAAAAATAATGAATTAATATAATTTTTGCCAATTACACACATTTAAAAATCCAAAATTATTTATATTTTATTAGGAATTTCCATTGAGTCCATAGAGTCTTTTAATGTTTAGCTACCTTGATTCCTTATTTCCAACTCTGCATATTTCCTTCAGGATTAAAGGACATCAGTTTATGTATCTTTATCCTCTCTTAACTCTCTCACTCACTCTTTGCCTTAGGTGCATCATGACCATCTTGATTTGTGAACATGGAAGGAATATTTAGGCATGATTGGCTCAGGCCAATCCTGGGGAAATCTAGTTTTAAAACTTTATCATATTCTGGGGTTCGGACTTAGTAAACATAATTGCTGGCATATATAAACAAAGTTCTTCATAATCAACCTTAAAGATTTCTCTTTGACTTATTTTTTAAAATAATTTAGAACTGAAGCAGGAAAGAGAGAGAGAAATAATAATTTTCAAGCGTCTCGGCTTCTAACATTTTTACTGCCAAAACGGAGAAATAATTTATTTTAAAAGAGAAAAGGAAGATTTCATTTTGAGTTTTTTAATCAGAACAATATTGCTCACAAATTTTAGTAAATTGACTTCAATCAGCTTTCTACAGATTTTCATTAAACTTTTATAGAATTTTCTCCTTTGGTTTCATGGAAAAATATACACACACGAACATGGTTTGTGTGGTGCCCATGTGTGAGTTTATGTGTGTGTATACATACATACAAGTGTATGTGCCATCTAGCTGTCAGAATGCTCATCATTCAATTGGCCAATGAGAAATGGAAAAGGTATTTTGAAATAATATGGCTCAATAAAGTTTACCTTTCTATGACTTCCTGGCTTTACCCCACACCAGACCATATTCTTCATCACAAAGAGTACATACATGACAACATATTTTCTCATCATGTTAATATCTAGCAGGGCTGAGAAAAAGTCTTGCAAAGCATATTTAAAATGCTGACAACAACATGTCTTCTATGTTACAGGCCCATCATAAGTCTTTAGTAATGTACTTATTGAAATAATGAATGAATAAACTGTAAACTAAACACATTTTTTAAACTATGAGAATTTTATGGGCAAGTAGATGTGAGACGAAAATAAATTTATCTAATTAACAGTTGGACAAACCAAAAAGTAAAGACAAGAGAGGTTGCTATAGCCATTTCTTTTGCATTTTCACTTTTGTTCCTTGATTTTCAGATATTATGTTTTCTTTACTTAGTGTTTTTGTATTTCTGCATTTAAGTGTGTAGGCAATTTGGTTAAGCTAAAATTGACATGTTACTAATAACTTTCAGGAAAACTGAAGAACTTATTAAGGTTCATAGCATTGTAGATCTACAAATAAAATTCTATACTTTTTTACCCTTTGCAGATATTACTTTATTTATATTTAGTGTGAATAAATGTTTATTTCTTTGGCCAAATATAAATCCTGCATAATGTTAATTTAATCCTCACTATAATCCTATAAAATGACACTATTATCATCCTCATTGTACACAAGAGAAAAGCAGACACATAGAGTTTAGTAAGTTGATACATGTTACATAAATGACACTAATGTTGGAGCTAGAATATGAATCCATGCAGTATGGCTTTGTAGTCTATTATTGTAACAAATGGGAATAGTGCCTTTCTGAAAAGACTTTTATAAACATGTGATTGTGATCACGGGAGAGTAATGATTTTCATCATTTTACTTTCTCATCTGTTTGTATGGGTTTTTTGTCATTCTCTAATAGGTAGTGAGGAAGTACTTGTTTTAAAATAATGAGACGTATTTGCATGTTTCAGCATTCATGTTCTTCAGATTGTATTTTTAATGTATTTTTTGCTATATTATTTACTGAGTGCCTCCCGTGTGTTAGTGTTTATTCTATGCATTGGGCACAAGAGGAAGGCTGCTTGGGTTTGAGTACCTTCAGAGCTAAGATATAGACAGAGAATTAGGTTTTCATTTATTATTAAAAGCTAAATAAAATTAAAACAAAATGGCATATGTGTAGTCTGATTTCATATGATGCAGAGATAGTGAAATTAGTAAAGTGTATCTCATTTAGTAGCTTTCATTGTGACTTCTCTATCATTCATTAAACAAATATTTATGGGGTACCTATTATCCATTACTGTGCCAGGTGTGAAAATAAAAAACAACCATTAAAAGATAGATATAGCCCTTGTCTCTACTGAGTCTAACCCCACCAGCCATCTGCGTTACCTGTCACCCATTCATTCTCTGTTCACCAGTGCTTTTTCTAACATTCCTTATCTACTCATCTTACTTTCTCTCAACAGAAACACAGGTGCCACACACATACACGCACACAACAGATGTTATGAATGACCTTACACATTCCTTCATGCTGTGGCAAAATGTACCTTCCAAAGCAAATATATAATCAGAATAATGTAATTAATTTGAATGTGTTAGATACATTCTAATAGGTGACCTTGAGTCCTGTCTTTGTTTCTAGGGATCATCACCATTTCAAGAAAAGGAATAGGGTTTCAATGTAAGGTAACCTGGAAGATAACAGATATTATCAAATTGGTTATTTTGCTTAAATGAGACAAAATATATGAGTGTATGTTTATACTACACAGTAGTATTTTTTCTCTATGTATGTATGTATGTATGTATGTATGTATGTATGTATGTATCTATCTATCTATCTATCTATCTATCTATCAGTCATCTATCATCTGTCTAGGTATCGGATTATTATGGCTAGTAATTGGCTTGTCTTGTTGCCTAACTTAAGTGGCCTTGGTCATGAGAAAATCTGTCCTTTTTGAAGAAATATGGGACAAATGTTTTGGTAGCGTGAAGTTCATTATATCTTAAAATTATATTCAACTGTTGAAAATTGGTTTACTTATGTGAAAGATCAATCTCACATTTTTCATGTTCATGTATCTTTATTTGCATGTGCCTCAGATAATCATTCAGAATTGCCTTTTTCTTAGTAAGAAATAAAAAAAAAAGTCACACTCTGACAAAGTAGAACCTCCTTAACGAAGCATTAAATTATAAAATCTAAGTACCAATTACCTCCTTGGTTGGGAGGGCATGGAGTTGGGGTCTAGTGAGGTAGAATGAATGATGAAGTACAGGCCTCCTCCAGCTTCTGCAGTCTGATTCTCTGATACAGAGAAGCTTTGTTAAAGGGATAGTTAGTCTATTGGTTTATTTATGATGATTGCCTGGGTACAGTGTTCATGCAGCTACTTCATTCTTTTTCTTTATTAGCTGCTGACTTTTTTATTATCATGCTTTTCCTTTTTGCTATAAATTGTTAATTATTACCTTGATGACACTGGGTAAAACTTCTATTAACTGTCATTGTTTGACTAGCAGTTATGGAGATTTACTTTTGCTAAACCCCTACCATACTAGACAGTCATAAACCACAAGGCACAGTGCATTAGAGAAAAGACTTTCTGCTTTTGTCCTTCAGACCAATGTAATTTGTATGTTTCCAGCTTTATAAAGAACCTGTTGAGGTCCTGTATATTTTATCATAGAGGTGTATTTACCATCATTTAAACAAAGAATTCCATCAATCAAATCTTAAAGAAATACATTGCTTTAATCAGATTGTCACTCTTTGACCAACATTATTGTCACCAATTTGCTAAAATAAAAAAATTGAGTGGTGCTCCCATTTGATTGCATAGTATTTTAAGAAGATAACAACTCATTCAAATTCCAGTAACCAACTTCCAAATATAGTTCAGGATAATATACACTATAAGGTTGGATGCTTGATTCTATTTATTGAATGTATGATTTTGGTATTTTTTTATTCTAGTTCCTTGGTATAAATTCATACCATGTCATGACTAGAAAATCTGGACAAAATATAGCATTTGTATTTTTATAATTTCTTAGAAATGACATATGCATACATTTTGCCTCTTTCACAAAGTGTTCTTACATCTCCACAGGATGGGTCCATGTGTTTCCCCTTGCATCTTTGGTGTTTATGGCCTATATTATAATAATGCTAAACCACTCATGGCTCCCTAAGTCCACCATGTTACACACTGAGTCTCTTCTTAAAATGCCTCTTTCCTTTTCCTTTTCTCATATACCGTTAATCTAATATGCTCCCCAACACTTTGTGCATTTTTCTGTTTTAGGATTTACTACATTATATCACATCATGTTGGTGTACACAATGGCCGGGTTTACATCTCTAATCTTTACATCCATATCACTCAGCAAATTATCTGACACATATTAGGTATGCTATATAAATTTTCTAGAAAAAATGAGTAACTTTAACTCCCTTTTCATATCTAAATATAAATTCCCTTTGGAAAGTAATCCTGAATGAGTGAATGAGTGAATAGGTGAAAAAGTTCTTCCTTAATTAAATATAATAATTTTGAATAATATATCAATTCCAATTAATGATGTCTAAAAATTACATACATATAATTTTGGCTATATTATTTCTTCACTAACATTTAGCAAAATTTATTTTAGTTTACATGAAAGAAAATTTTCTATTTGGATTGAAAAACAACTGACTAGAGAAAAAGTTTTTATATTGCTCATACTGCTTTGCATGATTTGAATGTTTGTCCCCTCCAAAACTCATGTTGACATTTATTTGTCACTGTGACGGTGTTAAGAAGTGGGACCCTTAAGAGGTGATTAGGCCATCTGGGCTTCATCTTCATGGGTGGGATCACTGCCATTACGAAAAGGAGAGTTTGGACCCTTCTTGCTCTTTCTTGCCCTCTTGCTGTCTGCCATGTGATGACTCAGCAAGAAGGCTCTCACCAGATGCCCACATCTTGATATTGGACTTCCTGGCCTCCAGAACTGTGAGCCAGTAAATTTATTTTCATTATAAATTACCCATTCTTAGATATTCTGTTATGGCATGAAAAATAAACTAACACATACTCCTTTAAAAACAACAACAAAAACAAAACAGTCATCTTAAGTCCTGAAGAATAGGCCAGAAAAGCAATTAAGGCTAGGAAATTGATAGAGTGGCATAAGGATTCAGAAATTAATTCCAGCCTCTTCAACCAGATTCTCTATGTGTGTCATGTTGATAATTTCATGAGAACTAGAGGTGTTCTCTCAAAATGACCTCACCATTTAATCTTTTATATTTGGATATGGAATTGTAATGTGATTCTTCTAGACACGAGCAAGCAGGGATGGAGTGGGAAAGTCATCTAATGACTGGATCCCAAGTACCAAAGAAAGTGGAGTAGCTGCTGCTTCTCCCAGTTCACACCTGGCTGTTGTCAAAAAAGGCAGAAAAAACAGAGAAGAAATACCACAATTGAGATGACTTGCAATATATTATGTATAATACAACCATGAATCCGTCATACAATCAAGATAGTAAACATATCCATCATCCTCAAATGCTTCCTTAGGCTCCCTGTTAATTTCACCCTTTCATCCCTCCCTTCTACACTTGCATGTTTCTAGTTAAACACTGATGGACTTTTTGTTGATAGATTGGTTTTCATTTTCTAGAATTTTACATAAATGATTTTTTACAGTATGTGCTTTGTTAGATATAGGGATAATCAGGTTGTCTGCCTATGAGTGTGCTTTCATATTTTGTTTCTTTTAAAGAGTTTATTCATTTCATCAAACTTGTTAAATTTGTTGGCATAAATTTGTTCTTAATTTTGCCTAGTTATACATCTAAAATCTATAGAATCTGAGTAATATTACTACATTCATTCTTGATAATCAAATATTTTTATTTTTTCTGATCAATATGATTAGAAATTTAACAGTTGTGTTAATTTTCTTGCATCACTAAATTTTGTTTGTTGTTTTTTCTATTATCTATTTCATTGATTTCTATGCTGATCTGTATTATTTCCTATCTTCTGTTTAATTCGAGTTTCTTTTTTTTCTTTTTTCTTTTTTTCTATTTTTCCAGTTTCTTAAGGGAGAGGTTGAAGTCATTTGGTTCAGACACTTTCTAAAAAATTACTAATCTTGGCCATTAATGCTATAAAATTTCCCTACTGCTCGAGCAACATCAGAAAAATTTGTAATTCACCTTTGATTTTTTTTTTGACTCATGAGGTATTTAGATATGTGCTATCCTGTTTCTAATATTTAGGAATTTTTCAGATACCTTTCTTTAATTGAATGGTTATTTAATTTTATTGTGGAATGAGAACATACTTTCTATGACTTGAATTTATTCTAATTTGTTGAGACATTTTTATGACCCCAAACAAGGTGTATCTTTATACATAATTCATGTGTACTTGAAAGAATGTATACTATGCTGCTGTTTGGTGGAGTATTCTATAAATATGAAATTATGTAAAGTTGGTTGAGTTTGAGTTTTTCATATCCTTGCTGATATTTTATCTAATTGAGAGATGGACATTTAAATCTCCAACTATAATTGTGGATTTTCCTCTTTATGCTTGCAGTTTTAGCAGTTTTTGCTTCATGTGTTTTGAACATTTGTTCCTAAGTGAAACAGTTTAAGATTGAACTGTTATGTAATCTTCATTGGCCACTTTATAATTATGAAATCACCTTTTTTATCTCGTTTTTTCTTTGCTCTGAAATAGTCTTTTTTTCTGTGATTAATACAGTCATTCCAACTTTCTTTTGATTAGTATTCATAGCATATGTTTTCTTATTCTTTTACTTTTAACTTATTTATGTCTTTCTATTTAAAGTATACTTCTTGGCAGCACATATTTGGCCTTGCTTTTTAAATCAAATTTGACAGTCTTTGCCTCTGAATCAAGGTATTTAGAACACTTATATTTAGTGTGATTACTGATATAATTACATTTAGGTTTATCATCCTGCTTTGTAGTTTTATTTGTCCTATTTGTTCTTTATTTCCCTTTTACTCTTTTTCTGCCTTCTTTCTGACTATTGGAGTGTTTTTTTATTGTTGCATTTTAATTGTTTTTTAAAAAATAATTAGTTGTTTGAACTAAAATAAAATGTGCATTGTAAAAGTCATAACATATGTATGAGAAAAATCTTACATATACCCCACCATGTTACTCTTTCTACTCCTCCTTATTCCTTTATGTATATCTGTATTTCCATTTGTTATAATATTCCTTATGCCTGAAGTACTTTTTTTCAGCATATCTTGAGTCTGCCAGTGGTGAATTCTTTCAGCCTTTCTGTGTCTGAAGAACTCTTAATTTTGTCTTTGTTTTTAAGGTATGTTTTAAATGGTTATAGAACTCTAGGTTGATTTTTCTTTCAGTATTTTAAAGATCTTGCTCCACTATCTTCTGCCTTACATAGTTTTGACAAGAAATCTGCTGTCATTTATAACACAAGTGGTCTTCTGTAGGCAATGTGCTGTTTTTCTCTGGTTTTTAAAAAGTATTTCTTTATCACTAGTTTTGATAAATATGTTTATAATGTACCTTAGTGCAGTATTCTATTTTTATTTTTTTATTATACTTTAAGTTCTGGTGTACATTTGCACAACGTGCAGGTTTGTTACATAGGTCTACATGTGCCATGTTGTTTTGCCACACCCATCATCTTGTCATTTACATTAGATATTTCTCCTAATGCTATCCCTCCCCCAGGCCCCCAACCTCTCTGTGTACACGTTCTCATTTCAACTCCCACTTATGAGTGACAGACAACATGCAGTGTTTGGTTTTCTCTTCTTGGGTTACTTTGTTGAGAATAATGGTTTCCAGTTTCACTCATATCCCTGCAAAGGACATAAACTCATCATTTTTTATTGCTGCATAGTATTCCATGTATGTGTGCCACACTTTATCCAGTCTATCATTGATGGGCATTTGGGTTGGTTCCAAGACTTCACTATTGTGAACAATGCTGCAATAAACATACTGTGCATGTGTCTTTACAGTAGAGTGATTTATGATCCTTTGGGCATATACCCAGTAGTGGGATTGCTGGGTCAAATGGTATTTCTAGTTCTAGATCCTTGGGGAGTCATCACACTGTCTTCCACAATGGTTGAACTAATTTACACTCCCGTCAACAGTGTAAAAGTGTTCCTGTTTCTTCACATCCTCTCCAGCATCTGTTGTTTCCTGACTTTTAATGATTGCCATTCTAATTGACTTGAGATGGTATCTCATTGTGGTTTTCATTTGCATTTCTCTGATGACCGGTGATGATGAGCATTTTTTCATAAGTTTGTTGGCTGCATAAATGTCTTCTTTTGAGAAGTGTCTGTTCATATCCTTTGTCCACTTTATGATGGATTTGTTTGTTTTTTTCTTGTATTGTTTAAGTTCTTTGTAGATTCTGGATATTAGCCCTTTGTCAGATGGATAGATTGCAAAAATTTTCTCCCGTTCTGTAGGTTGTCTATTCACTCTGCTGATAGTTTCTTTTGCTGTGCAGAAGCTCTTTAGTTTAATTAGATCCCATTTGTCTATTTTGGCTTTTGTTACCATTGCTTTTGGTGTTTTAGTCATGAAGTCTTTGCCCATCTTGTGCTTGGATTTTTTTTTTTTTTTTTTTTGCCTCTGTTTGGACAAATTGAGTAGTTTTTTTTTGTTGGTTGGTTGGTTTGCTTGTTTGTTTTTTTGTTTGATTTTAATTGTTTCAGTTAATTCGTTTTGCTGGCTAAGACCTGTGGAGTTCAAGTTTTATAAAGTTTGGCCATTTTCACTCATTATTTCTGGAAGTAATTTTTTTTTTTTTTTGTTCTCCCACTCCTATTTTGGAGATCCTACTTACAATTATATTAGGACTGTTGAAGTTCCCAAGCTCATTTACACTTTTTCATTATTTTAAATTATTTCTTCTCTATATTTCATTTTGGATGGTTTCTATTACTGTGTCTTCAAGACATTGATCCTTTTTACTTAAAAGTGCAGTCAACTGCTAATCTTATTTTGTGCATTTTTCAGCTTTTGTATTCTAATATAATAATTGTATATCCTCTATATCTCTTTACTTATTGAACATCTGAAATACAACAATGATAACTGTGTTTAATATATGTGCTTCCTAATCCTAAAATTTTATTTCAGAGTCAATTTTGATTGATATATTTTCCTTCATTACAGTTTTTATTTTATTGCTTTTTTTCTGTGTAATGTGTTTACTGAATGGATGTTAGACAGTGTGAATTTTATGTTGTTGTTTGCCTGACATTTTTAATCCTATAATATTTTTGTCCTTTCTTATTAGAAGTACTTTAGTTACTTGGAAATTGTTTCATCATTTATGATCTTTTAAAGTCTGTTAGAAACAGAGCAATGTTCAATCTTGGGCAAATTATTCTCCAACACTAAGGCAAATCTACTGTGAACATTATACGTAGGTGCCTTGTGAATTATGAGATTTCAAGTCTAGCTAGTAAAAGTAGTCACTCTGTTACATGTAGATGCGACATCAGATATTGAGGTTTTTAATTTTTTTAAGATAGTTATTTTCTCTTCCTTGGTTAGTTGCCTGAAATTTCTGGACTGATCAGTACTTTGCTGAATACTTTAGGAGACCCTGTTGCAAATATTGGGGTTTTTTCTCTGTGAAATTCCGTTGTCTCTGATACTGTCTTGCAAACTGCATCAGAATCCCAGTCTCACAATTCTTTCTTCTCAATAAAGGAAGTTTGCTGAGCTCTGTCTGGGTTTACTTTTCCTGTGCTGCAGCCTGGAAACTCTCCAAGGCAATAACTGATGCATTCATAGATCTGACTCATTTGTTTTCCATCTCTCAGGGATCACTGTCCTTCAGTCCCTAAATCTCATGTCTTGAAGAAAGTTATTTCTTATATACTGTCTGATTGTTTGGTTGCTTTATAAATTCAATCTCAGACCCCTCGTGGTGACTCACGCCTATAATCCCAGCACGTTGGGATCCCGAGGTAGGCAGATTACCTGAGGTCGGGAGTTGGAGATCAGCCTGACCAACATGGAGAAACCCCATCTCTACTAAAAATACAAAATTAGCCGGGCATGGAGGAGCATGCCTGTGATCTCAGCTACTTGGGAGGCTGAGGCAGGAGAATCACTTGAACCCAGGAGGCGGAGGTTGCAGTCAGCCGAGATTGTGCTGTTGCACTCCATCTTGGGCAACAAAAGCAAAACTCCAACTCAATAAATAAATCAATTAATTAATTAATTAATTAAATGTCTTTTACTTCATCTTGGCTTGAAGGAAATCCTCATTTATTGTTTTGAGTAGTTAAAAAAAAACAAAAAACAACTCTAATCTTATATAAAATAGATCTTATATAAAATAAAAACTAGAATAAATGTTGGCTTAGGCATTAGATTGCCATTGTATATATACAATGTCAATGTTATATATTGAGTCTGATTAAATTTTTCGTATTTCCCCAAATAGTAGGCCAGGCGCAGCGGCTCACGTCTGTAATCCCAGCACTTTGGGAGGCCAAGGCGGGTGGATCACGAGGTCAGGAGATCAAGACCATCCTGGCTAACTCTGTGAAACCCCATCTCTTCTAAAAATACAAAAAAATTAGCCAGGCATGGTGGCGGGCGCCTGTAGTCCCAGCTACTCGGGAGGCTGAGGCAGGAGAATGGCGTGAACCCAGGAGGCAGAGCTTGCAGTGAGCTGAGATCGTGCCACTGTACTCCAGCCTGAGCGACAGAGCAAGACTCCATCTCAAAAAAAAAAAAAAGTCCCCCAAAACTAATAATCATCATTGGCATTAATGTGGTTGCCATGGTTTTCAGTAATACTTAAATACATATTTCAATAAAAAGAAAGAGGAATAGGTGATGAATTAACAACTATTTAAATGCAGTTGATAAATTTTGATGGCAAAAATTATTTAGTACTTAAAGTGCTGAATACCATCTTAATTTTTTTTCCTAGAAGATATTTCAATAGATTTTATATAACAAAGTTATGGTTTTATGAACCATAATTTTTCATCAAATTTAAAAATTAAAACATTCTTTGTACAGATTTTCAAAATATGCAGACATTGAATAGTACTTTAAAACTCAACTATTAACATATGCATGTGAAATTTACTTTTATAATTTATTTTATTTAAATGGATACTATATGACTGAAATATAATATATAATTAGTTCTTTTTTCTATATTAACTACAAAAGTTTAAGCTGATGACATTCTTTTTTTTTTTTTGTTACTTATGTGCTAATGAATCTCTGCTAAAATATTTTCAGTTTTTACCTAAAAATATTTGGTTCATATTCCTTTGCCTTTTAAAAAGTTGACTTATTTAAACATTGATTTTAGTTCAAATATGAGGGAATTTCAACCACAATGTCACTTTTTAAATTAACAAGTTACTATTGAGTATCAAAGCTTATATAGTACATTTGTGCAAGTTTGATAACATAGATCTGCGCGAAAGGAAGTGTTTCATTGCTTAATACAAACCAAAATTATATTTTACTACATAAAACAAAATAGTTTTTCCTATTTTTCCCTTTCCTTACCTTCATTCATAAAAGAGAATTTCTTACAGAAAACATATATTTCCCGTTGCATTAAATATTTTGTCATTAAATGGGCAGTAGTATGTTAAAAATATATTCTGCATGTACAAAAGAAATTTAGCAATTAATCAAAGCATATCAAAATTTTGTTTTCAAGATTTTGTTTCTAGGCAACAAATTAGGTTGTAGGAACTCTACATTTAAATGTAATTTAATTTATGGTAATTTTTTTCTACATATATTACATCAGTGCCAAAGCAGATAATTTACAGATATGGATTGATTTATGGGTATGGATTGATTAGTAACACTGGTTATAAGTCTTTATTCTTAAATGAGTAATGTTATGACAAAATGATTGTCACATTTTGAAAGAGTGGTAGCTAACCATTGTAAAAGCCAGAATTGTTTTAATGTCCTATTATTTTTCCAGAAAAAAAGAAGCTATAAGAGAAATTAGCTAGCCTGTCTCTTTGCTTCAAAGATAAATAGCATCTCAAGAACAATTTGAAGAAAACAACGCAACTGTTTAATATGGAAAAAAAAAATCATTCAGCTCTACTCCACTCTATATTAGTCATAACTTTACTAATTGATCTTTAAAATTCTCTAGTCCTTGCATTATGCACTTTAGATTCCATTTTCAGTTTTAAAATAATCCTATTTTAATTTTACATTCACCATAAATTACTTATCTGGAAGATCACAATTGGCTTAACATACCATGTATCTTATTTTTATGCTTGATTATTATAAAATCAGAGAAAAGTAGGTATCACTCTTCTCACTTATTGTAGTTACAAGTCACCCTATGGTAATAGTAAAGTGCACAAATAGCAGTATCATATTAATTAAAGAAATGTCATTTCAAAAAATTACCATCACATCTTTACTGTCACAGCCTTCATTCAAACCCGTTGTTTTTGTTTGTTTTGTTTGCTTGTTTTCATGAATGGCTTGAAGGCTTAGTTGCAAAAACTCCATAAGGATTCAACTTTCAACATGCTTATTTTCAGGGATTTTTCCAAGGTTCAGGCTCCTCCTGAACTTGTTAGAAGATACCCATGCCTACTCCCTTTTTTCTGACCTCAAGTTTTCTCTCTTCTAAACTGGGCTACTTCATGACACTATGGGCAGAATGACCTATGCAATCAAATTTAATTCTCTACGGACAAAGTAAATAAATTTGAATTTCTAACTTCCTAATAACGTTATCAAGATATTGTGGAGATCATGTTAGTTTACTGTTCCAGTTGTGTCCTATTTATGTGCATATATACTGGGAATAAAATAAGATTTTTATCTTTTTTTAAATTTTATTGTTTTGAGACAGAGTCTTGGCTGAAATGGAGAACACTGGTGGGATCTAGGCTCACTGCAACCTCCACCTCCCAAGTTAAAGTGATTTTCCTGCCTCGGGCCTCCAAGTAGCTGGCTCTACAGGCATGTACCCAGCTAATTTTTTTTGCATTTTTAGTAGAGACAGCATTTCACCATGTTGGCCAGCCTGTTCTCAAACTCGTGGCCTCAAGTGATCCTCCCAACTCAACCTCCTAAAGTGCTGGGATTACAGGTGTGAGCCACCATGCCCAGCCAATACTGGGAGTAAACTACTCTTAAGGATAACTAATATTGTATATATTGGTTCACTAATGTAGTCATAACCTGTAAATGCATATATAATACATTCCTAGGTTTATCACCTAATTTACATTGAACATTTTAAGGCTATCTTGAAAAATATATTTATTAGATGTATTTTTATGCTTGATTTAAACAGTCTTCTCTGAGAAAAATAGACTACTGAAAATTATCTTGTTACCTATTTCGGACTCCTAAAAATGTTGTGCTAGTTCCACAGTTACGTAATTTTCAAGTTGCCCCCAAATCTACAAATGTTTTATTTGAGAATAAGATATTTGTGAGAATATTATGCCCTTGTTTCTCTTTGTTTAGAAACCCCTAATCTCACCTTTGCTGGAATTTATTTTTTTCTTTATCTTAATTTGTACATTATTGGCAGGGCGCGGTGGCTCAAGCCTGTAATCCCAGCACTTTGGGAGGCCGAGACGGGTGGATCACGAGGTCAGGAGATCGAGACCATGCTGGCTAACAGGGTGAAACCCCGTCTCTACTAAAAAATACAAAAAACTAGCCGGGCGAGGTGGCGGGCGCCTGTAGTCCCAGCTACTCGGGAGGCTGAGGCAGGAGAATGGCGTAAACCCGGGAGGCGGAGCTTGCAGTGAGCTGAGATCCGGCCACTGCACTCCAGCCTGGGCGGCAGAGCCAGACCCTGTCTCAAAAAAAAAAAAAAAAAATTGTACATTATTGTATTCTACCTTGATGTATGTGTGCATATCTTGTTCTCCTATTATAATATTATAAGATCCTTTAGAAAAGCATTTTTTTTGACTTATTTCTAAAATATCAAAATACCTGACACAACTTAATAAATATGTGATGTATAGTTGTTGGATGTGTATTATCAGAGATATTAAAAGTTAGGTACATGCAGTGGGTGGTTTCTAGATGTTAAATTATGCAAAGTTAATCTTACCTATAAGCTTGATCAAGAAAAAGGGAAATATTTTAACAAGTTGATCAGGAGACTTAGAAGACAGAGCTTAAAATGTAAAAGTATTTGCCAATAAAGTGGATATAAATATGACCTTACAACATGAGCAATAGAAATTTTGTGTTATAACAACTGGATCCCTGTAGACACGTTTCCCTATTAAGCAATTTCCCTATCTTTTCTCTCTTTTTTCTAATTCTATTCCTCATCCATTAATCCTTCCCTCCATTTATGTTTCCTTATTTTCTTCCTCCTTTCATCCAACAAATATTTTTAAAGTGTGTACTCATTAGCAGGAATGATTATAGATGCTATAGAGATAGCATAAACATTCATGCCCTCATGGAGCTTATATTCTATTGGAGATATGAGACAGGGAATTAGGAATATTTTGTGATGACTGAGGAGGTAAGAATGACTAGAATAAGCAAGAAATTAATAGGAGATGAGGTCTCAGAGGTAATGGGGACTGAGGAGAATGAGTTGAATGTTCTGATTGTCCAAACGCTTGACTGGAGTCACCCTAAAAGCAGTAGCAAGGGAGTTTCTGCAAGGGACTGCACCAAATTGTCTGGAGATGGGCCAGTTTCAATTCCAAAAAAGCACTAAATGCCAGGTTGATCAGCGTAAAGCATTTATTAGGGAAACTTAACATACAGAGGGCTTCAGCTTCCTCATGACAGATGTAAGAAAAGTGATGTTGTACTCCAGTATATCTGGAAGGAGAGGGTTGTTATATAAAAGAATGGAAGTTATATAAGGGTTTAATGATTTTGTCTCAGGGCAGGGGCTTGTTTATACTTGTTTAGCAACCTGGTTGATAATTCAGTGTTTGGGGAAAAAGGCCTAAACAACTTTATCTGTACCTGAGAATGTTCAAGGCTCTGGGTTGGGTTCAAGCCTATAATTAAAACATGCAGCTGGCTGGATCACTGAGTGGTTAGGCAATTCTGTGTGTGCTCAGGCAGGACAAAGACAAAAGTGGAAGCAATTGGAGGAAGTAACTGGGCTATCTGTCCACCATAATAAGGAGGGGAATTTGACTCAAAGTGAAAATATGAAACATTAAGAGACTTAGCAGAGGAGTGACAGTATCTGGGTTATTTATTAGCAGTAATATTTTGGAACCTGGGTTCAGAAGTGGATCGAGGGGGTGAAACTCTCAAAGCAAGATTTCTGAATAGCAGGCTATTACTTTAATCTGGGCAAAGGCAATGGTGAATTAGTACAGGTTATTAACAGTCCAGATAGTGAAAAGTGGTTGTATTTTGAATATATTTTGAAGGCAGATGTGACAATATTTTCTTAAATTGAATAGAGTATGCGAACAAAAGCGGTGAAGGATGACCCAAAGCTATTTCTTCTGAGCAACTTTGAATGGAATAGAAATGTCATTAACTACCTATTTCCATTCCTTCTCATTCATTCATTTAGACCTTGTCATTTGGAATTAATCCCAAATGCATACATTAGACCTCTAAACATCTTCCTACTTGCCTTCCTTGCAACATTTTATTACTTTGATCTGTTCATCTTCTTGGAAACTCTTTTCTCCCTAAACTTCAAGATTACTGTTTTTATCTTGTTTGCCCAAAAACTCTTTTCTTCATATTTTATTCTTACTCTCCACTTGTGGTCCCACTGCTACTAACTCTGGTATATAAGAAGCAATTAACAAAGCTGTATACCTATTAAGAAATAAGGATATTGTAACTTTTGTATTATCTAGATGTAGTTTATTTTATTTTTCTCTAGGGTATATATTGTTATTAGCATGATTAAATATAGAAAAGTAAATACATTTTGGTCAAGCAACTAAATTTTAGATTAGTCAATAACATAAATGTGACTTTGGAAACAGATTTATTAATGAAGTTTAACAATAGCATTTAAAAGGACTGAATATGCTTGTATTACTCAGGGTTCTGTAGAGTAACAGAACCAGTAACATCTATGTGCATATATATAAATACCTTTATTATAAGGAATTGTCTCACACTGTTAAGGGGGCTAAAAAGTTCCACAGTCTGATGTCTATGAGCTGGAAACATAGGAAAGCCAGTGGTGTAGTTCAAGTCCTAGTCCAAAAGCCTGAAAACAGGGTGAACCATTCTATCTCAAATCCAAAAGCCAAAGAACCTGGAGCACTTGGTGGTTTAAGTCTGAATCTGAAGACAGGAGGTCTATGTCTCAGCTCAGGCAGTCAGGCAGATTGAACCAGTTCTCCCTTCCTTCACTTTTTTGTTCCATTTATGCTATTAACATATTGAATGATACCCACTAATATTGAGGAGGGATATCTGTGTACCAATTTAAATGTTAATCTAATTGAGAAACACCATCACAGGCATACCCAGAAATAATGTTTACCCAAAATATTTGGACAATGGTACCGAAATATTGGGTACTCAAATATTTGGGCATCCCTTAGTTTGGTGAAGTTTACGCATTACATTAACCATTATAATAGTGAATTTAGAGTAATAATAATAAAATTAGTATAATACATTTATAATTCTTTGTAAAATAATGTTATTTAAACATATATAGAATTTCCAAACCTATTCTAGATTTAGCTTAGTCATTTTTATATAACTACCATATTTATTCATAACACTGGAAATCTTATTTCATACAACTTGTGAATATTGACTATTATTGTGTTTCAATTTCAAATTATTACTGTTAGATAGCACTTCTGTTTATTATACTTCACACTCTGGAGACAGCAATTCATTTTTCAGGTGTACAAGTTTCATAATTTATTGCTGCACTTTAATACTTTCTGTCTTGCTTTCCCAAATGTTCCACACCTGCTCTTTGCCAATATATGCTATCTTTAAAGGGATTTAACATCATCGCAAATATTTAATGGAATGCATTATCATGATCCAAAGTGATTATATTGTATAATACAATCTTAGTTTTTTTTTTTATATTTTTACACTCCTGAGTTTTTAAAAACCTGTGTCTTGTAGCAAATGGGAAATATTTCATGCTTTACTTACTGTGACATCAAAGGAAATATGATTCTTATCCAGATAATTGTAAGGTCAGATTAAATAATTCTTTAATAGTTTGCTAAGAGTGTGTAAGATCATTATTTTCATTTTAGAGACTTAGTTATATTAGTTGCATTCATTTTACTGATAGACTGTGTATTATCATGTCATCTTCCTTCTTCCTACAATATGATCCTAACATACGAACATTTATTTTCTATTTTTGTTTACTTGTTTTGTTTTTCTACAACCAATTAGACAGAATGTTTACTTCTGTCTTCTCTTTCAGACTTTGAAAAAGATGACAAAAGATTATGAACAAATAGTTGTATATGAAGGTACTGGCTTTCCCTTTTAGAAGTAGAAACATTGTGAGTCAATTTATATCTGACTTATATAAATTATGATGACTTATGATGAACTGTGTCTTCCAGAGTCTTTTTATCAAAGATGTAGATGCGCTGAAGACAGTCAACCACTGCTTGTTGATCTATTTGTTTTATAAATGAAACACATATGTTTAAGGTGTCAGGCTTTACTGAGAAATTACTTAATAAATTAGGCTTTTACATCAACTTTAGATGCTTTTAATTTTTAGCATGCATTATATGAAAGCTTTTTTTAAAGTTTATAGAGGTGATAACTAATATTATATAACAAATTACGATTCTCCCTTTATTTATTTTTTTTTTTGTGAGACGGAGTCTTGCTCTGTCCTCCAGGCTGGAGTGCAGTGGCGCGATCTTGGCTCACTGTAAGCTCCGCCTCCCGGGTTCACGCCAATCTCCTGCCTCAGCCTCCCGAGTAGCTGGGACTACAGGCGCCCGCCACCACGCCCTGCTAATTTTTTGTAGTTTTAGTAGAGACAGGGTTTCACAGTGTTAACCAGAATGGTCTCGATCTCCTGACCTCGTGATCTGCCCGCCTCGTCTCCCAAAGTGCTGGGATTACAGGCGTGAGCCACCGCGCCGGGGCCTCAATTCTCACTTTAAGTGCAATTGTTTATACATTATTGCTATCAGTATTCGCCGAGATGGGGCTACTACCCTGTTGTGGGGCAGTTTTCATTGTCATTTCTACATATCTTGCAACAGCTTTTGTCCCTGTATTTTCAAGAATGTTCTAAAGCAAACGGCCTTGGAGGAGAGACAGACAGTGTCTCCCTCCAGGGAAAAAGTCAGATTTGTGTGCAGACCAGTATAATCAAAATAAAGTCTCCCTTTGGGGCAAATGTTGAGCAGAAATACCTCTTATAAGGTGGGGTTTTCTAAGTTCTGGAATCCTGTTATGAGACAAGCCTACAGCAGCATCCTCTGGGCGTTTTGGGATCATGTTACTCGTTCATGGGTTAGAAGGAGAACTTATGAGGACATGAAGCTCATGCAATGAATAATGAAGTTCTTTGTGTCTGACTAAAGAGTCTTGTGTCTACTGTCAGTCTTTCTGAAAATGTGACAGGCTGACATGATAGCTTTAAAGTAGGATAAACATCTCTGGCCCTTCAGAATTCTTGACATTACTCACAATTTATGGAGGAAATGGTTCAGGGATGGTGAAAAACTGTCTCACTGCCTTAGTGACCAAGGAGGTAGAACTTGAAATCTGGTTTTACGTTTGTGTCATAGTATGATGCTGCTTCTACTGAGTGTACTTTCTGCCAGAAAATAGTAAATTTACCTCCTGGAAATAATAGAAGCCAAATGTAGTTAGAACTTTTTGTTTTAGTAGTAAATACTTAATCAGGAATAAATAATATGTATCCATCTAGATTCCATTACATCTTCAGTAAAAACTTTTTAAGAAAGTTAATACAACTGTTCATATTTTTGCAAATTTTGTTTTGTAATTGTAGTTTAATGCAAAAAAAAAAAAAAAAAAGATGTTCTTGGAGTTTGCAAAGGTCAGGCACTAATATAGAAATAGTAATAGAAAAATTGCCATTTCCAACACTGTCTCTTCATAAAATGCGTTCTCTCTCCCTCTCTCTGTTCCTCTCTCTCTCTCTCTCTCTCACACACACACACACACACACACACAAACATACCTTTCTCTAATGACTCATAAGGGAATCACATCACATGATAGACTATCCCTAGCAGTCTTGGTAGATTTTTCAAAGAATTAATGTTACTGCTATTCGCAAACCAGACTTACTTATTTGGTTGGGAAAGCAGTCTTTGAGGGACATCGGAATGTAATAGAAATTCTGGATTGAGAGTCTGGACACCTGGCTTCTGTTCTCTCCTGTGTCACTAGCCATATGACCACTGTTAAATCTCCTAAGCTTGTTGTTTCTTACCCTGTTCTGGTGGGAAAAATAATTAATTACTTTCAATAATTTAAGAGGGTCTGTCCAATTCAAAAATCTAATTTTTTTATGTAAGAAATACAAAAACGTTCAAAATTAACATAGTCCTTATTATCTTACTTCATTACTTCATACTTTGAATATAATAAGCGTGAGCTGCTCTATTTGGTCCATTTAATACCCTGTCTGTGCTCTGTGTATATCCCTTTATAGTAATAATATTTCCTTATTATCTTTATAAATATGATGAAAGTTCCATTGTATTTTAAGACTGAAATTTCATAATAATGTGATTTACAAATTACTTACAAATAATAAGCATATGGAATTCAATATATAGCTTATGGACTAAATTTGTTTTAATTTGGCCACATTTTCTATAATATTTTATAACTGTACGTATCGTGGCATACTATAAGTAATGATAGAGTGTTATGTAAATTGCATTATTCTGTTACTTCTATTTTAGAGTATGTGAATCATTTTAAAATCAAAATATTTTTAATTTCGAAAGGCAGAAATAACTGAAATACATGTGCCCATGTAGACTTTTATTTGATATGTTCAATTTTTGTCAGTAAGGATGAAGCTTTTTCTATTTCTTGCACAGTAATATTTGTTTATTTTTCTTAGATAGATATGAAATTTGAATGAGGTGTGATCATAAGAGTTCTTCTAGCAATACCATTTTCATAAAGTTTTCATAACTTTGATGTTTTCCTAGATGTCACTCTTTACAACCTAACTGATTCCTTACTGAAGTTGTTTTTGAGTGACATATAGTGATGATAAAAGACTTAAGAACTAAGTAAGTTAGAGAAACTTTTGACTTTTATATAAGCCATAAAATTTTTATCATCATTAGTAAATATTTTTAAGGAAAAAGATACGACTCACTTTAAAACTCAATGTGTATGTTATCAAATGAGAAGTTATAGTCTTTTAAAATCATAGAGATGACTTTATAATTTCAAATGAAATTGTTTTACCAATATTTTTATGATGAAAATGCTGTCCTGAAATTAATTTGACAGTCATCCTCATTCTTTTATTAGCAATTCTTCTATAAAATCCAAACTCTGCAAATGAAAAATATCCAATGCCGAACAGCCAACACCTGCAATTCCCACCACTAGCATACATAACATAGTTATTAACCTAACATAGTGTGGATGATAGAATTAGGTGCCTGCTAATTTTTTATCTTTATACAGGCATCCCAGATTAATTTTAGTTAAAATAATCTCAAATTTGTGAGCCATTTGGTCTTCACTTTCCAGTAATATGTACCTGCAATTATTGGGTCCCAGGAATCTTTCCTTATTTGCCGTATCGCTCAAGTGTTTGTTGCTCTCGTTGTTTGACTGTTTTGTTGGCTTGTATATTTTTTCTACCTCAGTCTTAATGTCTTAGGTTTTTCTCTGGGCTGATCTTTTTTTCAGTTCTCTTTAACTCTAGGGATTTTTCCAAAATCTTTGTGAGTAGGCAGGGCCATAATAGTAGGAGAAATCTACCTAGGGAATTTAGCTTGACTCTGAAGTTAGCATAGAAGGCACACACTGTATTTACTTAAATATATGTTTACTTAGGACTGGAGAGGGTCATGGAGATGATAGGGGAGAAGAAAACCTCTTTGGTGATGGCTTGGAAATACTCTTATTTTCTTACTTTCTTAGTGCTAATCATCAAGAAACCTCAAGGCAAGAGATGAACAAGCCAGCAACTTCTGAGGTTGAGGGAAGAAATATGTTTTCAATCCCTTTCAATTCTTCAAACATTACCTCTCAGATTATATAAACAAAATAAATGATAGATTTCTAGTTTCAAAAAGGTGCTTTATACATAACTATAAAAGAACATTATTTCTTAAAGTGTCTGAAGCAGCACCAGTGCTAACTGAAACAGAATCATCCCCCAGGCCAAAGGTTGTACTTCACTTCTCTAATTTTTCATTTGCAGTTAATACCAAATAAATCAATTTTCCCTTTTGCCTTTATAGGTGTTAAATGCTCAGAAACTTGAATACAGACATTATAATAAAGAAGCTATTGAATTCCATCTTTTTTTTTTTTTTTTGAGACGGAGTCTCGCTTTGTAGTGCAGGCTGGAGTGCAGTGGCACGATCTCGGCTCACTGCAAGCTCGCGCCATTCTCCTGCCTCAGCCTCCCGAGTAGCTGGGACTAGAGGCGCTCACCACTACGTCCAGCTAATTTTTTTCTTTTTTTTTTTTTTTTTTTTAGTAGAGACGGGGTTTCACCATGTTAGCTAGGATGGTCTTGATCTCCTGACCTTGTGATCCTCCCGCCTCGGCCTGGCAAAGTGCTGGGATTGCAGGCGTGACCCACCGCGTCCGACCAGAATTCCATCTTTTAAATCAATTATATAAAAGAATATGTTACCTCATCCTTTTTGATGATTTGTTCATACTTAAGACTAATTATTTTAAGCTGAGAATACAAATGGGCTAAGGCTTCTTTACCTCTGCCATGTCCTCCCAGAGAGCTTTTCTATTGTCTAAAACCTGTGAGAAGCTATTATATTTTTAAAATGTTATGTTTCCTTGTAACTTTTTGAAAACTTATTATCTAGTATTGAATTCTTCATCCATGCCCAAAACATTTGCCTTTATCTCCATATGAATGACCACCTGTAGTTGCAATTTCTCATCTTTATGATCCCGGAACATTTTTAAAGCAATTTTAATTATGCGGTTTAAAACAAAAGATATTTCTCAGTATGCTCATGTGCTCCTAGAGGGATTTTTTTTTTCTTTCTACGTGTTATATACACCTACGTGAATTATACTAATACAATCTCAAGGTTATGTACTATTCATTTAAACTGATATGGAAATGATTTTATTCATAAGTAACTTTTCATTTATAATGGTCAAATTTGGTTTTTAAACCATTGTTTCATTATAGCCAAATATGCATGAAAATGAACAGAGACAGAAACAATTAAAATACAAGATCTGAGGGTCTATGATTCTAAATAAAGAAATTCTTATCGACTTAAGAAACTTCACATGGAGACTGACTAGTGCTACCTAAATAAAATTTCTGGCATGAAATAAATAAAATTTCTGGCATGAAACAAATTTAATGACATGGACAATGATGAACAAATATTTTAAAAGAGTATTCCAGGAATGTTACTTGTTCTCAATATATTCCATTATTTAGACATATTCAAAATATGTCTAGAACCTGCATGGTGCCATTATGGAATATAGAGTTGTTTTATTTTGTATTTTGAAAATACTGTGTTCCAGCTTAATCGTGATCTAACACTGCTGCTAGACCTTATTGTTTTATGTTAGGGTGGTGGTGGAATTACAGAGAACTGCATTCCAAACTGATAAATATTGTTTTTTGTTATTTAAATAGTATTGCAAATGTTAGTATTCTTTAAAAATTGCTACCATGGCAGTGAACCACTCCACCATCCTTAGTTTCACTCCATTTTATGACATGCTGATATTCTCTATAAACAGCTCATTGTGCAATCCCTAAGAACTGCTGTTGAATCCCTTATTTATGTAATAAATATACAAATAATACATGATTAATATTCACACATATATAATATAATCAAATAGATGCATATAAACACATATATCACATACATTTTCTATATAATCCTCATAAATGTACCCAGGATCACGAGTTTGTGTATTTGAAAAAGCATAAAGTTACTTAATGGATTGGGAATAAAATTCACAAGTTTTTTTTTGTGTGTGCCAAATATGAAATTGCACATTTGTACATGTTCTTGCAAAGGCCATTTCTTTACAAATAGGGTCCTAGGGGATTGTTAACACTTGATGAAGTTTCCTGTTTATTCACTCACTCTGGGATTTCCCATTTGCCAACACAACAAATGCATTGTATTATAAATGAGAACAGCTTGTTGAGAGTGTGGTTTAATGTTTTCTGGAAATAGATGAAGACAACATGTTCTGATTTATCTGTAGCAAAATCCAGTTAGAAACTTACTGAGTATGGGAGTTTTGGTGTTTTTTATTTGAGCCAGCATAGAAAGTATATTCTTGCAGTACTATCATTGATAATTACAAATTCTTCCTAAAGTTGTAATTATGCATATTTTAGGGTAAATCTCTTTTTAGGGAAACAGTCACTATTTAGTTTGGTATCTGGGTAAACAGTATTTACACAAAATATTATAAAGTTATTTGCATATGAACCTTAAAATTATCTGCAGTGCCCCACGAAAAGAGTTAAAGTTGTAATTTTTTAATTGATATGTTGTCATATAAAATTTTGTTTTAAAAAATGATCAATAATGGAGGTGCTAACGCTTAATGTGACGCAATTCACCGTGGAATGTTACAACAAATGTTTGCACTTTTATGTATATTGACTCTATTTAAACATTTAATTTTGGTGTGTAAGGGGTGATTTTTCTTTCACAATATAGTCATTTTCTTACAGTTCTTACAGATCAATTGATAGACTCATCATATTTTATACATCTATCCTGATGAATTTTAAACAGATTTCTAGTAAATAACCATTTTTCTGTAACAAGGAGGGAGGATAAAATAGAGTCTATTCTACTTTGACTGCTGACATGTTTTTCTTTCTGTACCTTTACACTCTTGCCTATATCACAATTCCGAGATATTTACCTCTTAAGAGATGTTGACTAACGACATTAGGGAAAGTTTAGTTACAGTTTTATTTCTATCTTCTCATAGATAGAAAAATAAATCCTATGCTTAGATGTGATACATTTGCTATAGGTGTATTATATATCTAAAGTAGAAGTTCGAATATCCCATGGCAAACTTATATACTTATAGTATTGTCTTCTTGAAAATATGGACTCAGAATTATATGCAATTAATTTTTAAAATGTTCAATGATATTAAAAAGTAACAGTGGAGGTTTAGATATTTGATAGGTGACAAAAAGATTGGCTTTGGGTTGTGTATGCAGCAGGTAAGGGTTGTTTGCAAATATTGTAAAAGATGTAACACAATAAAAGTAAAATTTGGGGTAAGGTATTTTATACAAAAAGTATGAAAAATAACTGTAAGAAAATGACTACAGTATGAAAGAAAAATCACCTCTGTACACCCCAAAATTCAATGTTTAAATAGAGTCAATATACATAAAAGTGCAAGCATTTGTTGTAACTTTCTACAGTGAATTCTGTCTCAGTGTTGGCACCTACATTACTGATAATTTTTTAAACAAAATTTTATATGACAACATTGTATGTGAAAGCAAGTTATTTTAAATAATACAGCTTCAGAATGATATATCGTTCACTAAAAATTGCAAAGCATAAGCAAAAAAAAGAATGAATTTATAATAGACCTCAATTTCATCTTTTAAAAATAGTGTTTGTTAAATGAGCATCTTAAGAAGTGTTAAATTATGCATATATATAAAACATTAATAGGATGGATATTTGTATTGAGTGGCTAATTTCATCCTTAATTGCTGAGTTTATTTACAGAATACATGGTACCATTGCAGTTTTCCATCTTTTTCAGCTACACTCTTCAATAATTCATAAATTTTAAAGTATTTGCTACTTTCAGTAGCAAATAATTCTATTATAAAATATATTTTGTAGATTGACCCTTTCCTTTTTGCAATGCAGTCAAATAATTTTTGGATGTAAAGAAAACATGTTTAACTCCTAATGTAATATGCTTTTTACCATCACATATTTATGAAAAATTTTTCAAATTCTCACATTTCCCAAAGGTTCACTGACATAGACTCTGTGTGTTTGTTATCAATACTATTCTGAAAGTAGGTTAGCTATGAGATAACCTAAAGGCTTATTTGATTAAAATTATGTAAAACCCAAAAGGTTCTGCCCTTGCCAGTTTATGCCTCAAGATTTCATATTCATTTGAGTCATTCTTCTTAATTAATCATTTATACATGATTTATTTTAAACTCACTATAAGACCCAGTTAAAGGAAGCTTGTCTCCTCCAGCATAACCAGACATTTCCGAAGATGTGAGTGTAACCGTGTCTATTATCTACAAAATCACTATGCAAAGCCTTCTTTGAAGATACTCTAGGACTTTTCAACCTCAACACTATTGACATTTTGGGCTGACTAATTATTTGTTTTGGGAGGCTGTCCTGGTCATTGTGGGACATTTAACAGTATCCAGTACATGCCAAGAACAACCCCCTGCCAGCTGTGGCAACTGATAATATCTCTAGATGCCTCATGTGAGGAGAGTGGGGGTTAAATCATCCCCATTTGAGAAATACTGAGATCGTCTGATATACACGACAATATAAATACTACCTTTTGACGTATTTCTGCCAATATGATAACCTATGCAGTATCATGTATCATACAAGTAACGTGGCTTTCTTCTACCTCACGATGCTTTTTTATTCTTATACCTCCCCCTCTTTTAATTATACTAAGGCATTATAGCCTCATAAAGTAAATGTGTGCTAAATAAAATATCATGTTAATTTCCAGTTTTGTCTCATACAGACCATATACTACTCAATCAGAAATAAAAGAAAAAGCAGTGTGTTCTAGTGGAAACATCACTAATTCCTCAATTTGCTATTCAGCTCACTCACTGTGTGACATTAGGAAAGCCCTTAACTTCTCTTATCATCATCAACTAGTACCATATGAATTTATATGTTAATGCTCACTTTCTTCCTGAGGATTAAACATTGTCAGACTGCAAACACCTAGCTTAGTGTCTGACATAGTAGTAACGTAAGAAATGTTACTGTAAGTCATATCTAAAGTGTGAAACATGATGAATAGGATAATTAGATAAGTAAAGTAACAGTTAATATTTTTATCTTGGAAAAGGTTGGCTATCTAAATAGATTGATATAATAAAATCAATTATATCTAGTATATAATATCTGCATTAAAATTTTTCACCAATGTCCAGAAAAATTCAAGATTCTTTTTATAGTGTGGGGAATGCAAATTTAAGATACTTGCTTAAGAAATAATATATTTCTTGTTAACAACTACATTTATTTAAAATTTGGTTGAAAATACTGCCCAAAATAGAGCATAGAAAATATAGAATATAAACAATAGAAAATTGTTTATTTATAGAAGTTATTTAAATAAACATAAATACATTCCAGTCACGGTTCAGCTAAAGTCATAGAAACTACTATAACCATTTTAAGCAGAAATTGATTTAATTTAGGAAACTGGGTACTTAAAAGCACTGGAAGGGTCAGAGAATCAGACTCTAGGAAGATCCTCCAGAAATGACTCCTAGAGCAATATTGCAGAACGACCAGTGTACAACAATCAGAAAGCCAGGAAAACAGGACACAGCTTTACTGACTAGCTTCCAGGATCATACCACTTTAGCTGTTGTCAGAATTATTGCCACTTGAGCCACAAAACACCTGTTGGAGCCTCACAACCCAAATGGATAAAGTATGGCCCACCATCTGTCTTCCCGTTTAACTCAGTTTCTAAGTCACTGCTGGAGTCTTCGCTGTAAGAAATAATGGAATTTAAAAAACCCTCCACATCTGCACAGTACAAAATAGTACAAAAAGGAAATTGGAAGAAAGACGGACGAAACCAGTCTTCCAGATGTGCTACAGCTTGTAGGTGCCAGAGTTGGGGTTTGGCCACAAGTAACGTTACTTCAGGATCAGTGTTTTATAGCACAACTAGTAAGGGGTATTTCAATGAATATGCTGTATCTCCTTAATCAAGTCCACATATTATTATGCACTAGCCACGTAGTTCAGTGTTATAGTGGGACACAAATCTTGGGGCACACATAAGAATAATCTCATGTCCTCAAAAATTGTATCTAGCTTTGAGAAGTAGAAGGAACACAGTAGTTTCTTGCCCAAAGAGAATTCCAGCAGTGCTCAATGACTTCCTTCCATTTCATCCCCAGCAAAGTGATGCAGATGACTTTCTGTAGTGAGTAGCTGCAGTGTTTAGATAGTCCTCTCTAATCACAGAATTTCTTTGCCATACTTTTCACCACTTCTCTGAAATAACATTTGGCTGCAGTTTCTAGAGCAGGTGGCACTTGAGAATCAAAAATACCTTGAGGCAAGTGAACATCCCTCTGCTTACAGTCTGGCCTATATAAAGAATGTTAAACTAGCAGGTGTCCACCCCCAGACGCATTCTGCCTACAAACCAAAAAGAGATATTTATTTTCCATTGCGGAATATATGTCTGGCTCTGGGGGATTGGTAAACAGAGGAAGGTTCCTGAAATATTAGCAATGCTAGGGTCATAGTGTGTGTAAGTGGACAGGTTGTCCCAAATTCCGTGGTATTACTGTGGCATGATATTTGTCCAGGCACCATTGGATTTGTTTTCCCCTCCTCAGAGAACACAGATATCTCATTCTGGATGTTTTATATGTGCCTAGAATGCTGGCATATTAAAGCACAGAAATTGGTGTCCGTGTTGCTAAATTCTGATTTACCTTATAGCTGTATTCTCAAACAGACAATTCACTGCTGTGTTCAGAACACTGCTGGTATGAATGATAGAGGAACTAATGCAGCCAGTGAGGCTTGTGCTTAAGGATCATTGAGGACAAAAAAAAAAAAAAAAAAAAAGAAAGTCATGCATAAATATCTCTCGTTTAAATAAAAGTAACAAATTTAATTAAACAAATATCTAAAACCATAAATAATATATTGCAGGAGTGTGCATTAAAACATATGAGAAGAATGGACCTTTGTTTCTCCACTGTATTTTAACATGTATTAGTAAAACTCATCAATTAGATATGATGGAGATGAAACCAAGAAGATAGAGGGAAGAACTAGATTAAACTTAAAATGGCTTGCAATGCCATCACTTTTTTCTGAGCCAAAGCTCACAGAAAACTACTTAAACTTTCATTTGAGCTTTCAGATCAGCAATAATGAGCTCAGATAAAATATATTCTCGGAGGTATATGGCAGTAAGCTATTAATGAACTATTTTAATGTCACATAATAAAACATTTCAATTCATATTCTTGTTATCAAACTCAGTGAAAAACTTACATAAAAATTCATATAGATGTGAATATTGGAGGGCATTTTAGTGTTAGCAAACTGTTTCTAAAAAATAGGTGAAAATAAATAATGTAAACACTTTTACAGACTATTTCATTTGAAATAAAACTTTAAGTGTTAAATGCTACTTATTTATATAATTGAAATGTGTTTTTAAGTTTTAAGTTACCTGTAAGTCAGAATAAATATTCCACATAAAGCAAATTAAAACTACTTTTTAAGAGGGAGAGGGTGGAAATCATGCTGGGATATTTTATTTTCATGAAGTAGGGATTAAATGAACTGTAATGAACTTCAAACCATGACTATTTTCGTTCAACTAATTGATTATCTTCTATAGGTAGAACAATGCACTAATGATTAGTTAAATCATTAAGTCTGCATATGACTAAGGAAATGCAAAGTGCTAAATGTAAGTTTGCAGATTGGGTGTTACTGTTCACAATTCAAAGGGATCTCTGCTTCACAAAGCAATTATTTTAAAATGCCATCTCTAGTGCATTTGCTACTTTACAGATCATAGTTACTTTTCAAGGAGATTGGATGGATTCATTTTAACTTAAAGTTTATGTCTTAACTTTCTTTCTAAGTATCTTTTAATGTGCACAAAGTTAAAAAAAATTAGAAGTACAGTATGCTAGTATATAAAAAGTAAAAGTCATATATCATGACTCAACTCATTGCACTCCCCAGAATGGAACTTTTACTGTATCTCTTTTAAGAATGAAAATCTCCATTGTCCTTCTACTGAATCTCCATACTGATAATAATACAGTAATGCTGTCTAGGGTAATCTCCTTGCTGACATAATATTCACCTTTTGTTTTAAAGAGGCTAATTAATGTTTGCATAATTTTAAATTTAGCCTCCACATAAAAGTACACCTAATGTTGAAATGTGACCCAGATACTCTTAAATCAACTCCTATTGCTGGTTGAACCCAAATTACTTTCTTCATTTCATGGGCCTGCATTAATGTTATCAGAACTGCTTTAGCACCCACCCCACCATAAGGATGGCACCACAGAAGAGGCAAGATAAAAGACTTACACCCTCAACACTCATACTCCAAATCTGAAATTCCCTTCCCTTTAATGGGTGTCCCATGCTTGATTTTAGGGCAGTCAGTGTGTTGTCACCAGGATACTTCCCGTATACCCACTAAATGCCTGAAGAGCTCTCTAGCCAAGTCAATTAAAAACATGACCTTTCCATACACATTTTAAAGGAGTAGCTCCCATTTCAGATTTTTTGTCAGTCTTATAGTACTCATGTCTGTTCTGTCTAGAAGCTACTGCTAATATCAGATTTTCTGGCGCAAGTAATGTCTTTTGAATCACTGGAACTAGTGTTCCAATGGCCTTAACAAGATTACAGAGCCCCACTGCTGAGGCCAGGCTGAAACACTGAATAAGACTTTCTAAACAATTCTAGGGACTAAAAAGAGAAATATAACACTAACAAACTTAAAACTTGCTATTAAACACCAGTATGAAAACTAAACACCACATTTTCTTAGGTCTGTTCAGAATGCATCCATGCCTAACTTTTGTTCTGGTTTGCAGATCTAGAGAAATAGGTATCTCAACCCAGTGCATTATGACGTTATTTTATATGCTAAATGAAAAAAAAAAAAACCCACACATTAAAATATAAAAGACCACAATTAACACATTTTTCACAGCTTCTCAGGCACTTGCATTCCTGAAAATATTCTTTGCCTCACACTGACGTAAATAAAAGGCTTACTCAGGAAGTTTAACATAGCAAAATTCTGAACCAAAGTTTCAGTCTCTATCTTTCCCAAAACAAAATCAGCTTCCAGGTTTAGAAAGCCAGATTTTTCAAGGTTCGATGGATCCCATTTTGGTATAAAAAGCAATAGTGACAAATGCAAGACGGTGTCTTGTTACAATAATCAACTTTATTCCAAAAGAGAAACTTTTTGTGATTACACTAACTTCTTTTTACTTTCAATTAATTGCAAGTTCAGTAAACTAAAAGCGTAACTCCTATGTGAGCAGTTTGCTCCAAAGGAATGTGTGCTTTGTTCTTGAGGATGGAAGGAAATATAATCAATTAGAAATAAAGGGTGCTCTCAAACCTGTCTTGCTTTCTCTTTAAAACCAAAAAAATTAGGGTTCCCAGAATGTGTTGTTCCGACACCATGTGAAATAGTACAAGGAAGTGAAAAGCTTCTTCCAAACGAAGCATCTATTTTTGCTTATGTGGTTATTTCAAGTCCTAATTTTAATGCTCAGTGTGTGAGTGTATGAGTCAGGTTTCTTCAGAGAAACAGAAACAAACATCTTTATCTCTCAGATAGATAGGTAGATGAGAAAATGTATAAGAGAGGGAGATCTATCCAGATCTGTCTGTCTATCTATCTATCTATCTATCTATCTATCTATCTATCTATCTATCTATCTATCATCTACCTATCAATCAATCATTATCATCTATCCTATCAAGTAAGAGAGAGAAAGATTTATTTTAAGAAAATGTCTCATGTGATTGTGGAGGCTTGGTCAGTCCAATATTTACAGGATAGGCAATTTGAGTCCGAAGGTGGTCTACTGGCAGAATTTCTTCTTGCTGGGGCTGGTCAGAGGTGTGGGGTGATGGGGAGGGAGATCAGTCTTTGTTTTATTAAGGCCTTTAACCCATTGAATGAGATTGACCATATTATGGAGAGTAATATGCTTTACTTAAAGTCTGCTGATTTAAATATCAATCTCATCTAAAAAAAATACCTTCACAGAAACATCCAATATCATGTTTGACCAAATATCCAGGTACCATAGCCCGGGCTAAGTTAACCCATACAATTAACCATCACACTCAATACGTTCATCAATTTTGAAAACACTCAAGTACCTGCATTTTAAAATTACAAGCTATTTTGCTTTATGATTAGGAGATGATAGCATAACATTACACAAGTGCTTATACATAGAAAAGTAGAGGATGTGGTTTCAATAGGCTCTATGGTAAAAGTATATGCAACAGCAACAGTGCCCTGATTGATAAAGCAGTCTGTGTGATGCTGTCACACACAAGAGTTAAATTAAGTCCTAAGTGTTATGTTAGGTGGCAATGACTGAGAAACTGACAGCCTGACAGTATTTGTGGAAAATGAAAGCCACCTGTGAGAACAAATTCTACAGAAAATCCAGGATTAAGGAGAGAAAGATCACAGTTTGAATCTGCTTAGAAAGAGTAATTTGAAATACTGTGATAAAGTAGGTACAATTCCTCAGCCTTACCCATCCTTCACCACCCTTTCCTTGTGCTCTTTTCTGCTTTTCTGTTTACTTTCTATTTTCCTCTTCCTGACAGCGCTTCTGATATTCTTCCTTTTCTAAACGCATACACGCATACACACAAACACATATTTCTAAACATATATATTTCTAAGCATGTTTATATTTCTACACTTTTTTTTTCTAAACACATATATATTTTTTGTATAAAAACTTACTCACGTCCAACCCCCATTCTCCAAGGATAACAGCTATAATACAAACTCAGGTGTGCAATGAATATACTTTCTTGACTTTCTCCACTGTATTTGATTTTCTGATTTTGAGTCTCCATTCACCTTGGTTGTCAATAAAGCCAGTTTTGCTTCTGGCTTTCCCAAACTCCAAAGTTGATTCACAGTTTTAGAGTCTCATGTAGCACCAAGACTTAGGCCTTTGGTCCACATAGTTTGCTAGTCCATCCATAAATTCATAATACTGGCCATCATGAAAAACCCTTGGATCTAGTTCTCACTGTGCTTCTATGTGTCAGGTTGGACTCTTAACTCTGTACCTACCTTGAGTATGCAATACTGATTTCCCAGGTTGCTGGAGAATAAATGAATTTAAATCCAAAACACCAAGTTAAGGAAATCAGAGACTTCTTGCCAAAAAGAACTAGTAAACAAATAGCTGACAGGTGAACATGGAGGTGGTGTTAAAAAGAGGAATTTGAGGGGAAGGAAAAATAAAAAGCAACGCTTAAAAAAAGTCAGGGAAAAGATTTTGCAAAACATCAGATTCCTCCCCCAAAACCCATGTCAGGGGAGAGCCCAGAGAAGAACAATCTATGGTATGGCTAATGGCAGTAATGAGGGAGGTGGAGTGGAGAAGGGATGATGATTTTTGATAGGAACATTGTTGAAGCCTACTGGTAACCTTCAGATCACTCTTTCTTCATTTTTTATTTCCCCCTTCCTCCAGTTTAGGGGAATTATCTTTTTAGTTTGCAAAAAGTATTTTCCTTAGGGCTTGTGACCAAGACCCATGGTTCTTTGAATCAGTCAACATAGATTTGACTATCTGCTTCAATACAAGGTAGAAGAAACCTAACAATTATAAATGTATCATAATAATAGTCAAGTCATACAAATAATATATTGTTTCAGAATAATTTGAGATCAGAAAACATGATGGGAAGAAGAAAAAGTAGGATATTATCAAATAAAACGTGAAAACGATATATTATGGAAAAAAATGAATTTTGGAAAAAATGAAATGTTATAATGAAGAATAGTATAAATGAAGAACTCTGATTATTACTACTTTACATTTTCAGATAATTATGTAAGAGAAAAATAAGCCAAAGGGGTAGATTTAAATAAAAAAAAGTAAGCGTACAACTCTGAGCCATCAATATTCTGGATTTTTAAAAAGTGAGGAAAATTAGGTCTATTTTGCTAATGCTCATGTTGGAGAATGAAAATGGAGAAATTAAATAAGTTTCTTTATGTTATGAATAGACCATGGAACATGGAATAAAACATAAATGAATTTAAAATTTCACTCAGCTACTTAGGCACTCTGTGGTCTTCTTCATATTAACAACTCTGAATCCCATTTTTTTGTCTGTGAAATAATCTCTCTTTACACAATTACTGTAAGAAATTAATGATCATCACCTAAGTGGAAACAACTTAGCACGTGGTAAGGTACTCAGGAAGCATCTGTTACCTTCTTGTTAATTATCTCTTATGTAGGAGGACAAGGATGTATGCACATGCAAATTCCTGCCACAAATATTTAAGGAAGTTGGACAATCATCTTTTCCATTTTCCCCATTTCCTCTTTTCGTGACACCCAGAAGCTTAGTTGCAAAGTCAATAAATCTCTTACTCATATCAAGAAAGGGGTTTTATGGAACAAAACGTTTCCATGACTGCAAACTATGAGAATTTCAAAATTTTATACTGCAAAAGGAAAACAATTAATATTCATTATTAATCATCTGTCATGTGTTTTTTATCTTAGTCACCATTAAACTCTTATATCTTTGTGAACCCATGTTGTATCTTATCATCTTTAAATGTCATACTGTCTCACACTGTGCCTAATACTTACTAAAATTTAAAATGAATTGATTTAATAAGCAGCACTTTATGCATGTTAGTATAATTGTATTAATGAATCTTTTTTTCATGATATTCAGATACTTTTCTGTTGTGCTTTGAGAAGAGAAAAACGAAATGAAGCCAAATGGTTAATTTTTCTAAACCTAGAATCAGATGCTAAAATAAATATTAAAATTGTAATATCTAATACTCTTTATCTCTGGCTGCTTTTTATTGGTTATCTGACTTAATCCTCACAACATTTCTGTGGCATGGGCACTAGTGTTACCTCCATTGTAAAGAGGAGAAGACTAAAGCTTAGAAAGGTTGAATAGCCAACCCCAAATCATGGAACACATGTTTAGTATTCACAAGAACCTGAGAAATCTGCGTGTGTGTGTGTGTGTGTGTGTGTGTATAAACAATTTAGTGTAATTACCTTTTTCTCCTACTCCATAAGACAAAACTAAAGCCAGAAAACCAAGTAATGTATGTAGTAGGATGTAATAACTATTTTATACGTTCTTTTTTTTCAATTTGTATTCATGTTCCCAAAGATAACACCTGTATTTTTTGACTGACTGTACCTTGATTATGAATGTAAGTTTCTATTTGTAAATAATAAATTGTCAGAATTTATGTATGGAAAATCACAAATCTTATCTTTACAATGTAAGAATGACCAGGAAAAGTGAAAATTTGGTAAAAAGTTGTGAAAACGAGGAGTATGGGTTCTTTACATTTTTCAAGTGTGTCTTATTTCTAAGTATGTTCATTCAGAGGTTAAACAACACCCTTCTAAATTTCAACATCAGTGGAATTAGTTACGTTGAAGTAATTAAGGGTTAATTATATAGCTCTTTTAGAGAAGGAAATTGTTTCAGGTTTATAATATTTTTAATTTATGAATAAATTGAAGTTTTTAAAAATAATAATTCAGCATTGAAAAGTTGCTAATGCTGGAAAATCATTTTCTTCCATAGACAGCAGCTAATTACCATGGCTCCCATAAAATAAACAGGCAAACCTAAGAAAGATTCTTTCTTACTTTTCCATCAGTTTAATACTTTGTTTTTACTTAAACCTATCAAGTTGTCAAGTGCATTCACTTTAGTGACTATACATCTAAAATTAAAAGAATTATTCCCAAGAGTCACAGTCAGTCATGTAGCTACAATCTTGCCCATCACAGGAAACAAGGTACTTGTGTGTTGTATATAATTTCTGTACACATGATTCTTTACATTGCTGGTGGAAATTATGTGTGTATAATACTTCCTTTTTGTCTCCACACTGGACTGAAAACTAATCTAATGTTTTACAGTTGCATTATCCCTCATGTTTCACCATCCAGTACAAGTTCTAAAAGTTTTCATTTTTAAATTTTTGCTTTCCTATCAAGATAAATACTGAAAATTCTACACTGTGGATTCCTAAGTAAGAACATCCGGCTTTCTTTCTGTTATCTGTATGCTTGATGGGGGGAACAAATTGAGTAAGGTTTAATAATTTTATTTGAAGAATCTCCAATGATATATGCAGCCCTTTACGTATATAAACCAGCCCCAATTTTTACCATTGTTCTATTTTTTGTTCATTTTTAAAACATAACAATAAATGCATTGTTCTTTGTCAATGCAAATGTTCGGTGGATTATGTAAAGCCAGTTAGGAGCTGATCACTGAAGTTTGTGAGTTTTAATTTTCTCCTAGTGGTCTTGATCTTGAGAAGGAATTAAAGAAAATCTCAAGTGTCTGCCTTCATACTAAGAACAAATGAAATTTCTGAAGCAAATAGAAAGATGAAGAAATAATAATATATGTTTATACTTTTGGAATATGAAAAGGATCTGCAGGAGAAACAATTATTATAACATTTGTCTCAAAAAGATACCATAGAATCAGTTGAAAGTTAATAAGTCTCTGTAGACATTTTTTAGGAAAAATTTTTAACAATACTTATCTCTGTAGGTGTTGAAAGAAAAAGCTTAAGGTATCAGTCTGTTGTACTGATCACACCTTTAGAATTAGATGAAGTAGTTTTTATTTATGACTCTTCTTTCTCTTCCTCTGAACCATTAGCCTCAATCTTCTTTGGAATAAAAAGAACTCTCAGATAAAATGGAGAGAAGCAATAGCAAATAATATATATATTTTTTCTTTATCTTCTTGGAGCTGTATTTTAATATTTAACACAGTTTTAAAGTTTAATATCACCTCTACTTTTCTATAAGCTTGTTATTCTAGGCTTGCTGCTGTCATATTGAGAAATTTATCTACATAACTAGGTCTTGAAATAATTTTATACTTTGTTTAGTTGAAAATGTGTTTATGTGGAAATGAGATTAAGGTAACAGAATTACACCTGTTTTCTACACTTGATAACCTTGTGTGATAATGTCACTTGCTTCCCTGGGAAGTTATTTACTCACTGCAGCCAGGAGAAGACTTTAATATTAGAATCTATTAAATAACGTTGTGTTTTAAGGAGGAGGAAGTAAAATTCTAAAGTTTAAAAAAAAATTAGGAATTGTTTACCTGTGACAAACTTGGATTAAAATTAATACCTAGCTTAGACGGCTTCAAGGTGTTATAGAAAGAGCAATATGTGCAGAAGTAGGAGACTCGGTTCATTGTTCTGCTTGCATCCAGTTCTGGGGCTTTGAATACCTCTCCAAATTCCTAAGGAGGTCAAGATATCTGATTCCTAAGGTCTATTGTAATCTCCCATAAATTATGCTTTCCTTTACTAATAATTCTTTATATATTCATGAATTCTGTAAAGCAACTTCTCTAAATTATCATCTATTTCTTCTGCTAAACATGTCATATATCATTGCAAGGATATATTTATTTTATTAATATAAACAGAAATGAATTATGTCGAGTCATTTTGATATATTCTCAGAGTCTAGGATTAGTTATGAATTATAAATGGTTTGTTTTTTATGTACCTCCAAACCAATTAATCATATTGCATATATGTCATATTTGCCAGTGTAATGGTATTATGCTGAAAGTACTCTAATGACCCTGAGACAAAATGTGAAAAATTACAACTAGAGGAAATGTCTCATGGAAGATGACTGTAATGAACTTAGGAGAGAATATTAAGAGTTAATGACATTGAAATAATCACCTAAATAATGAACACCATATTTGGTGGTAAAAATCAGAAAATCTGAATCTTTTTGTCATAAAATATCCCATCTTATGGATTTATGAGTACCTGAGGGCACAGGTACTCATAAAGTCACGCAGGGTGACTTTCAAAAATATTATTTGTAATGACCCATTCAGTTACTTTACTTACCCATTAAGATGTTCTAGAAAATGTTCAGCTGCAAATTTCACATTTTTTGTCCTGCAAGCTTTTATTTTTACTGAAGATTATACTGTCTAGAAAACCTGGCTGCACTTAAAAAAATTATTAGACATAGAGTTTGGCAAACATAACTACAGATTTCGGGAAATAGATAGAATAGAATGAAGGCTTAGCCAAATGTATTTTTTAGCTATGAAGAAAAGCGACCATGTAGAATGGCACACACTTATTAAGTGGTTATATGTATATATCCATGCATATGTGTTTATTTGTACATATATACATTTACATATATGTGCATATATACATATAGTGGATGTATATATGCAGATATAGATATATATACACATACATATGTGGATGTACATATGGTGTACATATATACATATATCCACTTAAGTCTGTGTCATTCTACATAGTCATTTTTCTAATATATAAAATATTTATAAGATTCTGTTGATAAAATAATTTATTTAAGTAAACAAATTAGTTTTTGAGAAGAAAGATTCATTTTAGAGCTTTTATGGATAACAAAACAGTTTTTAATCCAAAGCACAATAGATATGACATCTTTTTGCCTAAAAAAATTCTAAAATTAGGTTTTCTTTGAATTGAGACTAGAAATCCAGCCAAAAGAAACATATCAAACTTGGGTTTAAGTAGGTAAAAGTGTTTAGCATATTTTAAAATTTAATGTAAAAAGTTTCAGAAAAAAATTTTATGCATCTATCATACTTTTTCCAGGCTAATTTTTTTTCCATGTTGTTCAATACAATGTTTTTTCCAAAGTAAGACCTTATACTCCAGTAGTTAGATAGGCTGCATGGTATAAGTAGGACTTACCATGAAGTTTGTATAATAAAACATTCTATTTTTAAGTATGGTTTCAGAAAGCTTCAGTGTGGTAATTTTACATGATGAAATTTATAATATTCTCAATATAAGTTCATTTCTCTCCTTTGTTATCATTTCAATATAGTCTTTCAATCAGTTGATTCATTGTAACCTACTTTTAAGATTATGTGTGATTATTTCTCACCCTAAAGATATTTCATTTAAATCATTGTATACAGACCTAATAAGAAGGGAAATTTTCTTATCTGAAAAAATTGGTTTCTCAAAGAAGTTATATAAATCAAGCCTGAACCTTTTACAATTCTAAATTTTCTTGGATTTGTATTAAGTAGCTAAATGTCTTTTACTTGAATTCATGACATGAAACAGGAAACTGTCATATATCTAAATCTGTATCTATATCTATATTTAAATGACACATTTTGTCTTTGATATAGAGGGAACACTGAAAATTTTAATGGTATTTCATTCACAATTTTGTCTAAAAGATTTATCCAAACTTTGGAGTTAGTAAATTAATCTCTAATCTACCATTGCTCTGGGTCAGCCAATTATTCTTTGTTGAAACGTTTGATGGACTTCTTCTAAATGTATTGTCGTCTTCCTTAGTCAAATTTCTGTATTAGTTTTTCATTCAAGGCAATGGGAAGAAATTTATAATCTGTCATTTTTGAGGCATAATCCAATCATCCTTGAAATTAAACCTTTATAATTTAAGTTCATCTTTTTTCTCCCAGCCTTTTTATTTCATAGTTTGGATTGAAAATTGATATCTGAAATTTAGTATGCATAAATTAAGCTAAGAGAGTTAGCAATATCTTCTGAAGTTTTTCCTATGTAATGAGGCATGCCTATGAACAAAGAACTTTGGGGAAGTAGACAGTGAAATTTTCATTTTGCATGTTCTTGGGTCACTGGTTTTTCCAGTTGAATTTGAGGGTTCCAACATATCTCAGCTTTTCACTGTGCTCTAGTGTAAGAGGAAAAGTAGGAAAAATTAACTGTGAGACTTCAAATATACCACTGAGACCAAGCTCCCAATCCTTTTGTCTTGTAACGTTTTTGATATAGCTTACAAGTAATGAGTCTTTTTGACTCTGAGTTAGTATTACTGTTCTTAAATGTTCTTTAACTTTGCCATTATTGTTTTCTTGTACTTAGTTTCACATTTCTTTATGCTTTCTTCAACTGAATGCAATAACTTTAGAAAAGTTATCTAATTGTTTCTCCTCCTCCAAAAATTAAGTTTAGATCTTACTTATTCTAGGGCAAAGTCATATTTATCTTAGTTATAACTAGGTTTTCACTGCCATCTGGCATCTCTTATGAATGTTGTATTTTGTTTTCCATTAAATGTTTCCAAAAATCTTCTGCTCTCAGTAAACTTAACACTGCCCTCTCTTCTGTTATGAAAGGCAACTTTCTTTACTAAGTTAGTTAAAGACCTTTCATATAAACTTGCTTAGTATTTCCCTTGCTTGACTATAAAACATTGGACTCCATCTTTCCTCCTTCCTTTCCCTATGCATGCCTTTGATGATCGTCTGTCATTATTACTTGTGTGATTGCATCTCTCTCTCTCCATGCTTAGAACTATCTTCAGGTTTTCCACATCCTAAGGAAGACTTCAGTAAACATTGTTGATGCCTAACATTGTTTATATTTTTCTGTCAATTTTTTTTTCATTTCAAAATCTATTTATTTATTTATTTGTTTGTTTGTTTATTTGTTTGTTTATTTATTGTGGAAAGATGAGGTATCGCTTTGTTTCCCAGACTTTTCTCAAACTCCTGGGCCCAAGCAATCCTCCTGCCTCGGCCTCCCACCAAAGTGCAGGAATTGCAGGCTTGAGCCATCACACTGAAACACTGAGCCCTCAAGACATTTTTAATAAAATAATCTATGCATTTTGACAAGATTTTCTCATTACTCACTTCCTAGAATCAGACTATTGCCTTTTACTTCTACTGAAGTGTGAAGGAAGAAACACCTCTTAAAATTTCATGTATGTCTGCATCACACAATCCAGTTTTTATTCTCAAAGTGGATTAGTTGAAGGGTTTAAGGATGGGAATGATGTAAAATCTGATATATGTTTTAGAAAGATGATTCTGGCTGTAGTATAGAGAATAGTTTGGAGGCAGGAAAGATTGAATTTGTTGTTTTTAACTATTGTGATGAAAACTAAAGACAGATCAGACAGACAGAGATATACAGTTTTGTCTCTTTATTTTGAATTTACAGTAAAGAGTCTTACATCAAACCTTCCTTTATGCCATTTCTGCTGTGAATGGGGATCTGGCTCCATTTCTTTTAAAAAACATACTAAGTTATGTCGTAGAACAAAAAAAGTACCTGGTGAACAGACTATATACTCTGATAAGCCCAGCCATTTTTCTTTCTACTTTTAAAGTTACATTCTCACAGAGAGTAGTTGTGTTTGTTTACAAATGACAATTTGTTTTTATAATTAGAAAATTTAATATTGTGCTAAGCAATGAGATACAAAGGCAAAAGAGAAAACGTATTGTTGTTTTACAAAACTAAATTGGGCAATTTAAAAAAACAAATTCAAAGCTCCTACAAGAGTCTATCAAATTAGTTGTAGATGTGATAATTGTTGAAAAGATTAGACAGAAAGATATATTGATTCCTGCTGTTGTGTAGCATATTACTACCTATTTCCTACTTCCTTATCACTCCTGTAGTAATATGTAATACATATTACTACAATTACTTTTTCTTTTAAAATAAAAAATAAGTTATTATCTTAAAGTTACGGAGATCAGAGGTTCAAAATCAGGCTTAAAGGGCTAAAATTAAGGTGTCAAAGGACCGTATTCTTTCAGGAAGCTCAAGGATAGAATTTTCTACTTGCCTTTGCCAACTGCTGAAGGCTTTCCATATTTTTTGGCTCGCATCTCTCTTCCATCATAAAATCCAGCAATCACATCATTTCGGCCTCTGCCTTCCATGGTCACATCTCCTTCTATGAATGACTCTGACCTTACTGCTTTTATCTTATAAAGACTTTTATTATTACATTGGGCCCAACCACATAATCCAAGATTATCTCCCAGTATCACAAACCTTAACTTAATCACATCTACAGAGTTACTTTTGCCATGTAAGGTAACAATTGGAAAGTTCTGGGGATTAGGACATAGACATCTTTGGGAGGGGCTTTCAGCATACCAAGGGGATAAAAAACAAAATCTATAAGCATCCTGCACTCAAAACTTTATGTTCTCCATGGAAGAAACCAAATCCAAAAGCACATAATGAATGTGGTTTATAGGAAGGAAGGAAGGAACCAAATTTCAATTCTTGGAGCACTGTCAGAAGCCTCAAAGTCATTGGTTCTATACCAAAACATATGTATTTTATAAATTAAAATCAAATGTGTTACTTTATAATCTTTCTGATCTTCTAAAAATTTTATCTGTATAACATCATTCCTTGTTGATTTATAATAATCTACTCGATCCAGAGACAGTGAATGATCTTTAAAATACTTCCCTAAGAGTTTTCCTACTACTTTATCACTCCTGTCAACACCCCACTTCCCTACCAGAGATGGATCAGACTCTGCTTGTCGAAGAGTGGCAGGAAAAGTGGGAGAAAGAGCAAATATAAACCCGAGAAATAGAGAGAAAGTAACCACTCTTTCCTCTCATGTCTTACTGTAAACATTCCAGCTTGAAACAGGTCTGAATCCAGGAAAAACATGGCTTAGCACAAAATTAAATACAGATCCTTAGTTAATATTTTAGATATGATCAGTCTTTCTTAGTGAATTGAGAGGGTGACACAATGATTCCCTATTTTCTATGAATGAGCAGAGAAGTCAAGAAACATACTGTATATTTTATCCAGTAGCAGGGGAAGATTTTCCTCATTAAATAAAGTTAGAAGGAATTGGTGGGAGACAGAATGTAAAGTCGAATCTTCATCACATCCTGAATTGCTTTTATTAAATCATTAATTATGTTCTGTCAACATACCATATTCTAAAAAGAGGGTTGGCCCCAACAAACAAAAGAAGGATTTTTATTTCATTTTAAAATGTTCTTCATTAACAGTCTTTACTCAAATAGCCTCAGTGGAGCATAGTACCAAATAAGGAACAAGCCTATGGAGCCTTAAGACTGTAATGGCCAAATGTCCAAGATCAGTAGAGCTGATTAAACAACTTTATTTCACCTTGTAGCAAATACAAAGCACATGGTATGATGTTGTATACTTATAAAAAAGTACTTTTAAACGGAAGACAAAAGATAAATAAAAATATAAATAGAGTGACAAATGATAAGAATTGCACAATAGAACAAAAATATGGTAATTTGCATAAGGGTGGTTGCTTATGATATATATCTTTATCCCCCTTATATATATTGACTTTGCTTTGATCAAAAGCAATTGCCATTCAGCTAACATAGCCAAACTTTCTTTTAAAAATCATTTCATATACTACTTTGCTGCTGAAGTTGCTTGCCTGTTAAATATTTCTAGCATTTATTGAGAGATATTTGGATTCATTTGATTTTCTGTATTATTCCTTCAGCAATAAAATGAGCAATAATTAAGTAAAAATAACTTTAGAAGTAAATATAAATGTATCATGATACTAAATATGAATGTAAAAATATATATGTGTATATGCACATAATATTTTATCTGTTTCTACCTTAATAAGATGTGACACTTTAGTTTGCTTTCATAAGTATGCAGATAGCAAAAACCTTACTTTAAAAGCTTTTCAGTTACACCATCATTAGCAAAAAGTTACAAAGCCAGCATGATTACCGACCTAGGCTGTTTTTAGTATCTTCCCAGTATGAGTAGTTCATTGAATTTAAATGCCATTTTCTCCCATTTTATAGGCACATGGTCAGAGTCATAGCATATGTTATTGCCTGTTGGTAAGTTTCTTGTAAAATAGCAAAACTACAGTATTTATGCTAAATTGGCACTTTTTTTAATGTAGCATTTTAATGTTGAAGGTCACACTCGTAAAGACCATGGAGCTTTCTGATCATTGGACTTCTGAATTTTTTAGAGTATAATTGAATTATGGGGGGAGTGGATAAAATACCAGCTATATCATTTAATTTATCATGTAAATTAACCAAATTTTTTCATCATACAAATAAAACATTTTATAAGTATGCTTCTTTCCTAAATCTCCTGTAGGGTTCTTCTCAAGGCAGGTTTGATTGAGAGTTGCTGAGAAACTTAAATGTGTCTTTAGTTTTCTTTAGAGTAGCACATCTCTTCTAGTGATCAAATACTGCTTATCAGAGTTGCAGAATCAGCATAGCAATTCAGGTGGGAGCCTTAGGATTAGATAAGAGATCATGAGAGAATAGATGGGCAGATGGATAGACAGATATTAAAATGTATGTAAAGATCTAACATGTATTTAAAGCAGCAATATAATGTTGTTATACTTCATTAAGCCAACTAATATAAAAAGAGAATGAAAACCCGCTATAAAACTGGTAGCAATTTCTAATTTGACTTCTAGCATTCATTTGAATGGACCTCTGTATTAGGAGGTCCTTGAACCTGGTCGTTTACATATGGCCCTAGAGGAAGCGGTGCCAATTCTTTGCTGTTTGAAGCCAGCATTTGCTCTTTCTGATACAATCTGAGACAAAAGTGTTAGTTATGTGATTGTTCATTCTGAATTAACCCTATCTCTTACGCTTTCAGCTGTTAAGAAAAAATCTACAGTCTTCTTAGTTTCTGGGGAAAAAAAAAAAAAAAAAAAGATGTCTCCTAAAAACTGTCCTGAAATCTTGGTGAATTCAAACTGTATGAGATTATTTTATTTGGTGCAAAATTGTACCCTGAAATAAGAATACATACCTAGTAATTTTGTTTTATTTTAATTTGCCAAACTTCATTTGATACAGTTTTTACATTCCACATTTACCATTAAACAGTATTTTAAAACCTTTCCTTTGCATTCTTCATGTTGAGTATATTATGGTCTGTGTTGAGAGAATTTTTGCAGTTCAATAATTCTTTTCCTGCTGAGTAATTATTCAGTATATATGTTTATTACTTAACTAGTTTCACTGTGATGAATCTTAGGTTTTTATTTTGTTATTGATTTTGTTAGAAAACTATACAGATGACTTCTACTGAATTCTTGCTCATAAAGATGTTTTATAAGAAACAAAGAAAAAGACAAAGTCAAATTTATATACTGTGTTTTAAATGGTTGTGGACTACAATATGTCCTCCGTGAAAATTGCTATGTCCAAGCCCTAACTCCCAGTGTAATGGTAAATGGAGATGGGACTTTTGAAAGATAAGTAGGGTTAGATGAGGTCATGTGCGTGAGGCTCTGGTCTGATGGGATTATTGTCCTTACAAAAGAGGAAGAGACACTGGAGCTCACTTGCACACGAAGAAAAGGCCATGTGAGGACACAGAGAGAAGGCAGCCATCTGCAAGCCAGGAATAGAGCCCTCACCAGAGACCTAATTTGCCAGCATCTTGATCATGTACTTCCAGCCTCCAGAACTGTGAGAAAATACATTTCTGTTGTTAAGCCACCCAATCTGTGGATTTTGTTATGGAAGCCCGAGCAAACCAATACAGGTATACAGTATGTACACAATTGATAAGATTTAACTCGTCGCTTTTTTGGCCCTCAGAAGACGAGGTTCCCTATCATATGAGACACTCACCAAATAATTGCTAAATAATAAACAAATAATTTAGAACTGTTTTATGTGCATGTGATGAAAACTATGCCACATTACTTCCATAAAACTGGAACGACTGAATGAATTGCAGTTACATTCATGTGGTCACTGTTAGTCCAGATGAACTATGTACTAAAACATCTGTGTTCTAGAGTAGCATCAAAACTTTGAACTTTGTAATACACCAAGTAAATACATTGTTAGCAAAGTTTTGTGCTCATTCATTTTTATTAGTTGAGATACATGAGTTGATAGTCTTGGGTGTTTGCAATAGTGAAAAAAGGAGGAAGCACTGAAATCAGATAAAATCAATTTTAAGCAAAAACACGGACATGCATGTATGTGGTTTTCTCAGCAGGGGCTAGTTTATGTTATATTTCTAAAACTTTCCTTGTGGATGTTTTAAAAATTAAGTATTGATTTGTTTTTTAGTTACAGTCTTGGATCCTTGGGTGATAGCTACAATTCCATGTCTGTCTTTTTATTTTTCAGAAACAGAAAAACAATCAGACAGAATTTATAAGTGCACTTTAAAAAGTTACTTTAGTCCTTAAAAGAATCAAACTATTTTTGACATTATGTTATTTAAATTTCAGTCTTCTCTGTTGGCAATACCAAAATCACTATTTCTGTTTTATTTATATTTCAGTTGTCATGCAATGGTTAAATATAAGAATGTTTGCCACTTAAGATTGGATTCTATATATGTATATGTATATGTATATGTGTGTGTGTGTGTATGTATATATAGAGAGACAGAGTATATATAATATATAATTCAAATTTTTATTTTTTAAGGTTATATCAACTAAAAGTACTTTATGTACCATTTGCAGATGAAAATAATAAATTTACATAGAACATGTTTAAAATAAAATCTGTTTTATTATTTAACTACATCAGAAAGAATTAAACTGGTGATAAAAATCAAACTTATAATATATATGAAATGGAAAATTACTGTGCAAAATAAATATTAGACCTGTGAAGAGAAAAGTTTTCACCAAGTTTACTGACCAGGACCAGAGCGAGTGATAAGTCATTTACTCTGTACTACTAAAGAATAAAATTTATGAGTATAAAACTGTTTTATTCATTTAAAAATGTTTTTATATTATCAAGTTAGAAAATAAGCAGACCAAAGGCTAGAATACCATGTGCATTTTTGCATTTTCCGTATAAGAAGAAAAATCAGAAGGTCAAAACTATTATAATTACTAAGTAATGAAGAATACATATTGTTTTAAGCATCTCACTTATATTTAAGAAATAAAATACACTGAAATATACAATGAATGTAAGCTAAGATAGGAAAAGCAATTGTATTCTTTGAAATAAAATCATCTTCACTCTTAGACATAACCAAGGAATTTTAAAATCTGAGTAATAATTAACAAGGAATTTCTAAAATGCTATGAAAATTTATTATTCAAAATAACCCTATATTCTTGGAAATTTTCTTATGAAACTTTAAAACATAAATTTTTAAATAAAATTAGAGATACTTTCTAATAATTATGAATTATCTTATTCAGAATAAATGTTAATAATGAAATTTGATTATAGCATTAATAACAATTTAAATGAATTATTAAAAGTCAAGAGTTGAATATAATTATAATATTTAAATTTCCAAATTTTACATTGCTGCTAATTTTAGCATAAAATCTGTTAATAAGCTTAATCATACTCAAACGTTTATTTTAGTTTTATTTTTTATTTAGTTTTGTATGTTTTTGAGGGAAATGCCACTTCATCCAGAAAAGCTGAAGTTTAACACAGATGTAAATTTTTGAGAAAGTTTTATAGTCCAAAAACCAGTTATCTTTACTCACAGTTTACCTTTTATTAGATGTTATTAACTATAGACTTCCCAAGGCTACTAGAAAAATTTGCTGATCAAGTAAAGCTAAGATTTAGTTTAGTAAGGAAGAAAATTAAGTTCACAGATTCTTTGTAGATACTCAAAATAGGAAAATGAGAAAGAGTATTTAGAGATTTTACTGTCTGCAGTGGGTGATTTTAAGATAGGTCTTGCAAAGTAGGTAATTGGTTGGGACAGGGCAGAGTCATGACATAATAGTTTTGTATGTGTGAACAGAGAGTGACAGGATCTTGAAATGATTCTTAATAAGCAATGTGTTTTATCTCCAAGAAACAAGCATTTCCTAGAGCCGGCATCTATAATTTTAAAAAAACGGTCTTCGTATTTAGCAGAAGGACAGAAAAATAGGCCTGCACCCTGTATTATTTAACGTAATGCTGGGAGAATATGACAGTTTTCAGTATTGCTTCCTACAGGCAAAGGGAATTACGTTGTTTTATTTCTCAATCCTTTTTTTTTTTTTTTTTTTTCCTGGTCATTTCTCAGCCTAAAGTGGAAAATAAACCATTATGATCTGGAGACATGATCAGTCCAGGTCTATATACAGTTGTTTGATTTGACATGGTCACAGATAGATTTTCTAAGGATGTTCGCTCTCCCCTCACTGCTTCTTGTTCTTTTTCCTGTTAAAAGGTCAATTATTCCATCATTTCACAGGACAGTGGCTATGCAGCTGTGTTTAAACCTCTGGAGGTCACTGTTGACCCTACAACACAGACAAGTATTAAGAGAAGAATTATGATCAGAGTTTTTAAGCCAGGAGCCAGATTTGCTTCAGTGTAAACAAAGAGAACAGATTTCATTTCCAATGCAAAGGGCACACAGAAAGAGATAAGTGGGTATCAGCCAAATTACTCAAACTTTCTTGATTTTTTTGATCATTTTCAAACATTTTAATGATCCCAGAGATCTCTGTAATGTGTAAGCACAACATTCTTCCCCTAAGAATGAGTCAACACGTGAGGCCAATATTATATGTAAAGCAGCTTGTCTAATTTCAAGAAACTCTCAGACAAGGCATTGCCAGTTCTTAGAGAAATTGTATGATTTTCCTGCTTTTCTCTGAACCACAGCATTTAATATTCTTCCCACTATATGAATCTTTTGTAAAGCATGAAATGGGAAAGCATGGGGGCAGAAGAAAACAGTCTAAAATTTTTTGTTTGTTTATTTATTTATTATTATTATAATACTTTAAGTTCTAGGGTACATGTGCATAACGTGCAGGTTTGTTACACATGTATACTTGTGCCATGTTGGTGTGCTGCACCCACCAACTCGTCAAATAATGCTGCTATAAAGACACATGCACACGTATGTTTATTGCGGCACTATTCACAATAGCAAAGACTTGGAATCAACCCAAATGTCCATCAGTGACAGACTGGATTAAGAAAATGTGGCACATGTACACCATGGAATACTATGCAGCCATAAAAAAGGATGAGTTTGTGTCCTTTGTAGGGACATGGATGCAGCTGGAAACCATCATTCTTAGCAAACTATCACAAGAACAGAAAACCAAACACTGCATGTTCTCACTCATAGGTGGGAACTGAACAATGAGATCACTTGGACTCGGGAAGGGGAACATCACACACCGGGGCCTATTATGGGGAGGGGGGAGGTGGGAGGGATTGCATTGGGAACAGTCTAAATTTTGCTTAGTGGTTAACGTTTTTGAACTTAAGGCCCAGATTATATTATTTTCTATTAGTCCATTTTAGATCTCTTTTTCAAGAAAGGAAATTTTCAGGGGTAAAGTTGACCCTGGGTAATATTATGAAGTTCAAATCAGAGTCCTGTGCCATAGTGGAAAATAGTGAGGCAGGACTGGGAAAGTCTGGCAGGCTTTCCTAGGCATTTACATTATCAAATAATCTGGATAGTTTGACAATAATAGTTAATACTTTACATGTGTTTCAGATATTTCGTAGCTATTTTTCATATATTACTCAACTAATTTTCACAATAACCTTAGAAGATAGGTATTGGTACAGTCCATGCCTTACCGAGACACAGTGAGATTAGACAACTTAAAATACTAATTAGCTAGTAGATGGTGGTGGCAGTGGGTTTCAAACCCAGCCTCTGGAGTCTTTACTTTTAATCATTATAAAATACCACTTCTTAAAGTCAGTAAGACTTTAAGAGAAAATAAAAAAAAAAAAACTAAACAAACTGTGTAAGACTTTGTAAAATTTTATTTTGCCTGAAAATTTAAAATTGAAAATGCAAAAGTATTTACCTAGTTATAGGGAATTTTAAAAGATACAACTACCGCCAGGTGGAGTGGCTCACCCCTGTAATCCCAGCACTTTTGGAGGCCGGGGCGGCGGATCACAACATCAGGAGATCAAGACCATCCTGGCTAACATGGTGAAACCCCATCTCTACTGAAAACATAAAAAATAATAAAATTAAAAAAAAATAGCCAGGCGTGGTGGCAGGCACCTGTAGTCCCAGCTACTCGGGAGGCTGAGGCCAGAGAATGGTGTGAACCCGGGAGGCAGAGCTTGCAGTGAGCCGAGATAGTGCCACTGTGCTCCAGCCTGGGCGACAGAGCGAGACTCTGTCTCAGAAATAAATAAATAAAATAAAATAAAATAAAATAAAACAAAATAAAATAAAATATACAACTACAAGAAAATCTGGATTTTTCTTTTACATGCATGAGTTATTTTTTGAAATGTCAAGCTGTAAAAATGTATGAAGGTGTAATTAATAGTTATTTAGTGACTATGATTTTCTGATGTATATACAAAAGTATATTTTAATAAGAAATTTTATATTAGATTACATTTGTTTTACCTTCATTTAATATTAAAACGAAACAAAGATAACACTTGACAGTTAACTTTAGAAGAGTCACACCAAATTTCACTGAATTATTCTATTAATTTAACTTCTTATTTATTGAAATTCTTACGTTATAAAATAATAAATAATCACTTACTTTACTATCTTCTCTGCTCAGATTTTGGTTTATGCGAATTCTAAGGGCTCCATAAACCAAAGAATTGAATAAATGAAGCATTTGCCTTTTAAAAAACATTTAAAATGAAATGAAGTTCAAGTTCACCTTGAAACATCAAACACCATTTCTAGTTATTTGGTGTATTTTCAACTTTAATTGGAATATTGATCACATAAAGACTTGTATTTGAAGTGTAAAAAAATGTGTTCCACAGAGAGAAGAAAAGTACTACAAACTGGGTTTGAGGCCTTGTAAAGTCTTAACAAGATACTTCATCATACTTTAAGAATAATACCCTTGGGGCCGGGCGCGGTGGCTCAAGTCTGTAATCCCAGCGGATTCCTCGTGATTCCGACGGGCGGATCACGAGATCAGGAGATGGAGACCATCCTGGCTAACACGGTGAAACCCCGTCTCTACTTAAAAAAAAAAACAAAAAACAAAAAAAAAAAAACTAGCCGGGCGAGGTGGCCGGCGCGCCTGTAATCCCAGCTACTCCAGAGGCTGAGAGAGGAGAATGGTGTAAACCCGGGAGGCGGAGCTTGCAGTGAGCTGAGATACAGCCACTGCACTCCAGCCCAGGCGACAGAGCGAGACTCCGTCTCAAAAAAAAAAAAAAAAAAGAAAAGAATAATACCCTTTGGATCAAAGCTTTAAAAAACGGAAATATCTAATCCATTATTTGGAAAATTGAATGTGGGAGTGAGGGAGGCACAGATTAAAAGTGAAAAGGAAAAGAGAAAGGAAAATACTTTCTTGGCTGGCTTGAAGAGAAAGAAGAGCCATTCCAATTTCATTATAATTCACCCTCGTAGGTATTCCTAACCTGAGATTGGCTTGGGTTAAGGCTTGCAATCAAAATGACAGTAGTTTTGAAGTTAGTGAATAAACAAAATTTTAGTTTATCAATTACTTACATAGGAAAGATTTGAAATAATAGTTAATTACATAAAATATCTAATAGTTTCTTTTTAAGTTCATATATATTTTATATATATATATGTATGAATGACATGAGGAAGGAGAGGTTTCAACTTTCAAAAATGTAATCAGTATGGGAAACTTGGCATGTAAAATATATCACACTCATCAATTAGTATGTAGAAGTGTTTCTACATAGTCTGCTTGATTCTTACAGTTAGAGTTACACTCTTGAAGGTAATATAAATTTGTCCAAAATAATTATCAAATAATAAATAATTGATAAAATAAGGAAAATATGACTGTACTCTCATAATAGGCAGCAGGTAATAGATATTCTTTTAGATTTTCAAAGTAATATTCATATTTGAGTGCAAAATAAACATATGAGCTATTACTAAACTATTTGAAATGCAGTATTTTAATAAAAAATTCACCACTAATGTATGTGTGTATCCTAAAATGTGAATTTTAATGGAGATTTATATAGATAATATAAGAAGCCAAGGTTAAAAAATTAGGCATATCATCATATTTCATCTTCATGTTTAGGCAATAAGATTTCATTATTTTTAAGTTGTAAGTTTTAGCTTTCACGCATCTTCCCTTGTAGAATAATTTCTTTTGTGTACTGTAGTGGTTGGGAGAATAGTGGAATTTGCTATATTAAAAAGGAAAATCACCAGTTGAAGTCATATTACATTCTTATGTAACCTTTTGGGAGTTTTGATACACTTGCTATTTATGAACTGGAATGTCTAAGGTGTATACATCCAACATTTTGCTTGTTGGATCAATTTGTGGATATTACTTTTGATCCACTCACTGTAATTAATGCTAACAAAAGATCAATGAGATCTACAGAGGCAAAAGGAGACTGCAGATTGGGTAGACAGCGGGTTTCTGTGAAAAACAAAAGTGTGCTCCAAGCAGAGGTTGGAGAGTTAATGAAGATAAAGGCAAAACACAGGGCAGTGGTAAGGAGTAAAGAGAAGGGACTTGACTGGAATGATCATTATACCCCAAATCACCAGTATCTCTGAATTGGAAGGTTCCAGGTGGACAATCTGTTAGTGGTCAGTTGTGGAGTTTCCATCTGCAGTTGTTTTTGACGTTGAAAGACCAGGCATTGTTCTTGGACTTGGTTACAGAAAAACGTGTTTTGTAACAGTTTTCAAGAACACAGAGAACAGGGACTTCATTACTGACCTAGTTCAGGGCCTTTGAACAAGTTATTTCCTCTGCAAGCCATACGCTTTCCCACTCTTTCTCCGGCTCCTACTTTTTGTTCTTTGAGATCTTAGATTTCTTCATACTCCCCCACCAAACATAAATGTGTTATCTTTCAGTTTCTTTTATGACACAGTTCTCTGATAATTTTCTTTACAACCCTTTCTAACTGTGCAATTCATTTGTGAGCTTATTTTTATTTTTTAAGTCGGTTTCCCCTATATGTGAGCATCAGGAAAGCATTAGAGCGCCCAACACATACTATTATAAATTCTGTAAGGCCATGTCTCATCTTTTACTTCAGTAAGAAGTGACACCACTAATTATGAAATTGTAAAGAAAAGGGATGAAATAAGTCAAAATACTTACTTCTGGATGCCTTCTTATTATTGACCATTAAGCAACGTATTCTACAAAATGTATTATGCTGTTCAATTCTTTTTAAAAATTAATTAATCACATCTGTGATTTCCTATCTGTTTTGAAGCTAGACGTTCATCTTCCCAGAAGTGCTAAAATGTTTGCTGGCTGAACAACAGCATACTAATTAACTAACCTTTTCTATTGCAAAAAGTTTATTAAGAAGTCAGAACATTAAGTTGAGAATATTTACTGATATTTATAAATCCCATCTAAACAAGCTGAAGTGTTAGTAAAATGCTGGCTTATAAGTAGTGGCCTAAATGAGACTCACTATTTTATGAACATCTTTCTAGGAAAAAACAAAAACAAAAACAAAAACACACATATAGGTTGCATTTAGAATAATAAATACCTGACATTACAGGAACATAATGACCACAGAATACTCTTGCTTTTCCACATTTGAAACTATTGGTGAGTGTTAATGACTTGCAAATAATTTCTTCCCCATATCTATGAGAACTCAGAAGTGTATTACATAAGTTTTTTAAGAGAATATTTGTATGTGAAATTGTTAGTCTCACAACTAGAACGTTTTTTGCTGTTTGTCCTAACATTTGAGCATGTCTCTTTGTTTGTTTGTTTGTTTGTTTGTCTGAGACAGAGTCTAGCTCTGGCGCTAGACTGGAGTATAGTGGTGCAATCTTTGCTCACTGCAACCTCCGCCTCCTGGGTTCAAGCAATTTTTCTGCCTCAGCCTCCCAACTCGCTGAGACTACAGGCATGTGCCACCATGCTCAGCTAATTTTTGTATTTTTAGAAGAGACGGGGTTTCACCCTGTTGACCAGGATGATGTCGGTCTCCTGACCTGGTGATCTGCCCACCTTGGTCTCCCAAAGTGCTGGGATTATAGGTGTAAGCCACCGTGCCCAGCCTTGAGTTTCTCATTTTTAAGGAACTTTTGTAGTAGGTACAAGGCTTGTAAAATATTCACAGTAAAATTAGATTCATCAGTAATCAGTAAGGACTCCTCCTTAAGAAGTCAAGGAAGCCAGGTACAGTGGCTCACGCTTCTAATCCTAACACTTTGGGAGGCCAAGACAGGCAGATTGTTTGAGCCCAGAAGTTTGAGACCAGCCTGGACACCATGGTTAAACCCATTCTCTACAAAAAATACAAAAACTTAGCTGGGACTGGCGGTGCACATCTGTAGTCCCAGACACTTGGGAGGCTGAGGTGGTAGGATCACCCAAGCCTGGGGAGGTTGAGGCTGTAGTGAGCCAAGATCATACTGCTGCACTCCAGCCTGGGCAAAAGTGTAAGACCCTGCCTCCAAAAAAAGAAAAAGAAAAAGAAATAGAAGTTAAGGAAATGGTACACTGTAGTACAACAATGAAGAGCAGCTCATCTCTAATATATTCATTATGGATTGAAAATGAGAAAAAGCATGATTACCTTTGACTAGTGGATTATGTCATTTGTATTAAGTAAAACTTTGCTAGATAAGTGAAAATCACAGGGCAACATGCTTTTTAAAGGCATGTTTCCTTCCAGAAAAAAAGTCTGTAAATAGATATATTTCTGGTTCAGCTAGAAATTTTCCCCAAATACATCTCCACCTCCTAGTGTGTTCTTTACAGGAGGTGGAACACATTAACTCAGAAGCATTTTTTTCCTATTTGGTAGAAAGAGAACATTGACTAGACTGAAAGTTGCTGTTAGTCTTTGCCAAGGATTCTAGCAGATGCAGGATGCCCTCCAGCCTCCTAAGAAGGATGGTTCAGGCTACTCTATACCTTTCCTGTCTTTTATCTGACACTTCCAGACATACCACCTGCACCTTAGTTGTATGGAACATAATTTTATTATGCAAAAAACAGAACCCACCTACCCCACCACTACTCACACTGATTCGATGTCTACCTTTTAATCAGTTTTATGGACTGAATGTTTGTGTCTTCCCAAAATTCATATGTTGATTCCCTAACCCTCGGTGTGAGTGTATTTGGAGATAACATTATAAAGAAGTAATGTTAAATGAGGTCAAAGAAGTAGGGCCTTGATCCAATGGGATTAATGTCCTTATAATAAGAAACACACACACACACACACACACACACACACATATTATGCGAGGACACAGTGAGATGGCAGCTTCTTATAAGCCAAGAGAAGAGACTTCAGAAATAAACCTACCTTACTGGCATCTTGATATTGGACTTCTCTGCTTCCAGAGCTATGAGAAATTAAGTTTCTATTGTTTAAGTCCCCTAGGGTATTTTGTGGCAACCCAAACAGACCTTAGGTCTCGTTATTCTTTAAGAATAGGATAATTAAACTCCCCCTGTAAAGCTTCTGGAGTCCTCCCCACCTTCCATCCAAGCAAAATCCGTTCTCCCTGCTCTGCACTCCCATAGCACTTGAATGCAACTATAGTATGAGCATGCCTTGTCTATTATGACTAAGTATGTATTCATTCCTGGCTCTCCCAAGGGGCCATGATGTAGTTGAAGACATCAAGCTCATAGTCTCATAAAGGGAGAAGGAAGGGAGGGAGTTAGGGATGGAGTTAGGGAGGAAGGGAAGGAGGGAAGAAGGGAAGAAAGGGAGAAAGGGAGAAAGGGAGGGAAACCAAGGGAGGGAGGGAAACTGAGGGAGAGAAAAAGAGAGGTGGAGGAAGAAAAAAGAAAGACAGAATCTGATAAATAAGAAGTCTATAGTATCATCATTCACTATCATCATAGATATATAATGTGCATGACCAAGTATGTCATAACATATCTGAGTGCATATCATTTCAAACACTGAAGAGTGTCATGTTTCCTTATTGGACAGGCAGTAGCTTCATGCTCATCCCTAGTCCCTAGTAAAATGAGTCTAAATGTCTAGAGGGTTGGAAAACTCTGACTGAACCCATCTTTTGCAATTTGGGGGGAGTGGAATTGTCTAATATATTTGAAATGTATTAATTTATCAGATGCAGGTGATGATATATGTTTTCACAGAAAGCTTCATAGCTGAGGATTGCAACTGCATGTATGCTGCAAGCTATTAAATACCCCCAAAAAGAATCGCTGAAATGTTTTCAGAGATATTATGGTATTTTATGGAATATTTGCTTAACAGCACTTTGGAGATTGGCCTAGTCCCTTATTTTTCAGATGTGAAAACTAGGTCTAGAGGGCACATGACTTACCCAAAACCCCACAGCTCTCTAGTTTACCCAGAGAGAAAACAAGCAGGCAGGTGTCCCAACTTCATGTGAGTAGGTCTAACGCCTGCTGAGACTGTGCTTATTTTAATTTTCATGAATCTAGAGATGTCATTAGGGAAGCTTAGCAAATGTGTTCAGTGAGCAAACTTGCTTCCTGTTAAAAAAAAAATTATCCAAATTATCAGGTAGATGATCCTGGAGTTATTTTAATTAAAGGCAATGGAGAAAAAAATTAGGGACTTAGATAGGTTTCTTGGACTCATAAAATTAAAGAGCCTTTTCTGTCAATATGTAGGTTAGAGGTAATTCCTGTAAATGCGAATGTAAATTAACTGTGTAAATTCCCATGCATATTAATTACAAAAGAAATCTTCACTACTTTAGTCTTTATTTCTACAGTGGGAGCTCTTTATTTATTTATTTTTTTTTTTTTTTTTAAGAAAAAAAGAATTGTTTTATCAACTGAAGTTGGAAAATTTTAGATGTTTTTCTGTTTTGATCCTCTCTGGCCCCCATCACCTAGATACAGAATTACTCTTTGGTGAACTTTTTACCTGAAGTCATTCCATTAATATAATGATTATAATATACCTAAAAGACTCTTAAGTGTCAATATCCCAGGAGAAATGATTAAATCTATAGGAACTTCTGCTCATAAGTATATTTAAGAAATAAATACACAACTAGTGTCTTACTAAGACAATGTGAATTAGTTATTTGGAAAAATCAGAAATAAGTTCACATTTTTATCTAATCTTTTTGACAAAGACTAAAATCTAACAGCAAGCTGTTAGTCATCTGGCAAATCCCTAACTTCCAATCTTTATTTCCATTTTGACCACTTACATGATTAAAAGGCTCATAAAATATAATCATTTTTCTATTTAAGAAATTATACGAATCTCCATACCACAAATCCCTGAAGTGAGGTGTGACTCAATATTTCTTATCTCAACAAAATTTAAAATTAATCACTGATTAATTAGTTACATATATTTAATAGTCCATAATTTAATCTTTTGTCTGCAAGGCAAGAAATTATTTAAAGTGCCCCAAGTAGGCATAGGCGGTAACTAATGAGATGGAATTAAAGCAAAGAAAGAAGACTCTCAGGAAAAATAAAAGGTTTATATAGAAGTTATTGGTGTTGTCATTGATGAGGACAAATATAAGTACCAAGATACATTATTTGACCCAGAAATCAAACAATATTTCATAAAAGAATAAATATTATTGTTTTACTAATTTAAAAATTAAATCTTTTTTCTACAGGATGTGTTGCTTCAAATACAATATTGGTGTTATTTTATATGAATTAATCAATCACAATTATGATCATGCTTGGAAATGACTGATAAGCTTTGTATTAATAGGTAATGTTTTTAAAATATTATTAGCTAAAAATTATTATATGCTTATCATGTGTCAGCCAATGTTCTAAGCATATTGAACATATTAACTCATTTAGTCTGCCGCGCCTTGTAAGATGGCACTATTCTTTTCCTCATTTTACAGATGGAGCTCAGAGAGAGGTGCTAACTCAAACTCGGGTTGTTATAAGTGGTAGCTAGTGGTTCTGTTGTGTCTCCAGAGGTGGCCATCTCAAGCTTTTTATACAAGTATGGGCCTTGGCAAAACATTGGATGGTCCATTGGATGATTAGCATCCTCTTAGAGCTTGTTAGAGAAGCAGAATCTGTGCCCCACCTCTGCCTAATGATTGAACAATTGCAGTTTTGAAGATTTACTGGGGGATTGGTCAAAGTTTGAGAAGCACGGCTCTGTTAATACTACTTCTTGGTAAAGCATTCCTTTTAAAACTGCATTGCATAGGCTGGGCACTGTGGCTCACGCCTGTAATCCCAGCAGTTTGGGAGGCTGAGAAGGGAGAATCACTTGAACCCGGGATGTGGAGGTTGCAGTGAGCTGAGATCGCACCACTGAACTCCAGTTTGGGTGACAGAGTGAGACTCCAATCCGTCTCAAAAAAAAAAAAAAAAAGGGAGAGAGAGAGAGAACTACATTATACATTGTTTTACAGTCTTAACTGATAATTGTATGTTTCCATTTTTTTTAAAGCCAGCAAATCTCCTTAGGGTCAGCATCTTTAAAACTGTATGTAAATTTGAAGGTACGATTTAGTGTTGAACATACACATTATTCTAATATCTTTGATTTTGCTATTTTAGCACGAAGAATGGTGAATATAAATTTGAACTCCTATTTAAGTCAGATCTGAGTTCCCCTGGCTCTACTTCTTACTTGCTGATTGAACAAAGTTACTTACATTTTCTTTTCTATTGTACAAAATCTGAGGTGAATAAGGCTCTTTATTTCTGAAATGCACCATATGAGCACCTACCCTCTTAATCACTCGTAATGATAGTCTACTGTGATAGCCCTAATAGTAAATTTTTTAGTTTAGTTCTTATGAAAATCACCTGTAGATCTTCTTGAACCATAGATTATTGCTTCGCTCCCCCAAAGTTTCTGATTTCAGTAGGTCTGGGGTAAGATCTGACACTTTGCCTTTCTAACAAGTTGTAGGTGATGCTCTTACTGCTGAACTAGGGAACACACTAACAGGTCACCTTCCTGCTCTCTGATTTCATCCATGATGATTAATAGCAGTATCTCCAAATTAATTTAATTGGCCATCAAAGAAGGCCCCAGGTTACACTAATATCTTACATAAAACAGCTCTGAGTATGGAAAGTTAGTGAAAAGACTGTCCAAAACTGGTTACATTTATACTTCACCTGGTGAAAACTTTCTACGAGTTTGAGAATCCCCTAATATTTTGGAAAGAGATATTTACTGTTTCTTTTCAGTGTGCCATTTTGCTTATTCTGCCATAAAGGGCATTTCTTCCATATTATGCAGTTATGCTCTGGCAGGGTGCAGTGGCTCACACCTAATCTCAGCACTTTGGGAGTCCAAGGCAGGAGGATCACTTGAGCGCAGGAGTTCAAAACCAGCCTGGGCAACATAGTGAGAGCCTGTCTCTACATTAAAAAAAAAAAAAAAGCACGGTGGCACACATCTGTAGTCCCAGCTACTTAGGAGGCTGGGGTGGGAGTATCACTGAGTTATGGTGTCACTGCACTCTAGCCTGGGCAACACAGGGGGATTTTGTCTCAATCAATCAATCAGTAAAAAAACACAAGTATGTTCTTGTAGAGTTATACTGTTGTTTCTATCACTGTGGTTCTGATGGGTAAATGTCATTCTTTTATTTCATGTTTTGAACATAACTCCTGCATCCTGCCTATGGTTTTACTATACTGAGGTTAAGTAATAGTTTTTTGTTTGTTTGTTTGTTTGTTTTGAGACAGCATCTCGCTCTGTCGCCCAAGCTGGAATGCAGTGGCACAATCTCAGCTCACTGCAACCTCTGCCTCCCGGGTTCAAGCGATTCTCCTGCCTCAGCCTCCTGAGTAGCTAGGATTATGGGTCCGTGCCACCTTGCCTGGCTAATTTTTTTGTTGTTGTTGTATTTTTAGTAGAGATGGGGTTTGACCATGTTGGTCAGGCTGGCCTCAAACTCCTGAACTCATGATTCCCCACCTCAGCCCCCCAAAGTGCTGGGATTACAGGTGTAAGCCACTGCACCCAGCCAAGTCATAATATTCTAAGTAATTGTAGAGTTATAGAATTTGGAGAACCTTAGAATTTATCTATCCTGTTCATGTTTAAGATGAGTAAGATATAAAGAGAATCTTACTAAGAACCACACAGCTCATCCAGCACATTGTTGAAGTAAAATGCAATAACTCTAACTCAAATTTTCTAGTCTCTAACCATGTGTTTTTTTAGTCACTCTGTAATTCAGTGTACTGAATGATTTGTTTATGATGCCATGAAGCTTTTGCAACTATCTTTACATTAAAAGTTATGACATATGCATTTAAATAAAAGTTTAAGTATTTTAGATTGGATGATTAATAAATATTTTAAAAAGTAAAAATACAGTTTTTAAAATGTATCATAATAAATATAACACCACCTTACATCCCAAAATGACTCATGTAATTTTAAATAAATCAATAAACAAATTCAAGATGCATGAAATATCAAATCAACCTGAACAACACTTATTATAAAGGAAACCAAACACCAAATCAAATAACCAAAGTTATAGCAAAACAAAAATTGCAGCACAAGTGCTGACAACAGTAAGTCTAACAGATTATCTGAGTTCCTGTGGTAAACAAAATATTCATTCATGTTGTGAATAAATTTGGGCTCTCAATATTCTACACAAGGGAGTGATCTAGAAAACAATCAGGTTCACCTTTACCTTTTTCTTTTGTTGTCTCTCATTTTTAATTTTATAAAGCACCTTAAGGATACTTAACAGAAATCTCTAAGAAACAAACAACGTGCAAAACAGTAGATAGTGTAAAAATTCAGAGCAATGCTATGTATGCCCTTACAAATTCAGGAGAGGCTGGTGTCATACAGTCTGTCTTGTGCTCATCCACAGAAATCATATCACCCTCTTGACAAAGCACATTAATTGATAGTTTTGGCGATAATGAGTCATGATTAATGTCACTAACGTGTAACTGGTAGTTCAGGTATGTTCATTATAGTATCGAAATTACTATAAATATCATATGGTTGGTAATCATACACTGTTTTTGTACGTGATTTATGATAAATTAATGCTGTTGAAGTTACCAGTGAGGACATTTTGCTCTAGTAAGCTTTCAGTGTTGCAGGTGTAGGCTCTTGATTGGGGGTCCTGTTTCTAGGAATTACATTTCTTTCTTATTTTTTTTATTTTTATTTTTTTTAGACAGAGTCTTTCTCTGTCGCCAGGCTGGAGTAGTGACGCAATCTTGGCTCACTGCAACCTCTGCCTCCCGGGTTCAAGCAATTCTCCTCCCTCAGCCTCCCAAGTAGCTGGGTCTACAGAAGCACACCACCATGCTCAGCTATTTTTTTTTTTTTTTTTTTTTTTTAGTGGAGACGTGGTTTCTCCATGTTGACCAGGCTGCTCTCAAACTCCCGACCTCAGATGATCCACCCGCCTCAGCCTCCCAAAGTGCTGGGATTACAGGTGTGAACCACAGCGCCCAGATGGAATCACATTTCTTAAGAAACATAAAATTTAAGGGAGAAATACTAATATTTATAATTTATTTTAGTTCCTGATTATTTGTAGTGTTCAGTAGCAGTATATAATAGGGAATATGGAAAGAAAGCAGATGCTGTACCTCAGAGAACTGATTAAAAGAACAAAGAAATATGCAGAGCACACCTAGTTTGACAATTGCAACTGAGGGCAATAAGAAAAACTTGTTTAAGCCATTTTCAAAACAAAAACTACAAACTAAGGAGACTCAATAATTGGCTATGATAACAAATACTCCTGCACATACCAGGGACAACAATATTAACTCTGGCATATTATTTTAAACATTTTCAAGGCTAGTACTACAAATATTGCAGACTTTTTCCTGCAGAACTAAACCTTATCAGACACTGTTATAACAAATACTTATCTTTGTGTATTTATCTATATACCTACATATGTGTGTGTGTGTATATATGTGTGTGTATATATATATATATATGCATATACCCATAATTTTGCATTGCATGCATTTATGTCTTATAAAAAACATATCACCTTTATTGAAGCAGTCTTGCTAATACAAAATAATCTGATGTAATCACTTGGATTTTTTTAACCTTTTTGGGCAATCAGCTGGAAGATGCCTAAAATGAGCTTTATGAAAACTTGAGCTCTGAAAATGTGCTCAGTCCACAAGTGTCTCACGTTTTCATTTTGTCTGTAAATCTGTCAGACCATTCCCAAAACGGTCCTAACCTGGATCATTATGTTGCTTTCTTTTAATTTGATACTCACTTTTATAATTGCTTCCCATCATTCCAAGTGCTGCATTATCACTTTGTAATCTTAGTAGCATGGGGCTTTTAACAGATATTTTAGTTCAGATACAATCAGTTTTTCTTTTCATTTTTCCATTCAAATAATCCAATATGAGTTTCTCTCAAGATAGGTGTTATTTCCTGGTCACTAATTTAGAAAAGGTTCTTAAATTATATTAGTCCCTGCAAATACTATTAGAACCACAGTAAACATTTTTGTAAATATGTAATTCCTTTAATCAACACATCAGTTTTAAGCAAATATCATGTTCCAGGCAGTAAAAGAGGCTCTGGGGTGCAGCCATGAACAAACTAGACAAAAATCCCAGCCCTCATGGAACTTGCTATCTAATATAGGGATACATAGCAAAAAATAAAAAAATAAGTAAAACATAAAGTATTTTGATTGGTGAACAACTACAATTGAAAAATGATTAAAGAAAGAGCATTAAGGGTTATAGAGAAACGTTTGCAATTTTAGAATTTGAAGTGCAATGTTCAGAGAATGCTGCAACAAGAAGGTAAGATTTAAATAAAACCCTGAAAAGGGAGCCACGCTGATGAGCGGAGAAGGCGATAACTTGTGCATCTGTGCCCAGGGTATGTGACAGACTCATTTGCTTAAACCATCAGGGGCCTATTTTGTAGAGCTGAAGGTATAAGTCAGTTCTTTCTGCACCTTATGGCTGAAAATGGGGATGGGTAAACCTTTCAAAGGAGAGTTAAAAATATTGCGTTAAAGGCTATATACCTCTATGATTTCAAATATGTTACTTCCTGTTAAAAACAAAAACAAAAACAAAAAAAAAACTGTGAAGACAATGAAAATATCAATAGGTGCCAGGAGTTAGTAGAGAAGCTGGAGGAACAGGCAGAAGACAGGAGGATTTCGAGGACACGTTACTTACACTCATGATGCTCATAGACTAGTAGGCAGAGATGGAGATTAATAAATTACACACAAACATGTAACTTTAAAATGTGGCAAGTGCAAAGAAGGAAAATTACAGGGAACTGTAACTGAAAATCGTGTAATTTGGGGTTATATAACTTACGAAGTTTCTTTCAGATGTAAAATTTTGTGGAATAATAATTGTAGAATCTTTGATTCAGAGAGAGAGAGAGATTTATACAGTAAGTGGGAGTGGGGAAACTTTATCAAGCTCCTCTTATTCCATTCTCAGACAATCTTATATTTTGCCATTAGATAGGGCAAGACTTGAGGAAGGCATGTTCTGTAGTTTCATTTGATTTCTCTAGGATGTACTGAATTTAGAACGTATGATTACACTGCCTTCTCTTTAGTTATTTCCTAGTCTCTCCTAAATTGAGCTCAAGTCCTGCCTGTGTTTTTCTGACCATTGCTACTGAAAGTATGTAAATGACTAGAACCTATCCACAGTGCATTTTTCCTTCTATATTACAACCTCACAAAACTTCTGATTGTTTCTCTAATTTTTTATGTTTCTGTCCTTTTTGGTTTAACCAGTCCCTTAGGCTGAAATACCCTCTCTCAACCAGAGGCATGTACATTCATTCATTCATTCATTCATTCATTCATTCATTCATTCATTCCAGTCATAGTGCAAGAGCTAGAGCCCAAGTCATATGCTGAGACTTTTAGGAAGCCTTTCTTCATTCACCCAGGAAAATTTGATTATAAATACCATTTATTTACCTTTTTTCTGTAAAGGTCTCTGTGATAAGCACTTGCATGCCTTCATCTCATTGAAAGCTTCCAACAGCCCTATGAGGTGATTTCTCTTACTATTTTTATTTCACAAATGAGAAAATTGCAGCCCATAGCTGGCATATGGTCAGATGGTCAGAACAGATTACAACTCCAGGTGTATAATACTATAATTTTAACTTAACCAGCATACTTCCTTTCTTTATTTGCATAATATTTGATTCATTATCTCAGTGTAGTGCCTGAAGTATATAGTGACTATACTTTTAGTAGTGTCACTATACTTTTAAAAAATTTAAATATAGCTTTCATATTTAAATATGAAATTCTTATCAACAGTCTCCATATTACATATGTTCTTTTTAATATTCACGGTACCTAGAAAAATATGTTTTTGAATGTATACATTAATACATCCTGTATGTTATCCAAGACCTTAAAAATCATTAAATAATACAATAAATTTGGAAGATATATTTCTGGAGTGAAACTTTTGTCTCAATAGGAAACTATCTGGATGCTTGTAAATAAATGGTTAATATATTCAAAAAACTAAACATAAAGATACAAGATTATTTTCAATATGTCATGATATGAAATATTTTATTTAAACTTCAAAGTCACCCTGATAATAAACTCTAGATTATTAAAGGGATATATTATATTCATAACATCAAATATCAGTTGCAAAGACCAACAACAATAGCACCAAAATATGAATATTATGGAGATTGCACATTGTCAAAAAAGGAAGCCCTTTTAATGTTAGGCTTCTAAATAAAGTATTTCGAGGGTTATTGACTCAAATGAGCTAACTAATGGTTCTTTGTCTGGTGAAAGAAGCCATAGCAATTACTGAGAGTTATTTATTCAGATAGGCAAATACAATCTTGGATTCTGTTAAGCCATTTAATATGTGAAAACCTTTTTCTGGTTCAGTGATCTCCAAATTTTTTAACATAACAAATACATATTAAATAGAATTAAAATGAGTAAAACATTTTTCACTTGAAACTATTAAAGAACATTTTTAAATACATGGAAACATATTTTAGTATTCAAAAGTGAAATGTGATTCTCTTACATACAGTAGAACATTGTGGAGATGTATTTCATCTTCATTCCTTAATTCCTCTGAATTCAAAAGAAAATTGGCCCAAGTTTTGATCATTTAAAAGTAATTCACAAATGGCACATCTTACCTGTTTTGTATTCATACATATTTATTATAATGACTGGTATTGTTTTACTTGTCATCTTCTTAAGAAAAAGTGTAGAATTCTTTTCAGTTCACTTTTTCTTTTGTACTAAGACTGATTTATTCTTATATCTAATACTGCTTTTTATTTTTTAAAAAATCAGGAAAAAAGTGATTACCAGCTAACATAATATTTTCCTATGGACTTTTGGTAACTGAAGCAATGACTTCATTGTTATATTTCTGTTCTCACTGGCATACTAATTAGGTGAGATTTACTGTAATAAAGTATTAATGCGATGGATAGTTGTTTATGATATGACTTAAATCTGATTATCAAGCAACTATATGTCACTCAGAACTCTTTCAGCTATATTTTTAAATAAACTAATGAGTATTAAGAATGCTGACATTACTTTCACTTTTTAACTTAAATTATTATTTTAGTCATAGAAATTTGGCAGTCATTTAATTTGGAGAGATTATGTATGTAATATTACATATATAATATTCTGTTAAATGTAACCATTGACATGCATCTATTAAATGTGCTCATTTGTTTAAAATCTAAATAACCTCATTTATCATTTGATTAAATGGTATATTCAGTAATAGGAGTTATATTTTGAAATGGAGATAGTTAAAATATCAATAAATAGGCTGGGTGTGGTGGCTCATGCCTATAATCCCAGCATTTTGGGAGGCCGAGGTGGGCAGATCACCTGAGGTCAGGAGTTCAAGACCAGCCTGGGCAACATAGTGAGACTCCTCTCTACTAAAACACAAAAAAATTGGCTGGGCATGGTGGTGGGCACCTGTAATCCCAGCTATTTGGGAGCCTGAGGCAAGAGAATGGCTTGAACCCAGGAGGCGGAGGTTGCAGTGAGCCGAGATAGTGCCATTGCACTCCAGCCTGGGCAACAAGAATGAAACTCCATCTCAAAAAAAAATTAAAAAATCAATAAATATATTAGTGTATGTGATAATAATTAATATACATATATTTATATCGTTTTTAATTTGTAATGACAGTTGGTAAATTTTTACATGTAATCCATATATATTCTTCCTACTGATATCAGAATCTGTAAACACATATCTAACAGCAAAACTAGATTCAGAGAAGTTTAGACTTCAAGGTTAGAGTGTTTGTATGTGTGTGTGAACATTTAGTTTCTATGCATGTGCTTTTCAAAAGTCATATAAGAATTTTAATGAAATTTTTTGCCTCAAAGATAAAAGGTTGAAAGATAGTGTGTTCAGAATGTTTTTAGTCATTTTTGTGGCCTTATGGTAAAGTGAACTCACTGACATACTATGATGCTGTAGCTGCTTTTTCTGGTTTTGGTATTTACATGCAAAGAAACTACACTTGACATCTCTCCTGTGTCTGATTTTTTACTATTTGACTTTTTGGGTTAATTTAGGGAGTAATAAATTAGTACTGCTAGTTGATCATGGATGAAAATACAGGCTGACTAATGGACAACAATATCAGAATTATATATTCTTGAACCAAGACAATGTTAGTTCCAACCTAATACAGAAACAATATGCGTCTTTTCAGCAGGGTAGTCATTCATTGTTCCATATTTCTACTGTGTTCTGATTATTTGTAATTATTTACTATACTACAACTATACAGAAATACAAATCAATTGATGCTTTATCCTAATTTCTAGGGGTTGTTCAGTGTTCTTTTCCGGTAATTTCACTTTTAATTCTTTGTGCTTGATTTGGGAAATTTTTTTTTCCCTTTTTCTTTTTTTGTTGGAGACAGGTCCTTTCTCTGTCACTCAGGCTGGAGTGCATGCTCAGGGCTTACTGCAGCCTCAACCTTCACTTCAGCCTCCCTAGGACCTGGGACTACAGGCATGCACCACTGCACCGACCTTTTTTATTTTTATTTTTATTTATTTTTTATTTTTTATAGAGACAGAGTTTCACTGTGTTGCCCAGGCTGGTCTCAAACTCTTGGGCACAAGCCATACCCCAACTTCAGCACCTTCAAGTGCTGGGATTACAGGCACGAGCTACTGCACCCAGCAAAAATACAATTTTAAAGTAATTATTCAATAAGTCAGATTTACTCTGAGATGGCAAAGGTTTGATTTTTTTTTTCCCCCTTATAACTTCTTTTGGTAGAAATTTTATGACGAGAAAAAGGGAGCTTAAGTGATGTGGTTCAGAACGTTAGCATTGGGTCTAGTTGAAAGTGATAGAAAGTCCCCTCCACCTCTAAAAAACTGACTCATTCCATCTTGTTCCAATATCTTCAACACATTGATGACATCCCATTGTTCACCATGAGTGCTCCAGTTGCATACATCACATTCGTGTTCCTTTAACATAAAAAGAGATAAATGAGGGCTGGGCATGGTGGCTCATGCCTGTAATTCCAGCACTTTGGGAAGCCGAGGCGGATGGATCACGAGGTCAAGAGATGGAGACCATCCTGGCCAACATGGTAGAAATCCTGTCTCTACTAAAAATACAGTAATTAGCCGGGAGTGGTGGCGCGCGCCTTAGACTCAGCTATTCAGGAGGCTGAGGCAGAAGAATCACTTGAACCGGGAGGCGGAGGTTGCAGTGAGCTGAGTTTGTGCCACTGCACTCCCACCTGGCAACAGACAGAGCGAGACTCCGTTTTCAAAACAAAACAAAACAAAGATAAATGAGAAAAACACACATTTTCTTGTGTTCATTGTTGTAGACATTAAATACCCGTTTTGCTTACCTCCCATTGACAAACTTTGTTATATAACGTATTAGTCAAGATTCTTCAGAAAAACAGAGCCGATAGCATATGGATACATTATGTGTTTGTGGGCATGCGCACGTCGTGTGTGTGTGTATATATATATATACACACATATACATACACACACATGCACACACAGACACACATATATATGGAGACTGATTATTTATCGTAGAAATTGGCTCACTTGTTATGGAAGGTCAAGATATACTGTCAGCCAGCTGGAGAATAGGATTACCAGTGGTGTAATTCAGATCTGAGAATTAGGTTGGTGGTGGAGGGAGGAGAAGTTTCTGTTGTACTCTTTTCAAGCTGTTATGACAAAATACCATAAACGGGGTAGCTTACAAGCAACAGAAATTTATTTCTCATACTTCTGGAGGCTGAGAAGCCCAAGATCAAGGTGTAGGCAAATTTGATGTCTTGCGAGGGTCTGTTTCCTTGTTCGTAAATGGCTGTATTCTCATTGTACCTTCACATCGCCAAAGAAGCTAGCTCCCTAGGGTCTCTTTTATAAGGGCACTAATTCCTATCATGAGGACTCTACCCTTATGACACAATCACCTCCCCAAAGCCCTTAATACTGTCACATTAAGATTCCAACATATGAATTTGGGAGGGACACAAATATTCAGTCCATTTCATACGGCTACATCTAGTTGTAAGAAATGCTGCTCTATTTTCTTCATCAGGCTTATAAGAGTATATTAAGGTTATCGATATTTATAAACAGCTTCTGCTTCTGTTTTACTTATATTATTTGGTTTGATTTGTATAACAATCTTGTTAACTATTGTTATCCCCATGAAATGTGAAGACATTGGAGTTCAGAGAGTTTGAGATTTGCAAAAATCAACAACCACCACCCAGAGAAGTGTTAAGTTCTCAACCAATCCAAGAACTCTTACTCCGATCTTAGTTCTGTAATTTTTTCACTGATTATCAGGAACTGATGCTCTTGTTCACAGGGCTAAAGGAAACATAAGTTAATATGCAGAGGAGAAATTCTATATTCAACATACCCAGGCACATTTCCACTTTCCAGCATGTTGACAAATGGACTTCCTAAGGCTAAACCAAAATGTATTTTTTCATAGCAGCAGGCATAACTTTAGCTTCTGTTGAAAGGACCTGGGTAGTCATCTGCAGCATTCATTCATCCAGATGGTCAGCACCATAAAAATTTGGATGAAAATTAGGATATGCAGATGAGCTGTAGATGCTTCACAGCTTGACACTGCTGAAATATTTTTTTTTAATTGTGCCTGAGAGCTCAGATTTTTTCTTGTTTTGAAACATAGAAACCAGTTTACATATTAATAGTTTTAATTCCAGTACGTAGTCTTAATATCTACATTGTGTAATGTTTGAAGGACAATTTTAAACTGTTTCTAGTAAATGAGAATTTAGAGTAAAAGTACTCTACCTCACTAGACTGACTTGCCTGTTTTCTGTAACACGATGGGTAAGCATGCCTTTAAACAAAACAGAGAAAAAGCAACCTTCCTTCAAGAAATTGTAAAAACTGTACCATTTATTTGCTCCCTGTATATTTTTAAAACTTTAATTACAAAATAACTTGTAAAAATAAATATTTACTAAGCTTCTCTATATCTGTGTGGTGGTTTGAAATATTGTAATGTTTCAAAAAACATCTAAAATTGTTTAAAATTAATTTATTAGGAAAATTGCTAACTTATTTTATTCCATGGTTCCATTGTCAGATCAGTTGGGAATAAAATTAATAAAAGCTACAATATTTTAAGCTAAAGGTTGTCTTTATTTATGTCCTTAAAATTGCGTTTAGAAATGTCAGGTAAAATATGTACTATGTGTACCAGATGCTGAAAAGGATCCCCACCTATTTATATTAGAAACATTAAGAGAGGAAAAAGACTTGTTTGAAATCATACCTATAAATTTAAAATAAAACATCGTAAGAGCAAAAAATGGAGAAAACATCATTTTCTTTGGTTCTACAGTATAAGTGATTATCTGTTTTGCAAATTCCATACTGTATAGGGGCATATTTGAAAATATATAATGAAGTAAAAATAAAAGCATATTGGGAAAGTTCATGAGGCATTAATAATCTTAATAAAATTATGCTTAATCACAGTTTTGAATAGGTGTTATAGGAGTTTATTGTACCATTCCCAAATAATACTTGTTAAATTCATAACTTTCACTTACATCAAAAAGCCAATGCTCTTTTAATGGCGTAGAAGTAGGGGTATAGCAAAATCCTTTTTCAGTGCCATGACCCAGAGGGAAAAATGGTATAGTGCCTCTAAAACCTGGAACAGCAGTGGGCAGAAATACATATTTTTTCCTTTCTCAACTGATATATATGATATATTTGCACATAAAAATGATGATAAAGAACAATCTTAATATAAGTATAGCTAAACCGTATTAATATTTGAGGCATGTGGAAATGTAACAATTACTTTGTAACAATTATTATATGGAAAACTGTATCCTGATTTATAATCAACTGACCAACAGACAAACATTAGGAGTATAAACATAGTCATTCATACATTTATCAGACCCATTCAGTCTGTTTTTTCCTCTATCACTTTTGGAGCTAATAACATATTTCATCAAATCCAAGATGCCATCTATTATAAGACATACTGCTTTATGTATTACCATGAAAGGAAAACAAAAGGTCCAATTAAATGACCCTTAATTCTAAATTCAATCCTAATTTCAGAGGTGATAAAATATAAAATGGCATATCATAGAATTGATGAAATATTTTATTTTCTTAATATGGTACCTGATATATTTAAGCTTCCATTTTTCAGTCTCAAAACTTTTATATTTCTATATCCCTGCATCCAGTATCATTTGTCATTCTGTGATATTATTTTGTCTTTCTTTTGGCTCAGTATCATATAAAATCCTACAGCCATGTCATGATTTTCCATTTTTCTTTCTTATGTCTCTTCTTGTTTTTTTTTTTTCTGAAAAAAAATTATTTACTGCTGTAGCCATTTAATGAATCTTAAGAATATCTCTTTCTAAGCTGTAACTTAAGTAATCTTGAGTCCATCTATTTTTTAAAAAAAACTTTGACCATGAGCTGGTTTATTTGAACAGTATATTATTATTGACGTAGTTTAAGAAAGTATATCTGTAGTATTGAACATGAAATAAAAGTGTTGTTTGTTAAAAATGTAAATATTATTTTAAATTTACATATCATATTGTGCATTTCCTATAATTATAATTACAAAGTCCTTACGGTGTTGCTAAGTTTTCTTAGCTATAGATGTCTCCTTATCTCCCCTTAATACTTTAAAATAGATCATTGCACAGATACAGAGATAATAGAGGAAATAATCACAGAGCACAAGCAAATCAAAATTTAGTGACTACAATTGATGCACTACCTAGATCAGTTTTAGGAATGAAACATACTCCTCTAACTCCTGTTGAAAGATGGCCCTCAGTGTCAGCCCACAAAGCTGCCTTGCTCGGGGTCAGACACCCTTCTGTGAAAGTCTTCATCTATTTATTGAACCTCAGAAGTCATATAAAGGCCTAGTGCCCTTGACCCAAATGAGAATAACTAGGAAGGCCTATCCTGACTCCATGGCTCCCCATGAAGTTAGCTTAAGGTCTTCTTTGGACTGTATCATTGCTCACATTCTCCCTTGACTCAATCCTTTTCCTTCCTTGCATAGGTGTTTAATGCTGGGAACATTCCCCAATAAATGTCCTATATACAAATCTCTATCTTGAAGTCTGTGTCTAAGGGAACAGGTTGGACAGCAGCTAAACTAAAATTTATAAATAAAGTACATAAATGTATTTCTTCATAAAGTAGTACAAGATACAAGATGGTGATTAATTTGTGGCTATTATCTGTATGTGGATGGAGGCTGTAGGCATATTTCCCCACCAATTATTTAAGAATAATTGAATGAGACCGTAGTGGCAGATCATGCTATTAACAACGCAAAGGGAATTCTCTTTCTATAAACCAAAGGACAGGGAGTGCTGAGAATCAAGCTCAGATTGATGCCTTTGCTAGCCAGATGGATAAAGGACTCTGAAGTGAAAAACACCAAGTGAAGACTCAGCCTTTGTGTAACACAGAGAGTTCAGATCCAGTGCCTTCAGAAGCTAGATCAAACCCATTATTTTTTTCTCAGCTTTTATTCCGAGGGAAAGATTATATTGAAAGATAATGGCTTTTATTTCTCTAGGATTTTGTTTGTGAAACTGTTCACCCAAATAATTGATGGCTATAGGAAAAATATATTAGATCCACTTTTCATGCAGGTTTGTCTGCAAATAAACTTTATTTGTAAATTGCATATTGTGTTGATTTCGAACACTATTTTATTAGCATAAGTATTTTAAAAGCTGTACCCCAGCATGAGGAAAATATTCCCTATTTAATCACCTATGTTTCTGTCACTATACTAGGTATTAGAAATTCAGTGATGAGTAAGACATCTCCAGTACTCACAATATTCAAACCTCTGGTGATGGAGATGAATAATGTAGTCTACTTACAGCACAGTATTTTAAAGGTATACTTGAGGAATGTACAAAAAGCAAAATATAATAAGATTACAAAAGATATAATAAACTCAGACTGTTATATTGGGGATCCTTATAACTAAGGGGATCATATTAGAGCTGGACTGTAAAACAGAAATAGGAATGTGCCATGTATGGAAGTAGGAAAGTCTATTTTAATACTAAGTAAGAGAGGCTAGAAAACATGTAACACATTCATATTAAGAGTTTGCTTTTTGCCTAAGGGACTGACAAGAAATAAGACTAACTGAGGAGTTTGGACTTTTTCTAAAATCTTTAGGAGCTATTGAAAACTTCGTAAGCAAGAGAGCACAATGTTTACATTTGTTTCAGAAAGCAAAGCTTGTGACACAGAGGAATACTGGGGGAGAGAAAGACTAGAGAGTGAAGAAGACACTAATATTAAGGACAATGTTTGAAATGCTTACATAGAAAGAAGGTTAGGGTTTCCAATTTAGGAAGTAGTTGTGGAAACAGGAAAAGACCCTTTTGAAAGACATTTCAGTGTAGACTCAAAAGAAATAGGAGACTTATCAAACAGTGCAAAAGTGGGATGAGAGAGGGGACATTCCACACTGGCACTAAGATTTTTTTTTTTTTTTGATGATAAAGAAGAATATTTTATAAGGGCTCATCACTGGCAGCAGGCGTATATTGGCAAACTCTAATGGGGCTGGTGATAGGTAGGCCAAAACAACAACTAAGAGTTTGCCTGGATGAACATTGATTTACATTCCTAGATTATTGACATCTGAAATATGATTATTGAAAGAAAAGTATATATGCACTGACCTAACTTGGGATACTTGTTATTTTACTAATATTGCCATTAAATTGAATATGTTATTAGGCTGGAATATATATTCAAATTAATGACAATGTTAGCAGACTTAGTAGAATATATATTAACTTATTTTTAATATTTTCTAATTTTTTTTGCTGTTCACTGGAAGATTTCTTTTGATTTAGCTTTCATTTCATGTATTGTTTCTTCATCTTAGTCTAATAGAATATTCAACATGTCTGAATTTTTTTCACATTTCAATAAACACTTTTCTAGCAGTTCCATTTGGATTTTTTTCATATGTGCCTGTAGTTCTATTTTTCATTTCTTATGTTGCTGATGAGAACTTTGAGAATTGAATCTTATGTTTAATTTTTAGGTGCTGTTGTCTAGTTAATAAAAACAATGTTCCAGTTACTCTTATGGGACTACATAAAAGAAATGCAAACAGAGATTGGGCTTTAGGTCATGGGTTTTTAGAAGTTTCAAGGATGGACATGTTTACATAAAATGAAAACAGCATTCTAAAGGTGGAGATAGCATAAATTTTATATCAAATACCTTTATTATAAACCAATATAACTTAATTTTTGAGACATCTTGATTTTCTTCTTTTTTTTTTTTTTTTTTTTTTTTTTTTTTTTGAGACGGAGTCTTGCAGTGCCCCAGGCTGGAGTGCAGTGGCGCGATCTCGGCTCACTGCAAGCTCCGCCCCGCCGGTTTCACGCCATTCTCCTGCCTCAGCCTCCCAAGTAGCTGGGACTACAGGTGCCCGCCACCTCACCCGGCTAATTTTCTTGTATTTTTAGTAGAGACGGGGTTTCACCGGGTTAGCCAGGATGGTCTCGATCTCCTGACCTCGTGATCCGCCCATCTCGGCCTCCCAAAGTGCTGGGATTACAGGCTTGAGCCACCGCGCCCGGCCAACATCTTAATTTTCTAATATGCTATCCCCCATGCCATAAAATCAGCTAGACTTTTGTTTAATATACTTAGTAGAAAACAGGTAGCAAAGAAACACAACCACAATGTAGTCGAATGAGTTTATATGACATGTTATGTGTTTTCTTTGACTTTATGGTGGAGTCAGGGATTACCAATACTAATGTTCACATACATGGCATTAGTCTGGGTGTTAATGTCATGCTGTCATAGAACTTAATTTTTAAAACCTTATATTTTAGTGTTTTTATCAAAAAGATGACTTTAGGATCTATACATTTTTTATTACTTCATAAATATAACTCACCATTTTGTATCATTTCCAAAACTTCTACTTCATGAAACAATAAAATTAAAACATGAGAAATTATAATGTTAAACATGAAAACTTTTTTGACCAAATCACTATTGATATCTAATATTGACACAACGTTAAATTAGAATCCTTCTACTCCTACAACTCTTTACGGGAAAAGAGAGAACAAGTACAAGAAAGCAATTAGGAGAGAAATTTCAATTTTGCAAGTGTAGGAAAGAAACATTAAGCTATAGTTTTTTAAAAAGTTATTGAATACCTCCAGAAACCTTGAAGCAAATTTAATTAATGCAGCCAATCTACTTTCCTTTGTAGATTATATTTAAAAAATCAGAAATCTGAGGATCAGCTTTCAGTTTATATAATTCACTGATATAATATTTTAAATATTAAATATATTTTTATTTTCCGTGTTATTAAATTATTTTTAAAAATCTTAAATTTATGTCTGTAACATGAAGTCCACTATTAATTATCCTGGGTTATAGATTGTGGTATAAATAAATCATCACATCACTAAGAACCGTGCATGGTCATGTGAGAAGTTAATACAATTTATTTTGATGGAACCAAAAAACAGATAGAAATACTTAAAATTATCCTCTGAACTTGGATGTCCATGAAGAAAGAGAATTACAGTGTCAAAACTGCCAAGAAACAAGAATTGTATATAATGTCATTCTCAGACGACTAGATCATTAATCTGCCACAGGTATTCTTTTACGTACGATTAGCGGAATATTCAAAATTTATTTCTAAAGCCGCTTCAGTGTTAACACAATAGGACTCAATTTTAGATACAAAATGAATTCATCTTAATTGGGTACCAATTTCCTTGGCCTATAGAGTGTTATTTCAGTGGGAACTTCTGCAAAGGAATACTGAATAGAGAGATAAAAAGACTGTGTGTGTGTTTTGTGTGTGTGTGTAAAAGAGAGATAGTAGATATTCATTTCACAGGTGTCAAAAGTAGGTTTATGACCTCTATATACAATATTATATAAACCATCTACCATCTTAATCAAAATTCATACTTATAATTAAATAGTTTACATACTTACTTTTTTTTTTTTTTTTTTGAAATAGAGTCTTGCTCTGTCAACCCAGGCTGGAGTGCAGAGGCGCAATCCTGGTACACTAAACCTCTGCCTCCTGGGCTCAAGCAATACTCCCACCTCAGCCTCCACAGTAGTTGGGACCACAGGAGTGTGCCTCCATGCCTGGCTATGGGTTGTTTGTTTGTTTGTTTGTTTGTTTGTTTTTGTATTTTTAGTAGAGACAGGGTTTCTCCACATTGCCCAGGCTAGTCTTGAACTCTTGAGCTCAAACAATCGGCCCTCCTTGGCCTCCCAAAGTGCTGGAATTACACACATGAGCCGCCACACCCAGCCGTAGTTTACATACTTAAACTGACACAAAAGATACATGATATAAAGGAATCCTTTTAGGTTGATATTCAATTATTGATTAAAGTCTGAACGTTTATTAGACAAGAGTGTAACCAGAAAACACAATGATTTATAATTACTTTTCCAAGTGTTAATTGACCAACATTTTACTTGTTTAATATATATCATTAATTTTTCTTCTTATTAAATAATATAATATTCAAGATAAACATGTGTTTTGTTAAATTTAAATGATTAGATATTTAACTGCCACTATATCCTTACATCTAGAAAATTCCTCAAGAATAATTCCTAACTGGCATTCAGAGACAATTTTATATACTTGCTAACACAAAACCACCAATAGTTATTAATTCAAGTGAAGTATTTAAGTAGCTGGTACTCCATTCTATTAAAATGGGTTCTGATTATATAACATTCTATTTACTTCAAGAAGTTTTGTTGCCTTATGTGACCTTTTTAAAACACTGAGGTAGAAGCACACATGCTAAAATTCACGAAGTATCAATTCCATCTTTCTCCTATCTGCCCATCCACCCATCCACATAATGTTTCCTAAACAAACTGCATCTGTTTGTACATGAAAGCCAAACACCAAAGCACTGGATTTTTGCGGGAGAAAGGTTTATTGAGTCCACTGGCAAGTAGTCAGAGGAAATGGTCATCCAGAGCTAGGGGCTACGTCAGGTTTTATAAGCATATGGCAATGAGGTGTGATCTGATTGGATCTTGCAATGAAGGGATGCCAGCAGGCATGATCTGATTGTATCGTCTCATGGGACAATGCCAGGGCTCACCCGGATTGGATCCTGGATCCTGCCATGGGATGTCCACTTCTTGGTTCCGTTTCTTGATTCAAGCACTTAGGTTCCACTTGTGATTGCACACTTGGTTCATCTGGGCATGCTTAGATTATGTGACCTTCAACCTGGGGGTCCATAATAACTGAATAACAACTCAACATTGTTACAGATCTGTCTGGAACAGTTCCAGTAATATAGTATTTTAAACTATAATCAATGAACCTCTAATTTTATTTTGTGAAGCTACAAATAAAAAAAGAGATGCTCCTCCCTTTTAGAGCTTATTTTCCTTTGCAGTATGCTGTTAAAGGAGAACTTGACAATATACACTTCACAGCTGAATACCAAAGCCTATAAATAAGATACAAAAGAACAATATTTTCGTACATTCCAGTTAGAAAGTGTCCACCAAATATTTTATAATGAATATAACCTTCAGTAATGATAGGAAGTATACATGGTTGAGCCAAATTTAGAAATGGTCACCAGCTATTTATTCCTTTTTTTTTTAATTTATTTTTTATTATTGTTATACTTTAAGTTCTAGGGTACATGTGCATAACATGCAGGTTTGTTACATATGTATACTTGTGCCATGTTGCTGTGCTGCACCCATCAACTCATCAGCACCCATCAACTCGTCATTTACATCAGGTATAACTCCCAATGCAATCCCTCTCCCCTCCCCCCTCCCCATGATAGGCCCCGGTGTGTGATGTTCCCCTTCCCGAGTCCAAGTGATCTCATTGTTCAGTTCCCACCTATGAGTGAGAACATGCGGTGTTTGGTTTTCTGTTCTTGTGATAGTTTGCTAAGAATGATGGTTTCCAGCTGCATCCATGTCCCTACAAAGGACACAAACTCATCCTTTTTTGTGACTGCATAGTATTCCATGGTGTATATGTGCCACATTTTCTTAATCCAGTCTGTCACTGATGGACATTTGGGTTAATTCCAAGTCTTTGCTATTGTGAATAGTGCCACAATAAACATATGTGTGCATGTGTCTTTATAGCGGCATGATTTATAATCCTTTGGGTATATACCCAGTAATGGGATGGCTGGGTCATATGGTACTTCTAGTTCTAGATCCTTGAGGAATCGCCATACTGTTTTCCATAATGGTTGAACTAGTTTACAATCCCACCAACAGTGTAAAAGTGTTCCTATTTCTCCACATCCTCTCCAGCACCTGTTGTCTCCTGACTTTTTAATGATCGCCATTCTAACTGGTGTGAGATGGTATCTCATTGTGGTTTTGATTTGCATTTCTCTGATGGCCAGTGATGATGAGCATTTTTTCATGTGTCTGTTGGCTGTATGAATGTCTTCTTTTGAGAAATGTCTGTTCATATCCTTTGCCCACTTTTTGATGGGGTTGTTTGTTTTTTTCTTGTAAATTTGTTTGAGTTCTTTGTAGGTTCTGGATATTAGCCCTTTGTCAGATGAGTAGATTGCAAAAATTTTCTCCCATTCTGTAGGTTGCCTATTCACTCTGATGGTAGTTTCTTTTGCTGTGCAGAAGCTCTTTAGTTTAATGAGATCCCATTCCTATGTCTTAAGAAAAATAAATCAGTTAAACAAGTTTATTTAAATGATATACTTTAAGAACAGTTTGTGGTTTTTTTCCCCAGTATGTTAAACCTATTCAAATCCACAAACCTGATATTATTATGCATCACTGACTATGTTTCTTGTTAGAGTGGACAACAAAATTGACAAGCTAGAGCACAGATTAGGAAAATCACTCAGTGTAAAACTACAGTTCAAGCAAGATTTAGATCAAGTAAATTGTCTATAAATTATTGTACCTTATCTTCAAAGTTTTATAAATTGAATAAACTGTACTTCCTAAAACTGGAGTAGATATCTAGTCATTTTTTTTCTGTAGTAAAAAATGGGTATACTGTTTAAAATATGCATTTTATCTTCTGTTTGCTGCTCCAGGTATAACGAGATGAATCTCATCTTTACATAAAATCAAAATTCAGTTCACATTGTGAACTTTTTACAAACCAGTTTGAGCAGAACACTCATTAAGGGTAATGGAAATTGAACATATACAGACACTGTTACACCACAACAAAATTTAAATCTCTAATGTACAGGGTATTACTGAACATGAAAGATTCATGAGCTGTGTTGGGATCTTAAAATTAAAAGGTATATAATTTGGTTTACAAATCAAATCGATCTTTTCCATGTTTATAGTACTTGCTATTTTGTCACCAAATGTTGCTACAACTAGAAAGGTAGATCTTTACTGCTTTAACCACGTGCAATACACGTAACATGGAATGAATGTAAGGTAAATTTATGCAAAGGGATCATACTAAAAACTTATGGCAAAAATTTTATGGCAAAAAAATTGAATGGGCACTGGGAGAACCCAAAACGTACACTTTCCTGCTCTGAAACTATTTCATTAGCATTCTAACTGGCTTTTAAATTTGTCAGACCTTCTCTTTCAATCTTTAGTTACCAAATTTTTGACTTGGTCAATGTCTTTGTCTGATAGGACTGCCATAACAAAATGCCAGAGACTGGGTGTCTTAAACAGATTAAGTTTATTTTCTCGTAGTTCTGGAGGCTGGTAGTCTAAGATCAAGGTGCCGGCAGTGGTGGTTTCTCTGGAGGCCTCTTCCTAGCTTGTAGATGGTGGCATTCACATTATGTCCTCACAAGGCCTTTTCTCTGTGCATGTGCATTCCTGGTGTCTCTCTGTCTTCGTGTAAGGACACCAGACATACTGGATTACGGCCCAAGCATATGAACTCATTTAACCTTAATTACCTCCTTAGAGAATCTATCTCCAAATAAAGTCACATTGAGGTTTAGGGCTTCCACATGAATTTCAGAGGACACAAATCAGTTCATAACAGTCAATCATTATTTATTATTTCCCTTGTTACTATAAAAGTTAACATGTGGTCTTAATTTCAGGCCTCTAGAAGTAGGAGACTAATTCTGTATATTTAGACTTTATTTTACACAATTATGATGTTCTCAGAAAATGTGTAAGTTGAAGTGAATGTTAATGAGTAGTGTAGCTTTGTTAAATCCATGGATCTAGGCCACGCTGCCTGGATTTGTATCCCAGCTCCACCACTTATTGGCTAAGAGATCATGGGAAACTAACTCAACCTTCCTATGCCTCAGTCTTCTTATGTGTATAAGTGGTATAAATATCTTTAAATGCAATTCATGATGTATTAGAAAAACCTCTGACAACTAGGAAATGCCTTATAAGTTATTAACTACTTTTATTATTGAGTGTATATCTCTATATATTCTGAGTATTTATAGTTGTACTTGGATTGCTTTTTAAAGTGAAGGGGAATTTTTAAAATTAGTGTTTTTAATTGCAAGTTGGTTAAATGTATGGACTCTTCTCAGACTGTCTTGGTTTGTGTATTTGGCTATATCTCTTTCTGGCTTGATGCCCAATAACACGTCATTTAATAACCTGTGGTAGCCTAATTTTGCTTATAGGCAAAATTAGAATTAAAAGTAGGGCCTCATAGTGGTGCCGTGAGCATTAAATGCAGTAATGTAAATGAAGCTCTTAGAGCATTGCTTGATGCAAAATAAGAATTCTTACGCTTGCTATTTTTAGGTATATAAATGTTAATATGATGATGACCAACCTTCAATTTAACTTTTTGCTAAAAGTACTCTTCATATTTAATTTTATTTTGTTTGAAGTCAGTCACACCTTAACAGAACAGTAAGGCAAACTTGTCCCAATTACTATTGCTGCAGTTCAAGTCCTTTCTCCTACTTTTCCACACAGCTCTGAGTAGACATGTAGAGAAGGTGCTCTGTTCCCAGAGAAGCCTTGGCAGATTGATTTTATTTGTTTGTTTGTTTGTCTAGTTCAAGTTTAGGCAGATAATTAGCAATGCCAGTGTTTCACATCTAAATCTGTGGAGAAATGGGTCAGTAGCTACCATAAATTGTGACAAAACAAATCAAAATTACCCCATTTAGGACCTGACAGTAAATTATGGGGCCAGTAGAGGAAGGATTTCTAAGAATACATAAATTTTAAGAAGAAATCGGGAGATCCAGAAGCAGGTAGATAGACTTGAAGTCAAACATCTTATAATTTATCCTTAGAAAATAATAATACAGTGTGCTAACTGTACATATGAATACAGATGTCCAGTAAAAATATGAAAAGTTGTTTATAGCCTTGTATGATTACACTTATTTGTATTTTTACTTTTACTATGTATGTGTATGAAAAGGTACACCTTTGTAAACATCCACACCTTTACGTATCAAAATAACAGTGGTTTTCTTGTAATACTTGGAATTTGTTTTACTCAGGAATATTTGATATTTGAATTACAGTTAGATGTGAAAATAATAATAATAAAACAGAACTGGAGTGAACAGTAATTTATAATTGAGACACTGCAACTAAATGTCATGACCCTAGGCCACGTCACATACACTGTATTTCTTAAGTTTCTTCATTTAATAAAATAAAAAACAATAAAAGTACTTCCTCTATCTCAAGGTTTGCTGTAGGAATCATATGAGGTGAACAACATAAAAACACTTTGCCATGCTGAAAGAACAATTTAAATGTCAGGTATCAGTGTTGGTAGCAATAAGTAAAATAATAATATTGATTATCATTCTAGATGATTAATGGTTGCAGTGTACAGTTTGCTTTTCTATAGAGCATATCCTTTTGAAACATAAAAAGTCCACTCTGGGAAGAAATTTAAACTAAATGCTTCATAAACTGACAATAAGGACTGTATGTGGACACCACTGGTGAAAGAATAGGGCCAGCATAGTGAAAGCCACTGGTGCTCAGGGCTACTGTGTTCTGGTTTGATCCCAGCTGGCCGAACCACAGGAGCTTTTGCACGAACACTATCAACATATTGCTTGTTCAGTAAGAATTTATCATGTTTCAGTTATTGGTGCACTAACAAAGCTGCAGAGGTAAAGGATCCTCAGCTCCTCTACATGCCTGGGGAGAGGATTAGAGGCTTTCTTTTCTTTAGGTAACTGTGTCTGGTTTCAGCATTTGGAGGGCTTATTTTTAATAACTGAAGAGAAAAAGGTGAAGTAAAAATGTTCTTTCTGAGAGACTAGAAAGGCAATATGATTTGTGATAAAGGCTCCTTTTTTCTACAAAATAAATGACACAGACTTAATTACCCATCACTTCTCTGCATTCAACTTAAAGCCCCATTCTTCCGGCTACTTTGATCCTGAGTAAAACAAATGCAAGAAGAAAAATTTTTTCCCCCTTTTTAAATAACTTTTACAAATTTCTTTTTGTTCTAATATAGAATAATTTATAAAATGCACCACTTCAATTGTTCTTTAAACTGAAATTGAGATTGTAAGCCATTCCATCACTGAGCATTATTTTATGGGATGGCAGCTGTCAAAAACTACATTAAAGCTAACACTTGGCCAACTACATCTAACAGGGAGGTTCTGTGAGTATTAAGTCTTAGAGGAAGCACATAGCCACCGTGATCAAGCACTCCAATCTTGACTTTGTAGCTTGTTACAGCATTGAGACTTAATAGTCATGATTAAAAATGTGTATAGTGTGTGACTCTCTGGATTCTACTTTTAGGATGGCATGCGAGATAGTTTTGTGACCTGCTAAAAATTTTAATCTACATATTTAAGTCCACCTGGTCACAAATCATAGAAAACTCACCCTACATGCACAGTGTACTGGAAATAAAAGTGACTTTAGAATAAGTGAGATTCAGGTTCACATTCTGGCAGAGTCAAAATAAGGACTTATTCTAAAGTCACTTTTATTTCCAGTACTCTGTGCATAACTATAGGTAGGTGTGACTTCACTATTATTTCCAGTACACTGTACATAATTATAAGTTGGTGCAAAAGTAATTGTGGTTTTTGCCATTACTTCCAATAGCAAAGCCCACCATTTTGCACCATCCTAAGAGGTGTGACCTAGGGCAAGTCAATTATATTGTCTGAACCCGAGTCCTCATCTTACCTTGCAAGGAAATTTAGAGAATTAGAAAATGCATGTGTAAAACAGTGTTTACTAGCTCAGTGCAATGATAGACTATCCAGGAAAAATATTTAATTTCAAAATATATAAATTGATCTTATAAAATGATTTTTACTGCTACAGTTTCAGAAATAAACTGGACCTGAACAGATTTTTTTCAAAATAAATATTATATCATAATCTATTAGAAACTTCTAAAACCAACGCTTCTTTAAAAATACAACATATAGTAAGAACTTCGTTTTTTTCCTTTCCTCCCATTAGTTTTAGTGTCATTGATTAATAAAGATTCACTCAATTTATATACTAACATGTTACCTTCTGAACAGAGAAAGAAGACTGAAGCTGAAAAACTCTCTCTTTGAAAGTGGCTATCCATTTCTTAATTGGTTAATAATACCATGTGGGCAGGCCCTGGTTTCCTTTGCAAGACAAGCTATCTTGGGAAACACCCACTTCATGTTTGGCAGGCACAGATCACCACAGTCAGCTCAGTCAAGAAGTTAGCTCCTGCCCCAGATGCTGGAGTAGCAGCTAGTCTGTACTTTCCTTAGATTAGAAAGCTATATGCAACCAAGAGGCTACTGAACCATGTACAGAGCCCTCAGACTACAGGAAGATACACATATATTTTGGGAATTCATCATTCTGGTCACCAAGCAGTATATGTGTGTCCTCAAAATTCTTTTTAACCACTTTATTTCATGGTCTATTTATGTTTATTGAACTCATCTTGCTTCTTCACACTATTCTAGAGGCTGGGCATTTAAAGATGAACAAGAAGTGTTTTTCCTTTTCGAAGAGAAATATATATAAATGCATGTAGTACAAGATATAGCACCTAAGGAATATTGCTAATATTGCGTGTGGTAGGTGACCTCATAAAAGTACATAGTAAATATTATGGCATCACAGAATGAGGAGTGATTAATTCTGCCTGGAGGATTCTGGAAGGCTTCAAAGAATGGGTGATATTGGAAGGAAGCTTACCAATTGAAGAAAGGTCTTAGAAACTGGGAAAAATTTTCCAAGGGGAGGAGACAAAATAAATAGTGGTGGGGAGGAAGGAAATTTCATACTTCTTCGGTATAGCCATACACGCAAACAGTGGATCTTGTTTAGATTCAGGAACACAAAGCCCACGCCAATTTGGAAAGGATCTTGAATGACATTCTAAGTAACTTGGACTTTATTCCCGATACAATAAAGTGCTGGCAATTTGGAAACTGTCATTAGGGAAAGACAAGGATAAATCCACATGGTGGGAAATTATCTCTGGTATCAATGTGGGAAGAAGCCTGGGGTTGGATTATTGGTGAGGTGGAGACTGCAGGCAGGGAGCCCATGATAAAAATCATAAAATAATCTGAGACAGGAACACAACAGGGTGGGCATTGTTCACAATCCAATGGCATAATGGAGTGACTTTTGCGTCATAGAATACAATTTTATTGACTGTAGGTTATTAAGAATCATCAAGAGGCAAGAAAATTTACATCAACAATAGAAATGTTTTTAGATACATGACTTGGAGGGAGCTGAAATTTCTGTGAGAACATTTTTTGAAAATTATGTTTTTAAAAGTTATTCTCCCTTCCTTCTTGTTCCAGCTGCATGTTGTTTGGTGGATAAAATTCTACTTATTCAATCATTTACATGCTCTTCATTCAATAAATCTATATGGGTTATCTGCATGTGTAGATATTATGCTAAGTGCTGGGTGTTGAATTAGACACAACCTTTGTCTATGGGCATCTCACTGTTAAGTGGATGAAAATAATACTATGTATCAGAAAATGTAATGATTTTGTGTTTGGAAATTGGGGTTTCAGGAAAAAAAAATCCCATTAAATATCTAAAAGAAATCTATTTTTAAATGTAATTTTAGAATGCATTCCCTCTATATTGGGTGGGATAATCGCACACTGCTGATAATGAAGCAGATGATATTGTACTAGGCCATCAATACAGTCAGATATTAATCAGGTCACCGTGCTCTTTTGTTTTTGCTAATTTGGACCAGAGAAGATAGTTTTTACGTGTAGTTCAGTTTGAAAACGGATGTTATTATATTTTCCTTTTTGACGTAAATCTTTTCTAAGATGTAAAACTAGAATGCTGTCTCTAGGTATTAAACATTTAACTGAGAGTGAGGAAGTAGTTATGTCATAGATTCTAGCCCTGAGTGAGGAAATCCACAAGTGTCCCTTTATTTCCCATTTTGAGACAGGATATATTCACACAGCTGAAACTTGTGTTCAGCAGAAAATACAGTTTGGGAGTAGTTGGAATATTTCAGAATATGTTATGGAAAATGTTATGGTAAGTTGCACCTGCTCTGTTGCTGAGGGGGGGAAGAAAATCTACCTCTAAAAAACTACCTATCCAGAAAGTAAATCAATTTTTTTAAATCCAGTCTTGTCAAAATAGTCCTGCTTAATGACCTGAAGTCTGGAGTTTACAGAATGGAACATAATGGATGACACTAATGTATCCATCTTAGTTAATTACATGGAAACTTTTGGAACTTGAGTAATGTTTATTGTTGGTGTCTCTCTCCTGCTGAGTACCACTCAAATTGAATGTCACAGAATTTTATTCATCCCCAATTTTAAAAGAGCATTCTGTAATCCAGAGCTTATCCTATTAACTCCTCCTCTAAACAAGGGCAGAGATGCAAATAAAGAGGTTATTAAAATTGGCTGTAAAAGACATAGATCTTTCATTAAAAGTTTCTCGACAAGCAGAAACACATAAGCTTAACTCAAGGAGATTAACATGGTTAGGTTAGAGGCTAATTGTGTTTTGCATCTGAAATGTAATAAAAGTTTGTACCCTTCGGGGGGAAATACAGCTAAGGTTCATCAATTTTTACCATCTTTAATTCTGCAAACCTTGGAAAACTAATTCAGAGCAATAGTATGGCTAGTTAAGATGATAAATCTCTAATTAAACAAGGAGCTATCTTCTTAAATGAATAATCTGTATCTAGATCTCAATGTGTCTCAGCATATTTAACTGTCTGTGTGTGAGGGAAAAAAATCAAGGTAGGTTCATAATCTTGGAGGTAGAAAGCTTGAGTTATTTTGGAAATGCTATTGACACGGGTGTAAATTATTAATATCGTAATTTCCTAAAAGCAATTTTGCCACTTCATGAATATGAACTTTATGAAAATTTTATTATAATTTTTCCAGCCAATTACTTTGTCAGAGGACTGCAAGATGGATTCTTTAAAACCTGAGTTTCCATCTAAATCATGTTAAACTGAAAGGCTTCAGGCACTGTCATGGAGGGGCATTTGGTCTATGTGTGAAACAAGGATTACAAATCAAGCAGGGATGTTTCCTTTGTTTTCCAAATGTTACTTTTGCTGCCTGTTTTATGTTTGTAATAGTTATTAGTGAAAATATGAGTTAAGATTTAACATGCATAGTGTATATATCTGTTAAAAGTAATTGATTTTATAATTATTAAAACATTTATTGGATGGAGATTCATGGATAATATTAATATGCAGTAGACTAAAGCTGAGAATTCTGCCTAATATAAGGGCAACACCAACTAAAACAGAGGAAATTTTTTTCCTCTGTTTTATTTTGTTACTTGTAAATATGATCATTAAACTATTAAAATCTCTTTACTATTTTAAAAATTGTTGTCAGGGTTGTCCATATATTTATAATTGTATATTGGAGATCTAGTTAAAGTCAACAGTGCAAAAAACAAACAATTTTTAACTTCAAACAATTATTAATCATAAGGCAGAATGAGTAAATAGGATTTCACTTGAAAGGGTGTCTAGATTTCGCAAGTCACAACTTGACATGTCAAGGCAAATAAATTTTGCACTCCCCACACCCCCCAAAAAGAATAAATGGTCTATGTATCTACAGAAGAGATTTTTTTAAAAGATGGAGGGTCTGCAGCATGAGGAGGGGTGATCACACCATTGAGTGTGGACTTGCATTACACACAGAACTTTGTGGCGTTGGATGCACATAATCTTTAATCTTGGGGCTTAAAACTATGAAAATCAAGGACACTAATATATAAGGCTCAAGTTGTAACTAGATGCTGTCCTATGGAGCTGCTTTATTGACACCTTGTCACATTAAATTCAGTAGAAGTTAAAAGTAAGAGAGAAGCAACCAGAAAAATGGAAACAAAAAGAAATCAATGTGTTGTAGTGGATCTGGGGAACAATCTGAAAGACAAGGTTCTAGTTGTATTTCCAATGTGCCTTTTCCATTTTGTGATGTTGTAAAAGTAAAGTCTTCATTAGATACCTCTGGTGTTTACAATCCCCACAATAGACATAAAGGGGAAATGAGATGTTCCATTTTTAATATTACACTTACAATCATTTTACAGTGTGGAGGTTAATTCCCCTCACAAAAGTGCATGAAAGGAATTTAAAGAAACAATTTGAACATTTTAATTCTTTTCATGCATTTCAAGGGGAGGAATTAGGCACCAAAACACAAAACAATTATATGTGTAATTTAAAATACATATTGATTTTTTTTCACAGCAATAAATAGGCAATGGCAGTAAAGTGTAAAGCTTACCTTGCATAAATGAAACAATTTGCCTACCTAATAACACAAAACTTTAAAGACAACTGTAGCAGATGCCTACCTCACCAAGATAATATTGGTGTAATGACATGACCCTAGTAATTGTTATTTGAAAGGTATACATGAAACAAATGAGACACAGCCAAAACTGTGGCTTAAATTTTCCTTCTACCTCTTCACTATATTTCAAAATGTACTGCTATGTTTATTTAGAGAACACTTAAATTCTTAGAAACCTCTAACAGAATATCGACAACCTCATAGAACCCTTTGACTTGCTGCTAACCAGCTAACATGCCAGATACCATAATAACTAATGGGAACATGCTTTGAGTTCTAATATTAAAGATTATTAAGTGAGTCTTTCTTTTGATACTCTGTCAATTTTCTCTACCTTTGAAACCTTCAATTACCAAAAAAAAAAAAAAAAAACTTGTTAGATCCATTTAGAATATTTATTTCATTTATTTCCAAATTACTTGACTGAGTTATATCATATGCAAAGTTCCATCTCATATTGGTCATAGTGAAGTTTCATGTGAAGGGAGAGCCCAGACCCTGAGCCTCAAAGACACTGTAATATGCAGAACTTGAATGTGGGTCCTGTTAGGTCAGTGTTCTTTAGATGTGTCCCAACTAAGTCAGTAAATAATAAAAAAAAAAAAAAAAAAAAAAAAAAAAAAAGTAGGAAAAAATCAGAGGGTGTGCCAGGGACCTAATTGTGATCCTTTAAATCTCATATCTTGAAGCTACAAACACCAATGTGACTGTGTTTGCGGATAGGGTCTTTAGGAAGTAGTTAAGGTTAAATGAGGTCATAAAGATGAGGTCCTAATCCCATAGGCTGGTGCCCTTACAAGAAGAGAAAACAGACACCAGCGCTTTCTATCTCTGCCATGTGAGAACACAGGAAGAAGGTATCCATCTGCAATCCAAGGAGAGGCCTCACCAGACACCAACCATGCCAGCACATTAATCTTGAACTTCTAGTCTCCAGAACTGTAAGAAAACAAATTTGTATGTGTAAGCCATTCGATTCATGGTATTTTATTATGACAGTCCAAAAAGACTAATACAGTGTGTGTTGAGAGGCTGGAGGGGGCCCTCGTCTAGAGTTGTGTAGAACTGAGAAAGATGCCTGATGCTCCTTATGTCTTGCAAGCTATCAGTCATACCTGGTGGGTAGGAAGCTGGGAATAGAAAGTCTCTTTTCTTTTATTTTCTGGCAATCCATAAAGTAATTGAATCATAGGGCTATTCCATACTTATCACCGTGACCTAAGAAAACTGCAATTATGATTGATATGAGTATTTAAATGTATGAGAATCCAGCTACATGGACTTGTACAGACTATTATACATGCCAATCTAAGGTATAGAAAACTAAATAAATGCAAAAAAAAAAATTAAGGTTGGATTTAAATGTTCCACAATAATGCACAATCCAAATTTTGTAACCAAAAAATTTAACAAGGAGTTTCCTTCCTCCTTAAGTTTAGACTGTTGTAATTAATTTGTGTATTTCATTATTTTATCCATCTGTTTATTCTTCCATTCAGTCAATAATAACATTATGAACCATCTATAATGCCAGGCACTTGGAGAACTAATAAGGCACTGCCACCACTTTCAAGAACTCTCAGCAGTTGTGGGAAAGAAAGAGCTCATAAAACAGAGAAAACAGCTGAAATTTATCAAGTACTTTGATGACACAAAGGACAGAGAAATGGCCTTGCATCAGTGCAGGAAAGTTTGGCAAAGACTGTACCTCATGACCAACAAGTAATGAGGATGGAAGGATCTATTTGTAATTTAACTGTGTGGAATTAGACAAGCAGTTCAGAGGTAGACTTAGTAGACATCGGTGATTAATTGGATGCTTCAGTGGGAAAGCAGAGAAACTATGATATGAATAGACTTCAAAACAAAAGTTAACTTTCATGTTCTATTAGTTATTACTTAGAACACTGTTGTGTGTAATGAAAAGGAACTAATTCAATAAAAATGAATTACTGGTTACTGTACTACATTTTAAATGTAATTAGAGGACATAGATTAGTGAAAATAATATTATAAATGGGCATAAGGAGACATTTGTTTCTTAAAATAGTAACTTAGTGAGAATCTATTGATATTCATATCCCTTTGATGAGCCTCTAAAGTAAATCACTATAATTTCAGCAAGAACTTCACTTACTAGATAGATTATTGTAATTTCAATTTTCATTACAGAATCTGGAAATATACTAACAGTGCTAACTCTGAAAGGTTTAGAAGAAAAAGCTATTCTTTTATAATCCTAACTAAATCCAGCCAGGAATCTCTCTTTGATCCTCTGTGTGATCATTAGCAAAGTAACCTTCCTTGTATTGCCAGAAAAAAATGCAATAAATAATGAATAAATAAATTTTTCATTCCTCATTTTTGATGTACAAAATTAAGGTCTCTCTCTTCACAAAGTCTCTCTCCTGAACTGGGTGAGAGACACACAAAGAGAAAAAGAAAGCTTTGGTTAACTTCTTAAGAGTAGTAAGTTATTAGCTAAAACAAGAACATCAAGTATTACTGAATTTCTTATATGTAATTACACTTTCTGGAGCTGTGGGTGATTCAAATTCCACATCATATGTAGTACTTAGATCTCTCAGAGAGCTAACTGATATACCAATTTGACAAGAATAATAAATAGGAAATAAATTGAGAAGAGAAATGTACACATTCAAAATATTAAATTATAGAATGAATACCAGAATTTTAGGAATGATCAAGTGGAAACCAGAGAGATTGAGTAGTTTATTTAAGGTGACACAGGTAATTGTAATTATTTTAAGAACTAGTATCTAGAAGCCAGATTTCCAGGTGCCTAATTTTTGTTTGTTTCCTTGTGCTTTTTATCTTGAAAGAGTTAAATAAATGAGTTGTACAGATTTTATATATATATGTATATATAATATATTATAGATTATATATAGTATAGTATGACTGTTATTTTGCAAAAGGGTTTTGACCAAACTATATTTTATATTTTTCCAAATACATCTGAATTGCCCTTTATTTTTCGAAATTGTTATATTTTTGACATAAGCATGTATTTGTGAATAGGATATATATTTGTGAATAGGATATTTGTGAATATAATATATGTAATATATTTAATATATTTTATATATTTGTGAATAGGATATATTAAATATATCCTATATTATGTATTTGTGAATAGGATAGCGCTCTTTTTCCAAATAAAATTTTGTCAATAAATACTTTCAGATGTTTCTAAATGTTAAAATCAGGGAATAATCTGTGTACCTGCGTGTTCAGGCATATGTCATTTCCCATTAACTTGTTAATTAAGTTAAAAAAATTACACTTTATCTCCAAAAAGTCAAAGGAAAGAACACATTTAAATGACAGTAAATTTTACATCAAGTTAAGCCGCATTGTAAATCACAGTGCAGATAGATACCAAATTAAAAGAAGATAATTATTTGTTCAGTATAAGGGAGTAATTTTATTGAAATTAGTTTCAGGTTATTAAAACTAACATAAATGCCTTGTTCAAAAGGACAGGCCTATGGAATTAAGGACAGAGATGATGTAAACTTAGTCTTCAGTGTAAACCTTCAAACTTTGTTAAATATTCTTATACATTAGGGGAGCCTCAAAAAACATTCACAATAGTAGTAGTGATAAAAACATATAGTATTTGGCATCAGTAATGAAAAAAATTTTAAAACTTTATTATAAATGAATTATTTTTAAGGAAAAACACGTGGTCCACATGTCACCTATTGAATGTGTTAAGTTGCTAATTACTTAATATTTGGAAAAAGCTTTGAAGATGAGAAGTGCTATATGTGTTAATATTATTATTCGAGTACTATAGTCTCCATAAATTAAATGTGCTTGCACATGAAATATCATCCCTTTGATCCCCCAGGATAATTAGCAGTTTCTGCCTTCTTCTAAAATTATAAATCATAACTTCTCAAAGTTTATATTAAAATCACAGACTACTAATGCAGAGAAAGAAATAGATATATTTATTTCTTCCCAGTATCCATATATGCAAATATGCAAATATATGGATATTGGGAAGAAAAATTTATGTATAAAAAAGGCAATGTGTTAAATAAATGTATTTTAATTGTATAGATAAGATAAATGGAAAGTCAAATATTGGATTAAGTCAACAGCAAATTTGTAATGAGATGCCATGTGCTTTTGGTGAATACTACCCTGAGATTGCAAAGATTAGAAGAGCAATTCTACAAAATAAGTCTGTCGTCAAAACAATTAAATACATATCTACTGCTAACCAGAGTACTCTAGTATTTGTAGATATAAATTGAATGTGTTTGGTGCAATATTTTAAAATAAAATTTATTTTCAAACGTTAGTTTTTTGAAACTATGCACTGTAGCTTATAGACTTGAGATAGGGAAGTAGAATAATAATCTGTTCCAAAGAATCTACAGTTTAACCCTGAAGGTTCAGAGAGTAGTTGTAAAAAGTCAAAGGAAAGACAGATAGAAGACAAAGACAGATGGAAAATGCTAAGATACAGGTATAGATTAAATATGCACAGAGTCAAATGCAGCAGTCATTTGCTTGGCAACAGAGAACTTCCTAAGGGGTGTCCCTGCATGCTGAAGGGTTTCTGGTTTAAGGTGAAAAAGCTCTGATTATTTACTTTTTACTAGGGTGGAAAAGACATTTCCTTTAGAATTTTATTTTTACCACATTCTCTATTTTTATGCAGGAGATATTTTGCTGTAATTTTCTCTAGCTAATGTACCTATTATTTTAAAATTATTCCCCAGAGCTAATTAACTCTAACAGGTTTAGATCCTATCATCTCACCTTATGGCTTTATTCTCTTCTAATTGCTTGAGCAATGCTTTCTGTCACAAGAGATGGCTTCATTCTGAATATTTGGAGTATTAAATTAAGTTCAACAAACATCTAGTTGAGGTTCTGATATGTGTGAGTTTTTTTTAATCGCAAAATTAAAATACAAAAAAGTTCGTTTTTGAGATACTTAATCTTCTGCAATTAATACTCTGTTGCCAATTCAAAACATGAAACTAGTGTACTATTAGGTAACTCTCTAAAGGGCAAAAAGGGGTGGAAAACAAGTTCAGTATCTAAATAATTAAGCATTTCTCATTTTTCTTTAATTTATCTGTATAAGTTAGCTAATTATAGATATAATTTGACTGAGGATATGTGGCCTTTGAGTTTAATGTTAATTACCTTACTATGGTTCCTTGCAATTAATTTTAAAGAAATGGATCAAGTGAATTGTATCTAGAGCTAAGCATGACTTACGTGATGTGAAAAAAATAAAAGGTCGTTTTTAAAAACATCTTTATGCTATATACATTCTTAATTTAACTGGCAAGAGTATAATTATGATTTATCCTATAAATAGGCTATGATTCTAGTGGAAATATTGTATAAAGTATATTTTTGTAATTTAAAGGTGACAGTTTACTTGGTGTTAGGTGAAAAAAATAAAACCTAAATTATTACTTGTAATTTTGTTGATATATCTTTTACCATACCCAGTTACCAGGTTTCTTTTACTAAAAAATGAAGAAGATGACAGTATCCACATTTCTGGGAGCCCTAAAAACACAGGCTCCTAAAACAAAACAAAACAAAAAAATCAAAACAAAGAAAAGGGTGTGTTTATTTTCATTTATTATTTCCTGAAACTTTTGTGAGCACCTACTGTTTGCATGACACTGTACTAATTAATAGGTGCCCTGACTACAAATTTGAATATATGCTCCTATCCTGAATAATATCATAATCTAGTGACATGAAGAAACTATAATAAAACTTGATAAGCATTATTACAGTAATAGAAACAGAGAGTAGTAGGAATGCAAAGCGAAGCAGTGTTGACTCAGGCTTGGAAAATCAAAGCAAGCTTTCCTAAGAGGTGAGATGCCTGGCTCTGAATTAGTACAGTCACCAAATCCATTGAGAATCTAATGGAATCAAGGGAGGTCCTGCACTGGACAAATGCAAATATAAACAGAAATGAAAATTGTTCATAAAGTCTATGTAATGAATTAGCATGCATTTTATTCATATGCCAAGTTAAACTTTTATAAAATGTTTCACTATTTTTATGCAAAAGTTAATAGCCCAATTCAAAAAACAAATAAAAGAGGAAGAATCAAACTTGTGCAAATTAAAATAAGTGAAATTTTAACTTTGCTCAAAATTAGTTTATTTGATAAGACACCTGCCTGAATATGAATTTAAATGTGTGCATTTTTATGAAATGTGGTTATGTATACATCACCTTTGACATCAATTGAAATTGTCCTGTTTTTGATTGGAAATATGCAAATCTTGACAATAGTACCAAGTGGAATCAGGGCTCCTTTTGTCAGCTCTGTCCATGAGAAGTTAACTATTTTCTAGAACACCAGAATTCTCCAAGATTCTTCATTTAAATTCATGTGAGCAAATTTTGCAGTCAGATTTGGCCAGGACTGCTTCACTAGTGTTTTCTATATCAAAATTATGCAGCCTGTGTTCAATTTTGAAGCCAAATCAGCAAAAGCAATAATCAAGAGTTCTGTTGGATTCCAGGGTCCAAAGGCATTTTCCTGGAATAATTTGGCAAGGCTTTGTCACTATCAACTTAATCCTGATGAAGCACTTTCTATAGTATTTGAAAGTTCACATAGTTGTCCACCTGCTAATTTCTCTCCCCAATTATTAATAGCAGCTTGGATAAAATACTTCTTAGTTTATCATCATTCTCAAGAACAGTGTCACAGGGTTCTATCTGAAATAGAGAAATACCCACCAAGTTAGTCAAGATACCAAGAAACTCTGTCAGCTTGTTTTGAGGATGAGTTTTCTATCTCTTGAACTTTTTTACTGAAAGTTCAATCATAGTCTTTGGAACTAGTGCTCTGGAAAGTTGACAAACTTCTACATAGGACAAACAAACTTCATATTCTCTTTCTATTCTCTTGACATATTTCTTAAAAAGGCAGTGATTCAAGACCCTGGCTCTGATAAACTTGACAACTTTTGGGCAGTAGACAAAAATTCTCTCAGGATTACTGGCCGTGTCTTTACTGCCATTATGTGACAGCTTAGAAAGCAGTGAGTCACAGTCTTGTGGGGAGCTTCTTTCTTCACCAAAGCAGCAAAACTATGCTGCCAATCCTCACAGGTGCTCCGTCTGTGCACAAATGTACCAACCCTTCCCTTCTAAGCTAGGTTTTTCTTGGCAAATAAACTTTTCACTCTTTCAAGGATGTCGGTGGCCCTTGTAGTTTTCAAACCGGGCCCAGGAAATAAGAAATTGTTGTTGATGCAACAAAATAATATCGCATAATAGAAATGCCAACAATTTTGTAGATATAGTCACTGACAATATTTTATTTTGCTCCAAACCATAAGTGAGCTGGATTCATTCCAGAGTTCATGCCATCACAATGATTACTCCAAAAGAAGTGTTTCTTCTTTTTGCTTGGTAATGTAATGCTTAAAAATATATATACATATATATTATATTGGAGAAATCCAGATTCAGGTACAAAATTACCATCATCAAGTCATCATCTCATGATGGTAATCTTGATTGTAATATGTATTTTAGTGATGAACAAATGTAAGGTACCTTATCAAAAATTGTGACCTTTCAGCATAATCTTGATGTACATTACACACTAATTATATGTCTCTGAAATTTATATATGAATGGATAAATGTCAGCCATTTAGAGAAGGGCTGGGCTTAAATGCATTGGGAACATAACAAGCAAAGCTAAAATGTGGAAAGTGCATGTAAGATTTTAAAGATGGTGGAAAGTTTAGTGGGGTCGAACTTTAGCTTACTGGGGCAACAGGGAAAGAAGAATTACTTAGGTTCAAATCTGAAGGCTTGATTGGACTGGAGAATCTGATTCCAAGATGGCTAACCTATTTGGCAGGCAAATTGGCACTATTAAGGAAACTTCCTTTCTACTCTAAGTGAGCTGCTTTATACAATTGCTAGTGTATCCTCATGACATTAGCTTCTCCCAGAGTAAGCAGTCCAGTAGAGCAAGATAGGAGCCTCAATGTCGTTATGGCCTAACCTCAGAAGTCACATGTAGTCATTTCCCTAATATCCTATTGTAAACACAGTCAGGTTTATTCAGTGAGATAGGGAACTACACAAGGTTGTGAATGCCGGAAATCAAAGACTCTTGAGAGCTATTTTGAAGGCTGGCTACCACATCCAATAATAAACAACTGCTGTCGTCACACAGGTAGAATATATAGACAGGAATAAAATAATGATTATTTTTTGCATATTAGTTAGAATTGAAGTAGACAAGCACTTAGAGAATAAAGCATTTCTTTAAGGTATTTTAATAAGTTGGCTAATAGGCCCAGCAATGTACTTTCAGTGAAATTTGCATAGTCACACTGAAAATAATTAATCAATTCTTCATTTAAAATTGTGTGGGCTACACAATTTTATAATTGTTGTTCCCAATTTGTGATTTAAAAATAAATGTAAATGGAATTTATTATTTATTTACATTGTATACATGCCTTTTAATAACAGTGAGCATACAACTGATTTGTTTACAAATATTTATTTAAGATTTTAATTCACTTTCCCAAGATATTTTGAACATGAATCATTAAATTTAACTTTATATACTATATATAATTAATTTTTTAAATTATGATTTTCTTAAACTTTTGGACCTTTTTTACAATATAAAGATTTCTTTATGTAGAAAAGCAGTGGGCTTTAACAGAATCAAACATTGTAACATCATTGACTTTTTAAAGTCCCATATAAGAGCCATTTTTCTACATCACAATGTGAAATACTTCAACTACAAATCAACAAAAGATGTCATAGCAAAAACTGCACCAGATGTAGCAGCACAAAAATACAGGTACTTTTCTGCACATTTGCCAGAGCCTGATATGCATTACCTTAGCCATTCAAAATGGCTGCTTTGAAAGTTTCCACCATTTTGGTGTTTAGCCTAATTTATAGAGTGAAATAATAATGCACCAACAATTTAGTTTTTATTTATGCCCTATAGTATGCCAAGAATTGGGATACAAATATGAGTAAAAGATGGTGCTTATTCACAAAACACTGACCTTTTAGTAGGAGAGATTGACATGTTTTTGTTCAGCTTGCTTCCTGGCTTAAGGTTATATGCGTTGACAATGTGTACAATGACAATGGGAAATACAGAGGAATGAGCTTGAGGCTAAATTCTCTGTGCTGTAGAGCTGTGTATTCAAATAAAAATTTGTGCAAACAACTTTTGGTACTACAATTTTATATGCTTAATTTGTTTCATTTTAAGCCATGGGAAAATTCAGTTTCTGATCAATAAGCCATGCTACCACTTGTGGTCATTGAAATACCTCTTTGTACTTACTATTTTATCTGCCTTGGATAAACATCCTCAGATTTTTTCTAAGGCTGCTTCATTTTTATCATCAGTTTTATGCTTATTATTAAGTATTTTTAGAGACAGGGACTCACGCTTTTGCCCAGACTAGAGTGCAGTAGTGAATACCTCACTGAAAGCTTGGACTCCTAGGCTCAAGGAATACTCCTGCCTCAGTCTCCTGAAGAGCTGAGACCACAGGTGTATGCCACTACACCTGGCTAATTTTTTGTATTATTATTATTTATTTTTATTTCTTTAGAGATGTCTTGCTATGTTGCCTAAGCTGGTGTCTTGAACTCCTGGCCTCAAGCTATCCTCCTGCCTCAGCCCTTCTAGTTTCTGTTTATATGTCACTTCCTCAGAGAAATTTTGGTAACCACTATAAAGTGGGAACACAAATTTTGTGTTTCATTATACTATGTATTTCCTTAATACAACTATGCATAACTTTTTGTATATTTCTGATTACTTCTCTACCTCCTTCATTAGAATGGAAAATCAGTCCATATGACTTTGGGCAAGTGATATAAGGATTGTAATAGGAGACTATCTCTAGGATATCCTTTTTTGTTTCAGAACAAAAAACATGTCCAGTTAATTGATTTTAATTATTCAGAATGTGTCAAAAATATGGTAAAGGCAGAAAAGAACTAAGCTCCTTAATGTGTGTTTCTTCTCTTTGAAGATGATATAGGATTAATCACCACAGGTTGAGGAAGGCTAGAAGAACATTTTAAAAGTAATATTATTCCTTATTAGATCCTGAGAGAAATTTTTAATTTCTATTTGCTAGTAGATGTAAGGCTTGTTCCTGTCCCCACCCACTCACCTCACCCCCGTTATTCCACCCCATTTATCAATTATTTAGTGGTTCCCTTTTGGGGAAAAAATGCTGGGTAAATGTGTATTAAGAATTTATGAAAGTTGAAGGAGCTTACACATTTAAAGGGGTTATAAACCACTTGCAAACCTGTTTAAAGAACAAGATAGAAAGGGGGCAAGCAAGTAGAAGGGATACAATTTGTTTCTAATGATGTACTGTTAAGCAATTTATTTAGTAGAGACTTCAGCTTTCTGAGGTACAAAAATTAGGAGTTGTGACTGAAACAAACTCTAAAGTTGCTTCCAATTCTAACATTCTGTAAGGTAATATTAGTTTAATGAAGAAAGAGTTCCATGGGAATTAAGTGCTGTCCTCTACTTCTAGTAGAGGATAATAAGGAAAAGCTGCAAAACAGAAAATTTGAGTTTGGGTAGAGTCTTCAGGGATGCATAGGATGGCTAGATTTTGAACAATTAGAGGTAGAAGTGGAGGGCAAGAAACAGAAAGGGTATTGGAGACAGATGAAAATGCCCAGAGAGGAAAAGCAGAAATGAGTCAAAAGAGTAGTTGGTCCATTTTGGATGGCTCCTACTTTACATAAAGCTAGACTCTGGAAGGCCTTGTGTGCCTGAATGAGTAGTTTTTACTTTCCTTCTGTGCAAGTGAAGAATATTTGTATACTTGGTGCTATTTGCTTCTATATGGAATATTTCATCTGCTTGAGGAAAAAAAGGAAGACTTAATGTCTGCCAGTGTATAGTAATCATTAGAAGTATTGAGTGTTAATTAATAAACCAAATGCTTGTTAGGATGTTACTAGTACTAATAATCCTTGATAATAATTTCTTAATCCTTGAATATAATTTCTTAAGTTTAAAAATTTAACTTCTGGATTTTTCATGGCTTCAGTGCATAAGAGTAGAGTGATTGCTTATAATAGGAATATTTCTTGTGAATTGAAAATACATACTGATCAAACTCAAACTTTCAAAAAAAAATTCTGAAATCTATTTTTGAATTATAAAAGATTTTAAATCTTTAAAAAATTTTAGTGAATTACTGAGTTGATGGGTGCAGCACACCAACATGGCACAAATATACATATGTAACAAACCTGCACGTTATGCACATGTACCCTACAACTTAAAGTATAATAATAATAAATGAATTTAAAAAAAAATTCAGTGAGTTACTTATAATTTATGAAATTCATGTTTACTAGTATCTGAATGATGCATATTAAGCTAACAATTTTTATATTAAAATTTGCATATTTTTAAAATTTCAGCTTATATTATTTAAATATCATCTATTAAGTACAATTTTGGGAAACAGGATCATCTAGCATAGTTACTCACTAAAACTGAATGACCTTTCTTTGGATTTTAACTCTATTTCTGCTCTGCTTTTTCTTTTACTTACATAGTGCACGACAGGAGACTCTCAGAAATAAATATTGAAATGGTTTTCTAGGGATTTAACTTTGGATCACTTATTAATATTACATCTCATCTTTCCCTTGTATGCTTGAATTGCTTGCTGAAATGGATGAGCAGATATTTAAAAGGCTAAGAACAAGGCTAAGAACAGATTGCTGGTATGAAAAAAAAAACCACACAAAAAACAGCAAAACTAATCTTTTAAATGAACTTGGGAAGAAGCCAGGAAGACAAGAATGCTCAATGTAAGAATCTGAAGGTTTTTCGACAGTAAGTGTGGAGAGGGTGGTTAATCTTTTCTTTTAATCTGTGTACCATTCTGCATATTTGAAAATTAAAGATGTTGGAAGAGGATGGATGTTTATAGGTCACACAGATTACTTCCCCAACAGCCTGTGAAATAGCATTCTAATGTGTTTGCATGCAATATTTTTATTTGTTTCTTGTTGTAGACCTTTTGATCATCTTATCTGTGTTAATATTTTATACATTAAGTTTCTTCTGACAAATTTACATACTTTGAATTAGTATTTTCTTTGTCTTATATCTTGCATATTTGAGCTATTTTTATTCTGTTGTAATAAAACAAAATCTAGAACTCAGTGAAAATTCTGTAAGAGTACCTTTCATTACCATTGGAAATAGGTTTACTTTTCAGTGTCCTTAGATTTGTTTGTCTTTAGTGGTCAAAATAACTAAAGATTATTTCATTTGCTGCTCAGTTGAATCTTGTACCTGCTTTTATCTATTCTAACATAGATATCTGTTGCTTCAGGTCATTTATCTGGCTATAATCATGAAGCTATAATTTGTTTATCATTTTGAAGGGTTGCAGTGCCCTAAACTAAATGTCTTTGAATTGAATAGAGGTCTCATCTCTCTGGAGCCAATTTATTTTTCTTTGTATACTTTTCTTCAAAAAATATTTTAAAATTATAAACACCAATTATTCTCAATGTGTTCTTTGTTTACTTGGCTTTGTTTTTCTTCATGCTCATTCAAAATATTTAATTCGTATCATTTCATCCTGTAAGTGTCAAATCCACTTTTCTAAAGTTCTAATATTTACTCTTTCTCAAACTTTACCTTTTCTTCCATTTTTGCTCTATTATAGGACATTCATATTTTTTTAGGACTAAGACTATGTACAAATGAACTTTGTGGTTGAATGACTTGTTTTACAATCAGAAATACAGGGTTTTTCTCATTAATCTTCCTTTTTGGGGATATTTTAAATCTTTCTGTCTCCATTGCCCTGTTAGATTATTATATTTTCTGTTAATTACTTTCTTTCTACGCAAGGGTCTTATTTCAGATTTGAACAGATTTCATTCATTTAGCAGAGGAATTCACAACATCTGACAAAACTGTATTTCCTAACAGTTTTACAAAATCCACCTGGACTCATGTCATTTAAAGATATTCTTTCAAAATTTCTGTAGATAACTCCATATAAAACTACATAAATTTTTTTCTAATTTTTTCCTATGGTAGTCTCTTCAGGATCTTTCATTTTGCTTATTGAATTTGATATATTGTTACCAATAAAGAAACATGAAATGTGGATGTATTAGTTCTCTTTTCACGCTGCTGAAAAGACATACCCAAGATTGGGCAATTTCTAAAGAAAGAGGTTTATTGAATTTACAGTTCCACATGACTGAGGAGGTCTCACAATCATAGCGGAAGGCAAGGAGAAGCAAGTCACATCTTATGTGAATGGCACCAGGAAAAAAAGAGAACTTGTGCAGGGAAACTCTCATTTTTAAAAGTGTCAGATCTCATGAGATGCAGTCACTATCTGGAGAACAGCACAAGAAACACTCGCCCCCATAATTCAATCATTTCCTACTGGGTCTTTCCCACAACACATGAGAATGATGGGAGCTACAAGATGAAATCTGGGTGTGGATACAGAGCCAAAAAATATCAGTGAATATTTGGATATCCTAAAAAGTGCATGAGGATCAGATGCAGACCTATCTAACTTGTTTGTTTCTAGTTTTCAACTGATGATTTGATGTAATGCTAAAGATTGTCTCATAATACTTTATGCTACTAGTATGCACTTTTCAATTCTCTTTAGAATATTTTACTTTCAAACACTAAAGAAATTTTGATTAGCTTTCTTGCTCCAATTATGAAAAGAATCAGAGATTTGAATCTTGCAAAATTCTAATGCAGCTATGTTATGTGGATGGGGTCAGAATTATATAGAGAAGATAGGGCTAGTAATTCCTTGTGAGTATGAAGGATTATGGAGACATAAAAATTAAGTTAGTTCTTGAACACCATCTTTCATGTCAGAGGGAAAAAGCCCTCTAATTCTACAAAATCTGTTTCTGATCCCTGTTCTTAAGTACCACAAGCATGACCTTGGATATGTATTATTATGAAGTAATGCTGAATTTCTTCTATTCTTTCTGGTGGAAAATAAGAAAACCCAGAGGTAAGTATTAACTCTATTCGTAAGCCATTTATCAAAATAGTAAAAGAAGCAACATACATCTGATAATTTTCCTTTGCCAACAAACAATGCTATTCTTTATTTATGATTAATCCTTAGCACCAAAGTAAGGTGAACACTTCCCAAGGGAATGTTAGGCATTTGCTTATAGAATAATTTATCATATAAGAGTTCATGATTTTTCATTGAATGAGAGTATGAGTTTATGATACTCTATTTTTGGTTTGTCAGTGCAATGCTTTTAATGATTCAGTCCAATCTAATTGTGCTTATAAACTTCTTGAATAAAATCTGGATATATATGAAACTCTGCATTTAGGATATAGTTGCCAAGATAGTGTGTGCCAATTTGCTATTCACATAGCATTCAAATTTTCTATTTATTCAAATAATAATAATACAATTGTGCAAAGGCCAATATCCCAGAAAAAAATAGTTTCTTCTTTATTATCTGAGGATACTAGTCTTTCATTTTCTCTTCTTTTCTTTTTTAACTTAGACCTTTGTGCTAACTTTGTTTTATTGCATTTATCATTGAACTTACAGAATATTGAGGCTTTTTCTTTGGTAGGAATTTCTAAACTTTCTCAAATTACTTACCAGTAATCAAGTCTTAATGATTAAATTAAACATCATATTTTGAGAAGTTATTATATGTCAAGCACTGTGTTCACTACTTTAAAAACATTAACTGAAACTCCAAGAATTAAATATTTTTGAGGCTTCAATGATAGAAACAGCATCTGCATACAGATTGGTATGGGGGGGCCTTTAAAATATACGATGATAAAAGCTTGTTTAAACAAGCCCTGTTTAAACAATGTTTAAAACATTGTTTTAAGATAATGTTTTAAATATTGCCTTTTTAATTTTTTATTTCCGTTTTATATTTTCTTTATCATTGTGAAATAAAAAGCATTTATTCTGACATGTTTTTCTGTTGGATATTGTTATCCAACAGAAGTTCTGGAAGTCCAACCAAAATATCCAGGAGTATTGTATTGTCCTTGCATGTACTAATACCAAATGGGTTGCAGAATAGAGTAAATTTCACTGTACTGTTTCAGGTGCTTTTGCCCACGAATTCAACATGTGACACACTTCATCAAAGTCATTCAGAGCATTTTCGATCATGGTGGAAAACTCAAAAACTTCAAATAGCATGTGATTGCAGACATGTGACAATATGATTCTGAGCAATGTCAACACAATTCTGCTAGCTTTTCATTATGGAACATACAGTTCATTTTAGAGAATCCAGTGTTCTTTTACTTTTAATCCAATGTGACTTTTACTATTGTCAGTGGAGTTAAATTTTTGATATTCATTCTAAAGTCATTTTAAAATTATTTGTGAATAATGTACAGGTACAAGAAAAATTTATACATAAGCATTTACTTTAACTGTATCCTCAAACATTTATATTTATATTAATATATTCTTATATGGTATGTACTACAGAGTGAGTGAGTGTATCAGTCAGGACCCAGCTGGGAAAACAAAGGCAATGCTGGTTATTTCAAACAGAAAAGATTTGATAAAGGAAATGATTTACAAAAGTATTAGGAATCTAGAAGAGGAAAAAGGCAAGTAAGAGAAAATGTAGAGATTACTAATTCTGTGAGAAGAAAAAATCTTAAAGACAGTTCAGGTATGAACTTAGGAGAACTGAGCCTACTTGGGGACTTCGGAGGAGGAGGCATCACGGACTAGGCCAGGTTAGGTAATTCATGGACTATACAGGTAATTTGTGGACTGTACAGCTGATACTTGCTTTTAAGGGTATGTGGCCTGGTATGCCCTGCCACTCTCACCCCTCAGCAATAAAGACAAATGCAGTGAGTACAGATGAATGTGTATATCACTAAGCATACTTTGAAAACATGGAACTCTATAGTCACAAAACACTTTTAGCCCCATCTGTATCCCCCATATCTGTTTAAAACTGCTGCAGGAAGCAGAAATACTGAGTTATACCTAGTTTAGATACTTTAAATTTTCTAAACGGTCTAAGGTAATAAAAGCATCCTAGTAATATTTAGTCAGAAATCATGTATATGTTCACAGCTAATGTGTCCTACTACATCTAGGCATGTGTAATATACAAAATTCCAAATTGCATTCCCCTAGCTTTGGGCTCTTTCAAACTTGTAGTCTCTGTGAGGTAGTGTAAGGATTGGTAAGTTACTTGGGTTTCGCTATTTCCTTGTCTAGTGCTTATGTGGTTTCTGAACTTTCCAGAGTTGATGGAGAAGAAGGTGGGTTGAAAGGACATAAAAAGCAAAGAGTATTCTTTGATTTGTGCTATTATGATCTGACATTGGTGCTCCCTGTGCTTGGCAGATGTTCAAAACTAATACTTTCTTGATTGTTTTCCTCGTACAATTCTGCCTGGGGAGTAACCAACTGTGTTTTCTTGTATGCAGGATATGCACTCTCTGGCTAAATTATTCTGACTTTCCCTCATCCTATAGTTTCTGTGGGTTCTCCATCACCCAACCGGTAGTTTTCTATGGTTCAATGCCTCTAAGTCATCCCGGGCTGGCTTTCTATCCATTATGGACCATCAGTGGTCCAAGTGAAACACTTATGATCCCTTGCTCTGACAACCAAAGGAAGTGCAGGACAATTCTAACATGACCACCTTGCCTCCACCTGCTGTTTGAAGAATAGAATAGATACCATCTCTCTTCTTTCTTTCTGTGCCTGAAAGACCCCACATGTTGTTAGTGTTGAAGGCTCTTTTATTTGGCATGAGGTGGCGATTCATCCATAGGCTTGCAAGTAATTCTCAAATATATATATATACGCACACACACACATATTTTTATTTATTTATTAATTTATATTATATATTAATATATATTTAAAACTCATATATATTAAAAATCAAATATATATATTTAAAACTCAAATATATATATATATATTTGAAATATCATGGTTTAGTGGAAGAAATATGAACTTATGGGAATATATCCAGCCCCAATCTCAGCTTAAACATATTAATCTATAACTTGTTTTAATAAGTGTAATCATATTTAGGCATATGTTTGCCACTGTTTTTTTAAAATATTAGCTATATATTTTTGTATTTGTAAATATAAAAATTATATTTTATATAATATATAAGATTATATTTTATATAACATATAAAAATTATATTTTATAAAATATATAAAGATATATATTATATTATATATTATATATTTATATATTTTAAGGATAATATATATTTATATATTATTTTGTATTATACATTTTATATATTATTTTATATTATATATTTTATTTATTTATATATAATATATTTATACATTATTTTATATTATAATATATATTTTGTATATTTATATATAATACATTTATATATTTTAAGGATAATATATATTTATGTATTATATATAAAATGTATATTTTAAATATTACATATATATTTGAGAAATACTTGCAAGCCTATGGGGTGCATCTCCACCTCATGCCATGGGTGTGTGTGTATATATATATATACATGTGTAGTCTTTTCAACATAAATCATTTTAACATAGCATAAATCATTTCAACAAAAATCATGTTATACCCACAAGTGGGATTTGGGGTAAGGGTGGGGGGGTCACCAAACCATATTTGACTATTCTCTTGAAAGTACTACCACATAGGTCACTTACTCTGTCACTTTGTGAGGGTGCAGTTGTTCACCCACTGTTTAGTTCTAAGCCCTTGAGTACACAAACAATTCAATACAGAAAACTTCCACTTTAATGGAATGTGCAACTTCAGGAGACAAAAAAAAAAAAAAAAAAAAAAAAAAAAAAAAAAAAAAACCTACAGAAGAAAAGAGAAGGAATGGATTAGGAATAATATTTTTAAAATTGTAAAATCCTGAATATTTATAATAAAGACACCAAAATATCACAGCTATATATTAACAGAGCGTTAAACCCATGTAAAGGAAATTTGTAAATCCCTGTAAAATCTATTGGAAGAGGACCTAAAGAAATAGAAGAGGGAAACAGGACAAATGATTGGGACAATAGGACTGGGAATCAATTTATTACAAATAACAAGTATACAAAGAAATGATGGCCAACCCTAAATTGGCATACATGTAGTATCTTTTTAAATGTTTTATGCTTAATTTAACTTTTAGATTAAATTAGTGGTAATTTGTCTATAGGGAAATTTATATACTCAAATTTGTCTTTTGTTACAATTCCAATTAAGAACTATTGACATTGATTACTTACACTGACATATGGATGAACCTAAACAGAAAACAGATTATTAGGTTGATGTCTAGAGAGGGATAGAGTGCTTCTGATTGGAGCTACCTTAACTCATAGTTTTTGGTGGACAGAGGAATGTTGAAGATTATAAAATTGATGCCCTGGAAATGGTGGCAAGACAATATTTGAATTGGATTTAATTTTTAACCAAATTTAAAGTGCTATTTTTTACAACTTCAATTGGAGATTTCTTTTATATTTATCATAATCTGCACATCCTTAGTCACATATTTCATTTCAAGAGCCTTGAAATAGTCATTAGGTCTTCCTTCTTTCCTGCATACACATACACACACAAACCCAATTCCTTTTCTTTCAGTAAGGTTCACAGTTGATGGACTTATTCTCTCTCTCTCTCTTTTTTTTTTTTTTTTGGTCAGTGCTCTTACTGCACTTGCCAATTTAACTGCTGAGGGTTAGCAGGCTGACAAGTTCATCATAATCAGCATCTATTCCATTTCCATTTAATACTCAAGGTCTATTGTTGCCAATTCATTCAAGAAGGTGTTTTTATTTAAGTGGTGCTTAAGTGCTGGCTTCTGTGCTCTGTGAATGCAGTCCTCATAGGGAATAATACTGTAGAATGGTTCATTCTCTGTGATTCCAAGCTACTGTGATGCTCTTGTCTATTTCTACTGCAGATTCAACACAGAATTTTCTTTCTTCTAATGTAACAAGTGTTTATCTAGCTTTTATTGTTCTCTAGCACTTTTAAGTTACGATGTGGGACTCAGGAGAAGACTATGACAAAACTTTGTCATCAAGAAACTCCAAATATATTTGGGGCTTGAGAATTGTAATACATAATAGAGAATCATGTACATAACACACGGCTAAATGTAATGATATGTGGTTTAAGTATTTAATTTTTCAGGAAGGATAATTATTAAAGGTTTTGTATATGTCAGTACATTGTTTATTCTCAGGCTCACATTAGACCCGTATTTTTTTATCACAGTCGTGTACATTTTATAGTACACTTTTCCTTCAGAATATATAGAAAATCCATTTTTGAGTTAAGTGCCTACAACCAGCATTCTATCTCACCAGAAACACTTCTCAAATAGATTGACAAAAATATCAATGATTATCAGTGTAAGTTGAACCAAATAAATCTTTAGACCCCTCTGATCATGAAAAATTCCAGATTTCTGCAGCCCTTCTCGCTGCTTTCTTGGCATGCTATTGGTATTTGCACTTAATGCAAGAAACTAGTCCTTGAGTATTTATTATTTGATATCATATTCATTCCTCTTATCAAATTCCTGAAGGTTTCTCTTTTATCCTTTATATTCATCAGGGATTCTGCGTAGTAAAAACCACAACATCTTCTTAATCACAATATTGAGTTGGTATCGGGGAATACAGATAATTTTGTTGTCTTTTTCTCTCCAACACTTGGAGGGTTCTTACTGTTAAATGCAAAATGGTTAATGCTGGAATATTAGAAATCTGAAGAAATGTGATTATTCATTTTATTAATTTACCAAGAGACTACTGAAATACATGTTCTCCTGCTTACTTGTCTATTGTTACTAGCAGGGTCTCTTGCCTGGACTTCTTTAGTGGCATCTCCACACCTACTAATCTATTCCTTATTGTGCTTACATGGTAATTTTGAAACACTTATATGCCCACATAATCTCCTGATCAGAAATTTCAATGGCTTCCCAGTGCTTACAGGAAGAAAGTAATGTCCTTAGCACAATATTCACATTCCTTCAGCATCAAATAGACATTATTTTATTATATTGTCCTCTTAATACACAATTTAACTATAATTATGTTGCATAATCTGCTGTTTTCCTGAGCTTTTCACAATCTCGTCTACCTCCATGCCTTGATTCATTCTGCTCTGTTGGTTTAAAATGACCATTTCCTACCTTGCTACCTAAAGAGACCTTAGTCATTCTTCAAAATCCAAGTCAGCTTCTACTGCCCTCATTCTTTCCTTCTGTGAAATTTTCTTTTTCATGTACTCAAATTTTATTTTGTTTATATTCATATTACAGAATTTATCACAGTCTGACTGATATCATTGTTAGATGTGAGTGTTCTCCTTTGCTCAGTAGTGAGCTCTTTGATTACCTGAATGATGGATCCCTTAGGAATCTATCAGTGTCTTGTACTCAGTACCTTGTACTCAGTGTTGCACTGGAATTCATTTATTTTATTAAAATATGGTGACTCATGGAGCATCCATATTAACATCTTTTCTATTTCTTTCTAATGTTGTTTCTTGGAACACAGAGCTCTTTGTATGCTTAGCTTCAATTACCATCACTGTGAAGTCATGAAGTGATTATTTTAAAAGATTATAAGCTTTTTGAAGACAGAAATGATCTCTTTTATCTTTGTACACTGTTTTTAGAACAGAAATAATTTGCAAATGGAGTTATTATGCAGATGAGATTTTAAAAATAATATGCTCGAGTTTGCGTACTCACTGACAGAACACAGTAAGTATCTCAGCTAAGTCACCTTTCTTACTGAGTAACTTCCTTGACCTTGAAAACTATTTTTTATTGAAACATCATGGTTTAGTGGAAGAAATATGAACTTCCTATAGGAATATATCCAACCCCAATAAACATATTAATGTTTAACTTGTTTTAATAAGTGTAGTCATATTTAGGCATGTGTCTTGCCACTGGTTTTTTAAATATTACATTGTAGATATTTATCCTTACCAGTGCATGTAAAATGACTTCATCCTATTTACCACTGCAGAACATTCAAAAGCATGGATATAAAAGACTTATTTAAAGATGTTTCTAAGGAGGAAGCCACTGTAACATAGTGGCTAACATCTTTGGTTAGATTTGGGCTTTAAACATTTTAAGCCTTGCTACACCTCTTCCAAATTATGTGACACTTCTACTAAGTCCTGATATATGAGGCAATATGGTTAAGAATCATTAATGCTAGAAAATACGCTTAGCAACAGAAACTTTAGCTCTTTTATGAGTGTCGGTAATACCACCAGCAGGTGGCAGCAACTTTGGGTGATGGTCGTAAACACCAAGAATGGTGCTCTGTTAATTACAGAAGGTAATAAAAATAAGTGACCTGGCTAATAGTATATCCTGGAAGTACTTCTACTATTAGAGTTGCATTACATTTTTACATGTTGCATAATATTAAATAAAAATGAAATATTTGTCACACCTAATGGAAATAGATTCAGATGTTTGCAATGATCCAGATTAAGTCAAAACTTGTAAAGAGATATTCATGGAATAGTTTATGGCCTAATTCTGAATATAAAATTATTTAATTCCATTATTTTCTCTCTACATGTTAATGATGCAGGAAAGCATGACAAAGAATGACAACCAAGGCAGTTATAGTTTAACTTGGAAAGGCAGAGTGCTTCCCAAAGAATTTCTACAGCACAGTTGGTTGGTTAATGATGGATAAAAAGAACTCTGTCTCTAATTTCAAATTGCCCACGTTTATTTCCTGGTTGTATTAGTTATTAGTTATGTGGTTTAAGTGCCACATTTCCTCATCTGTGAAGTAGGAATAACAGTAATATTGACTTCATAATGTTGTAAAGATTAAATGAGATGACTATAAATTGTTAGCAGTACCAGGAATATAGTAAACACTCCATGCAATGTAGCAATTATCTTCTGTAACATGATCTTAAGCTTTATTTTTAATTTTTCTACTAAATATCTATTCCTACATCTCTTTGAAATCTATAGTACAGAGTCAGTCTCACTGTTTGTTTCCTAAATTTTTTATACTTAAAAATCAAAGGAGGAAGAAAATATTTAAGGTGAAAATCCAGATACAAATTTATTTACAACAGTGATAAATGTAGAAGTCGCAGGATGTTCTCATAGGTGACAGCAAAATCCCAAGTACAATTAACTTTGTTCCATCAAATAGATCTGACAAGTGTTTAAGATACTAATGATTTTCTAGGCTACTAAAAAATACAAGGTTTACATCATCCATTTTTAAAAGCTCTTATTTTACTGTGTTTTTCTCTACCTTGTGCCACATATTTTACATTGATATATATATTTATTCATATCTCACCTTGTCGCAAAAACAAAAAGAAATTAACCATATTGATTATTTGCAGTTATTGTGGCATGTTTATGGTGTCCTTTTTTCCCATATATAGTTCATATATGCATAAAGTTAAAGACTAATAAAAACATCTTAATATATAACATAATAGAAGATGTTCTTCAAATGAATACAGATCTTTAATTTTCCATTTGTGTAACTTAATATTGCTTTTTTTTTTTTTTTTTTTTTGAGATGGAGCCTCACTCTGTCTCCCAGGCTGGAGTGCGGTAGTGTAATGTCGGCTCACTGCAACCTCCGCCTCTCGGGTTCAAGTGATTCTCCTGCCTCAGTCTCCCTAGTAGCTGGGATTACAGGTGTGTACCACCATGCCTGGCTAATTTTTGTATTTTTAGTAAAGACGAGATTTCACCATGTTGGCCTGGCTGGTCTCAAACTCCTGACCTTAGGTGATCCGCCCACCTCGGCTCCCAAAGTGCTGGGATTATGGGCGTGAGCCACTGTGCCCCGCCAATATTGCTTTTAATTGTGCCTCTGACGTGTGCACATTTTTTCCTACTATAGCCTAGGAAGACTTTACACAAATGTAAAGCCCCATGGGATTTTACATTTCAAAACTAAATTCACATCTATATAAATAAGTTATATGAAATATCTAGGCAATTGGTCTGGGAAAATAGATTGCTGTAAACAATTGTCTTCTAAAGGCATTGCCTCATATTTACTAAAATGTACTTATGCTAAATCACAGTGCAGTTCTAAAAATTGTGAATTTTAGGCATGGTATTTGAAAGAATCAAATAGTTCTGGTATCTGAGAAGATAAATTTTGAATCATGGGCCTTTACACATTCAACTATAATGTAATTATTTATGTTCAAAGTTATTTCTAAATGTCTCTATCTGTGATTTGTGAAACTATTACAATACAACAAGTGGGATGTGGGAAGAACTCTCCTAACTGAAAGGGGAAATACGAAATAATCTTAATTCTACCTTCTCAAGAGCCACGTGAACTTTTCCAAAGCATTTTAACTTCTGAGCTTCTGTTTACTCATACGTAAAATTGGGGCTGTAAAAAAAAACCTAAACTCATTGAGTTTTTGTGCAGATTTAATGAAATAATAAGCTGCCAAGCACAAGATCTGCTGCATAGACATCATCAATTCATGATGGGGTTTTCATTTTTATGGAAGGCTTTACACCATTTAAACATTTTCTTTCTGAGTATCCTTCACCCAAAGATACCACTGAGATCCCTGCCTCTCCACTTAACCACGTATGATTATACATTCATACTCACTTCTATGTCATATCCTGTAGAAAATACTCTAGACACAAAGTCTAAAACTTAAGCTTTTGAGTCTGAATGCCATGTTTAGTAGCTGTTTGAATTTAAGCAAACATTCAAGCTTTCTGAGCCCTCTGTCTTTATGCTTAAACAAAGGGAAGTGATACTTAATTTAGTGAAATCATGGGGGATGTAATTCCAATCCGGTTGAAACGGCTCCATTGTCTGAGGCATATACCCTGGTTCTTTGTCATAGTTGAGAAAGAATTCAGGACATGGACACACAGGAGGAGTGGGTTTAGGAGCAGAAAGTGTAATAGACAAAAAGAAGGGAGAGAAAAGTCTTCTTCATGCAGAGAAAGCTGGTCGCCCGAGAGAGGGTCTCCGGTTTGCGGCAGAACGCAATTGATTTTGTACAAAGGCTTGAGGAGGCAGTGATTGATTTACATAAGTCCCAGGGGATTGGTTTGACCAGGTATGCCATTTACAAAGCCAAGAAAAGACTGGCCCTCCCATCCTAGTCTTTTATTATGCAAATATGGCCTCTACCAGGCGTGGCCATAATTCCTGTATCAGTGGTTTTCCCTGGAGACTGCCATGACGCCATAAACATGGTGACAAGGAAGAGAGTGAGAACCGCCATATTGAGTATACCTGGCTTCCAAGTCAGCTGCCGCTATTTACGTATAAAAGCTCCTAGTTTGCATATCTATCAGGCTGCTTCCTGTTAGAGAAGAAATGGTTTGGGGCTGCCTTTTATTAAAGGAAAATTCCACCGGTAACTTTTACCCTTTCAAGATGACTAAAAATAATTTCTTAATAACTCCTGTATTACAATCATGTTGTGAAAATCATTCGTAAACTATCATCACCTACTCTGATTTCTTACTGTTCACTCTGCAATAAGGTTCAGAGAATGCAAAGGCCTTTTGTGACCTATTAATGGGCCTTTTGAGTCAGGGAAGTGGCAGCAATTGTCCACCAATATTTCAAGTTCTTATGGACAAAAGATATTTTTTACCTGCTTTATCTATTTGGCATTCAGTTTAATATATTATCACAAAATAAGGTCCTGTGGATGAAAAAGAAATGGAATACCTTTATCAGACGAGAGAAGCTGAGACATGTAAAACTTGTGATTTTCCCCAAGTTAGACCACCGAATTAAGTAGTAGCAAGCAAAAAAGTAAATACTCAAAAACATTCTTCCCTTCCCTTTCCTGCTCATCTAAAAGGATATACAATTTATGCTCAACAGTGGGTGATCACACCTGCATGCACAATAGATCCCCTTCTGGTGTTTTCCAAGGGCTAAAGAAATAAAACAGTACTATGAGGAAGTAACACACCTGTGTAGTTTTGGCTAGGACCACTACGTATTGTAACTGGCCAAATGTTTACAAATAAGAAGATTCTGAAGGTAATTTTATAAAAAGCAAACAGAAACAAAGTCATTCTACACATTTAACGTGAGTTGATTGTGCTATTGTGCTACATGGCTACTGTACTAACAAATAAGAAAGAATACAAGAAAACAGTCAGTTCCGGTTTCACCTTCCGGAAATACCTGCAGTAATTGAGATATGAATTATTTAAAAAGAGGATAGAATTTTGTTGGTTTTCTTATATAAAGTAGAAATATTAATATTAAGCAATAACTCATGGCAGGCCAGTGTTTCTGGGTAAAGATAGCACACCATAGGGGGTGTTTTACAGCTTGAGTCCGAGTGACTTTATCCACTTCAGGGACGTGAAATAATCCCCCTGAAATGCATTGCCTGGAGTGTTGTATTAATATTATAAAATGGAATTCATAAATACAAAGGAAATCATGTAGATCCGTGCCTTTACCAGGCATTATACACCATGGAAAAAAATAACAGAGTCTAAACATGCAGGTCCTTAAAAGCTGTTTTGTTCATAAACCCAGTTAGATGTCTCATACTGTTGATGTCACTAAAGTGTGGTGTACTTCTTTAAATTAATTAAGTGCTTGAAATTAAACAGTCTATCATAAGATGGTTGCATATGTTAATATGTTTAAAATGTACGTGAATTTACTTGAAAGTGAAATAGTGTGAAAGCCAATGATTAATGTTTCATACTTTAAGAAACAGCATTGTTTATGTAAATACATAGTATTGGAATAAAATTCTAACCTGTATAAAAGCCTCCTTTTTGACAGTGCTTTAAAAAATCTTTCCATTATTGCAGGGTAATCGCTTGACTGTAATGTCTGCTGTTAAAGGAGCAAGTGCCTGTACAAATATTAATCTTACATTATTACTGCTAAATATTCAGCTGATTTGAATATTAAAATAGCCCAAAGGCTCTTCAATAAAACATATGATTACTGAAATAGTGCAGTTCCTTTTATCATGCCAGACATATCCCATACATATATTAAAAGATTTTATAGTTGCTTAAGTAAATATATTAATTTATAATAGTGGCAAAGACTAAAGTTTAATTTTGTGCTTTTAGAAGTGTTCTTGCTATTATATTTGAACTTTTCTAGTGGAAAATTTTGATTCTGTAAGTAACAATTTAATTACTGAAACTTTGTAAATTTTTTTTAAATTTCTAGAAACTGATATAATTTTTAAGAATAGCTTCATAAATAGTAATAATATCTAACACTTATATGGCAATTATTCTATGCTAGGCTCTGTTCCAAGTGCTTTCAGAGAGTGAATCCTTTAATCTTTGTAATAAGCCTATAAGATAGGCTCTGTCATTATTCCCATTTTTTAAATGGGGAAACGGGGTCTCAAATTGTTTAACTAAACTGCTGGAGTCTACTCACTTAGGAAGTGTCCTAACCAAGATTCTAATCAATATGGTCAGGTTTCTCTGTCTGTGCTGCTATGTGATAAAATGTATTTGATGAAGATGTATGTTAGACAAGCAAGATTATTTTTTTAAAAGGAAAATATACACATGTATGAATGTAAGAACTGTGTGAATAACATTCTGTAAAAACATTTTGTGTGTGAAATGGCTTTTTTGAGTGTGAATAAACTGAAGGAAACTGATGAAACTCAACTATTAACTTGGGTCCTGGTATCCCATTTTAGAACACTATAGTCTAAAAATGACTAATTAATACTGAGAAGAGTACAGAAAAGCTGAAGGATTTACCTGAAGTCCGTTAACTCTAGCTTTCTGTATGCCATTGCAAGATTAGATTATAAGCAGGGACAGCTCCAGTGTAATTTTTAAATCCTCAGGTGTTCCTATTACCTTCCTACTCTGCCCATTGTTCTGTGCTCTAGGTTCTCCTTGGTTCCTGCCCCTCTGTTCCGAAACTTCCTGTCTTCTCCATTTGCATGTCAGTTATTTAGGATGCTTATGATGGGCGATCCTAAATTATCCCTCACAGAATCTAGGTGTTAGAGGTTTTAGTGTGATCACACCCAGCTACCTAACAATGCTTGAATCACTTATAAACACATATATGAGAAGTCATCTTCCACATGTGGAATGCTTGTTGTTAACGCAGGCAAACAAGTGTTTTTGAGTCAGACGAACCTGAGTTTATTTTCTAGCTCTTCTAATTTTTAGCTCTGTGAGTTTGGGCAAGCTACTTCCTCAATTCTAGTCTGTTTCTTATCATTAAATCTGGAGAAAATAATCCCTACCTCACTAGGCTGTGGAGATTATTTTTTTTCAAAATGCATGTAAAGTACTTGGCATATCTTGGATATTCCACAAGTAAAGCACCCCCTTCCTCTTCTTGAATATTCCCAGTGGTACAGAATGTATCACATCATGAGGCAGTTCATTCAACAGAATGCCTCTATTTTAGGCTCAAACCTTCCTCCTTTCAGACCCTTTCTTCAATTTCCTGGTCCCCCTCTGAGTACATCTGGGTCTCTAACTCGTGTAACCCCATGCAAGTACCAGAACCTCTCTGGACCTCCGTGTTCAGTGTTCTCACTGGTAAATAAAAGGATTTCACGTGAGATACTTTGCAAACTTTTTTCATCTATAAAATTCAATAATGCTTTATGATACTCTCAGATTTAAGTATCTCCTATTTTGCTACTCGCTAACTGTGAAGCTAATAACAGCTGGCATGTATTTTTTCCCTCCCAGGCTTGTCATTTGAAAGGGGTCAATTTTAAGAAGATAATTATGATGATGATGTTTAAGATAGGAAATGCACTTAATTTTCAAACAAAATGTCCAGCAAAATTTTAATATCCAAAATAAGTAAAAGTGGAATGGCACCTGAGTAAAGTGGGGCTGGATATAGAGAAGTCCTGCCTGATTGGCCTCCTCAGATCCATCTCACATCCACCTCCTCCCTATCTCCAGTGCTCTTGAAGAAGCTCCACAGAAACTGAATTTCATGAAACAATTCTAAAACCACTGATTTAATCCAAGTCATGTCTCCTATGGTGAGCCTTTCCATCTCCAGCAAGCTGATGTAAGCTACTTTTTCTGCGGCTGCATAAGGTCCAGGAAAGGTCCAATTTCAAACCAGCTGCAGGCTGCTATGTTTCTCTCTTTTTCTTCTCAATGAACTAGGTGTCCCGTTAGTTAATATGAAAGCCTTCAAGGATAGTCTAACTCCAGTTGCCCCATGGAAGCAACAAAGGAAACACAACATGTAAGAGAAACTCTTACGACTTAATTTTAAGAAACTATGCACAAAACATGATTGTTTTAAGAATGCTACATGAAGAGCCTCTTTCCTTCAGTTGGTTTTCTTTCTGTATGTAAGTTGAATTTCTTCTTTCCTAGAAAAGTGTGTAGAATTCTCAGCCAATATTTTTGTATGATCCTTGTAAACAATCAAATATTTCTGTCATCTTTTCCAAGGATATTGTACATTAATCCTAATGACCTGAAAATTTCAATGACTGTAACATTTGCTTCATATAATGTTCTCATGCAATTTCAATTATATATAGTGTACTTTTTAAAAATCTTTCTGCTTTGAAATGAAATTCTTTTTAGTGTCGATCAATGTGATGACTATATTTCAGAGAAGCCCTGCTTGCTTTATCTTACTTATACAGTTGATAGGATTACTTTATGAATGAAAATAATCACACATATATTATTATAATTTCAAGTATAAAATTGTGTTTCTTCTAATGAGGCTCTTACATACCAGGTACCAATGTATGGTATTTGATTTTAAATATGCCTACCCATAGACTACTGTCAATAATATTTCTTAAGCTTCAACCAGATAATAGTACTTCAGTAGTATCTGTACTTATTAGCCAGGCATGGTGGCGGGCACCCGTAATCCCAGCTACTCCAGAGGCTGAGGCACGAGAATCATTTAAACCCGGGGGAATCCCGGGAGGCAGAGGTTGCAGCAAGCCAAGATTGCACCACTGCACTGAAGCTTGGGCGATAGAGCAAGACTCCATCTCAAAAAGAGAAAAAAAAAAAAAGAGAGAAAGAGTATCCCTAGTTGTGACCTTACATGTGATAATTTTACATTCTACATTGTCACTTTTGTCAAGTGAGCACCAGAGAACATTGGTTTGACATATTTTGCAACTACATGAGAGCTGGCTTTACATTTTTTACTACCTGTTTGCAAAACTGTAAGATTTCTTTTTTTTTTTCATATTTCACTCCTTTTAAATATTTCTTAACACTTCAATTCTTGAGAGAAAGAAAGAAATCGGTAACAATTTTTATAGCAGGTTTATGTTTTTCAGTATTTATATTTTATTCACATAATTTTAATTCATAAACCTACTTCAATTCCCAAATTAGACAGGGCCTAAAAACTGAATAGTATTATTATATGTTGGCTTTCTAACTTATTTCTTTTTTAGAGATTTTTATTCCTTTAATCACATTATATATAAACATGATTTTCTGCAGGTTATTGAAGAACTCTTGAAATATAGTTTATTCTTAGAATTACTCGATGACATTCAAATACTTTTTTTTTGTTTTTCATTTTGTTGCATATAACTTTTGGAGCACAATGTAAAAGTTCAAATAATTTTTTCAATTCAGCATATTGTTTTCTGTTTAAAAGTCCATGATTTTCAATGAAATATGCTTACATTCTGTAGGAGACAGTATTATTTGTCAATAAACACATTAAAATGACTCCGTTATAGGCACACAATACTGGATAGATTGTTAATGAGCCATTCTGTGAGTGTCACACTTAATGATCCAGAGTGGATGATTCACATAGCTATTTTAGCTGCTGACTAGACAAGCCCCTTGCTTGCTTTTTCTTACATCTTGATATTACACAAAGCAATACTGAGGTTGTCTCTGCCTCTTCCCTTTTCTTTCTTCAATTTCCATCTTTATTATTTTTTTTTTAGAGATGCGGGTCTCACTATGTTGCCCAGGCTGGTCTTGAACTCCTGGGCTCAAGTGATCCTCCCACCTTAGCTTCACAAAGTACAGGATTACAAGTGCAAGCCACTGTGTCCAGCCTTCTTCTACTTCTAAATAAATGCCTTTGTTATTTTATTCCCTTATTCTTTGCACTAGTTTAGTTTCCATATTTTCAAATTGTATTTTTGTACTCCAAGAATCATTCTTTATATATTAATCTAAATAACTGATTGATCTGGTGTCTTGTTTAACCAGTCATTTGACCCATTACACTTTTTCCTTTAGCGTTTTAGATATATTCACACTATCATTCTTAAATTTTCATTTTTACAAGCACTCAATTCTTTTGCATATTTTATGTCATTCATTTACTAAACCTTATATTGAGAATCAAGCCCTGAGTTAGGGATATAAGACATAGTTCTTACCTTCAAAGAGCTCTTGGTCTAATAAGGGAAATAAACATTGAAATTCTTGCAGTTTTCAAATTGCTATAATAAAAACATATGTAGGATATGGTGGGAATATAAAACAGAAAGTGGTGAAGTTTATTTGAAGAAGGTCAGAGTAGTTGGGAAAGGCAGAAGTATTTCAGTAGAATCTTGAAGGTTAAGTAGACATATTCCAGATTTAAAAGGATGTGAGAAGTTATACTAGGTAAAGGTACTAGTGTGTACAAGGACAGTGACATGAAATCACTTAGTGCTTTGAACTCAGTGTGATGTGCTGAGGCAACTACAATTTGTAGGTGAAGTGGTCAGAGAGGTAGGTAGGGGTGAGAAGATAGAGGGTTGTTTTATCTTTATTATGTAGGCAGAGAGAAATAATAATTGCATACTTTAATTACATTCATATATCAGATGTCCTGGTATATTAGTAACATACTTTTATGTATGTTCTATGTATGCCTATCTAAAAATAGATATTTTGTGTGAAAGCCTTTCATCAGTGGAGTATAAGTACAATTCATGCTTTTGAAAAATAATGTTAAGTATAGAGTAAAAGATTAAAGCAAGGATGACACAGAGTCCACTTGAAAGTTGTTGCAATGGCCACTATAAAAGATGATGAGGCATGGATTACTGCTATGCTGGAGTAAGAAGAGGAAGAAACAGGCTGAGGACTGTTTAAGCCATTGATTCAGTAAGATTCAGTGACTGGAAGTGTAAAATGAGAAAGACTTCAAGATAATTGGTAAGGATAACTGGGTGGATTTGGGAAGTCACTTATTGGGATAGAAATTTCATGAGATAGAATAGGTTGGAGACAGGACCAGTGCTAAAATGTAGAATCTGCGGGAGGTAGGATATTGTGAGTTTAGTTATGGTGTTGATGGAAAATCCAGGTGGAAAAATCTAGTACAATGTTTCTCGAAGTTTAATGTGCATACATATCACCTGGGGATCCTATTCACGTGCACATTTTTGTACACTAAATATGAGGTTGACTTGAGGTTCTGCAATTATGACAAGCACCCTTGGGATATGGCCATGCTATCTGTCCAGGGATCACCCTTTGAGTAGCAAGGATTTAGAGATAGTCAGATGTAATACTCAGCAAAAAGATAAGAGCTGGAGATACACATTCATAAGTTCTCAGCATATTGGTGGCAGCTGAAGCCAGACTAATGATTATTTATATAGCTTTAACATTAAAAACAAATTTCTTTCCTATAAAGTCAAAATCTGAAAGACTAAAAAAAAGTTGCAAATTATGTCGTTCTGACAGATTTAATATTTTGTATATAGTATTTTTTTCATTATTTCTACCTGGTTCTCATTTATCCTATCAACCAGAAACACTCTTATTTGCAGGGTATTTGTTTGTTTGTTTGTTTTGTTTTGTTTTTTGAGAGAAACCTGTATGTATTTTACATGGAATCTAGTAAGCTAATAGATCTGTCATATGAAACCAGTGAAGCCTAAATCCTTTGTAAGTAAGAAATATATCATTCCTTTACCAAGTAGATGAAACCTTTCTCAAAATATGATAAAAACACATTGGCAAGTGAGGGAGCCCAAACATTCATACCGGTAGTACTTTAACCCATGAAAAGAACATGAAATGAGAACATAAAACATGAGTCTTGGGCCTGGCGCGGTGGCTCACGCCTGTAATCCCAGCACTCTGGGAGGCCTAGACGGGTGGGTCACGAGGTCAGGAGATCAAGACCATCCTGGCTAACACCGTGAAACCCCGTCTCTACTAAAAAGTGCAAAAAATTAGCCGGCCATGGTGACCGGTGCCTGTAGTCCCAGCTACTTGAGAGGCTGAGGTAGGAGAATGGCGTGAACGTGGGAGGCGGGGCTTCTATTAAGCCGAGTTGACGCCACTGCATGACAGCCTGGGCGACAGAGCGAGACTCCTTCCCCCCCACCAAAAACAAAAAACAAAAAACAAACAAACAAAAAACATGAGTGTTAGGACTGTTATCTTTGGAGTGAAGACATTTGAAATAGAGGCTAGGAGAAAAAGCCAAGCTAGCTATGCAAGTTAAGGATTGCTGGAGAGGGTAGAAATAGTGTATGGAATTCACCAAGTTAATGCAAAAAAAGGAAAAAAAAAGGGTTTCAGGGAAGAGTTTGTACATAAACCAAGTCAATGAAAGTAAGATGGGTCCAAAATCATTGCACTTAGAAGTTTTGTAGTTATGCAGTTGGTGGCCATTTCCAGGGCGATTTCAGTAGAGAGAGACGGTCAGAAGAAGCCAAATCGCTGTGGCTTGAAGACTATATTGGAGATAAGGAATTAGAAGGAATGAGGGTTTTGTTTGTTTGTTTGTTTGTTTGTTTAAGGAATGTCATTTTGAACCGTGCAACAGCAAAAGGGTCAATTCGTGAAGTCTAATTTTAAGAATTATATTTTAATTTCAGTATATTCAACTTTGAGGTCAATTAGTTTTACTCTCTTTTGTGAGATGTGGGAGACTCCAACTCCTTAGGAGGGAGAAAAAAAGGTATCTTGGAAGTAGAGACAAGGGTTTTAGTTTTTGATTTGCCGTTAATAATCCATTTAATCGAACTAGAAAAAGACTACTAAAGTCACCAAGTCTAAATTTTGTATTTCCATTTATTCCCCATCTTTCCTTTTTTAACAGTAAATCAGTTGAGATAAGAACCACTTCACAGGTAGAGCAGGGATAATACTTTATTTGATCCAATGAGCCATCTGCTTTAATTATGTCATTTCTTAAAAGTAAGGCTGCGACCGGGCGCGGTGGCTCACGCCTGTAATCCCAGCACTTTGGGAGGCCGAGGCGGGCGGATCACAAGGTCAGGAGATCGAGACCACGGTGAAACCCCGTCTCTACTAAAAATTACAAAAAATTAGCCGGGCGCGGTTGTGGGCGCCTGTAGTCCCAGCTACTCGGGAGGCTGAGGCAGGAGAATGGCGTGAACCCGGGAGGCGGAGCTTGCAGTGAGCCGAGATCGCGCCACTGCACTCCAGCCTGGGCTGGGCGACAGAGCGAGACTCCGTCTCAAAAAAAAAAAAAAAAAAAAAAAAAAAAAGTAAGGCTGCTTTCTCCAGAACTGCAACTTAGTTTTTGGCAGAAAGTATAAAGACAGACAAAAATTACTCTGTCTCTCATCAGCAATATATTTAAATGCTGCTAAATGAAAATCTGAATTCAACAGATGCTTTCAGGTAGACTGTAGAAATTAAAACTCTGCTTTATTTTCCCTATTTGATCATGCGCTTGTTTAACTTCTTTAGTAACTTTTTCTATGTTGGTGCTACTGCCTAGGCTGCTATTGATTTTAAGCACAGTTTAAACGATATTTTGGTAACCCTTGCTTTCCAGGCACTATGTGCCTGAAAACATGGATGATGTTCCCTACATAGTTATTGAATCAATCAATGAATTATTTTATTAATAAATGCTTTTAGACTATAAGAGATTAGTACTAAACTAGTTAAAATTGTCCATTTTTATGAACAAGTTTTGCATGGCCAACAGGTATTTTGGAAACACCTATGCTCTAATATGGTAGGAATGTTATATAAGGTCATTTGGGTTCATAATAAAACTCACTCAGTGTCTATGTAGGCCTTTTCTTCGAAGTATTATTTTTTAAATGTCGTGAATACATTGAATTTGAGCAGCTTCTGGCTTTTTTTGGTGGAGTCAATGTAAACGTTATACTATATAAGACATACAATCTTAGCTATAGCTATATGTTTTGGAGTCTAGACTGAAAAGTATTCCTTAAAAGTTTAATAGACTTTTTAAGTTTTTGGACTATAATTCATTTGTAGAAAATTGAAATTGAATTGTTTCACTATAACTCCCAAGTGGAAAATCATTTCAGGAGTTCTATGAATAGGTACATTTGCACAATCTGATTGGCTACCCTAAAGGCAGAACCAATTATATTATGCTAATGTGCATATTATGCTCAGAAATCTGAATTTACCATTCTAGTACGTCAATGTATATTGTCTTTTTAAAGAGGTAAGCTTATAGCTGTCAAGTTCTGCATAAAGAGAGGTTTTAAAGATTTGTAATTGTCAGGTTTAGGGAGCTTGAAGCATTCTTACATTTCATAATAATGACTGAATCTTTCCTTTGACAGTAAATACAAAGCTGACTGCAGTGATAACCTTGATTAAGTATTACATGGCTGTGGAAACATTCTGGAAAAGGGTTTTTGTATCTTTATATGAAGTTCATAACAACTGGAGGAAAATTATTTGGAAATTTTCTCATTAAGAGCTTAGCAGAAAAGCATTTTGTTTGTATTGCCTAATAAAATGAAAATAAACTAGTGGATACATAATTTTTCTAGGGCATGTAGTTTATGATCTAAAAGGTTGTGGTGCTTTTGTGATGCCATTTATCAAGGATTTTTATTTGATTTGTTTTATTTTATAGCTCACCAGATAGTTTAATATGAATAATTTTCTTTAAAATTGAGTAAAAACAATAAATGCTGTTAATGATCTTATCTTATATAGGCACCTTATAAACCCTAGGATGCTCTAAACATCTCTTGCTTAAACGAAAAAAAAAAAAAAATGAAAACATATGTATGATAGACTTTTCAATTTTAATTTTAGATGGAGAAACAAATAAATTATTTGTTGGAAATACTCTAATACATGGATTTTTTCCCAAATAATTTCTGGTATGTTAATCAGTGATAAATCAGGTAGCCAGATGGCTATATGTGAGAAATCACTGTGTAAATCAAACATTCTAATCTAAGTTTGAGCAAGGGTGTAGCCTTGAGTTAAAGAAAATTAATACATTTTATATTAGAGCTAAGTTATAAATGGTGATTTTCTTTGGAAATATGATAGCTTATATAATGCTTCTAAAGATTATTCTTAATATAATGATGATAAGAGATATACACTCCAGTTGTAAGCTACCAAATGGGTCACCGTGCCTCTGTCTATAACTGTGATTATTCTTTTGTTTAAACAGTACAGTGTGTCAAGGCAGGAGAGCATAGCATAATTTGATAGGAGAATATAATAAAATATAATGACATTTACTAGTCCCTCATACTCCTACTATGTTATTTTGTTAGTTCGTTAAACGGTTTTCTCTTTCACTTTAATGTTCATTGATCCCCAGTGTATATGAAAGCCTTTCCATAGCTCAACTCTTTAATTTGTTATTTCAGTAATTATTGTTCTTGTGTTATTTGTTAAGTTTTTTTTTTCATTAAAATGTTTTAAACATGGATTGTAATCTATTATGGAAGAATTATATTAACTTTAAAAATCCCTTGCTTTAATTTACAAGGTATTTTCTAATCTCATTAAGGGGGATTTAGCAGCATAACTCTCATTTACACAAAAACAGGCTGGTTGGGCTCTCTATGTGGGAAAATTTGCATCTGCATTTTAAAGCACTAAGCCTTTTTAATATTCCCCTGATAAATCAGCTTTTAGGATTCATCCAGCAAATAGGTGTAGGGAGAAACTGTAAACACTTAGCTAAGTGGTTACAGATACATGAGCAATTAAAAATGAGGTAATTTTGTTTGTGTAAAGGGTTTGGGCTTAATTTGAATCAGAGAACTGTGGAAGGCTGTGCTCAGGGTACAGTACCACCACCGTCACCACCACCACAACAATGAAAACACAATCACTTCTTCAAGGGCAAAAACGGGAAAGTAGTTAGGAGTTATGTCTGCTTTCTTTAACAACTTCTGCTACAAAAATGACAATGAGGAGAACTCTGGAGTACAGTGAATTGAGGAAACAAAATACTGCTTAATGAGATGAGTTGAATACATGCAGATTTTATTCATACTTCATCAGGTGTTTGTATTCTTTCATGGCATTTCAGTTCACTGAAATGCAGTGATTTGTAGAAATGAAATAATATTTAATGAATGGAGAAGGATATGTGATATTTTCTTCTTACTACTTTGGTTGTTTCTTTTGCTATATATTATGGGTCCTTGTCACCTTTTAAAAATTACAAAAAAATTATAGGATTTTATATACAGCAACCTTGCTAAACAATTGTTGAATTTAATTATGAATTTATAGATTCTTTTGTTGCTACATGTAGATAATCATATTGTCTGTGAATAATGGCAACTTGGATACCTACGAGTCTATGGAGTTCTAATTTCTTTTTCTTGTCAGATTGTACTAGCTAAAATTCTTGTAAACTTTTAAAATAAGTGATGGTAGCAAATACTGGGTCATGTTCCAAAGAAAATGCATTTAGTTTTTACTATTGACAGTATCTATTGTAGTCTCTTAGTTTATGTCCTTAATGTATAATTTATACATACATGTATTATATATGTGTGTATATGTGTATTATATATATGTTTATTGATTTACTATGCTTTTTATAAATAGATATAAATTTTATTGGATGTATTTTCTGCATTCATTGAGATGATTATATACTTCTTACTTAATCTATTACTAAAGTACCATATCACTTAATAGGCACAATGTGTTTAAATGGTATTATTATCTTTATAAACTTCTGAATTGCTTGCTTTAGGATATTTATATATGTATATTCATATATATTATATTTATAATGTATATTCATATGTATAATATTCATAATATATATTCATGTATATATTCATATATATATGTATGAGAAAATTGTTTATAATTTTCTATTGCCATAGCTTCCTGGTCTGGTTTTGATATCCAACTTAGAATTCTCCCCAAAAAATCAGTACAAAATCTTTCTCTTATTTCTATTCTTTGAAAAACTTTTAACTTTAGATTATCAGCTCCTCAAATGACTTAGAGAATTTGCCTGTCAAAACCAGACATGTTTTTTAAAGCATGACGTTTTACTAATTATTTCATTTATTTAGTAATTACATAAAAATTTTCAATGTTCTCCTTCCACTTTTTGGTAAGTTTTTGAGTGAACTTTTCTGACATTGAGCATTTTGCCTAGGTCCTAAAAGATATTGTTATAAAGTTTTTCAAAATATCATTTCACTTTTCTTTTAATTTCTATCACATCTCTAATTATGTTTCTTTTTTCATTCACAATATGGTTTTTATGACGTATCTCCCATTTATTAACTTTGCCAGCTATTTGTTAATATTAATTTTCTTGAGGTTTGGAATGTTATGATCCTCTGTTATACCAGAATTTCAAATACATTAATTTCCGCTTTTCAAATTTACTCATTTTACGTCCTTTGCATTTATTCTTTTGTCATTTTAACTTATAAACTTGGATGCTTAGTGCATGAATATTCAGTCTGTTATGATATAATATGATTATAATTTTTTCCTAAGTTGCGTATATACAGTCTTCAAACTTTGATAGGGGAGTGTATCTAATTGTCAATAGTTTTCAGTTCTTTTTTCTCTTAACCATTGTGATTTCTTTTTTGTCCCACATGTTATTTAGATGTTATTAAATTTCCAAGCAATTGAGATTTTCAAAATGTAATATTTTATTTTTGATTTCAAATGCATTTGTAGTCAGAAAGTGATCATTATTAAATTTGTCAGGACTTTTAGTATGTGTTAGGTTTTTGTAAATGTTTCAGTGGTTCTTGGAAAAATGTGCTATTTCCAACTATCCATAACACAGCTCATTTAAGACCATTGAGTTAATCTCCTTAATAAGCTACCTTGTTTACGTACTGCTTTCCTGACATTTTTTCTTTAAATCTGCTTAATCTAACAATTACCACAAGTGTTGTGTTGATATCTTCCACTATAATTATGTATTTGTATGTTAGTATAATAGTTATGTCATTTAAATATATTGAAGCTGTATAAAAGTCCCTCCAAAATTAAGCATTTTATATCTTTTCTGCAGAATTTAATCTTAAATGAATATCTAGTGCTTGTCTCTACTTTTTTCTACTGTTTTGGTGGTGGTGGTTGTCGTCGTCGTCTGTTTTGGTATTTTACCTGGTAATTTACGTTGTTATTTCTATATCAGATGAATTCTTTTTAGAATTTGCCTGACACCTCTTTTTCTGCTGTTTGACTTTTCACTTCCAGTGTTCGTTCATATGTTTCAGTTTTTTTTCTTGTAAATAGCATAAGGCTCATCTGTGTTTTGCTTTATCTAGTCTTGACAATTTTTGTTTGGTCTCTTTATAAGACCCAACCTAGTAAGCATCCCCACTACTCCTTTTTCAGGGAAAATAATTTTTCCTGATTTCCTTACCAAAAGTGCTACTTTTTAGAATCCTGACGTTATGGAAGATAAGTTTTTCAATCTTTCCCCTTTCCTGGGTCCCAGATTGTGTCTGTTGCCTTCAAGATCGGCTTGAGGATTCAAACTAGTGTGCTCCAGATAAGCAAGTGTTCAGGATTTATGTCTCGCACTTCAGGCATTCTTGTAATTTTGGCTCCTGAGGATTTTGTTACCCTTAATTTCCTGCTGGCTAACCCATATATCGAATATTTTTGGGTGATCTATACTGGAACTATCTTTCTCAAAATCAATGATGCTTTATTACCAGAAGCCAAAGGGAATAATAATAAAGCATGCAGTGTTTAAATCTTAGACTCAGAAGTAATTTTAGAAATAATCCACCCACCTTTTAATTTACGTAGGCCCTCAGTTTCCTCATCTGAAAAACAGGAATTCTAAAATCTGCTTTGCAGCGTTAGTTTTTTCATTATAACTAGAATATGTGAAGCCCTTGGCTCATACTTAGCCACACAGGCACTCCATAAATGTAAATTAATAGTCATAAAGTTTTATTTTTATTGAGTATTTAAGTGAAGAATGCCTTTAAAAAGGAAGTACAGATAATGAAACAAACTGTTAACGACACTGGGAATGATTTTAGGTTAAAATGTATAGTTTCAAATTTACAGTGATGCATTGAACAAAATGAAGAAATGTGATATTGTATGGCAAATTAGGCACAGTAATGAAGCTCAACCACTATTCAGCTTTTATAAAAAGAGAAGTGGCAACTTTAAAATTAAGACAAAGCCAATTTTGAAATGCTTTTACTGTCTCAAAGTTTCTACTTGGTTGAAATTAATTCATCGATCTGATCAAGGGTTCATTCCTGTCTTCAGTGGTACTTTCATTCTTTAGTTCTTCATAGCTTTTATTACTCTTAAAGAATCTTCAAGTTCATACTGATGAAACTAAGCGTATGGTACAGCTGCATTATAATACAGTATTGTCTTCTATTTTTTTCTGTCACTATTTTTCTAGTGTAAACTAAGAAAAGACACTTTAGACTTCAGAGCATTTTATAGTTGTGCATGTGATTATGCAAATATGCTTGTGTGCTGTGTCCATGTGATTAACACTATATATACATGTGAACGAGAAAGAGAACTCTGAATAGACTACTTTACCATACTATTTTAAGTCAGTAAGATCTATCTTCTGTCTCTTCAGTTAGGTAAAAATACATAAGCGTGTAACTCCTATTTATGAGCAAGGACCGCCATTCACTCCATTGCTTAAGCTTAATAACCCTAGAATCATCCTTGACTTCTCTGCTTGTTCCTTACATCACGTCCAGCCCGTGAAGACATATTCTCCTCTCTAACACCAAAATACATATTGAATCGTACGTCTTGATTTCCAGTGTGGCCATCCCCCCAAAGCCCTCATATTCCCTCACATTTCTTGGTAGGTCTTGCTGCTTTCACTCTTGCTCTTCCATAGCATATTCTCTGAAGAGCAGCCCAAGGGATGTATTTGAAATCTATGCTAGATATGTTGCCTTATGCCAACACTTCCCCAATATCCTCCTATCACACTTCAATAAAAGCACAGAATCCTTGCAGTGGCCCCTGACTATTCAACTGAAAAAAATCCTCCTTCTCCTCCCCTCCTGCCCTGAGCTCACTGCAGCCATACTGGCCCTGTGGCTGCTGCTGGAATGCTTGCCCCTAGAATATGCACTTCTTTCTTTCAGCTCCTGCCAGTTTCTTTTCCCTAGGCTTGCTTCATTTTACTTTGTGGCACTTATTACATGACATTATATTTCATAATTTTATGTCTGTTTGTTCAGTTTGGATGTTCTTTACCCTAGTGTCCCAGCAGAATTACCTGAGAAGTTATTAAAAATTATACACATTAGAATCACCTAAGACGTTATAAAACATATATAATACGTATGTTCCAAGATGCTGTTTTTGTATATATTTTTCAAAAAATTCAGTAACAATCTCTAGATTAGTAGGGATAGGGGAATCCTAGTCACTGGTAGTTCTTAAAAGATCTTTAGTCAGAGTTAAAAATCCCTGAAAAGCAATATTTGTTTTGTTTCTTTCTCCACTCAATAGGCTATAAGTTTATTAAAAGCCAGGGCATTATCTATTTTGTTCACTGCAGTATTTCTAGTCCTTAGGAAAATATCAGACTCATAGTAGGCTTTCAATAAATATACATTCATAACTTTTAAAATTCCTTAGTGTTTCTCTTATAGGATATGTAAACAAATATGAACCAGTGATATTGACTGTATATAATTCTGTAAACCCTATACCTCTAATTCATTCATCAACCTGTTCACTCATTTAAAAAATATTTATTCAGTGCCTTCAATGAACCAGATAAAATTCTAGACTCTTGGAAATCAAGATTGAAATAAATACATAAATATCTGCCCTCATGGAGCTTATATTCTAATAATCCTGGTGGTAAATTTCTGTAGATGATTGTAATTTTGGAAATTAGAAAATATAAGTTCTTTAAATAATTTTGTATTGTATGGTATATTATCTTCAAGAATAGCCCCTTATTGAGACCAGTCTTAAAATTATTTTAAAGAATACTTCTCCTTTAATTCAATTTAACTGAAGCTGTTATTTTTGTGCTGATGTATAAAACAACTTTTCAAAGTAATTTCAGAAGGTTTTTTTTTCTTAAACTATGACTAATTAAAAGAAAACCAATTTTCTGCAAAAAAAAAATAATAACTGGATTGTAACAGATTTACAAGAAAGACCAACTACATCTGTCTTAAGAAAAGCTCTGATTCTGCAGTATAATGCCAGCTGTAGTGATAGCTTTGGGATATCCCGGGCAGTCATGTTTGATCATTTAAAGGTTCATTTGAATTTTGTACAAACACTCATTCATTTTTTTTTATCTTTTCATTCAACAAATATCTGTGGGTGCAATAAATTACCAGATATTTTGCCAAGTCCTAAGGTTAGAATACTTGTTCTCTGCTATTAAGTTTACTTTATGATAGACGCCTAATTTTGTAAAGAAATAATGTCAAATATGTCAAAAGTAATATAAGACAGCTACTGCAAAGAAGCATATAATATTGAAGCTAGCTCCTACTCTTAAACTGCCAAAATTTCTCCTTCTTTTGACATTCTGTAGCATTCATCTTGTTTTTTTTTTTTTTTTTTTTTTTGTCAACTGACACCGTTTACCTTTATTCTGGTTACTTATCCACTCATGTTATATAGTCCTTTAAGCCCCCTTTGGTTTTCATACACACATATATATAAATACATATGTGTATATATATGTGCGTGTGTATTCTTTGTATATTCTTATTTGTATATGTATGCACATTACATTGCCTACCACATTCACTCCAATACATATATTTTATCAAATTATACAGTAAGAATTAAAATGAGTGTAAAGGTTATAGTCATTCCTACAAATATCTAAAACCAAATACAATAAATCCAAATGTATAACGTCACACTCAAAGGTTGCCAAAGAAGCTAAATAAATTCAAATGAGCAACTCTGGTTATAATTCAAGTATAATATAAAATGATCCAGAAATTGTAATTAACTGGATTCAACCCTGAAATCTCTAGAAAGGTCAAAGTGTCTATAGCAAGTAGTGACTGCTCATTACATTTGGTAAACCCTATAATTTCCCTCTGAGATAAGAGCAGCACAGAGGTTTTAGAGTAAACGCAAACACCTCAGCTTTTGGAATGTAGGCTTTCACAAGTTGCTGTGCATCTTTTAGTCTTACAAGTTAGTGTTTTTCCAATACATGAAAGCAATATCTCAGCATTTAAGGGTCAAACACCTTCAGTTCGGCCTGGTTACCTTCATCATGCAAGTATTTAGGGGAAATTCCAGGAACTTTAAAAACTTTCCCGTCTATTTTCCATCTTTACAACTCTTGGGTGGTTGTCTGGTCCTTTTAATATGGGGAGGCAGATGAGTGTAGGAGCTAGAGTGTGGATTCCAAAGGCACACAGGACTCAATTTGAAACCTGGTTCTCCCACTCACAATTGTACCACCTTGAAAGAGTTAACGTCACTAATCCTTAGTTTCTCTGTCTGTGAAATAGGGATGCACTCTGTATCTTACATGGCTTTTTTAGTGATTACATTAGAAATTCCTTGTAAAGGATGATAGATTTAAAAATGTCAGTTTCCTCTTACACTTTTTTTTTTTTAAACACATTTCATCAATTATTTTGTATTTAATCTCCTGTTCTCTTTTGGTCAGTTTAGGTTATTGCTTCTCTAAACTGTGATTCAAACCTATCAGTGATTGAACAACAACAACAACAAAAACTTATTTAAGTTTAAAAGGGCATTTAAATGCAAAAATGTGAGACTGACATGATCTCAGAATGAAGGGCAATTTCTTATATTGAGAAAATTAACTTAAAATAGAAGTCACTACACTATTTTTGCTCTTCTCATTTCTCTTTGGATCAGACAAAATGTTAGCCTAGATTTGCATTCATGTTTAGGACTGACTAGGTATCTTTAGTGGCTTGTTTTTATTCTGATATTCTTTGAGATTATTTGGGTAATGGACTTAAGAGCTACTAGTGTTGGGGTGGCCAGACCCAAAACCAGGCCATGAGGGGTTTTAGACCCTGGACCCAAGACATGTTCCAAGACTCTTGTACATTATGTCAGACATGCAAGCCCTGCCTCAGCTTTTTCCAACAACTAGCAAAATACCTGCTTTTATTTATTTATTTATTTATTTATTTATTTATTTATTTTGAGACAGGATCTCACTTTGTTGCTCATGCTGGAGTTTAGTGGTGAAAACACAGCTCAGTACAGCCTCAACCTCCTGGGCTCAAGCAATCCTCCTGACTTGGCCTCCCAAAGTGCTGGGATTATAGGCCTTAGCCATGGTGCCTGGCCTTGAAAAATAATAATGGTCGTTTTATTTATGGTAAAAACCTAAAGAGGAAAGTTGTACATAACTTGTAGATTCACTGTTAGTCTCCACAATAATTTTAGTTGAATAGCATGGTTATGGATACTCAGGCCTAAAGAACAATAAAAGATGCATTTTTGTGGCCACAAAATTGTATACATATGATTTGTTTTAGAAGAAGAAGTGCCACGCTAATACTTTAAACTTTTTAAAAAAGACAAAGCTGAATAACCAATTTCATTTATGCTTATAAAAATATCACACCAGCAATAAGGCCTTTCATTCAATATGTTCCTTCTAAGAAATATGCTTATATGACAAATTCAGGGATACTTTTTCTTAACATATTAAATTACATATTTTTAAAAATTATATTTTCTAGTTAACTCATATTAGTATGACTCTCAAAAGATTTTTTTCTGAATATCAGCAATAATTGTAAGAAATAATGTGTTAGCCATAGTATTATATTGAACACAGTCTTATTTACTTGAGTTACCCAAAATAATTGATCCTTAGAAAAAACTCTGTAATACAATTTTAATGACAACCAAATGCCTGAACTTTGGTGCATTACTTTATGAAAGAATACTTTCTTGTGGCATATTTCAGAGACCTCTTGTCACATTTATCCTCAACTAAGATTTGATAATAATTGTTACACTGAAGACCATCTTTGTTGTTTATGGATAAATAAATAGCAGGTATTTCTGGTTTAATGAGGAGATCTTAGTTAAATGAAGAACCGCCTTTAAAAACCCAGTGTCCACATTGGTTTAATGAGAATATATGTTAATATTGCCTTTATAGGCTTGAAATAATTATTTGAATGTGTTATATATCACAATCTTGGTATATGAATATAATATTACTTTATGGAAATTCATTTTTAAAAGTTTAGTGCCTATTTAAATAATTTTTACATATTATACTATGTACATGAATATTGGTTGACTAATATAACTTAGAAAACCATTCAAAAACCTGAATTATAAAGTGAAATTAGTAGTAAAAATAATGATAAAATAACCAGGAAATTTTACATTAAGTATCTAAGAAAGCATTTTTCAAGTGAGTTAAAAACAAATTATTTGTACATGTTATCACTTAATGTCTAAAAGTACAGCTGTTGAATTCAACAGTCCTAGATTCAATATCACTTATCACTTATGTGACTTCAGGCATTTCCTTATATAAGCTGAGAATTTCTCAAATGAGAAAAGGTACAATCATTTCTAAATAACAAGATTATTAATCAAGATAATGTTTGTACTGCAATATCCTAGGCAAAGAATAAGCACTCAATAAACAATACTAGGTAATAATGTTAATAAGTATAACTTTAAAACAGGAGAACTTATATGATAAAGAATTTTTGGAAATCTGCATACAAAAAAAGTTGAACAGCTTTTTTTTTTCTTTAACCTTCCCCAGAGCTTTTTAAACGCTAATGTGCATTGTGACTCTTTTGAAATTCTACAATTTCTAGATTAATTAGCTAGCTCTTCCCTAATCTCCTTCCCCCCACCCCCCCAACCCCCCACAGAGCATCTCTTGGGACTTGTATTCTTCCTACACACTTTCTTAAATGATTTCTTAGGTAAACACTTACCTATTAATCATAACATATGCGAAATGTATATTGCTTAGGTTTTCAACTTTTTTTAAATTAAGTACTAAACGTCAAATGTCAGAGTAGCGAATGTTTAAACAACTTTGTTCATGGACATGACAGTCAGCTAGCTAACCAGAATAAAGTTTTCTAACTACATCAAAATTGATATTTCCATTCTAGAAGTGCTCATAAGCATCAGAGCATAATATTCAATTAATACTTTCCAATATTAGTAATTATTTGTTAATAATGGAGGTTTATTTATTTACAGTTGATTTATATTACAAATTATAGTGCTTATGCTCATAAATCTATTTAGATTTTAATTGTGTATAAGTTTGTAATAAAAGAATTATACAAACTGAGAAGTGGCAAGATGGCTATGAAGAAAACCACAATATTTTACCCCCTAATATGTTTGAAGTTAGAAGCATCCTCAAGGTCTCTCTGATCTCCTCTCCCAGAACCCTTGGTCGCTCCCAGAGCACTGGATGAGACTGTTCTCCAAGGTTCCCTTATCTACCTAGAAACCAGAAACCCAAGGAAGAACACAAATGTCATTACTTTCCCTCCCTGAAATGTCATTATCTATCACAGAACAGAAGAGTGAGGAATGCAACCACATCTGGATGGATTTTTTACCACAAAATAATGCTGCCTCTGGGGCTCATTCAAATTCCAAAGAGAATTATTTACAAGTTAATTTTTGTCTCTGGGGTCCATTCATTCTCCCTTATTATCATTTATTGCCCCTGAAAGAATTGTCTATATTCCCCATCTCCTCCCTCCCCCGAAGGGTTTATAAGCTTCTATACAATAGATAATGATTCTCCTGTTATTCCATCATGCTATGCATATTAAAATAAATGTTATATGACTTATCTCCTATTAATCTACTTTTTTTTCCAGTTGGTTTTTCAGCAAACCTTCAGAGGCTAAAGGGAAAGTTTTTTCTTAGCCCCTACAACTATTATCTTGCTCTACAAAAAAAAAAAAAAAAAAATAGTATGTATATATACATTACTAATGTTAACAAAATATCAGTGAGATCTGTGGAGGCAAAAGGAGAACTTTATTTTCTGGAAAAAGATATCTGCAGATTGGGGACGCACAGTCTTCAGTACAAGTGAAAGTGTGCTCTCCGAAGAACTAAAAGAGGGTCTGGCTTAATCAGGGGAAGTTCTTGCCCAGGTTCTTAATCAGGTTCATTTATGCTTATAAAAATTCAAACTCTTTCTGTTCTCATTGCTCAAAACAGTCAGGCCTTGATTGGATGATGTCCAAACTCCAAACCAAAGTCTCGGTCAGATGTTTCTTTCAAATGGCTGGTAGTGGGTATAGGGAAGATCCAGCCACAATTCACTTTGGCGCCAACAATAGAAACTGATTTGGCTTGACTGTGGAAAGGGAGGTCCTGTAACACTTTTACAATATCTTTCTGAGAACACAGAGTGTGTTACCCCTGCCTCACCCAGCTATGGCTGCCTGGGTTTTCTTTAACCTTGAGCCCTTTAGTTAGCCATGGGGGAGTCCATTTTGTCTGTTGGTCTGGGGCATGCTTCAACACTAACATATTCATTATAAAAGCAGACTGTTGACAAAGATCATTAGATATTGTGTATAAGCTTGGAATTTAAGCCTTGGAACTCAAATACTGTCTTCACCTTGTGTTATATTTATTCTAACATGGTAATTTAATATATCAATCATTTCATATACTTATTCTAATTGTTCTGCCTGTCCACAGTTTTGGAAAATACACCTTCCACATTGCACAAGAGGAATTCATACAAAGCTAACTTCCCTTTGTCTTCGGTGTAACTCCTGGCTCTTTAACAAAATGTAAGACTCTTCACAGCCTTGCAAATGGCCACTCTCCATCTACACCTTCAAAGCTTCCATGTACTTCATCACCTAATGCTCTGTCACCACTTAGGTTTTTATAGATCCCTGCACACTTTAGGTTATTTTATTTGTTTGCCTTTGTGCTTTTGTGTAGTGTTCTTATAGGCAGCTACTCCAACTCATTGTTTAAGATTCTGCTTAGACATCACTTGTTCTAGAAGCGTTCTTTAACCACTGAATCACAAGCTGGACTTAGTGTCATTCACCTATGTTCCCTTTTAACACTATTACTTCTGTTACTTGAAGTGAACATGCTGTATTCTAATAATCTGTTTGAGTGCCTTTTTGTTCCCAAAAATGTCAGCTTTTTGAGGGCAAATATTGTTGCTCATTAATTCCTGGCATCCCTTTGGTATCTTTCTTGATCTATGGTGATTACTTGTGATTGACCTCACTAAGTGTTGGAAATATTTCCATTAGGTGGTTTAACCTTAAAAATCTTTGAACCCTCCAAGTTTCCCTTGTAATATCTAAGAGTGTTTGATCTGCTAAGTCAGTATTTCTATGTGAATGCTATTATATAACATTGAGAGATTGTCCTTTCAAATCCTAACCTTCCCTTTCCCAAAGATATTAGCTCACCCACTGATTTTCTGAATTATTCTAATACCAACTGCAACTTATTCAGTCTCTTGCTGGTAATGAACTTCTCAGACATGCTGAGCCCACTAATATCTTTTGAATTCTTATGTTCTCTCTAAGCCCCCTTTCTGGGTAGAGTCTCAGAATGTTCATCAGCCCCCACAGTGATCAAATTGATCTTCATTGACATGACCAAAATCATGCAGAGGGTACTATATTAGATAATTAAGAAAAAAACAGGAAGTTGAAAGGAATATTTAGTTTTTAATATGCACTAAATTTTTATCCTGTTACTTTATGCCTTAATCTGAGTCAGTTATTCTTATGGCATCATCTTTCCATTTCCCATTGTTAATTGTGCTAAAATTCTATTTCTAGAGCCTCTTTATAACAAGAGATCTCAGGTTGAAGATACCAGTGAAGGCTAGGGCACATGTTGTCATGAATTGTCCTGTGTATTTTAATTATCTTTAAATATCTAACTATGGAAATGATGACGTCTTGTGCTTAAAGAAGTCACTTCCATCCACCCAGTCATATTCCAGGCTTCTACCAGCAAACAAATGCTCATATCTTCCTACGCTTGTGCAGTGTGCCCCATCAGATTTGTAGCCAAAGTCAAGTTTCCCTTGAGTTGCACACAATTCTGCATTCAGGAATAATTTTTTTTTTTTCTTTCTGCAGTCCTGGAGGGGGTGGGAGAGTGGAGAAAGGGGCTGGGGGGAGGGGGAGGAATATAAATACCCAGGAGAGAATATTGCAATGCTTTAGTTGAGCCTGGCAGGTATGAAGAGTTGTATACTGCACATAAGGCAGAAATTTCATTTTTATCCATTTTTTGTCACATTTTCTTTACTGAACAGAAGGAGGAAAAAGAGAGAGTATGACTTCGTACTAATTAGAAAAATAAAGATAAAAATAGACATTTTGAAATTGGACATTTCATGGGCACCATTTGTTCTCTCTTTCCTTTCTGTTTTTATCCAGCACTGCTTTTCTTCTGGTTTCTTCCCCTCCCTCACCTCATTTTATCAGCTGTCTTGAGCTGCCTCTGACCTATCTCACAGTCATGAGATGTGGCAACCACAGGTGTCAGCAGCTCTTCACAGCTGGTAAAGCCATGCTTTCACTTGATTTCCCCCCCATTAAAAAGAAAAAACAAACAAACAAACAAACACCTGTTTTGACTCTTGTCCCTTCCTTTTCTCCAATGGCAAATTAAATTGACAAGCTGGCTGGACAGTGGCAGAGGGGACTTAGTTTTCAGTCAAATTAGTTTTAAATCTCCTTTTTGCCAGTGGTTTCTCTTCCTGTCATTTCCTCTATGTATGTTTTTGACAGCTGGGATTATTTTTATTCCACATTCCAGTCTCTGCTTTGTAATAGCTATTTTTTTTTCCACCTCCCAGTTTTAACTAGCAGTAGGATGACTATGTCTGACCCCTGTATTTAGCTATTTCCCCACAGTTACAAATATCTACATTGGATTTCATTCATTCTCTAGGAACATAAATTTCCACAACATGCCAATGCTGCCAGATGTTGGGGCCAAAGATATGAATAACACATGGCTCCTGTTATTGAATAGATCAGTGTATAATACCCAGCTAGACACAAAACAGTTGACTATGGAGAAATGCTAGGAGACGAAACTGTAAATCGTGAATGGATAATCCTTTAGGTTACATGTAAACTGTCACATAATATGTCCTGCCCTAAGACTTAGGATTTTCCTTGTGCATTTCCAGATGATAGTAGGTAGGATCTTTGAAGACTGCTTTGTACAAAGAGTTTTTTTTTTTTTTTAATCTTAAGATTGTGCTTTTTATAAATATATTTAAAAAAAACTCTGCATTTAAAAGGAGAAAGATTTAAAAAAGAAGGAAGAAAAACACAAGTTGGGGGAAACTATGCTAATTTTGGATTTAAATGAAATCAAAATTAGAATATTGCGTAAGAATCCATATGTTAACCTTCACAAAGATGGGGAGAACTTAGAAGAGGAACTGTCCCTGAAGCGTGGAGGGAAAAGGAATGGCTTGGTGAATCCCACTTTCTGTAGTTGACAATAAAGGAACCATACGTTTGAGCTCCAATTATTTCTGTTATGGAAGATAAAGAAAAGAATTTAGCAACAAAATAAATTTGTTGATCGTCTGCTACATGATGAAATCATATAAAATGTTTTGACAAACATATTATTTCATCCATATTAGCATTCTGTAATGGTAATATAAGCACCATTACATATTAGTAGCCATTACATATTAGATCATAATATGTGATATGAGATATGAACACTCCCCCTTCTTTCTTTCTTTTTTTTTTTTTTCTTGACTGATGAGAGGTGGTGGTTAGGTAAGTTTAATAGTTAATACTGGTATGGACTAGAACCAGATTTTAATGGAAGCTTTTTGACTTCACTCTTCCCACTAAAGTAATTTCTGAAGGAGATTTCAAAAATATCAGTGGTACAATCTAGGAGTATGCAATTAACACACTATGGGTCATTCTAATGAAAGTGGTGTAAAAGTGAAATACTGCCCTTATATTTTGACTTATCTTTTGTATTATCATCAGTCACCTGTTATTCAGGACAAGTTGCATTAAGCACTGCATTAATCATGGGACTATTCAAGGTGTTGTACCAAGATAATTTCATAGGCTAAGGCTGAACTTTCAGTGAGTTTACAATCACAGGTGGTTATAGAAGTTCAGAATAATAATATTTAAAATTTATGAGCAATTAAGTGTGTTAGGCCCTGTAGCAAGCTCTTTACATAGACTATCTCATTTAATTCTTAAAATAGCCCACCAGATAGGTACTGTTTCTATTGCTGTTTGCAGATGAGAAATTTGAGCTTCATGTAAACAACTTGTCCTGTATTCTTGAATTATGTATAGTCACTTAGAATGTAGGGTCAGAAAAATGTAATGATGTGTACTAGTCAGGTCACAAAGAGAAAAAAAAGTACATTTTATTAGATTGATAAACGTTTCTTTTTAATGATGGAGAGAGCAGTACCATGGGAGTTAGATGTCTGGAGTAGAGCTGCTAGAAGGAAAATTCTAACCCTCTTTGATTAATCTATTTATTAACTATGTGACCTTGGGCACATGATGACTGCTATACTCAATTTCCTATTCTCTAAAATGTGCAAAGTAATAATTGACACCCATTAAAAACACCAACGAACACGTGTATCCACATCAGCATATCCTCATATATCCAAAAGTGTTATTTGTTCTTGTTAAGTAAAATTGCAGGGAGAAAAAAAATATTCAAACAAAAAAGGTTAATATTTAGACACACAGGATTAACTTTTTAAAATTCAGATTTTATTTTATTTTTTATTTTTATTTTTTTTAAATTTATTTATTATTATTATACTTTAAGTTGTAGGGTACATGTGCATAACGTGCAGGTTTGTTACATATGTATACTTGTGCCATGTTGGTGTGCTGCACCCATCAAACCCAAAGGATTATAAATTATGCTGCTATAAAGACACATGCACACGCATGTTTATTGCAGCACTATTCACAATAGCAAAGACTTGGAATCAACCCAAATGTCCATCAGTGACAGACTGGATTAAGAAAATGTGGCACATATACACCATGGAATACTATGCAGCCATCAAAAAGGATGAGTTTGTGTCCTTTGTAGGGACATGGATGCAGCTGGAAACCATCATTCTTAGCAAACTATCACAAGAACAGAAAACCAAACACCACATGTTCTCACTCATAGGTGGGAACTGAACAATGAGATCACTTGGACTCGGGAAGGGGAACATCACACACAGGGGCCTATCATGGGGAGGGGGGAGGGGGGAGGGATTGCATTGGGAGTTATACCTGATGTAAAATTCAGATTTTATTATATCTCTTCTAATACTTCTTCATAGTTCAGACTTAGCCCCTCCTTTTTCATATGCCTCATTATTACCCAGCCATAAAATGGCTAACTTGACATATTTTCTTTGAGCAGCAAGGAAAATAAAAAGATTTGGGCCCTAGGCAAAGTATTATATTAATGTACTTAATGAAGAAAGAACTAAAATTATTTGCAAATGACAGAAAATGGCCTATATCTTTAGAGTATATTGTGAAGAATTAAATTAGGTTTACTCTAGGCTTCAAACTTCATACTTCTGTAGCATTTGAGCAGAATGAATTATAGTAAATGATTTTTTTAACTAGTTCACTTTTAAATTTAGGATTTATTTTTAATTCTGGCTTTCTCTTTTCTCCGTACTCTTTCCAATACTTGATTGCTTATATGCATTTTTTAACTGGTGGCCATAAGACAGTGAGTAACATAGCATAGCAGTGGTGGAGAAAAGTCAGAAATGACCTCTTCAGGGGCACCCTGGCTTCCCCTGCTGCCAATCAACTGAGCTCACACTGAGTTTGACCCAGAAAATTGGTCGGGTTAAAAAAGAAAGCAGAAAATGTCTTCTTTTTTTTTCCCCCCCTTCTTTCAAATGTGTATTTTTCAGACCTTGGGCTTAGAAGGAGAAGAAAGTTTTAAAAGAATTTAAGCCTAAATTTCCTCTTGGATGTTAATTTCAAAAAAGAACTTAAACTGGGAGAAAGAAAAAATTAAAAATGAAATGGTCAAGCTTATTAATACGCCCAAGGACATTTACTAGTGCAAGTGAGTGCTTAGCATGTTTGCTTCTGGGATGCTCCTGGGATGAACCCAGGAATTGAAACGACACCTCCTTTTTTTGAAAACATGAATTGCTCCAGTGTTAATATGTACTCCACTTTTTTATGAAAGGAAGTGATTATTTATTTTAGATGAAAAAGTTTGACTTTTGGAAGGAATGATATTAGACCTTACTAACAGGAAGGAGATGTGTAAAGAAATATAACCTTATTAAAACATACAAAAACAAAAAAATGCACTATTAATTTTGACCGTGATCTCTCACTTTACACCCTCATCAAAATGTGGTTAACAGTGTACTTATTCCCACTGTGCTCTGTGAGAAAGGAAAGGATGCCGCAGAGAATATTCAACTCTGGGTCAAAGGGACTTGTTAAGGGTAGTCTAACCTTGTCTTTGCAAGATGTTTTTTTTTTTTTTCCTCTAGTTTTTCCTGCAGTAAGTCATGAGAATATATTAGCAGTAGAGATTTACCTCCACATTATTTAGTTTGCTGGTATTCTTATTTTTAGTGGAACTTTTTGGAAACACTTTTCTTTTAATGTAATTGTGATGTTTTCCCTCATCACGTAATTCAGTTAGGTATTTGGTTAATCACTGGGTGCTTAATGTCAAAATTCATAATGGATCTGTAGTGTGGCACCTCTCTTCCTTTCTTCCTTTCTGAATACCCTAAGCAGCATTATGCTGTGTACTGACCATGAGAAAATGTGAATAGGACAGTTGGTTTGGTGGCACTGGCACTTATAGAGGAAAATAATTCTTCTGATAGAACATATATTACATTTTGTGGTGGAGAATTATGATTATAGGCATTTAAAATGCATGGAATGTTTCTGCTATACCTACGTGGTCCAGAAGGCCTTTTCTATCCTAGGCTTATTTACTACTAGAACTCCAAATTTACCATGTCATTTTAACACATTCTTGGGGGCTGACAGAGCTGGAAATACTTTCATAGGCTAATGTAAGTGGACACACAGAAGTGCCAAAGTGCATTAGGAAAATAGAAATCTATTCTGCTTCACGGTTGAATTTACCCTTCTCCAGAGACTGAATTTATTTGCATATTTTATTTCAAATATATGTGGGTTACACTGAAAGAGGTTTTAAATTAAATAAATGCCACGATTAAATGATAGATATAACAATGGCAAATCTGGTAGCCCATCATGAATTCTCCTTTTCATAGGAATTCGAGCATTTGTTACTTTTTGGTGAAAAAGATACATATTTTATAAAAATGAGTAAAATTGTATTAGAAAAGTTTGGTCAGCTGAAAAGCACATTTAACATTATTGTGTACATTATTAACACATGAGGATAATTAAAAGATTAATAGAATTAAAATATAGGTGTTTTATACCAAAATTGATTTTTCTTTTTCTAAATATTCTTTCCTGAATCTGTACATGATTGTCTTCTGCTAGATATCTTGAAATATTGCAGACACTAGGAAAAGTATACAGGTGATCTTACTATTTAAATAAAAGAAATATGGAAACTTGATTTATGAATAAACAAACGAACATGCATTTATTATTGCCAAGACTTGGAGAGCTAACTCAGCTAAAATGCACAAAAGCTATTTGGACCGAAATTTTTAAAATACTCTTTTACAAATGTCAAATAAATACAAATCTAGATATGTATAGTTATAGAATATGAATGCTTAATTTCAAAATAATTATGAACAGCTTTGTTATTTTACCATATTCTTTAAAAATGATAATTTGTAAGGAGAAAGAGAATATATAGATGGAAGTCACTTCTAATAATGAGTATGTCATCTTTAGGGTTTGTAATTGTGGCTTAGATTCATACATACGTCTTAGTGATTGACTTCTTGAGTTTGTTTATATATAGCCTGGCATTAAACTATTTTTTATTTGGGCTTGATGGTAGATTGGTATTTTGCATTCACAATGCCGTTATTTTGCCTCCCCCACCTGCTATCCCCACTTAGTTCTCAGTGTATAATAGTAGAAATATCATAGCCAAAAATAAACATAATAAACAGAGCTTAGGTGCCAAATATGTTATTTTCAACTTTCCATCTTCACTCATGTATGTTTGTATGCCCTTAATTTCAAAATGCCAGGCTAGTGCTTAACCAGGCTCTAACAAAAATGCAAACTGTCAAAGCAAGTACAATAGGAAGTCAGTTAAATGGCATGAAGGTATACCTAATCACCCATAAAGTAGAAGGAGATTAATATAGTGATGTGTAACATGACTACCATAAAATCTATTTGGAGGTGCTCAATAGATAACTATTAAATTGAATTGTACGATTTCAATTCTTTTGCCTTTGTTTTGCTTCTTACTTTTCAAACATCGTGAATTTTCAGACTAATGAAGCCTGACTCTCCAGGATATTGAAATATATTAGGCAGTGGTTCTCTAAATATCAGATTCTAAGTCAAAGCATTGTTTTGTGATTTTTCTAAATGTTAAAAACTGAGATAATAGTTATTTTATTTTATTTTTATTTTGCCATACCAAGGATGTTATGGTATATATGTGTGGGAGTGTGACCACTGTCTACATAAAAATGTAATGCATAATTTTTTTATCTAGACTTTGTTGTTAAACGTTTGATATTCTAGACCAGGCACAGTTGTTCATGCCTACAATCCCAGAACTTTGGGAGGCCGAGGTGGGCAGATCACTTGAGGCCAGGTGTCCGAGACCAGCCTGACAAACATGGTGTACTAAAATTACAAAAATTAGCTGCTAGTGGTGGCGCATGCCTGTAATCCCAGATACTCAGGAGGCTGAAGTTTGAACCCAGGAGGCAGGGGTTGCAGTGAGCGGAGATCGTGCCATTGCACTCCACCTGGATATCACAGGGAAACTCTCTCAAAACAAACCAGAACAAACAAAAATGTTTTATTTATTGTTTTCCAGAGAAGAAACATGTTATTCTTTCTCTCTACATATAAATACCTATGCGTGTATATCGAACACATATATATATATGTATGCGTGTGTGTGTGTGTATATATATGCCTTTTAATTGTATATGAAAATAAATATATAATTGGACAAAGGGAAGAGAAAAAGAAAGAATAGTGGCTTAAAGCAGTTGTTGATTATGGGAAGTTCAATTGCCCCCATTCCATTCTCTCCACACTTTTTTTTTTTTTTTTGAGACAGAATCTTGCTCTGTTGCCTAGGCTGGAGTGCAGTGGCGTGATCTCGGCTCCCTGCAAGCTCCGCCTCCCGGGTTCACACCATTCTCCTGCCTCAGCCTCCCGAATAGCTGGGACTACAGTTGCTGGTTACCACGGCCGGTTAATTTTTTGTATTTTTAGTAGAGACGGGGTTTCACCATGTTAGCCAGGATGGTCTTGATCTCCTGACCTTGTGATCCTCCCGCCTGGGCCTCTGAAAGTGCTGCTATTACAGGCGTGAGCCACACTTCTTTTTTCCTCGACTAATGAGGCATATTGATCACACAAAATAAAATAAATGGGAGAAAAAATATATCTTTATTTTTCTACTCATTAATCTCTCATTTATTTGTGTATCCATTAATCTTTCCCTTACTTCATAGAAAGTCGCTCATGTAAATGAACTATCAATCTGTGGTACCAGGTTAACAGTACAATGCTATAACAAAAATAATAAATTAAATGATTTATAATGATTCTGAATTAGAGTAAAACATTTTAGTTCCGTTCATTTCAATATCAGGTTTTCTGTACATTGAATGGGCTCTGGGGCAAAGATTGCAGTGTAAATCCTATCAAATTGCTTTTTCTATATAAGATTTTATATCGTTTTTATACCATGCTTATTTACATAAGCTCACTATGATGAAGAAAGTCTATTAGGATAAACAAGTTCAGTTAATATGGTCTAAAAACAAAATTTAATCCTATCTTCTGATAACTTCATGGATTCCTCCATTTAGGCCTTTTTCTTTTCTAAGTTCCCCATTTTCTCTCTACTTAAAAGTATCCAAATCTGAGCTTTTTATTTTGTTAAGGTCTTTAATGTTACTTGCTATGCCATCCTGCACCTATGTCTTGTGTTTTCCTTTTCCACCAATATTTTCTCCTTGCTTATTTAACTTTTTAATTAAATCCTGCCAAAATCCCTTTAGAGTGGCATTGCATGTTTGTTGGCAGGCTGCAGTTTGCTGTGCTGCTTCAGCTTGAGCTCAGGTACAAAAATGTTGATATTTACAAAGCATCCTGTAAAAGTCAATATTGTACCACTAGAGCCTCTAGGTTGTCAAGGCTAACCTCCGACCCAACACTCAGATAGGGCTTAAAAGTATCAAGGCTTAAAGGAAACCTCAAGCACTGGGACACATACTTCAGGTTATTCCTGAATCAGAGAAAGTTACTAAGGAAGTGAATATCTGAACACAGAATTGAATTTCCTTCCATCTTTTCTTTAAATCACTGTTTTTTGGTTTTAATTTGCTAACCTTGAAAGTGCCCATCTGAATATCTCCCAGTTTTAAGCGCTATGTTGAAGTCACTTTACATGTTAATAACAGTCGTAACCTCCCCAAATGTTTTTATTCATATGCTATCTAAATTGTAATCCATTAGCGGCACTTATTTTTAGTAAGAGTAGAAACATGCAACATTTTACGTTCGATGTGTCCTTTGCATTGATTTAAGGAATCCATGAGAGATATGTGGTAAATTCCTTGGTGCAATTTGTAAAGAATAATTAATGAATTGCCGAATTGCATTTTTGAGAGTTAGTATTGATTTACATTTAAGAGTAAACAATCGATGTGACATTATTGATTAGTAATATGAATACTAAATTTTTAATGTAATTTCCCCATGTTATATGGTTTTGTTATTTTAATACTCTACCACCTAATTCTTTAAACTCCTGTTGAACATTTACCCTATAGGCTTTGTAATAAAATTCTACCAAACAATTATAATTCTCTTTTACTCTTCTCTAACGGTTATATCTATCACTTCACTGGACATTAGGCTATAGATTCTACCATAATTGTGGACCAGGTACGGAACAGTTCCTGCTTAGTTGATTTTAGAGTCATCATACTACTTTCTCAGAAAACACTGTTGAATTGTACTTTACCCATTCTCTATAGTCTAAGGACTATTGGAAATTCATTGGGAGAACTAAAAAGTAATTGGAAAAGGCACAATAGTCATCACATTGCTATACTTTAAAATTATTTATTGTGGATTTTTTTTTATTTTATAACAAATTTCCCACACCTATAAAACATTTATTAAGATAATAATAATCAATAAAAGCAACTTTATTACCAGATTCTCAACTTATTTTCTCCCCCTATTGCATTATAACACAATGTAAATGCAGGAAGGAAATGAGTTTAAGTCCAGGCCCAAATTAATGTTCTTCTAAAGCAGTTTAAGAATGTTCACATATAATCAAAAAACAAACAGACAAAAACACTGATATTAAATTCTGAGAAGCAGTATCAAAAAGAACAGCAGATGACTAAAATTTTATTAAAACCCAAAATTTCAAAAACAAAAAAATTGATTTAAGAAAACTGCAAATTAATGTCAACCACTGGGAAAACTTTATAATGAGTTTTCAGATTTTTGTTTTTTCAGGGAGACAGGAAAAAAATGCATGTCTGTGGTCTATGTAGTACAACAGAATGATTTTCTTGATATGACACTCTTAAGTGAATCAAGAGTATACATGTACTTATTTTAGGGTAGCCTCTATGAAGATGCATTTTTAATATATTGTATTGGCAATCACTTTTCCATTCTCTTCAAACCCCTTGAAGTTCTAACTTACCACTGGGTTAAGTTATTCTAGTTATTATACTATCTATAAGATTGCATGTGATGTTCATAATGCCCTCCTTAATTTCAAAGAACTTAACTGGTATCTAGTTGCCCACCTATCACTTATTTTGTTTTCTTCTGCCTTTCTTAGTGTCCATTGTTAATGTTTCTACTTTGATATTTAACATTTTTTTTTTCTTTGTAGCAAGGACAAAATATTCACAAAATATTCCCATGACCTTGTGATTAGAAGTCATATTTGACCCTAAAGAGTGCTTCTTAATGTTAATGTACATGTGAAACTTGGGGAGTTTATTAAAATGCAGTTTTGATTCAATGGGTCTAAAATAAAGCCTGAGATTCTACATTTCAAATAAGATTCAAAGTGATTAATATTTTTGAAATGGCCTGGTTATCTACAGTGCCACCTGAAGTTCTTTGTCTCATCGTTGAGGAAATCAAGGACATGGTCACACCAAGTGTGAGGTTAGAGCAGAAGTTTAATAAGGGAAAGAAAGAGAGAAAGCTCTCTGCTGCAGAGAGGGGTCCTGAAAAAAAGGGTTGCTATTTCACAGTTGAACACAGAAGCTTTTGTAAGAAGCTGATGAGGACTGGGCATCTCATTTGCATAGAGCACAAATTTCTGGTAACTCCACCCTGTCCTCCTAATGCACATGCGGGCCCTTACCTTGAGTTACTCCACATTGCTTTGTTCCCCTTACTGCACATGTGTTAGGGGATGGAATTTTCCATTGTGGGCATTCTGACAAAGTCTCTTGGGTAGCCTTTCTTATCTATGGGGCTGTGGGCCTGTCTTAGGCAAGCTCTCCTTTGCAAGTTCCCTTATCTGTCCCTTCAGGCTGTCCTTTCGTTTGAAAGAACTCATCCAAGGACCCACCCTACCTGCCTGCCTGACAGGTTTTTTCTTTCCTCTTTTATTGTGACTATCTAGATCCTGAGAATATAAAATAAACGGCAGTGATACAGTAAAATAAACAACACGTCCTGCAAAACACTCTCACTTTGAGATGGTTTGATAAATTGCCAATTGGTTCACTGTTAGATACAATTTAAATAGAAGAACTTTGTAACCTAAGAGTGTAGAAAAAGAATTAATAAACTGCATTTACAAACATGAAGTGATGAAAGTGAATGTATTCATTTCCTCTGATATAAGATAATAAACATTGACTAAAAATACAAAAATGTATTTTAAATTCACAAAGCTAAATATATTATTAAAGATTTAAATAGTTCAGTTTTCAAATTATATTTTTCATAAAGAGTATAGCATTTATATTTTTGAAGTTATTAATGCTTAAACTGCACTACTTTTTAAAATATTTTATCTCAACTCTATTTCCTCATCTGTAAAATGAGTATTTTACAGATATTAAATGTGTATTAACACATTTTGTGTGTAATGTGGAAATTTAATACTCTGTGGAAACAGTATTAAATGTGATCATATGTGTAATGTGCTTCAGTCAATAAATGCTAGATTAATAATATTCATTTTAATTATACCCATAACTATTACCTTTGTCCAAAGTTCAAATTTAAGAAAAATTAAAGGAAGCTTACTTAAAAAAAATCATACATGATGACTTTTCTGAAATATTCATCACCATGATATACCAGTTTTCAGAATAAGTTGGAGATTTAAAAGTATAGGATTTGAACTCTAATTTGAGTCTTGGTTTTAGCATACCTCTCATAGTGTTATTCTGGGAACTGAACAACATAATGCACATTTAGTTCACAGTACAATGATATACACAAAATAGGGGCTCAAATATGGATATTACTATTGTAATATGGATATGCATGGCTCATATATGGCTATACTATTATATTCCAAGTCTTCAGACAAAACAGACCAATTAGAACAAAGGAAAATAGAAGCAAAATGTTCTGTGACAAAGTAAATAAAGTACTAAACCTAAGACTGGATTTTAAATGCAATGCCTTAAAATCTCAGTAGCATTATTGATAGTACGTAAACAAAATAAAATGTATGTATGTTTGGTGACTATAAGAGACTCCATGTAAAGTCAAGGCTCAGAGATCATACAAAAATGTGTGTGTGTGTGTGTGTGTGTATGTGTGTATTTGCTTTGATCAAGATGCAAATACACAAGAATCTTGGGAATAGGAAGGAATGTACAGTATCTTAAAAATTTTCAGAAGACAGAATTAACAAACCTGAGTGAAAATAGGTGCTTGTAAATAGATGAATAACTTCAGTTCTGATGCATAGATACCTCTGTCATAGTCCTTACTTATTCTGATATATTTAACTTTCTTAAAACTTCTGGTATTTGTCATCTTCCCAGACAGGAAAAAAATGGGTGGGGAAAGGTAATGGTTCAATTACCTTGAAAAATAATCTCAAGACTGTCTGTGGGAACTAATAGTGGACATTATTAAACATGAAAGGGTTGAGTGAACAAGGCAGGTTATGAAATCCTATTCAAAGTTGAACTCTTTTAAAATAGAAGATATTTTTCAAGTAATGATGGCCTCATTGAAGCTTGGAGTGGGCTTTCTTATATTCCTTTTCAGCCCTATAATTTTGTGATGTCAAAATAATTGAGACTCAGAAAGTACATTTCAGAAATTGATATCTGTCAGTGAGGCAAACCTAAAACCAAAGTAAAGCCTGGCATTTGTGTATTTCATAGATGATTGAATAGAAGCCAATTCATTCAATCACATATTCACACATTTAAGAAAACTATATTGATCATTTAATATGTGCCAGATGATGTGCTAAGATAGATGTCTCACAGATCTTAGAAGAGAATGTTATGTACCTAAATTTATAATCCCAAGTGTGTGTGTGTGTTATATACAGTACACAGTATATATAGAGTATATGTAACTATATATAATATCCCAAGTATGTGTATATGTGGATAAATAATATTCATTTTATATATCTATATTATATGTAAATATTATATAATATATCAATACATAGTTGAGATTACACTATTTACTATATACTTATATATAAAAGAATTAAGATATATATAAATATATGTATATCTCTATATAAAATGTAAATGCAAGTGTATATGAATGTAGTAAATGAAAATGTGGAGGTTATGACTTTGACCTTCCTTTAAGCAGTGCTTTGCGATATGAGTAAGAATCTGTGTGCAAGAGGAGGTGGGTAGGAGGCAGGAACACATTATAAGAAGGAAAAACATGAGGCTTAAAGGTGCATGAAGTATCTTTTATTTGGCCTTAGTGTACTGTGTGTGAGATAAACAATAGCATTAAAAGCTGGAATGAGAAACTAGACTTCTGTTATGAAAGGTCTTGAAAACTATGCCAGTGATTGTGGAATTTATTTTGTGAGTAGTATATACAGGACACAGGTATATGAGAGAATTATTTTTATTGAAAAAGCCTCCTGCCAAAAATATAGGGAGGAACACAATTAATTAATAAAATACACATTAATTATTGAGCTATATGCCAGGGATCACAAAAATCACTTTATATGCATTGTTTGGTTTAATCTTCACAAAACCTTTGAAGTAAGTATTATGATTAGCCTCAGTTAGCAGTTGGGTTCACAGAAATTTAGGGAATTTATGAAAATTGCAAAATCAGGTTGTCAAATTAAAAGTCCTAGTGTTTATCCTTTATGTAGAACCTCTTAGACTTACCAACCACAATTACAATTCCTGGGAATTTTCTTCTTAGTCAGGGAAAATTAAGAAGTTGTTTCAAAATTGTTAATTTTTACAAAAGATAAAACTATTAGTGTTAATGACTGTTAATGCAAAGTCTAAAAATGTTAATTTTACCTAGTATGACTATAGGTAGAAGGTAGTATGGTGTCAAACCTCATGTACATTTTGGAAATTTATGACTGGCAAAAATGTTGGAGGTTATTTAGACTAAACACCTAATTTTATAGCTGGAAAGCTGGCTTAGCTCATTGAATATTACCAATTAAATGAAGAAATAAGTAACTTATGCAAATGGAAAGAAGATGTAACAGAGACATAAACAGGCTATTAAAATACAAATTAGGGTGTCAGGTTATTTTTTCAGAAAGAAAACATCCAATAAATATTTATTGGAGCCTTAGTTATACAAGTTACTATAATAGATTCTCAGGGAGACACAAAAATAGTGTTGTTTCTGTCACCAGGAAGTTCACAGGAGAGTTGAATATTGGACTGAACCACCAAAGAGCTAGACTATAGGGTAGAAAATTGTAAGCATTATTTGAAAAATGAGAACAATATTTTAGATGTATTAGATGATGCTTCATGGGGATTGGATATTTGCATTTAAGTGAAAAATAAGATTTGTACTTGGACATTTTGGGGGAACAGCATTGCAGTACAATTGGTACTATGACATGTTTACACTTTGGACTACAACAAGTAGTCTATTGTATCTACAATTTAGGAAGAATAATGAGGAGATAGTAGTACAATTTAAACTTGGAAAAGTAAATTGGAAGTGAAATCATGGAAAGCCTGGAATAGTAGCCTAAGAATTCACTTACAGAGACCTAACTTGAACTGGAGAAATTTATAAGTAAAATGAGAACTTCAATTTTAGTTATGTTGAATTTTGAATAATGGAAGGTAATTTAACAGGTAGTTTGATACATAAAACTGAAGCTGAGAATAGAAACAAAGCCTTGATATTTAGTTGGGAACACATCAAGTAGAGGTGACATTAATACTATGCAATTATATAATCTAGAAACAGATTGAAAAAAGGAGAAGTAGAGCATAGCTCTCCTAGTGAATTATAGTAAGGAGGTGGAGGGAGCAAACTGGAGGAAGTTTGGGGCCATGTAGTGTAATAGAAACAAAAGGAGGAGTATGTTTCAAAGAGAATCAGGGAAAACAAAGACTGGGAAAAGATCAATTGAGAGATCATTGGTAACTTTAGACAGCGCATTACCCAGAATGTAAAGGTCAAAGATCAAAAGTGAAAGGTGTGTATGACAAAGAACGTTCTCAAAAGCAAAGATCATATTATTTATTGTTATGTCTTCTGATCCTTTTATAGTGCCAGGAACTTTGTAGGCATGAAAGATTACAGATTTTCCCAGGTGATCATTGATGGGAGCAGGCAAGAAGGAATGGGATCAAGATCATATGTTGAGGAAGTAGCCTTGATAGCAAGGAAAGCTCCCTGATGGGATAGTTGAGTAAAAAATCCGAAATAGTTTTGAGATGGTGAGAAAGAAAGACTGTGAGGTATCCAACTTAATGACTTCGATCTTTTCAATGGCATAGAAAGGGAAGTCATATATTAAAAAACGATGCAACTGATTAGGTCCTCAGGGGTTTTAGAAAAGGTTTGAAACATCATTGCGAGGAAATAATAGGCACAAATGAATAGGCAGAAGACATAGCAAGTGTTTATTTCTAGTAGGATAGCATGATCCTAACTTGTCTCAATAAAAATAATTGTGTGACTTCTTATAGCTATACTTGGCTGCAAGTAGGTGAATGTGTATATTTATTTATTACATAAAGAGATAGAAAGTATGTTTTATCTAAAAAGTATGAGCAAATTGGCTTGATTTTTACATACATCCATATTTTTATAATGTTGTAAATGTTATTTCATATGTATTATATATCCAATGGTGCAAAAAAATCTACAAGGGGCTACACAGAAAATACTTTTTTCTCCAGGAAGTTTCCAGCGTAGTGTGTACTATTATTCTTTTTTCACTGCGTTAATGCTTATTCCTCTTTTTGTAATTTCAGAGTTAACAAATTTACATAAATAGATATCCCTAATTCTGAAGAATGTTCATTCTCTAAAATAATTCCAAATGATTAAAAAAATTAACAAAGCTAGCTACTAGGAAGAGTAAAAGTGATTTTTTAGAATTTCATGAATATCATTAAAAACAAAACTTCAATTAATTTCATTTAGAAAATTGTTCTAGAATATCATGTTTGTATTGTAATTGGTGACTGATGGAGTGATCAGAAAAGAAAATGTTGATTGCCTTTGGCATTAAAAAATTAGTTTAGCTTTCTTGCTATAATTATTCATACATGGAAATCATAAGTTTTATCTTTTCAGCATTTTCTTGAAAATGTTTGAGGCCTGAGTGATGTTGTAACATAATGAAAGTGAATTAAGATGTATTTAATTATTGTAGTGATACTTCTGTATAGACTAATTTCAATTAATCCTTAAGTATAATGAAGATGAATATGGACAAATGTTGGAACTATAAGAATCTCTACCTTTCTTCAGATCCATGTTTATTTAGCCTGTTGATATTTCTCTAATATATATGCCTGTATCTGATTTTTTTTTTCCCAAAAGCCCTTTCTCTGATAGTGACTCCCTATATATGTGTAGAATAGCAGTGTTATGGTATAATCAAAATACGTAGAACTGTTTTTTCACACATCCTTCATAGGCTATTTCTTGAAGACATGGCACGAAGGGGTTTAAGTTGTCAATTCTCCCACTAATAGAGTTGAGCTGAAGACGAGGGAAGATAACCAACTGAAGCCTTTAACATCTATGATCACTCTTTCCAACCATGGATAAATGCCAGCTCTGAAATCTTCTGATCAGAGTGTGATTTAACTATTACCATGGAAAATTTTCTGTGTGGATAAAGGCATTCATGGTACTTGCTTATACATTGAGCTCACAAAGAGGTTTGATCTTAGATAGTGTTCTTTCATAAAATAACTCTTTTAGGAGATTCCGTCAGTAGAAGAGCTGTTTTTTCCTGTAAGTTTGGAGTTTTAGCTCTCCCTAATGCTTATATTGCATTGCCATACATCTTGGCATACTGATGCCTGGCAGGGAGTTTGATGTTAAGTGCCAGGTGCAGATGCTGCTACAGAAGTCAAGGTAAGAGTGAAAAAATTATTCATGAGGCCTTATGTCTCTGGGGAACTCCTAGACTGCCATACAGGAAGTTCACAAAGCAATATTAGGTTCTAGGTCTTGAACACTGAAATATATACTCAGTCTAAGTTTGCATGATGTGGGCACTTTATTGAATAACTCGCTTTTCTTCCCTCCAAGAGGTATAGACAAAACCACGTGGAAAATAAACAGTGACACACCAAACTTGTATATAATAATATTTGACTGTTCTACTTTTTTTATGTATGTTTTTAATATATAAGATTTTTGGGGTTTAAATTTTTGTGATAAGTTTATTATTATTATTATTATTATTACTATTATCGTTATTATTATTTTTGACAGAGTCTTCCTCTGTCGCCCAGGCTGGAGTGCCGTGGCCTGATCTCAGCTCACTGCAAGCTCCGCCTCCCGGGTTCACGCCATTCACCTGCCTCAGCTTCCTGAGTAGCTGAGACTATAGGTGCCCGCTACCACGCCCGGCTAATTTTTTGTAGTTTTAGTAGAGACAGGGTTTCACCGTGTTAGCCAGGATGGTTTTGATTGCCTAACCTCGTGATCTGCCCGCCTTGGCCTCCCAAAGTGCTGGGATCACAGGCGTGAGCCACCGCGCCCGGCCGTTGTGATGAGTTTTATACTTCATATTTAATATCTTAGCACCTTTAGTCTCATAATTCTAAAAGACATGGTTGCTTTTCCGCAATAGCAAATCAGAAGGCTGCCGTTTAGGAAGTAATTGACATTTGGGAAGTAATCTAAAAGGCAGGCCTCGTTAATTCATTTTTTCATACATTCCTTAAACAACAGAGTTGTGCTGGATGTTCTTTAGCTCTTGGGGATAAGAAGGCAGGCTCTCTACTACTTACAGACTTATTAACTTTGTAGGTGGTGAGAAGAATGGAGAAATTATAAGTTATTCCTGGGGCCCTGGTTGGACATGCCTAAATAAAAAAGAACTAAGAAATGGTAGAATTTGGAGAGTATCTCCATGGGTAACTCAAATAGCAACTGTGGTTAAGATTGCTTAACCACATTGGTTAACCACCCAGTGGTTAACATTGGAGTTAGTTAAAATTTCAGATCTACCACTTGATAACTGCCTGACTTGAAGGGAATTCTTTATTCTTCCTTAGTTTAATTTAGTCATCTCTACAGTAGATACATTAATTCCTGCTTTATAGTATGACTATATAGAAAACTAAGATAATACGTTTAACACATTTTGTGGCACACCTTGAGCATGTAATGGGTAGCTATTATCATTGTCACTGTTAGCCAAACTACAGAAGCAGGAAAAGTGATCTGTTTAAAATGTAAATGTGTTTTCTATAGCGTAAACAAAAGATGTATTTGCTATTGGTGGGAGGGAGTAGTGGTTGAAAGGGGAGAGAGTAAATCATAAGAGCTGAGATTGAGTCAGATGTTACTAAAATATGTGATTTTAAAAATATGTCATCTATTACATAGTATTAAGAAGATTATAAAGGAGGAATATGCAACTTGAGAGTCAACTCTAACAGAGGATTAGAGGGGAGATCTCAGAGAGAAAAGAGTAGGTGTGAATAAATTAATTAGGAAGTAATTGCAATAGTCCTGGTAAGCATTTATGACCACCTGAGCAAAGAAGTTTGTATTTTTGAGAAGTTGAGCAGGGAATAAAGAAAATGATGGCTTCTAGAATACCACTCAGTTTTCTGTTCTGAAATACAGGATATTTATTAAAAGATAAGGAATATAAGGAAACAAGCAGGATTGATACAAGGAAAGACTGTTCAATTGGACACAGTGAATTTGTGGTATCTGTGAATGTCTTCTAGTCTTTAAATATGTGTGTGTGTGTGTGTGTGTGTGTGCATATATATATATATATATATATATATATATGCCTAAAGATATAGATTGGGAGAGTCATTATTAAGAAATCATTTTATTAATGTGTTTATGGATTGAGCTTTCTCAGAAAGAAAATGCAGAGTGAAAAGAACAGAGCGCCAAGGACTAAGTAGAGTTTTGATGAAAATTAGAAAGTATTAGAGATGTATCCAGAGAGACTTTGTGTCATGTATTTTTCAGAATTACTAATGTAATCTGTGGCTTTGGTAGACTAGGACTATTCTAAGAAACAGATGTTTTATAATTTCCCTCAATTATCATCATTTTACCAGGAATAAATGATGGAAACCACACTATTATTCAAACTTATGTAAATGAAATATAAAAATATATTACTTGGCATGCATTTCATAGCTATGACCAACAATTTTTCCAGAATATCATAAATTATATCAACATCAAATATTAAGATACCTCTTAAAGCTGACTGGGAAGAGAGGATGGGATCTTGGATCTTGGAAAGGTTACCAAAATATATCACTTTCAGTAATAACTTACTAAAGCCTTTGAATAAAAATAATGTATATAGTATAATAGAAAAGAGCAGTATTCTTGTTTACCAATATTAAATAATAATGTTATTGAAGAACTCATAATTGTCGAGGCGCTTCAGCAAACTTGAAGCCTTCTGGGGAATCAGGTAGCTGTGACAGATGAAATTCAACTTCTCTATGTAAGATCAACAACTTTTGGAAAGCTGACATGCTCTTTGTAGATCACACTATTGCACATTTTGGATTCTATGAGAAAAGCAGCATGATACACAGAGAAGACAAATTTCAGCTGCATTTTCGTAGTTGATAATAAAAGTATTTTATGCAGAAGGAGAAGTAAAACCTTTAATAGTAAAATAGCATAGTGACTTCATATCAGATAATGCATCCTTGTTGTACATGGTCCAATTTCAATGATATCATTTTAAGATGTATATCAGAGATCAAAAAGATTTAGAGAAAACAGCCAGGAGAGTTACAAGTACATTGGGATTTACATATGATGAGTGATTAAAAAAACATTAATTGCAATGGTATATAACTGAGAAAATCTAGACAAGGAGTTTTGACTGAGAGAGTCACAAATGGGAAAGCTATGATAGAAAACGACTCTGATGTCTTATTTATTCTGTTTCATATTTTATTAAAAAAAGGTTTTTTTAGAGGTTAGAAATATACTGACCAATTTAATAGAAATAATTAGTTGTGGTTTCTGTAATGTACTCACTGGTGCAATTTATGGTCACACGTATGCTTTATTTTCCCAAAAGTTACAGAATAAGCTGCTGGCAGGATTTTTTTTTTAATGGACTTGGGTCATTTTTAAAGATGGATTAAAATTATTAATAACATTTTCAGTTATGTAAGCTCTAGCCATAAAATGCCATTACTCATTTGTTCTACTTAGGCAACACAAAATGCAGTTGCTGGATTGATCAGATCTGCAGCTGGATCACTTACTGGCTCATTAATTTTTATCATATATTGAGTATTCTGACCTGGTACATCAGCTTTTGAAATAGCCACTTGTCTTCTTTCCCTGGGCAAATAGCTACTGGATGCATTTTTAAAATGTTGATCTAATTTATTTTGTTCTCATTGAACATCTGTGGGAGTGGAAGGCTGGTAAACAAGTGTTTAGGTTTACATGTACTTTGGGACTCATATCACCTCTGTGTACACTCCTGCAGGATCAGCTTAGGCAAATTTGTTTAGATGGCAAAACAGGTCTTCAGCATTTCACCTCTTTTCATTCCACTTTCCCTTCTCTTTTAGCACCAACCCCGAGGCATTTAGTTTTTGCTCTTGCTTTCACTTGGTAGTCTCAGTGGAAAAAAAATATAAATAATTTTGGATGCTTGAGGTGAAAAACTTTGTAATAATATTCTTTTGATTTCTTAGTTTTGTGTATCTCCCTAAGTCTACTTCAGAACATAGAAAGCTTTTTTTTTTTTTTTTTTTTTTTTTACATCCAGTATGATAGAGTTCATTGCCTTGACATCATGGCATGGATATGTGGCTTTTCCTTGCATTCCAGATAGTGGATGTTTAGCTGTGTGGCCATAGCTATTTTATTTTTTAATTAAACCTTATGTCGCCATAGCAGGTGTTTGTTCTCTGTGATTTCTCTTGTCATGTGGTTCTTTATAATAGACATGTTTTATGTGTGTCCCACTGTAAAACCTATACATGTATTTAACTGAGTACCTTGTGCCCCTTTAGATTTAGCATCTTCAGTTTTTTTCTCTCCTTCCTGTTTTATGTTTTCCTCACCTGAAAAATGTATGTTTCTATTTTCTGTCTTATTTCTCTCCTTTACTCTTCATAGCATCTCCATGACACCTTCTTTTTTCTTCCTTCCTTTTACATGGTCGTCTCTGGCCTCTGTTCTTGGCATGATTGGAGGGGAGGACTCATCTTCCTTAGGGTAGTTTAGTGACCAAAAGACAAAAGATGCATGGCCTGACTGGCATGCGGTGTCAGCAGAATTGTGAACTCTTCTTGCTGTTAATAGGCGCAGTGGCCACAAGAGCCAGGGGACCCTTCTGTACGTGCTCTTCATCTATGGCCTGTGAGTGGTCTTAGGGAACAAGAAACAGACTCTTCGTCATTAGAGACTTAGAACTGGAAAATAATTTCTTAAGATTTTTTTGTTGAACAGTCTCCAAAGCATCCTTTTTGAATGAAGGGCTCCTCTTTCAAATTCCTTGTGTCAAAGCTGATTGGTTTACACAAATCCTTTTAGAGTTAATTGTGCAGAAAAGGGACTAAGAAGAGACTCAGAAAATAAATGGCTTTGATAAAGGAGATTTTATAAAAAACCCTTTGATTTCTTCAATTCATCATACTATTCCAAACATTTTCCCCTGGCCAGAAATGAATGTAATTTTCCCCTTTGTGGCACAAATGGGGGTGTTTGTTTCCTACTGCTGAATGGTAGCTGAAATGCTGTGGGGAATGTGCTTCTGTGATATCTTCTCCAATATGCTCTAACCCCGTGTAATCAAATAAATTGGATCATTGAAGACCACTAGGCGCCTTCACGTTCCAGCAGTAGTGAGTGAGAAGGTCAATGTCTTGCATTCTGTTTCTGCCCCTTTCTTTGTTTGCTCAGCAGTGTACTACTTGGTCAGCATTATTTAGTCTTACATCCACACTGTCTCCCCCTTCGCCTGCCCCTTCCATAGATCAGTACCATGTGAGTGGTTTGTATTTCTCCCTGGTAGCTATTGCTTCTCACTCTCTCTCCCGCCTGTCTCTTTATCTCTTTTTTGTGTGTCAGATGTGAAGCTGACACCAGGCCTTGATTGAAACCCTCGAGTACTTCTTTCATTACTTGCTATTCCTACATCTTGTTACTTTTATCTGGATTCAGTAAGTTAAGGTTATAGAATATACAGGATTAAGCAGCTCTGAGAGGGAATTGGACATTAACTCTTTAGGAATTCTAGTGTGGCTAATAAAGGTATACTGTTGAAAAAGCAGACTGGTTAGGTATTTCCTAAGCAGTGTGATTCCAGAGACAGAAAAAAAAAAAAAAAAAAGTTTTTCCTTGGAAATTTCTTGCTCAGAAAACACTCAAAATTCTGCTTTTAGAGTACCAAATTTTTGAGTTAACTGTTTCTGCCTCAAAATACCAATATCAAGGCATATATTGCAATTTTCACTTTTGTAGATTATCATACTGACCTGTAGGTTCTACGGTTCCCTGCTGCAAAATTGTCATTTCCTTTTTGCACTTAAGACTTCTGTACTGGGGAAAAGGGACAGAAGAACTCTGAGAAATCTCTGACAGGAGGATTACTAGAAAGCAGCAAATACGCTGATGAGAATGGACTCTGAGAATCTGCAAATCTGACACAGTCTGATGAAGGCACCTGTAGCTGGTCAGGATTTCAGAGAAAGGTCTGTCTTATTATGGGTAGCCCAGAGAGACCAGATGCTTGAAAATTATTTTGAAACACCAACCTTATTTCTAGACTACTTTGATTCTGTTGATCAACATCATGGGGCCCCTCTGCATGTTCTGAGATTTGGAATCCCTTCATAGTATGTATTCTTGGAGGAAGGCAGAAAAAGGGAGAGAGCAGAAGGGGAAAGATGGGAGCAGGACTGAGTGGGATAGCAGCATAGTTGCAGAAGGGGTTGGGAAGAAGCCAAGGATGAAGGTCAGTCTGTAGGGCCAGACCAGACATGCCAGAAGGACATCTCAGTGTTACTGAGCTGCAGAGTCCAAAGAAGTAGAAAAGAAAACTTAAACATTCACTCAGCCAAGACAAATGTTTCTTTTAAAGTCTCATAATGCACTATTGTGTGGAACATATCTGGTAGATTAATGATCAGCTGTGGTAAAGGCCTGGTGCCCAATTTTAAGCTAGTGATAAATATCCTGGATTTAGAGGATTAAATGTTTTTGTAGCTGAGCTATATTTTATAAAGTGATGAAAACAATTACTCTACCACATATAGAATTTTCACACACTGAAACCAAATTTAATTAGCTATGTCTTTCCAGATGACATTGGGAAACAAATAAATATATATGAGTATTTTCCACTTCATGTGTACTCAAGATTTTGCTTCCTTTTCCTTTTACAGTATTTTCTTACATATTTTCTCAGCTAAACATACTTCAAGTGCTCTCTTTTCCAGTTTCCTTCTCATGAGCAAAGTTTTCCTCTTTTCAAACATGAGAAACCCTGGTGGTTGAAGAAAATTATTTCATCAACTAAAATGTGCTTCCAAGTATGGTGAAGCAAAATTTGTCTACCAATTAGAGAATGAATAAACAAAGCTATTAAATATCCTAATTTTCTAGATAGTTGGGAAAGGAAGCCACTGATGTAAAATAAATGGTATTCTTAATGGATTCAGGGAGATAAAGTACTTTTACATCTTTTCTGTGCATTACTCTGTGGTTACCATTTCTAGAAATCATAAAATTGTGTACATATGTAATTTAATAGATTTTTCCATACATTTTCAAAGTCATTACATAGAAAACCTAGGACATAAATATATCCTTCCTCTTTCCCCTAGAAACTGTATAAAATATAACATACAATTATGTAGACCCCAGTGTGAGGCTTCCCACATTCAAATTCCAATTGAAGGATTTATCTGTGGTATAATCTTGGGCAAGTTACTTAACCTTTATACACCCCAGTTTTCTCATACCACAACCCTATGAAGATTAAATGAGCTATTGCACATAAAGTGCTTACCACAGTTATTTGAACATATTTTATTATGAAGAGTTACAGGGAAATGTTTTCCTGACTTAAAAGATACAGAGAAGGGAGCGAATTCAAGAAATAGCCAGCATATCTTCATATTTTTATAGTATTTCAAACACTTTAACATATGAGATACTTCACACATTACTATACTTTTGGCTGCTTTTTATTTATGATTATGATTTTGCCGGTGAAGAAGAGATTATTAATTCTTGTAATATAGAATGGGAATTCAAAGCTCACAGAGATTAATGCAGTATGATGTAGAGGATAAGAGCCCAGATCCTGGAGACAAATTGCCTGGGTTCAAATTCTGGCTTTACTATTTACAAGCTGGGTAATTGTGGATGATTAACTTCTTTTTGCCTCAGCTCCTAATCTGAAAAATAGGGATAATAATACCATTTATTTCCTATGGTTGTTAGGAGAATTAATTTATTTATAATATATGCAAAAGGCTTATAATTATGCTTGGTTCATTTAAGCATTAGTTATTATTTTATATCATTATTCTTAATAATAAAAGCATGCTTAAGTTTATATAGTTAAAAAGAAGTAAAGACAGACCTGGAATTCTGGCCTTGTGACTGGAAATATTTGTATTCGTATTAATGTATCAATAATTTCTCTGAAAAATAATATTAAGATATTTACTGTACTCTTACTGTATCCCAAGTATTCTTATATTCATGTTACATAACTTTTAAAAATTATTTCTCACTACAACTATATAAGATAGGACTTATTATTAGGCTTACTTTACACATGATTCAATGAGAATGAGATTAAATTATTTGCCTAAGGCTCCAAAATTTGAAAACATGTAGCCTAATCCCAGAGTCAGCATAACATACAAATTTTAATTTTATTGTTTTTCTCTGTAATTTTTAAGTTTTTCATACTAGACGTGTTAGTTTTACAAGTGGAAAAATGGACATTAAAAGTTATTTCAAGGCTAGGCACAGTGGTTCATACCTGTAATCTCAGAACTTTGGGGGACTGAGGTGAGAAGAACACTTGAGACCAGGAGTTTGAGACCAGTCTAGGCAACATGGTGAGATCCTGTATCTACACGTCATTTTTTTTAAAATTTTTTTAAAAAAGTTATTACAACAGAATAAATATTTTGTTGTGCAGTAGGACCCTGAAGTAATTGTACACAATAGGTGATGACTAAATGGTTTAGCCAGAAGTTAGGATTATAAGGCTATGGGTGGGCAGGAGGCAGTAAAGAGGAAATGGGAATGAGGGAGAAAAAAAATGAATCAAAGGATAGCATAGAGATAACTGAAATGGTAAACTTGAACTCCTTTTACTGGGGGCTAGCTTTACATGGTAAAATGGAATGGTACAACATCTTTCAGAGACACATTTTATTAATTTCATAGTTTGATTAATTAAAGTTTTGAGACTCTTTTGGCCTTAGATTATATGACTGGTAGAACAATTTCATTAATGTTTTAAATCACAATTATTTGAAGAATAGATGATTATTTTTAGTAAAAAATATGTTGAGTACTTTTTCAAGTTATGAATAGAAAAAATAAGTTAATCAATTACAAATAAAGTGGAGTATGATCCTGTGTATTTACTTGCTATTTTGATCAATTGCCATATATTGTTGAATACAGATGCACAGAAGTACATGTATGCATCCATTTTTCCAATCTATTTGTGAGACTCACAGACATTTGTTCTTTATACAACTTTCATTTCTGAGACTTTAGCTGTCCACAAAGCAGTCTGAACTTACAAAGACTTAGCAGTTGGAAAGGACTGAAGTGCATTTAATTTGATTGTATTTGCTCAAAGTAAAACCTACTGAAGTTGAAGCCCCTGTGGAGTAGGCAAAAATTTTTGGAAGATAGTGAATTATGCTTTGCTCTACAAATGCAGCAAGTATCTCCTTCCATGATGTGGTCCATAGGAGTAAATTCTGTCAGAAAAAATATATATTTTATTTGTGTTTGCCCCTAGATAAAAAGCTATTTAATCTGATTTTTTCCTCAGGAAAAGAAATAAGCCCTTTCCGTTATTTCATTTTCCAAATAATGCTGTGTAGAAGTACTTATAGCTTCATCAATGTATTGAAGTGAAAATGCTGTTTGACTTATTTATTAAGTTTCATAATAGTTAATAGTTTCAATAATTTGAAGGTTAGCTTTGAATCAGCATTTTTCTTAATTTTTACAAATATCGCCCACAACAAACAGGTAAAATAATTTCAACTGCAAAATGTTCTAAATGACTGACAAATGTTTATGACCCATTTAATAGTATGATTAAACTATTAAACATAGTTTAAAAAGAACATTTATTATTTTAAATGTATTAAATCCAGGTAGCATGTGCAGGGGTTTTGTTTTATGTACAAGATTCATAAGAACTACGATGATTACATCAACACCCGAGGAAGATATTCTCAGATAATTCCACATATATGAAGTAGAATGCACTTATCTTTCCATCTGTATTGATAAAAGGAACCTCACCATTTTCTTGTTTTTGCATGGTTAGCCCTTCAGGTATTTCTCCTCTTTGAAATAGAGTTTTATAAATTATATTTCATTTATACTTGTTGATATCTTCCTAAGTTAATGTTTGTGGCAGGCACTTTCTAATTAAACTAAGTTCAATGAAGTAATTTTGCTTTGTTTTTGCTAGCCCTCTATTTGAATGTCTAAATCCAACTGGGGTTTTACATGTATGCAAACACTGTGCTGTCTGCTCCAAGTTAATCAGTTAGCATTTATTGAACCCCTGCTGGATGCACTGTAATAAAATAAGCATTGTAGAATTGTTTGAAGGAAATAATATATGTAGCTGCTAACTCTATGCAATTGGGAAAGCAAATGAAAAAACGAATTCAGACATTTTGAAATCAATAGCTACATCATTTCTTTTATAAAAAGAGTATTGACAAAAATTAAACAAGCTGGAATTCTAGGCTGGCTGTACTGTATCATCAAGATACTGTGTCCACTGTGCTATGCCAAATAATAGTTAGACCAAAGAAAGCTAACTCTTTTGGGACAGGAGACGGTGAGGATTGAGAAATTCTTTTCTGTTATGCTGAAAGTTACTTAGAAGAAAACAAGTTGTATAAAAGTACATGGGTTTAATACCGAACTTAAAAGTTTAAGGACCAAGATAAGCCCATATTTACATTGGGCTTTAGTTTGGATTTGTAAAGCCTGAAAAAAGAGAGATTTCCTTTTTTGAAAATTAGGTTTTCATTTACCATTGTATTTCCTTAACTGGCATATCTTGACATTCTTATTCCTTTTTGTAAATTGAAAGAACCAGATAGTAACAATGTCACAAATTACTTGTTTATAGGACATTGCTCATTGGATGCAAAAAAAAAAAAAAATCAAACAAGACATTAAACATTATTGCAACCTCCACAATGCATACAGTGCTAAACAATATGATTCATGTTTCCAAATAAGAAACAAATGGTTCTAATCTAGATGTGCATTTGAAATATTTTAATAGTTCACATCATGAATATAAACTGTAGGAAAAGTTTCATCTTTTTCACTGTTATCCATGAAGCCTCTAACCCTTCTAACCCTTCCAAATCTCACCTTCTAGTTACTGGTAAGGCTGGGGCCATTAGACATAACATTCTTGTTACGGTTCTGTATTCTTACACTGAGATTCAAAACCCTGAATCCATAATGACATCTCCTTGTCACTGCCCTTATGCCTTCCACTAAACCTTGTAAAGCCTATCACCTGATAGGTGTCCCATAATCTTTCTCCTCTGTTGTTCTCTGCAGCTTCTTTAATGGTACTTTCATAAATATCTTTTCAATAATCTTGTCAAGCTTCATTTCCATCACTTCCACCATTCCCATCCACTATACACATCTCAAAATACTTCTTCTAATACCCAGTCCTGTTCATGATGTTCAAGTTCCTTCAAGTGTTGGAATGCAGCTTTCCACTCAGCACATTAGTAAAATGAAGCTAGTCTTCCTTAGAAGGAGACTTCTGCTTTCTGATGGCCTTGTGTAAGATCTTCTAGCATCCTCTTACTGGGCATTGTATCCTCTGCTTTAATCATGAGATGAACCTAATCAAAGTTTTCCTCAGGCAAATAAACTCTCTGTAATATCTTCTTTCTACCAGCTCTCAAAGAATGGGAGACTCTCATTTATCATAGTAATTCTCAATGTCTACCTAGAATTATAGCTTTCCATGTAATTTTGCTCTCTCTACAATTAGATTCATTTTAGGGAACATTGTCATTCTTACACCTAGTAGCTCTTGGGGTACAATGATGAATTTTACAATGTCTTACAGATAAAATATTAAGCCTTTGGTTTGTAACTAGTGAAGTAGATGAAGACATTCTTACTACAGATGCACAGAAGAAAGAAATATAACTCGATTTCAGAGTTTGGGAAACTTTTTTTAAGAGATCACACAAAGATAGACTTGATGAAGAATGAAAAGAGGAAGCCAAATAAAGAAGGATGGTGAGAACATTTTAAGGAGAGGGAATAACATGGGAACGCAGGATAACTGAGGCCTGACACTCCAGTAGAGATAGTTTGGTATCAGCAAAACTAAGACATATGGGGTAGGAAGTGGCACACCACAACCTAGAGAGTTTGAGCCTTGCACTGATAATATGTGATCATAACACTGCATATTTGTGATACTGAGGTTGAGCCTTGTGATATTAGGTTATGTGCTAAGGGGCTTAGACTTCATTGTGTAGATGAGAAGAAGCCATGGAAAGGTGGGAACTGATTATATTAAAGGGACTTTTAAAGCAGATGCATATTTATGTTCCCAACTTTCCCACATGCTGTGTTCCAGTAGGGATAGGGAGATGTTTCTTATCTGTAAAATGTATAGAGTCATATTTAACTGACTGTAGAAGAATTAAATGAAAATAAATGGTGGCATAACATTCTTTGAATATTAGATACTGTCTTTTTCCCTATTGCCTAGAATAAATCCTGGCACATGGAAAATGTACAATAATATTTGTTGAATATACCACAATGCTATGCATAAGAGAATGGATCCAATGTTGCATTGTGTTGCCAAAAAATAATGACTTACATTTGAATTTTTTATTTGTTTTATTTTTAGATTGAATTTTTATTTTTATGAAAGTAATATACATGCATAGTTTAAAACTCAAAGATTAATACAGGCCTTCCCATTACTATTTCTGGCTCCTCAGAAGTAACCTCTTGTAACTCTTGTGGCTATTTCTGTCTGCACGTATCTCCATTTTTCTAAATAGCATGCATGTTCTGTTATTTGGGCACTTAAATATTGTCATTATGCATGAACTCTTTTTTCTCATTTGCATTTTCTTCATAGTTGCAGTATTCACTTTTACCGCTCTGAAATGATTAACAATATTCTTTGTTTTGTTTTGTTTCATTATCACCATAATGTTTTATCCAGTATTGGGCAGGCACCCTTGACATTAGTGTCTTTGAAATTTCTCTGGTTGCATAAAGTGGAGAATGATCCAAGTTATACACGACTTTAACCATTTGTCTTTTTTTTTCAGCCACACCCCTCATTCCCACTTTCTAAGTTAGCTGGTGTCTGATTTTTTAGCCCTTGTAAGTTTCTGTGGCTTAGATTGACCTGCTTCTTTTGCTCACCACCTCAGAAGAAACTGCATTTTCATCCTTCTTTTTTGTGAGTAACTAGTCATCCATCAGTTTCCTATCATCAAAAACTTTTCATTTACTCTCATGTCCAGATTTATTTCCATTGTCCTTGTGGGTTGTTCTTTGTTCTTCTTTATTGACATTTTAGTGTAATTGGAGGATGAATTGAAGACGTAAATACAATCAGTCTGGAACTTTAACCCACATTAGAAAGTTTCAAAATGCTTTTCTATTGACCATCTGATTTGCTTCTCACCACAGTCTGGAATTTTTCACAGATGGAAGTGGTATTATTTCTATTTTATAAGTTGTAGAAACAGTTTCTCTTTTACTTTCTATTACTATTTTTATTTCTAACTTTCACTTTAGGTTCAGGAATACATGTGCAGGTTTGTTACACAGGTAAACTCCTGTCATGGGGGTTCATTGTACAGATTATTTCATCACCCAGGTACTAAGCCTAGTACCCAATAGCTATTTTTTTCTGTTCCTCTCCTTCCTCCCACCCTTTACCTTCAAGTAAGCCCCAGTGTCTGTTATTCCCTTCTTTGTGTCCATGTGTTCTCTTTATTTAGCTCCAACTTATAAGTGAGAACATGCAGTATTTGGTTTTCTATTTCTGTGTTAGTTTGCTAAGGATGATGGCCTCCAGCTCCATTCATGTTCCTGCAAAGGACATGATTTCATTCTTTTTTTAATCACTGTTTAGTATTCTATAGTGTATAGGTACCATATTTTCTTTATCGAGTCTAGCATTGATGGACATTTAGGTTGATTCCATGTCTTTACTATTGGGACTAGTGCAATGAACATACATGTGCATATGTCCTTATGGTACAATGACCTACATTCCTTTGGGTTATCCCAGATTATGTAATGGGATTGGTGGGTTGAATGGCAGTTCTGTTCTTAGCTCTTTGAGGAATAACTGAACTTCATTCCACAAAGGTTGAACTAATATATACTCCCACCAAGAGTGTATGAGTGTTCCCATTTCTCTGCAACCTTGCCAGCATGTCATTTTTTGAATTTTTAATAATAACCTTTCTGACTGGTGTGAGATGGTATGTCATTGTGGTTCTGATTTGCATTTATCTAGCGATCAGTGATATTGAACTTTGTTTTCATATGCTTGATGCCACATGTATGTCTTCCTTTGAAAAGTGTCTGTTTAAGTCCTTTGCCCACTTTTTAATGGGTTTGCTTTTTAAGTTAGGTTTGGTAGTTGTTAGGAATTTCAGGGCCATATTTAGTATTTATTTTCAGTGATCTTTCTAGTGTGTCACAAAATCGAGGGTAGAAAACATGAAAACATTGGAACCTCAGAATTAAATAAATATAAGAAATAAAGAAATACACTTTAGCATCACGACATAAAGAAAAGACTTCTTAAATGTCAAAAGATCTGTTCACTTCATTAAATTTTTACCCTTAACTCTTGTTCACTCAGAGAGGACTTTTCATATTTAAACAAGGTGATAGTTTTTGCTCAATCTCATATAATTTTCAGACAGCACTTAAGTGATGGGTTTAGCATGGTCTGCATCTCTCCCACCACTATAAAGGCTGAAATAAAAGGCTCTTTTATCTTCAATGCTAGAGCTCACAAAAAAAGACTCTAAAGAGGCCTCATTCTCTCTTAAACATACCTTTGATAATGCAGCTCTTGCAATTTGAGAAAAACTCATCACCAATACAATCAGTTTAGATAGCTCACCTGGACTATTGATATAACTTACTCTTCAAACATGTCCCATCTTACTTGGAATAGCATTAGCAGCAACTGAGGAGACACAGGTTGGAAAGAAATTTATTCTGGCAGAGAGGAATTAGGTATTGAATTGTACTTTCCAAGGGTGCTGTTATTTTCGTTCTTTTACTTTTTGTTTGTTTTGCATTTTAGTCTCTTTGTTGGGATTCCTTTTTTTTTTTTTTTTTTTTTTTTTTTTTTTTTTGGCTTATACCTTTCTACTATTTTCCCTAGAACGTTGCCCATTACAATTTTTAAAAGGAAAATATTCTTGTAAAAAATTTCATAATGACAAGACAGTAAAACTATGCAATCTGGTATGTTCTCTGCATTGATTATGTATTTTTTGGAAAATAACAACTTTAATATGTTTTCTGTTACAAAAAATAAAAGTAGGTACAAAAAATGAAAATATTCTAGATTCAGTTTTTACAAAACCTTTAAAGTGGTCAGCTAAAAAATCATTGTTGAGATACACTCGTTGACCGTTTTTAAGATACCTAGATTTTCTTCAAGCAGAGAATTTATCTGAACAATAACCAATAGCATCTTTAATTATTTATAATCTTTTGAAATCCAAGGACAAGCAGGCACTTTCTAGTTTTTTGTTTGTTTTGTTTTTTGTTTTGTTTTTGTTTTGTTTTTTTGAGATGGAGTCTTGCTCTGTCATCCAGGCTGGAGTGCAGTGGCACGATCTCGGCGCACTGCGACCTCCACCTCCCTGGTTCAAGCAATTCCCCTGCCTCAGCCTCCCGAGTAGTTTGGATTACAGGCGCACACCACCATGCCCAGCTAATTTTTTTTTGTATTTTTAGTGGAGACAGGGTTTTACCATGTTGGCCAGACTGGTCTCGAACTCCTGACCTCAGGCAGTTCACCCGCTTCGGCCTCCCAAAGTCCTGAGATTACAGCCGTGAGTGACCATTCCCGGCCACTTTCTGGTTTTATCCTTTATATATTATATTACCTAGCATTCTATAACTATTATCTATTATCTACAATTTCCAGATGGTATTTGCCTTAAAAATCTCCAAGAGATGAAAGAAATACAAACTAAAGCCAAAACTATCACATTAAATGTCTCACTATTTTTAAATTATTTATTTTTGTGAGCTCTGTAATTTAAATCCATTGAAGAATATACTAAAAATATACTGTTTTTTCTTGTTGACATTTCACTCAAAACCTATTACTTTTAGAGTCAGTGAGATTAAAGTGGTTGGAAATAAATATTTCTCTTCAAAACCCTTAGTGCAAAGACAAAAGTAGGTTGTAAGAGAAAATGCACAATAAAATTTATTTTTATTTCATTTGTAAACTCGGAAAGCATTTTTAAAAGGAATTTTTTTAAAAAGCTATCCAAATCCCAAATACAAAAAGATAATTATTATCTGCAGTTGAGATCATGCAAAAAAATTCTGCCAGCTTCTATAGCCGGGAGCCAGTCTCCCTCAATCAGATTCACTTATCAGGTGTTAAAAATAAATGGAATGGGAAACCCTGCTTCTGAATCCAATGTATTCCAAGTTTGCATATCCACAGGAAATCTTCCAGTAAATCATAAAATAAAAGAATAGCACTGAAATTTCAGAGTAATATCTAAGACACCCACCTCATTACTCTTTTATCTCTTGGTTCACGTACATATTGCATAAGCTGACGGGATCTGCATTGCTTCAATGATCTGTATTTGGATGGAAATTCTTAACTGTATTTCAAGGTTATATGATGATGTGAGTTCTTGAAGTGAAGCAAAAACAAAAGAAGAGAAACAAAAAAATGTAAACTTTCCTTTTGGGAGTTTTAGATTAATTCATTCTAGATTTTGTGATTATGCATGAGTCTTATGTGTATACTGTTTCATTTTGATAATAAATAAATGTTATTATAGAGACCAACACTAGAACATTAATAGGGTCTCAATTTGTTAAAAAAAAAAAAAGCATATTTGCTGAGGATTTATGAAATGTGAAGCATTGGGCTTGATGATAACCACACAACGCAGTCTAAAGCCCTGCACTTAGGAGAAATCAGAAATAAGTAGTTTTATCTTTCCAAATAACTGGTGCTTGAATTTAATGATAATCTCTTCCCACAATGGTAGGTGAATTTGACTACATGGTAAAAATGAATCTAACAATTAAAAGTTTTGAACTTGGAGGGATCTCGGAGATTATCTATTTTATCTAAAGTTTTTGTTATCTAGAGAATAAACTCAGCCACAGAGAACCTGCCTTCAGTCGCATGGCTAATAGCTAGCACATCTGCAGCTAGGACTCAGCTCAGTATAGTGAACAGGGTATGGGATGCAGAGTCAGGCATATTTTCTACTCTACAGATTATGTTTTAAGGAAGATTATGAACACTAATCTAAAATTGGTTAATGCCTGTGTTGATGTCATTACACAGATCTTGCAGTGTCTGTAAAAGTAGTATCAGGCTTCACTTTTAAAATGCTACAGATTTCTAAATTTTGCATGAGAAATGGGTCAGAAGAGCATTCCATTGAAGTGGCAGAGCTCCAGTTTTAGTCCATAATTCTCCTCTTATCATGTCCTTCCTAATCTAATTATCTGTACCTCTTTAGGTTGCAGTATTTTTTAATATCCTTAGACATAGCCTTGGTATATTAGACACACTTTCAGAAGACTGTAAAAGATGGGGAAATAAATACAGGAAGTCAAAGGAAATCAGAAGAAATACACCAGAAAGAAAATAGCCACTATCAATGCCCCACCTGCCTCCCCTACCTACTTCCCATTAAGCATATATTGCTTTTCTAAAATTAGGTGGACTATATTCCACCTTACCATAGGAATGCATTTGAAATCCTTTATGTACTTCTTTGGAAAAGTCTGAATTCCTTTTTCACAATAAGTGATTCAACATGCAAAAACAGTTCTTTCTGGAATAAAAAACATTGAAGAAAAAAGTTGGTATGTCTTCTCCTAATGTTACGTTTTTCTCACCAGAATTTGATTACCATGATGTCTTTTCTGTGAGTCCCAAACTGACTCTCTGTACATTAGTGTAGGAAACATTAACATAAAGGAATATATATTTATTTTCAGTATTGTGCTATTCTTGAGTTAGTTAAAGCTTCTATTAATATCTGTAGGAAACTGAATAAAGATAATGTAACATCATGATTAACGTATACACCTTTTCACAGATCACCTGCATTAGTCTGTCATATTTATGGCAAAGAGAAGAGGTGCTAATCTCTGATACTGAGTAAATGAATTCAGATGTAGGCATTTGCAAAAATAATTAATATGCCACTGAATATAAAACAGACTAATTTTAAAATGAAAAGAACTGTTATTTGTATAGGATTCAGAAATATCTCTCCCTTAAATTTTTAAATATTTCTAGCAGATTAGGATATACCACTATTACTTGTATTAATTTCAATGACTATTTCATTAGTGCTCTATTCAAAACTAAGTGCCGTTTAATTACAATTTTATATACCAATTTGTAGAATAGTTTTATTTTTAATAATGCTATTATCAAAATAGTTTAATAGTCTATCAGAAGTTCAAAGAAAAAACAAATTTAATAATGTAATTTAGAAACTAAATAGAAATTTACTTAATATCCTTAAGTGTAAAAACATAATTACTATTTTATTCGTTTTGTTTATTTTCATAAGAATACATATTATTAATGTGAACCTGATCTGATTTGGCTGAAATATTACCAAGATAGGAGAATCTCAAGCTTACTTTGAATCCCTACAGAAATAGTGAGTAATTTAATAGGGAAAATCAGCATGTCCAATGAACAGTTGTGGATGTCCTGAAGTAATGTGGCTAATGTGCATGGCCCATGTCCTTTAGACTGGATTCCTGAGGCAATGGTGTGAGTATCTGCAGTGAGAAGATAAAAAGCACAAGGTGAATGGTGATGATGGCTTTGCTAAGTAATCTACTTCCTTGACTGAATTCTGTAAAAAGCTGAATTCCTCTAGTAAAATTTCTTTTGCACAATGAATGAATCAAACAGAAATACAGCATGAAATCAGAAGGACTCCTAAGGTGCCAAAGAAGAAGAAATAAGAAAAATAAAGAAAAGAACAAGAGAAATAAATGAAAAAAGAGGAATCATCCTTGTAATAGTGCAGGCACAAGACGCCACAAACCAAGGCACTAACACTGAAGCCAGGCAGCCTTTTTAGGACATCATCTTTAGTTCCAATTCTCTGTTGTTATATTCTGTGCATATGCTTCCAAATAAAGGTGGAAGTTATTTTATTCACATTTTAGCACAAATTTAGTATCTGTTTTTATCATCTCCTGTGAGATTTATTTTGCTAAGAGAAAAAAAAGAGTGAATGATATAATTTTATTAAATTATATAATCAAATAATTTTCAAAACTTGCTTAAAGATAAATATTTTAATGAAATATTTTTGTCCCTTCTATTCTGCATGGAGATTAAAAATCCCAATGGTTTCTGTATGAAAATTAAAATCTCTATTAGATTTCTAGAGCTTTTATAACAAATGGACAAAAGCGTGATGGCTTAAAAGAACAGATATTTACTCTTTGTTCTCTCACAGCCTGGAGGACAAAAGTCCAAAATCAAGGTGCTGCCAGGACTGTGTTCCCTCCGTAGGCTCTTCAGAAGATTCTGTTTCTTGCCTCTTCTACCTCCTGGTGGCCCCGGGTGTTTTGGCTTGTGACAACATCACTCCAACCTCTGCCTCCATGATCACATTGCTTCCTTTTCTTCTGTCAGATCTTCCCTGTGGGTTTCTTATAAGGACAGCTCTCACTGGATTTGAAGCCCACCTGCATAATCAAGGATGATCTCTTTATCTCAAAGTCTTTAACTTAATTATATCTGCTTTTTTTTTTTCATATAATGTACCATTCCTATGTTCCAGGAATTAGTATGTGAGCACATCTTTTTGGTGGCCAGATTTTGTTTTTGTTATTTAAAAATCTTTCCTTATCTAGCTAGCCCAGTGAGATGTAATTAATATAACCATGAGAGGTAATATAGCAGAAGGACAGAAAACATCAATTTCAGACTCAGATGGACCTGGGTTTGAATTACAAAATCCGTCATTCACTAGCTGTGTGGAATCATGTAAATAATTTCAAGAGTAAAAAAAAAGATAACAAAATATAGCACTCCAGGAATCAAGAAAAGTCTGAAGACTTTTACACGTATATGTTAGTGCAAATACCCTTAGTGCATATGATGGTTTTCCAAGTCTGTGCAGGCACAGGTTGCTTTAAGCAATTTCTTGATCTTAAGTTTTCATATGTATGTTATCTAAATGTGACCTGCCTGAGAATAGGCCTGTTGTTGGCTTAGTTCTTTATCTTAAGTCATGGAAATTTAAAAATTAAATGAAATAATGCAAAGCTGTTTGTACCATGTCTAGGCACAAAAGTACTCAGTAAAACATATATGTAGCAATATTCCAGTGCTAAAAATCAGGTAGTATTACTATTTTAATTTCAACTGAACCATTTAAAATAATACATAATTGAGTATTTGCTGCTGACATATTGATATTCTCTCACATTTACCTTGACAAAGAGAAAATTATCAGTGTTTGTTTATCAGATACTTAAAAACAACCAAATCAGCTAGGAAATGCAAATATAGTACAGATTTCTACCTCTTGAAATGTTAGATTTTGCCAAAGCTCTGTTCCTTAGGTGTTAAATATGTATTAAATGATTCATTTTACAAATAATTAGGAAACACCTACTATTGAAGATACTGTGTTTAAAATATGAGAGATACAAAAGCAGATGAGACATAGTCCCTGCCCTCACATAGCTTATGACAAATAAGATGCATGAATGTAGTCAGAGTAAAAGGCGATTTGTGCCATAGATATACCGTATACATAATTTCTCAAATAAGCCTTTTTAAATAGTTTCTAGAAATGAAAATATTTAAAAATCAATTAACGTACTGTAGAATTTTTATGTATTTTGTGAGCAAAGAAATATTGAATTCACCAAAAAGAATATGCCTAAATTTTGTTTTAATTAGCAATGAAAATTGCAAGTGCTTTCAGATAAGTCTTTAAAATGTGATGACTTTTGTGCCAACAGTTGATTTCCTGAAAATAAATTTTAAAGTTAATTTGCAGAAGTAAAAATCTTTCCCAGGAAAAGCCATTTTTACTTTGGTAGTTATCTATTTATTTTTGTCCAAATAGTAACCAAACCTACTCTCAGAAATCTAATGGAAAGACAGCTTACAAGATGCAAAGCAGGAATGGTAAGGCAAAGATAGGCAAATTAGAATGATTAAAATATTAACTGAGTGCCTTATGAATTTTACTATAATTTTAGAGAAAATGACATAATTTATATTTTAAAACTTCTATATTTCTAAATTTTTCAATATGCATTTACATGTTCACTTACCTCTGCAAGGGAATCTTGTAGTAACACTTAAGATGGGACTTCGGGGGTAAACAACATTATTTAAGTCTTACTATTTAAAACTGTGTTTATTGCATCTCAGATTTCCAACCAAAGGGCTACAGTAAAACTAACGTATACAATATATCTTAAAGAGAAGAATCAACTGGGGAAGAAATGTTATTACTGCAATCATCTATACTCAGTTCTACCTCATAAATTACCTTTGAGTTCAGCTGTATCAAAATAAATAGAAATTTCATAGCATCCCAAGCATAAATAGCGACTAGTGGAATATATAGTATCTGTGGGGCAAGAAATAAAATCATAGCTATTTGGTAAGATTTTGAAGTCACCTCTAGAAAGACAAATACTACCAGTCAGTGAAGAGTGACCTTTTTCACACATCAGAGAAGCAACGTAAATAAAATTTAAGATGTAAAAGGGAACAAAAAACATAGCTGAGTTTAAGTATATCTAAGCTCTTCCTAAAGTAATATAAAATGAATTTAACCTGAAAGAAGTATTTTTGAAGAAAGGACATATATGTAGAAAGATTTATATTATTTTTGTTTTTAGTTTCTACTTTTCATTAATTTATATTCCCTTCTATGTCCCCCCCATCCCACAACATTAAACTGATATGGGAGATGGGGATAGTGAAATATCTTTAGGTCTTTTACTTTTGGATATAGGTGTCCCAGTATGGTGTCTATTTATAGACCTGCCATTTTTAATTTGAAAAGCTTTGTAATACACCAGTAATAAATGGATTCATAACCACATCTTCCCTAATCACTACAGTGCCTGCACTGCTATTTGGCACTCATTAGCTGAAACTGCCATTCACCTATAATTTATGACTAGCATACAATTATGTGTTATCACTACTCCGAGTGATTACTACACTGCATGTTTTTGAGATAATGGTATGCAACACTCCATGATAAATTTTACTGCAATGGATAGTTCATTTCTGTCATTTACTCTATTATTTTCCTAAAAACAGTCTCAAGAGAATTATATTGAAATGTGAGTACCTTTTGAAATTAAGAATATAGAGTCAACGCTGTTCCTACAAGAGAGGAAAACTGCATTCAGAGAAAGAAGCAGATAACATTAGCAAATACATTTGAAAATACAATGATAAAAGTGGAATAGGGAAATTTAAGAACAGACTATGAATTTTTCTTTAAAAATACATGACTATATTTTGATTAAAGACTGAAAATAGTATGTGTAGTTATTTGGTCATAAAAGCAAATATTTTAACATCAAATATTCTGGAACGTGTCATGGATATTTGTAAAACTTACAAAGTAATGATCAATTTGGATGTGATGCATTAAAAACCAAAATATTTTTAATTGTTGAAATATGTTCATTTTATTATCTACCTAGTACTTTAACTTATAACAGTACTTACACAAACTAACGTTCGTTATTTACTTTGTGGTGAGCAAAGCACTGCTCTACATATTTCATGCGTATAATCTCATGTAATTCATGTGACAACCAAATCAATACGTGAAGTGTTAGTACACCAATTTTACAAAGAAGCAAAGAGGGACAGAAAGTTGGGTAGCTTACTCAGAAGCTTACCAGTACTTACCAGCTTACTCAGTAGCTTACCGAGACTACATGGATGAATTCATTTCCTTGGGCTGTCATAACAAAGCATGGACCATAAACTGGCAACTTAAAAAAAAAAAAAGAAAAAACAAAAACAAAACAAAACAAAACAAAAAAACATTAAATGTTCTCTTGAAGTTCTGGAGGCTAGAAATCGGAAATCAGGGTGCCGACAGCACCACACTAACTCTGACACCTCTGGAAAAAAATCATTCTTGGTTCACCCAGGTTCTGGTGGCTTCACACACTTTTTGGTTTGTCGCATCGAATCTCTGCCTTCGTCTTCTTGTGTCCTTCTCTGTGTATCTCTCTGCCCTTTCCTTTTCTTATAATGGCACCAGTCATTAAATTTAGGGCCACTCTTAGTTCAGGATGATTTCATGTCAAGATTCTTAACTGATTACATCTGTAAAGACCCTATTTCCTAATAAGGTAAAATTCTGTGGTTTTGAGTCAAATTAAATTTTGGGAAACACTTTTCCTACCAGTGCAATGGTGGAGCTGAATGCTCTATTCAAACACAAACATACTCTAGACTCTGTCCCCTTAAATGTGTATGATTGTCCCAGACACAATGTTTGGTACATATTTCATTTAATAACAATTCCAACCCTCTGAGTACCTGTTCTCTTTTTTACATATAAGAATGTCTAAGGTCATATGACACAGAGCAGCATCATTTAAGTGTTTGGGGTTTTTTTTTGGTTTTTGTTTTTGTTGTTGTTTGTTTTCTTTAAGATGGAGTCTCACTCCGTTGCCCAGGGTGGAGTGCAGTGGCACTATCTCGGCTCACTGAAACCTCTGCCTCCCAGGTTCAAGCGATTCTCCTCCCTCATCCTCCCAAGTAGCTGGGTCTACAGGCACACATCACCACGCCTGGCTAATTTTTCTATCTTTTAGTAGAGATGGGTTTTCACCAAGTTGGCCAAGTTGGTCTTGAACTCCTGGCCTCTAGTGATCCATCTGCCTCAACCTCCCAAAGTGCTGGGATTGCAGGCATGTGCCCCCAGACCTGGGCTAAATTGAGTGATATTTTTTTCTAAAACACAAAATGTGCATTCTCCTGCTTAAAATGTTCTTGATGCATTATAATTACCTTTAAAATAAAACCCAAATTCCTTGAAGTAACGTCTAGGGTCCACCAGGATCTGGCCTTTCCCTGCGTCTCCAGCTCACGTCTCTCTCCCCACCCAATAGGTGTACATTCCCTACCCGTCCTGGCCTCCCAGCTTTCTCCTATGTTGTTATCTCTGCTGACAACACCCTTTCTGACAGGCTATTTCTTCTACCTGCTCTTCTGCTCTCACCTTGCCACTTCTGCTGGGCCGTTTCTTCTGATACCCCTGAGTAGGTTTGGTGGACCTGCTATCGGCTCCCATAATAATCTAAGTAGCACCTAATCTTACAGTCATCTGTGGGACAAGCATCACAATTTTGAATTCTCAGCTGCAATTTCAATACAGCTATGCAATATATTTCAGGATACACAAGACTATAATGACTGACACTCAAATATCTATTGAAAGAAAAACTCGAAAAATGAAGCCAGAATATCTGTAGGCATGATAAAGCAAAGGCAGAAAACTGCCAGTAGTTCATGACTTGGTGTCATCATCTTATTTCCAAAAGGCTTATTCTGACTTTTCAGTGCACTGCTTCTCAAGGAGAAAAACACATTTGGGTTTCCTGCAAGCAGCTGGGAATCAAATAATATGTCCATAGTTTCACTTACTTCTGTTATTTTCTTCATGAATCTAGAACTTCCTAATAATGCTGTAATAATTATGATAGAATACTGACATTTTCTTACCATACCTGCCCCCAATGGTAAATGTGGAAGCACACTGAGAAAAGTATGGAGGCAAGTAATAGATCTGCATGGTAGGGCTGTCATGGCAGAAAACGTGATTGACTGGGTTGCTTGGTCACAGCCTTTGACTGCATGCATCCTGGGGTTGCACAGAACCTAAATTTACCCATATGCTTTACTAAACTCACATAATGACAGAAGCAAGGCAATACTGTATAACAGAATTCCAATAGAAGAATCTTAGTTCTTAGAGCATGATGGTATATGCACACTACCTACAGTATTAGATGTAGGAGTTAGGCCGGGCATGGTGGCTCACTCCTGTAATCCCAGCACTTTGGGAGGCTGAGGCAGGCAGATCACCTGAGGTCAGGTGTTTGAGACCAGCCTAGCCAACATGGTGAAACCTCATCTCTACTAAAAATACTAAAGTTAGCTGGGCGTGGTGGCGGATCCCTGTAATCCCAGCTACTTGGGAGGCTGAGGCATGAGAATCACTTGAACCTGGGAGGCGGAGGTTGCAGTGAACCAAGATCGCACCACTGCACTCCAGCCTGGGCAACAAGAACAAAACTCCGTCTCAAAAAAAAAGCATATTAGATGTAGGGATTGAGCTGCAGCCTCACAGCATGGTAGCTGTTATTTAAATTCATGCAAACGATTTTACCAGGAAGCCATGTTCCCCTATAGCAGAGTGGAACATTTTGAAACATCATGTTTTCTGTACAGCAAACTGGTTTTCCATGAGAAAAGCATTACTGCCTAAAAACAAGGCCTCTGATCACTGTGTCTGTTGTTTAAAAAACCATTTGCCATCATGTAGAGTGCCTATAGATTTAATGTGCAATTTTACACATAATGAAACCTAGATGTTTCCAATTAGAAAATAATAGATGAGAGTTATAGAGGAGCAAACTACATTTCAGAAAAGTACCTATAGAACATTTGATTATCATTAACACTTTAATTTGTAAAACCTTCTCTATATAAAATTTGGTAAATCTCTCTTCCTCATAGCATTGTTAGGCACAGTAGCACAGTAAATATTATTTTCCCTTTAAAGTAAACTAGGATTTTGTGAATTGAATGTTAGTTTTATAGGACTTTTATGTGTTTTGTTCACTGATGCATCCCCAGTTTCTAGAACCAGTATGCAATAGAAATTCAATAAATAGTTTGAATAAATAAACAAATAGAAAATAAATGTACTGTAACTTAAACTCACTAACTGACCACAACAAATCTGATATCCCAAAGTCGTATTGTAGTGCTTTGTTTTTCATATCAACTTCAGAATGTTTTGTTTTCTATTAAATCATCTTTATGCACATTGGCAGGGGACTGTGTCTTGCTGGTTGTGTTTCTCATTGGTTGAGTGGATCCTTTCAGTGTCTCCTCTTTCCAGTGCAATTTGCACATTTTCTTATAATTGTACAGATTTACATTTCTGAAGGGAATATTGATACAGCCCCAGAGACATTAGCGAGAAAAATAATAGAGTCAGTGATTTTCTTGATAGCATATTTTTAAAGACACAACATTATGAGACATTCATATGGTTTCTTGAAGCTGTTCTTCCATAGTTGTAGCAAGGTGTGGTCTGGGTATTTATCAAATACTTTATGTGTCTAATCATCACACATTACTATAAAATGTTTTCCCACCTCAGCGCCAGAATCTTTGAGCAAAAGAGAAAGTTGATGTAATACAGAGAATACTGCATATTCGCACTGGGCATAAGTCTGTGCAACCACTTCTCCTCCAGTCAGGTGGCTTTAAGAAAATAATATAATGTAGCATCAAACATTTGCTATATTTACTCTGCGATGAAAGGTAGTGCTTCCAGATTATTTACATTTGAAATAAAACATGTAAATGAAAGATAAATAATTGGCAGTATTATCCCCTGGATGCATTCACTTATTTTTATTTGTGTGGACGTGTTTCTTGGGAATTTACCAAGCCACAGTTGTTGATTATATGGAGATATTTTTAAATTTATTATATATATAATTTTAAGAGCTTTGAGATAAAACTCTATAAAAATTATAATCATGTATGTCCTCTAGTTACTCAATGTGTTCATATTTTAAGTAGATTCCAAACGACATATGACCGTATTCTTTAAAATTCAAGCTTATAATTTGTCTTTCCCCCAAAAGCCTATGGTGATATAAACTTTATATGCACTATTGTCGCAGAGTGCCATGGAAGAAAAATAATTGGTGCCTTTGGATGGTGGTTGGACTGAATTGCTCTATTTTCTTTCCCTGACTGCTTACTATGAGGAGGAACACCCAGCATGGACTTTTCCCACCATCATAATCCATTTATTATAGAGCTGTGGCATTTATTTGAATTTTGCAAGTATAATATCAGTTCTTCATTCATTATTTTTTCATAAATGCATCTTAGTATAATAATCCTCTGTTCTCTGCTCTCATGTTTTTGTCAGAATCTATTACATCAGTGAAGAAATCTTTCTTTCTTAGCCTCAAACACACTCAGAGCTCATTTAGGTTTTCTAAAACGGAAACAAATGTAGCTAATTATTCCTTGACCTGTATTAACAACCCAGCTGGTTGTGTGTAGATTTAGCCTACTGAATATAAAATTAGAGTAAAATTGACTTACACCCTTCTTCTAAGTTGTGAGCATGTTAAATAATATGAAAAATTATGAAAGTTGCTTATTTTCTTGTCCTTTGGGCATGATCAGCCACTTTTCTAGAGTCTCAAACCTTATGTTACTTTTAACTCCTTTGTTTTCTGTTTGTCACGGAGCAGAAAATCAGAGGGGAGAAGTTACCATCTGCATTGGCTGTCATCACCTGCAGGAATTTTTGACTTGCCTGCTGATGTGATTGAGGCATGTTGATTTTCAGCATGCTGCAAAAGATGCCTTTGTGTCACCGAAAATTCAGTCTGAGATCTTCTATGCACTTCACTCTTTAAAAGACCATTTGATTCTATTATATAAATTAGAAACAATTAGAAATTTATCACTTGCAGAAAACACTTAGAAAACCAAGCGTAAGACTCACATTTTGAAACTTTTGAGGAGCTTTGCAGAGGGCAATCATCAGTAGGTGTAGAAAAAAGAGCATGTAACTCAAATATGTCCAAGCTGAGAGTAGCTCTCTATCCGGTGCGGTTGAAGGAGCGTTGACGCCTATTCTACCCTTTTGGCATGGTATCTGAAATTTCTAACACTTAAAATACTTTTCAATCCATGCACATAATAAAATAAAATTGATGCTTTGGACATAGCACATGTGTTAAGTTAGTATTTAAAGCTGTAACTTGAATAAGTTTGTCAGATTAACTAGCTGTCATTTGAAGAAGTAGCTGTGTTGTAATTAAACAAGAGGTATCTACATTTGATGAAGTGTTATGAATCTGAGCTGCAGTTATTTTTAAACTAAAAAACCCAGAGGTTCTACTAAAAATTTTGAACTTGTAACATTATCCTTAGAATCTACTAGTAACAAATATTATTTGAATGAATGCAGTGAATTATTGAACTTTGGATAACATAGTTATTAGCATTGTACATCAATATTTTGCACATGGTTACTGAATTAGTGAATGAATCAACAGATGCAATAATATAATTTTTCCTATTTAGGCCACTTTTATCATATGACACACTCCACAAGTTTGGCAAAATATTGATGCAGTTATAATCTTTTACTCTCTAAACTTACTAAATGATTTTTTTTTCTTTTTCTACTTTATTATTAGGATCAAATGAAGCTGATATCTAAGGAGGACATAATGATTAATCTCTTAAAATATTTTTCGGGTGATTTAGATCTGAGTTCCTATTCATTTCCCAATTGTAACTTTCTAAATGTTAATTTATATTGGATTCTGTTAGGAAAGTTAATATTTTCATAATCAAAAGTGAACCATTACATTCTAACATAGAAAATGATATTTAATATTCTAAGTTACAAGAGAAAATTGGTAGAGGTGCAACCCAGTTTTTCTTTAGCCCTTTTCCATGAAAAAATAAAGCACATCAGTTTGATCCTCACCAAACTTCCATTCAAAGCAAAACGCCTAGGTCTAGGAAGATTTTGAATGCATATTGACAGGGCCAGTGCATTCCACAAATCCAGTAGTATCATTCATGACATAGACTATGAAGCATTTCTTAAGTGGCCATATGTGGATGCTAATTTTGTCTAAACATAGTGTAGTGTTTTTAATATATTCAGCTGCAAGTAACAGAAAACTTCACTAAAGTTATTAAGTAATATAGACGTGCATTGTCTTGTTTATGATGAGAAATGAGTGTTTTCAGGTTTTATTCCCTGGTTGACTGACGTTATGCCTGTCTTTTGTGCCTTGGTCCTATCTTTATATTCACAAGTTAGTTACTTCCGCTTCCAGGATCAAGTCTTCATATGAGAAATTGTAAAAGCACAAAAGTGATGATGGCTAGAACGTTGCAAAATAACCATTTGTGTGACCCTCAATTATTTTATCAAAGAAGGAAAAATATTTCCCAGAATGCTTCCATTGGGTCTGGATCAGCTTTTATTGGCCAGAACTTGGATACAAGCTTGCTACTAATCCAATAACTAAAAAAGGAATAGGATTACCATGCTAAATTTGAACAATTATTGATTATCATCTGGAAATTTTTAGGTAGAGAAGAGTGCCAACTGTACCCAGTGTTTCCTCCAGTTGAACATGAAATCCTCTTTCCCAAACCCATAACCCTTAAACACACTTTAGGGAGTATTCTGTTTTGTTTTTATGCGATTATATGTAAATAAAATCAGCAGACATTCTTTCTTTGTTTTAAAAAATCTAAAATAGTGTTCCAGTGGTGTAGCTATGTACTCATTGATATTACTGCATAACAAACCACCACAAATGTAATGTTATAAAAAAGCAACCATTTCATATTTGCTCATGGATACTCTGGGTCATAAACTCATGCAGAGAACACAATGAGGTTGGCTTATGTCTGCTTAGAAATGTCTGGGGCCTAAGCTGAGAAGAATCAAAGGGCAAGGGGCATGACTCGAATGGCTGAGGGTTAAAATTATCTGGAGGCCTCTTCACTCATGTGTGTGGCACCTCTACTGGTAGGAATCAAAGCCTCAGCTTAGGACTGTGGATTAGGTCATCTACACATGGCCTCTCCTTGGCAACTGACTGGATTCGAAAAACAGAACCATCCTGAGAGGAATAATGGGGAGAGTGAACATTACCAAAGTGGAATTCCCAGGGCCTTCTTGAGCCTACCCTAAGAATTCCTGCCTCATCATTTCAACCACATTCTAATGGTTACGAGATAATCACTAAGGCCAGCCCAGATTGGAGAAGAGTTCTTAAACTCTGCCTTTTGATGGGGGTGTCAAGGTCATCACACAAAAGCAACTGTGGCATGGGAGATGTGGTCATTTTGTAAAATACAGTCTGCCACAAGTAGGAAAATGAGGTCAAAGAGAACTGGGATAGAATTGGTAATGACAGTATGATTGAGGTTATTTTAAATTTTTCAGCTGTCACGGTTGTAGAACTTGAACTTTCAATTCAAGGTGTATTTTGAGGAGAAAAGGGAGCACCACTTCTCATCATTTTGATTTTCTGTGAAACTGTATGTAGGATAGAGTCTGAGGTAATGTAGAAAAATGATTCCTGAGTATAGCTGTGTAAATCACCCCAAAGATTTACAATGTATAGTTTTACAGATTTGGACTCGTATTTCTTGCATCACAAATTCTAGTGATAGGTTTCCAAAATTAGTATTTGTATAACAAATCTATATGGTCAAAAAAAAAATGAGAAAATGATTCCTAAATATACTTAATCAATGAGATTATCTTTGGGAGATTTTAAGAAAAATATGTCTGAGCCTCCAGACCCAATCATAGACATTTTAATAAAGTTTGTTTGCAGTATAGTATCTCTTTCACACTCTCTCTATATATTTAAATAATCATACATACTATTAAAATATATACAAATATTTCCATGAGCAAAGGAATGGTGAGAGTGTTAATTAACATGAATTTTAGAAAACAATTTGGGAAAATTAAAGAGGCATATAGGCTTTGAAGCAGCAATTCTACCTCTATGAGTTTATACTTTAGCTGTACCTACATTGTTACATTTAACAGCTATTCATGGCAGTATCGTATTAGAGGAGAAATACTGGGAGAAAACCAACCAACCTCCACCTAAAAGACATGAATAGTAACAGTTCTCTGTATTATCTCTATAACATAGAATAACTGCTGATGACCACTTACAGGTAGTAGGTAGGCTCTTTCCTTTTTAGTACAACCTGACTCTGATTAATAGATCAACTAGGTCTTCTCTTGTAAATAACTTGTGAATGAATCTTCAGGTACTTAAAAATAAAGAGGATGTACCTACATGTAGGCATTACAGAAAAATGTCCAGATATATTGTATTGTAAAGGCAAACAAGCTATTTTTTAGTATATTATGTGTAGGATTACCATATTTCTGTTAACTTTTTTTAAAAAATAGATATACATACAGAAAAATACTCTAGCTTATATAATTTCTGAAAAGACATACAAAACATAGAAAACAATTTTGTCAGGGAATGGCACTAGGAGATTTAGAACAAAGAGTGAGTATTTCTGTATTTTTTTTTAATCATGAGCATGCATTGTTTTTAAGACAAAAGGTAGGATATTTTTGTTTTTGTTGTTGTTGTGTAAAATGCTGCAAAGGTGAATCTGATGTCCATTCAGGGTTGAGAAAAACTGTCTCTTATGTGACTCGTCTTTTTTTCAAGTGAGAGGAAGAACAAAAGATACACTTACAGAAAAAAAAAAATACTTGGAAAATTTAGACAGAGTGAAGTCTAAGTCCAAATTTTTGAACAGTGTATTTTTTGAGAGAAATCAATGGAAGACATTTTTTATTCTTCTAAATTAGCATTTGTAAATGCTATAATGAGATATGCTTTAACATATCATTATCCAAGAGATAGGTGTGTCTTAATTTCTAAAGGATTCTTAAGCATATTGAATAGAGCCAACTAGGGCAGATTTTCATTATAATGTGATATCATTATACCCATGATTGCAGGCTAATTCCCCACTTATACAATCTGACCACTGACCATGCTAGATCAAGAGAGTTTAATTTCTTTTATAAATGTTCATTCCTGCTCATTTTACTTGAGAGCAAGTAAAATGGTAGTTTAATAAGAGAATAAATTATTTTTAAAGGAAGAATATGCAAAAGCAAATGCTGTGGATTTTTGTCACAATAATTATGTACTTCCCTTTACCATCATCCCCTGACATATCAGTGTAAAACCGAAAGGAAATCATGTTTTTTGATTTGTTTCCAATAACCTTTTAAATGATGCCTGCGATTGTTTTGACCTTTTGTGTTGACAAGTGCACATTGGACTCTTGTCTTCGGGAAATAGGGTGTAATAATAGATCCTTTTCCTTCTGTCTCATCTGACATTTTGGCATTCATCACTTTTTAAGACTGTGTTGGATTTTTTTTTTTTTTCGTGAAAGCATTACTTTATACTTGCCAACAGTCAACTTTGTTGGTCATTTTCACCATTCACAAGGATTTCTTAAGAATAATACAAATAGCACATTTAATGTAGCTCTCAAACTTGATTATTTCATTAAGCCTTACAAAAACTAATGTCAGATTTATCACAGTTTTATAAAGGAAAAAAAAAAATAGAGCTTAGAGAAGTTGTGTGACTTTCTCAACTCATATAACTAGTAAGTGGAAAAATGGAATTCCAACCTAAGTCTGTTTGACCCTAAACCTGTGTTCTTAATGAGATGATGTATCTTATTTAGAAATAAAATAGCTCTAGAAGCTAGTTGTTAATATTGATATTTTACAGAGGTATAAGATGAAAGATTGAGAAATAAAGTGAGTTGTCCAGTATGACAGAATTAAAAACTGATAGCCCTGGAATTTGAAGACAGACCTCTTGGTTCCCATGACTCTTTTTATTGTGCTTCACCTGTGTTAATTGTTTTACACCCTTTCTCACTACCACCTGTGTAGTCAAGGACTTCCTAAATCTTGATTTTACAGTAGAGAAAACCTGATGTTTTGGGAAGTTACAAACCAGAAATAGTAAGTGGCAGCACTAGAGGCTGGATCTCACATCTACGGACTCCAAAATTATTTCTCACCTGTCTGCCTCTTAGTTAAGACTTATCCTCTTGGCATTTTACTCAGCAAAATTAGTGTCATCTATAAATGTAGAATTTTACTTTGTAGCCCTGCTTGCAAGCCAGGGATAAATAATGTTCAATAGAACATGTATCCGAGTTGATTCCAGCATCGTACCTTAAGAGACCGGAAAAGGAAATGCTTACTTAGAATCAGACACAAACTCTGGAAATGAAAGTAGTTACTGATGAGCACTTAACTTAGCCTTTGGCCCACTAACAGCCAGAGTTTAGTTCAGGTTGGTAACTTAATAGTGAATGATGCTTCTTAGTGAGCCTAAAATATGATCAGGAAATTGGACAGGCAATAAAAGAACGCTATTTGTTAAAAGTCTAATATGTAGGTGCTATAATAATTTATTTGTAGAAAAGTTAGAAATTATCAAATTATACAAACCATAGAGTTAATATTATACTAAATGTTTACTGAGGAAAATAAGCATAATTTTATTTTGTATTTTGTCATCTAAGGAATTTTGTCTCAGTGGAGACATTTTTGCATTTCTACAAAACTTATAGTTCATTTTAATAAGAGATAATTTTATAAGAGCTGACTGAGTTGAATTTACTACTATGACCTAAGCAATGAAATTAACCGAAATTAGATTTCTGCTTATTTCTAACTCCCAGGAAAGCAGGTCTTAATGATGGAACAAATGTTTTGCCCTGCGGATTAACTGTGAGCCTCCTAATGAGCCACTAATGTTCATGGGAATGCTGGACAGAGTTTAGGATGGATACAAGAAATGAAAAACCTAATAACAGTAAAATAATTAATTTGAAACTCTGCTCTGGCCATTAAAGATTCAACTTGAATAGAAAATAAAGGAAACTTACATCTTCATTTTATGCTATGATAATTTTCTAGATATTATAGAACCTTTGTAAAATTATATGCAGTTGCTTTTATCAGATTCAAATATGTGTGGCAGTAAACCTTCATTTAAAGGCCTGACTTTATTATCAAATACCTTGTTATATCTTGGCCATAGAATATAAAACAAAGCACAAAAAAACTAGGAATTAGGAGAACATTTTTATTCAAGAAGTGAATTCCAAAGAAACTTTCTAGGGCAAACACATTTTTTTTTTTCCCATAGAAAGTGGTCAATAAATGTCAGTGAGATTATTTGATTGAAAAATGTTAGTGAGATATCATCAATATTTATGTAAACATAAAGGTACCCAATAAGTAGCCTATGTTTGTAAGTATTTTGCAGTCCATTTTTTTTAAGCTTTAAGAGTACCATGTGTGAATGCCAATGACATTTTCTTGCCCCTTTGAAAGGGAATATATGCTTGCCCTACTGCCTACCTATGAAAGGTTTTAATTTGAGAGTTAAGGGATAGAAAAAATAAATAAATAAATAAATAAATAAATAAATAAATAAATAAAAATTTTAAAAAAAGGGATAGAAGAAAGCCTTTGTAAATTTGTTATCATTTATACAATATACAATTTTTGGCACAGTTGGTATAAAAATGTGTGACAGAAATATAAGATATATTGAATATTTATCTCTTGATAATACCCTATTTCTGTCTTCTTATTTATGTAACAAAATTGTTTGTGGTACATATTGGGAAAAAATGATTTCATACATTTAAGAGTTTTCAATTCACAAAGTGTCAGTGAAAAAATAATAATATAATAATTATTAGGAAATTTAACCGGCTTCTTTTCATAAAAATATTTAAAGTGAAATTGGATATAAAAAAATACATAGAAGTTTAGAAGCACCTGGCAATCTGACAAATAAATTATTGGCAATGAACCTACCAGGGAACATAATTGTTAAAGAGGATGATGAAATTAAATATTAATAAGCTTAATAAACTTAAGTTTGTTTTGACCCCAAATAGGTAAGACCCCAGAGACTCAGAAAATTATACCTAGTATGTCCAGACCTGAATATTGTCTTTAGTACAATTTGTCCTTCATGTTTTTAAAAGAACTAACCTAACCCATTTTTCCAGCAAATGAGGAGCATCATCAAAGAAGGAGATATATAGAGAAAGTGGGTTATTTTAGAATTTTAGTTTTATTGATGTTTGTAATTTATTTGGGTATATACCAGAAAAAAACAAGGAAGTATTGTTTAACTGGGTAGATATTGGTATACCAGCTGACAAAATAGTGACAAAATGGAAAGACATACAGGATGACTGGCCCAGTGTTAAACAAATTTGGTTTTAGATGTGGGTGTTTATCTCCAAGGATCTGGAATTCAGGAAGGGGTTTTTATATATAGATTTTAGGTATATGAATTTGAGAATCATTATGTTATAAGTGACAATGGAAGAGTGAAAGTGAATTAGATTGTCCAAAGGGAAAAATCGGTTCTCTTTTGTCATTTGTGTTGCTGTAATTAATGAGATTATAATGGTATAAACAAAAAGGACTGTGAGATAATATCAGCAAAAGATGACTCTGTTTGGGAGAGATTATGGAAGATACCACGTAGACAACAACATTAAGATTGAGGATTTTTTTTTTTTTTTTTAAGTGGAGTCCCGCACTGTCCCCCGGGCTGGAGTGTAGTGGCACCATCTCGGTGCACTGAAAACTCCCCGTCCCGGGTTCAAGTGATCAAACGATTCTCCTGCCTCAGCCTCCCAGGTAGTTGGGATTACAGGCACCTGACACCACACCCAGCTAATTTTTTTGTATTTTTAGTAGAGACGTGATTTCACTATGTTGGCCAGGCTAGCCTCAAACTCCTGACCTCGTGATCCACCCTCCTCGGCCCCCCAATGTGCTGGGATTAACAGGCTTGAGCCACCACATCCGGCCTGAGAAGTTTGGTCTTTAAACAAGAAACAACTCTTGTCATCTGTAGAGTAACACTGAAAGAGGAGAAGATATTCCAGGTGTTGGTGCCCATGAATTTTTTGGGGGCAGAGTAAGTACCTTAGTCATCAAAATATTAAAAATAATACATCGATATTATATTCAGAGTCAGTCTTGGGAGTAGTAGGATTCCCTGGAGTATGGGAAAGTCTCCTCTTCGTCCTTTCCTTTTATATTTCATAGTTTTTATCTGGATTCTTTTATGTAGAGACAAAAGTTTTATTTCCAGTTATAAATTAGGCTTAAATAGCAAATGTCTGGTTAAGTTAACATACTGATGCAGATGAATATATATTTTGAAATCTGTTCACTCCTACTTTGGAGAAAGGGGTTGGAAATTGAAAGATGTGCATGCTAAGGAAATAAATGTCCCTAAGGGGGGAAATGTAGAAGAAAGGGAAGGCTACAAGGCATTAAATTTCATCTCTCGTTTTGTCATGAAAATGCTATAACTATACTCAGTGGATGTGGGAAAATAGAAAATGTTTAAAAAGGTCCTTTATGACCTACACAAATTGCACATACTTCAGTGGAAAGTCTATTCATGTGGGGTGATAAGAAAGGGGAACTTCAAAGAGGTAATTTATAATGGACATTAAAGGATGGTGGAGGTTTTAAACAAAAATGCAATGAGGACATTTCAGGCAACTCTATCATTACGGGCTCAGTATAATAAAAAATTGAAGAGAAAGGGAAAATAGAGCAAGTTACCTACTATGCAAAGGTCATATTGGAAAATTCTAGGAGAAATGGTTGGAAAGCTGAAAGAGGTCAGATTATAAAATATCATTAATTCTAGGATAATGCCTTTGTGCTTAATTCTTTGGGTCACGAGGAATTATGTGATGGTACTGAGCCGAAATTATATAATCACTAAAATTTCAGGACAATTAATCAGAAAAAAGTCGGTAGAATGGTAGTAAATATGTTAAATTGGTTCCAAACCCAATTGATATTTTAATGTGATTACTAAAGACTATTATTGAGAAATATTTTACTCGCAAAAAAGTTAATATTTTACAAAGACCTTAATTGGTATATGCTGTATTCCTCTCAGCTGCAGAAAGATCCATTTTCCTCCTATAAATTTTCAAAAAATTTATATTTACTGATCATGAGTCTCTATATTGGTTTTTATTTATCCAAAAAAAAAATACCAAGTATGTATCAATTGGTTCAGTTCATTTTTATAAAGAGTGACTAGTTCTCTGCCTCAGATTGGCTTGAATAACTTTAGTGCTCATAAAACTGGATTTTAGAGTTTCACTTTACCTGGATAGAAGCAAATACCTGATAATACCATGCTTACTCTTTAATTTAATTCTGGTGCTGTAGCTACTGGCATTTAGTCTTCTGCTCTATAGACTAAATTTCTAAATGAGCCAAAATGGACAAAGTGAAACTCTCTGAAGACTTCCACTGGGATATAGTCATGACTTTCAGTTTGGCATCTTTTTTGCTCTATGGAATACTAATTCTGGAAGATGAATCTTGGATATCATATTCAGAGATACATAAATTTGGGAGTACTTGTGTATTATTTCTGTCTCTTTGAGAGTCCTCATGGACATTAACATACTAAATGGTCTGAGTATTCCTGCGATGAGGATATGTACTCATTTTAATTCATTTATATGCACATGGACGTAGAATTTGAAGAGATGCTTGTTAACATCCCAGGGAAGTAGTTTCATGGAAGCCCCTTTGGGAAATGCTGATTCTGTTTTACAGATAAGGGAACTTAAGTCTACAGACACTATGTCTGGAATAGCAGTTAGTTGGTGGCAGAATAAGAATTAGAGTACAAGTCTTCAGATTCTATTTTTGTACTCTTTATCCTGGCTGTGTTACCAAAAATCCCACATGCTCTGTAGTTAGACTTTAGACCAAGTGTACTTACATGGCCATTAAAATTCACAGAACGTAAAATAAAAATATTTCCTGCTGATATAACTGGTATGTATTGACATATAATTTCAGAAATGTGGAATAACTATTAAAATATCAGTTCTAAAACCATTGATTTTTGTTTCTCACCTTGACTTTGATGACAAAATTTTACCAATAATGTCTCAGGTTACTTATTTCTTATTATTTTTATTATGTATGGAAAGTGTTCTCTCTCCACGAAATTACCTGCAACTTTTGCAATAAATGTACTTAAAAAAGCAGATCGAAAAGTTGGAATTTAGTTTTGTAAGAGAATGCTACTTCATTATTGTTCTCTTGGTGTGATGATTTTTTAAATTTCCTGTAATAAAGTTGAATATATTTCTAATGTGTGTCATTAATAATCATGGTAGAAGATAATTTATTCAACTATTAATACATTCAACCAGTAATCATTGAGCACTTGGTAAATGTCAGACACTGTGCTAGGCTCTGTGAATATATTGGCATCAAGAAAATCCTCATACTCAAGGTGTCTGCAATCAAGTTGACAGACTGAAGCTATGTTTAGTACTGTAATAAATCAGAAAAAAATATATCAGTTTGTTGGAATAGCATATGGTTGCCCAAACTAATCAATGTTAGCCTTGCCTTTTAAAAATATTTATTTTATGTATTTGAAATATACCTGGTTTACTGTTAAACACAAATGAAAAGAAATTGAATTTATCCATATTAATGCTGTCTTCGAAACATCTTCATTTTTAAAACAGAGTAAATGTTTTATATAGACAATGTGTGAACATAAACCTCCACACAGAACTATGTTTTGTTTATAAGCCCTTTCTTTTCTTCTGCAACAGTATAGTTAACTGAAACAGGATGGTCTGTGAAAACTTAATTTCATGCTATCAGCCAGAAAAGCACAAGAGGAACTGACAACAAAGATGTGTCTCCTGGTCAGTGTCACTGCTGAATTATAACTGAAGTCTGGATATTTTTAAAGATATCACTTTAATAATTCCCAATGTTAAACTCTTTTGGGAAAAGGAAATGCAAAACTACAAAGTACAAAACTACTAAAATTTGCTACTTTAATGCAGAGACAGAAACTGATCTATATGGCAACTCACAAATGGCTGATGCAAACAAGAATTTGAAGGTTATATGAGTGTATAAGTGAAAAGATGCACTGCACTAGTTCTTTGTTCCTCAGAGAGGCCTGCTTCACTTTTGGTGGTCAAGGTTGCCTTCGGGGAGTTTGCAGTCTGTCATATCAGAGGATTCAGAATCCTGAGTTCATTGCCATTTATATGTGTAAAGTAGGAAAGCGACAATATTAAAATTCAAGAATTGATCCACTACCACATAATAGAATTCCTCTCTGCATTAAATTATTTGACTTCCTGTTCTATTCATTAATAGAACAGATCATCAATATTTTTATTAAAATATTAATTTTAATATTTTAATATTAAAATTATTAATGTGTAATTAATTTTTTTTGGTAGGCCACATTAGATTGTAGGCCCACACAGAATCTGTGGCCTACCAAAGTATATATTTTTTTTTTCCTGGACTCATTTAGACAATTCAATATAACATACCAGCACAAAAATATTTCCCAGTGGCATATGGATAATTTGAAGGATATCTTAGAATTGTACTTCTGTAGTAATCTGTAAAGTGTGGTAGAAAGGGCCAAGAATTTGGATTCAGTTGGAACTGAGGTTAAATCCCAAATCTACCTGTATGTAATTTGTTACTTTAAACTGTTAATTTTCTAGAGATGCATGTAAAATTTATTCCTTATGTAAAATTTATCAACATTAACTCTATAAAGTACTTTTGCATATTTTATTAATATCTAGTATATCACCATATATGTTTTTATAAAATAAATGATGGCAGTGATGATGGTAATTGTTATTTGATCATAGCTATGTGTGCTGACAACCACAAGACTGCCGTACTTTTTATTAGGATTGATTGTATGATCGTACTTGTATTTTTGGCAATGTGCTTATATGGATTTGTGTTTTTAATTTCTTGATTTCTCCAGTTTCCTTTTTGGAAGTCAGAAAAGCATTGATCATTAGAAATAATGATAATTATTCCAACACTTTCCTCATCTTCAGGTTAAAGTTCATTATCTGAGTTTATAATGTATTTGAATTATCCTGAACTCTTTTTTTCTGATTCTCCTATCTTGGAAAACATATTGATAACTCTGGAGCCTCCTTTTTTCAGGTATATGAATGGGATAATAATATATACTTCAGAGGGTTACTATGATAATTTAAATTCCACAGTATTGTAGCAGGACCAGTGGCAGACAAAACTCCTCAGACACCGAGTTAAAGAAGGAAGGGGTTTATTCGGCCGAGGGCATTGGCAAGACTTCTGTCTCAAGAGCCGAGCTCCCCGAGTGAACAATTCCTGTCCCTTTTAAGGGCTCACAACTGTAAGGGGGTGCACGTGAGAGGGTCGTGATTGATTGAGCAAGCAAAGGGTACGTGACTAGGGGCTGCATGCACCGGTAATTAGATCGGAACAAAACAAGATAGGGATTTTCACAATGCATTCCTATACCATGTCTATAATCTATAGATAACAGAACCAATTAGGTCAGGGGTCAATATTTAACTACCGGGCCCAGGGTGCGGCGCCAGGCTGTCTGCCTGTGGATTTCATTTCTGCCTTTTAGTTTTTACTTCTTCTTTCTTTGGAGGCAGAAATTGGGCATACGATGATATGAAGGGTAGTCTCCTTCCTTAGTATATATAGAATCATAGCCTACTGTCCAGTTCTTAGGATATGATCAAAAAAGCCTTTCTCCTAAACTTGTTTTTTTTAATAATATGCCTTATCTACTCTGAAACATCTTTTTGCCAACTGAAATTATTCTGAAATTCACAGGTTGACATCTAAAATCATCTATCATTTACCTCCAAGTGAATTAGAGAACTTTTCATTCCCACTTCTTTCATACACTCTATTCAATCAAATGAGATTGTGTGCTAGTCCACAACCTTACTCCTTATTTTGTATCTCTTTATCTGTGTTTCTCTTGGTGTCCCCTGCTGAGAACTATTATGTCGATAGCTCTTATTCATCCTCTTTTCTAATGCTAAATGATTCCTGTCGGTAAAGAGCCGTCTCACTTTCCTATTTCCCCAGCTAATTTTACAAATTCTAATGCAGTGAAATATGATCTCTTCTTTCTTGAAGTCCTATAAACCATTATGTCTCTTATGGTATAGGCTTACCTGGGAGATATTGTGGATTGGATCCATACCACTGCAATAAAGTGGATATCTCAATTGAGTCACATTATTTTTTCAATTTCCCAATAAACAAAAGCCTTCAACAAGTCCTTTGTTCTGTTTGTGAATGGCCTACTGACTGATCAGAGTGGTGGTTGCAGAAGGATAGGGTGGCTTGGACAATTTCTTAAAATATGACAACAATGAAGTTGGCTACATCGATCGACTCTTTCTGACATGAAAGATTTCCTTATTCCATCCAATACTGTTTGACAGCGTTGTACCCACAATAGAACTTTCAAAATTGGAGTCAACCCTCCCAAACCCTGCTGTTGTTTTAGCAACTAAGTTTTTGTAATAGTCTAAATCCTTTGTTGTCATTTCAACAATATTCACAGCAATTACCCCAGGGGTAGATACCATCTCAAGAAACCACTTTCTCTTTTTTTTTTTTTTTTTTTTTTTTTGAGACAGAGTCTCGCTCTGTCGCCCTGACTGGAGTGCAGTGGCATGATCTTGGCTCAGTGCAAGCTCTGCCTCCTGGGTTCACACCATTCTCCTGCCTCAGCCTCCGGAGTAGCTGGGACTAAATGGGATTTCACCATGTTAGCCAGGATGGCCTCGATCTCCTGACCTTGTGATCCGCCCACCTCAGCCTCCCAAAGTGCTAGAATTACAGGCGTGAGCCACTGCGCCCGACCTCAAGAAACCACTTTCTTTGCACATCCGTAAGAGCAATTCCTCATTGTTCAAGCTTTATCATGAGATTGCATCAATTCAGGCTCATCTTTAGGCTCCACTTCTAATTATAGTTCTCTTACTAGTTCCATCACATCTCCATTCACTTGATATTTTGAGCTCTTCTCATGAATTACAAATATTCTCAATGATATCTGGAATGGTGAATCCTTTCCAGATGGTTTAACTTATTTTGCCCATATTCATCAGAGAAATCACTATCTGTGGAAACAATAGCTTTATAAAATGTATTTCTTAAGTAATAAGGCTTGAAAGTTGAAATTACTCCTTGATCATGAGCTGCAGAATGGATGTTATGGATGTTGCATTACTAGGCATGAAAACATCATTAATCTTCTTGTACATTCTCCATAAGAGCTCTTGAGTAACTAGGTGCATTGTCAGTAAGCAGTAGTATTTTGCAAAGAATCTTTTTTTTTTTTTTTTTTTTTTTTTTAGCAGTAGGTCTTAACTATGGACTTAAACTATTCAGTGCATCAAGCTGTAAAAAAATGTGCTGCCATCCAGGATTTGTTGTCCAATTTATAAATCACTGGCAGAGTAGATTTAACATAATTCTTAAGGTCCCTAGCATTTTTGGTATGGTAAATGAGCATTGGCTTCAACTTAAAGTCATCAGTTACACTAGTCCCCAACAAGAGAGTCAGTCTGTCCTTTGAATCTTTGAAGCCAGGTATTAACTTCACTTCTCTAGCCCTGAAAGTCCAGGATGGCACCTTCTTCCAATAAAAGGCAGTTTTATCTACATTGAAAAATCTGATGTTAATGTAGACATCTTCATCAATTATTTTAGTTAAATCTTCTGGATAACTTGCTACAGCTTCTGTATCAGCATTTGCTGCCTAATCTTTCACTTTTATGTTATAGAGACAGCTTCTTTTCTTAAAGCTAATGAACCAAGCTGTTCTAGCTTCAAACTTTTCTTCTGTAGCTTCCTCATCTTTCTCAGCCTTT